>NW_027142373.1:12529551-13160337 GCF_026170545.1 Melanerpes formicivorus
AGAAGGTCCAGGGGACTTCTGAGAACATAATACAGACAATGAATGCCTGTAGCTGGTTGTGCTACTCTTGGAATGTTGGTTTGTGCATCACTTTCATGAAGAGAGTTAAAAGCAGACCTCAGTTTAAGCTTAAATGTCCTCTACCTTCTGATGTCCTAAATGTTCAAAGTGGTTTGAAGGTTTACCCTAAAAAACCCACAAACCTCTTGCAAATCACAGATATGATTGAACAGAATAATCAATTATTGGATTGGGTCAGCAGAAGATGCAATAAATTCTTATTCTATGGGCAGAGCCTTTGGTTTAAAATTTGTTGTGTTCCTGAAGCAGAATTTTTGCAGGTTTATTACTTTCTGCTGCACAGAGAGAATCATTTTCTCCCTTAAGTAAATCTGAAATGGCATTCCGTGGGCAGGCTGAAGCAGGATGTCTGCTTTGATCACTTTACAGTATCACAGTATCATCACTAAGGTTGGAAGAGACCTCGAGGATCATCGAGTCCAACCTGTCACCACAGACCTCATGACTAGACCATGGCACCAAGTGCCACATCCAATCCCCTCTTGAACACCTCCAGGGACGGTGACTCCACCACCTCCCTGGGCAGCACATCCCAATGACGAATGACTCGCTCGGTGAAGAACTTTCTCCTCACCTTGAGCCTAAACTTCCCCTGGCGCAGCTTGAGACTGTGTCCCCTTGTTCTGGTGCTGGTTGCCTGAGAGAAGAGACCAACCCCTTCCTGGCTACAACCACCTTTCAGGGAGTTGTAGAGGGCAATGAGGTCACCCCTGAGCCTCCTCTTCTCCAGGCTAAACAATCCCAGCTCCCTCAGCCTCTCCTCACAGGGCTGTGCTCAAGGCCTCTCCCCAGCCTTGTTGCCCTTCTCTGGACACCTTCAAGTGTCTCAATGTCCTTCTTAAACTGAGGGGCCCAGAACTGGACACAGGACTCAAGGTGTGGCCTAACCAGTGCAGGGTACAGGGCAGAATGACTTCCCTGCTTGAAACATTTTGAAAATACCTGAAGCAAAAATTTTAACTGAATGCATTTCAATAAGGGAAAATGTAAAGTTGTAAGAATTCAGGATAATAACTAAAATACAGCAACGAACTTCAAATTGTTTCCATGGGAAAAGCGCTACGATTTTTATTGTCTAGGCATTGATTAGCTAGAGACTGCTGAAGGACTAGGCAGCGACTGCAAAATCAGAGTGACAGAACTTCACATTGTGTGCAGTCCTCTCACTTTGCACCACTGGAGGCATTCACTCTTCACCTTCTGCCTTCTTGCCTTGGAACTCGCGGCTCTTGGCGCGGAGCTTGTTGACCTGCGACTCTGCAATGTCAGCTCTCTCCTCGGCTTCCTCCAGCTCGTGCTGGATCTTGCGGAACTTGGAGAGGTTGACATTGGACAGCTCCTCCTGTATGGGGAGAAGGAGAGAGAGAGAGAGAGAAAGTAGGGTTTAAAATGCTTTAATAATGTTCCTACTGCAGCACTGCACTGGGCATGCCTTGGTGATTTGCCATTACATAGTGGAAAATTAAAAACATAAAATAAAGCAGATTGTGATGTGTCATTGTCGCTGGTGAAGCTGGGGAGTCCAAAGGAACAGAATGACTCACAGAGTCACAGAATATTAGGGGATGGAATAGATCTCTAGAGATCAATTTGTCCAGTTCCTTTTGAAGCAGGATCTCTGTGCTAATGCACACTGGGCTGTTTGAATAATTACATCTAATTGCAGTTGTTTCCATTCCATATATCAATATTTCCACTCATCATTTATTTACTGCTATAAAAGAATGTATTACATTTTGTAAGGTTTTTTTTTTTTCCCTGAGAAGCAGAAACATGGAATAAATATGGTGAAAGGAAACAGAGATCTACTCCCATGGTTCTAATCTGAGCCTTTGCTGCTGTTTGTGCTACAGTACTGCTCATAGACACTGTATTTTACAGCCCTCTAGACCTATGAGGCCTTCAGCCAGAACAGCTCAGCTGTTCCTTCCAGAGTGTGCAAAGAGAAAAACAAAAAAAGTTAAACATTTGAGCAGTTGTGCAGAGAAAAGCAGCAGCACAGAATTCTGCCTCTACCTGGGTGGGGACTGACTGCACAGAGCTATACTTACAGCCTCCTCTGCTTGTCTCTTGTAGGATTTCACCTTTGTTTGGAGCTTGTCCACCAGATCCTGAAGCCTGAGAACATTCTTCCTGTCTTCTTCAGACTTAAAGAGAAGGACAAGAGAGTGAAGCACCTTTATTACCCCTCCTTTTTGAATGCCCTTTATGTGAAACAGAAAGTAACTCTGCTTGTCGGCCACTGCTGTCCGGTAGGACAAAGCTGATAGCCCAGGCCTTCCTAATGTGAGCAGAAAGAGGATTTCTTCTGATCTTCAGTCTTCTCCTTTTTAACTTTGTGATTTGGGACAGAAAGAATTCCCTAAGGGCTACATATTGGCTTCCTGCAAGAAGGATCTGTCAGGCCGGCTGTGTCTCCTGCCTTACCTGGTAGGTCAGCTCCTTCACCCTCCTCTCGTACTTGCGCACACCCTTCACGGCTTCAGCGCTGCGCTTCTGCTCAGCATCCACCTCCCCTTCCAGCTCTCGCACCTGCAAGGACAAGCCCAACTTTGCAGCTTCCCTCACACCTCTCCAAGGGATCTCCTCACTCACACACCAATCCCAGCCCTACTACGCACTCTGGCCTCCAGCTTCTGGATTTGCTTCTTGCCTCCCTTCAGGGCCAGCTGCTCAGCCTCATCCAGACGGTGCTGCAGGTCCTTCACCATCTGGTCCAGGTTCTTCTTCATCCTCTCCAGGTGGGCACTGGTGTCCTGCTCCTTCTTCAGCTCTTCTGCCATCATGGCTGCCTGAGTAGAGCAAAGGGTCAAAGCCATTTTGGTGCTGGAGACACTTTGGGGCAGAATTCATCCACAACCAGCACCAAAAGGAGTCCCCAGCTCACATCAGTGATGGCCTTCTTGGCCTTCTCTTCAGCGTTTCTGGCTTCCTGGATGGTATCCTCCATTTCTCCCTGGATTTGGGCAATGTCTGTTTCCAGCTTCTTCTTGGTGTTGATCAAGCTGGTGTTCTGCAGAGAAACATCAGAGGTTTGTTTTTGCAAGCTCATTATTTCAAATCAAGGACATTCCAGCATTTTGAATCTTTTCAGACATCATTCTGTGAGAAGTCATTACTGCAGGTTTTTCTGCAACATTTCTTGTCACTGCAGAACAATGTCCTTTGTTAATCCAACAATTAATTTATTCATTTGAAAAGGAGTACATAGAAGTATGATCTGTGCTACATCTTATCCACCATGTCTGGCACAGGGAAGTAATAAAAATGGACTGAAGACAGCAAAATGCCTCCTTTTCAACATAATTAGGAAAAGGAAATCCAGTTATACTGACTGGAAAGAGGGGAAACATTTAGTATTTGAAACTAGACATCACAGTATCACAGTATTACCAAGGTTGGAAAAGACCTCAAAGATCATCAAGTCCAACCTGTCACCACAGACCTCATGACTAGACCATGGCACCAAGTGCCACATCCAATCCCCTCTTGAACACCTCCAGGGATGGGGACTCCACCACCTCCCTGGGCAGCCCGTTCCAATGACGAATGACTCTCTCGGTGAAGAACTTTCTCCTCACCTCCAGCCTAAACTTCCCCTGGCACAGCTTGAGACTGTGTCCTCTTGTTCTGGTGTTGATTGCCTGGGAGAAGAGACCAATCCCTTCCTGGCTACAACCACCTTTCAGATAGTTGTAGAGAGCAGTGAGGTCACCCCTGAGCCTCCTCTTCTCCAGGCTAAACAATCCCAGCTCCCTCAGCCTCTCCTCACAGGGCTGTGCTCAGGGCCTCTCCCCAGCCTTGTTGCCCTTCTCTGGACACATTCAAGTGTTTCGATGTCCTTCCTAAACTGAGGGGCCCAGAACTGGACACAGGACTCAAGGTGTGGCCTAAGCAGTGCTGAGCACAGGGGCACAATGACTTCCCTGCTCCTGCTGGCCACACTATTCCTAATGCAGGCCAGGATGCCATTGACCTTCTTGGCCACCTGGGCACACTGCTGGCTCATGTTTAGGCGGCTGTCAATCAGCACCCCCAGGTCCTTCTCTGTTTGGCAGCTCTCAGCCACTCCGACCCCAGCCTGTAGCTCTGCCTGGGGTTGCCGTGGCCAAAGTGCAGCACCTGGCACTTGGACTTGTTAAATTCCATCCTGTTGGCCTCTGCCCATCTGTCCAGTCTGTTGAGGCCCCTCTGCAGAGCCCTTCTGCCCTCTGACTGACCAACATCTGCTCCCAACTTGGTGTCATCTGCCAATTTGCTGATGACTGTCTCAATCCCCTCATCCAGATCATCTATTCAGTATTCAGTATTCAGTATCACTAAGGTTGGAAGAGACCTCAAAGATCATCAAGTCCAACCTGTCACCACAGACCTCATGACTAGAGTAGGGAGGACACTACTGCCCACTGCAGGCTTGAACTCATGACCTTCCCATTAAGGGTCTTATGCACTACCAACTGAGCCACATTTTTATTTTAAAACTATTACCCCTTGCCCTGTCAGAACATGCCTTGATGAAAAGACCACCCCATCTTTCTTACAGGCCCCTTTTAATTACTGAAGGCCCCAATAAGGTCTCCACAGAGCTTTCTCTGTTCCAGGCTGAACAACTCCAATGCTCTCAGCCTTTCTTCATAGCACCATCTTTCTGTCTGACCCTCAGAACTACCTATTCTCACACTTTATGCCATCATGCATCCACATTAGTCCTTGTATTTAGGGTCTCTACTGCATTTGTTCCACCACTGCTTTCCTTTCCTTTCTTCAGATGCCTTTTAAAACACATTAGTTATACAAGAACCCCTTTTCATCAATGAAGATATTGAACAGGATGGGGCCCAGCACTGATCCCTGGGGGATGCCACTGGTGCCTGGCTGCCAGCTGGATGTGGCACCATTCACCACCACTCTCTGGGCTCGGCCCTCCAGCCAGTCCCCAACCCAGCACAGAGTGTTGCGGTGCAAGCCATGAGCTTACAGCTTAGCCAGCAGTTTACTGTGGGGGACGGTGTCAAAGGCCTTGCTGAAGCCCAGGTAGACCACATCCACAGGCCTCCCCACATCCACCAGGTGGGTCACCTGATCATAGAAGGAGATCAGGTTGGAGAGGCAGGACCTGCCCCTCCTAAATCCATGTTGGCTGGGCATACTCCATAGGTTTCAACACTTGCCTGCTGGGTGACTGCTGTGATACATTGCTCATGTCAAAGTCTACTTGACATGGGCTACATCCTAGCCAAGCAGTTCATCCCAAGTTTCTTGCTAGAGTGAACCAGCAGATTTTTGCAAGTCTATGAGGATCCCCTGGTGTGACATTTCAGCCGTGTAAGGAATGAATGTTGCTGTAGTCTCAGTTTCAGCCCCTGACTGCTACAATGGAAAATCATTTGGCATGTGTAACTAAAAAAATATATGGTACCTGTGACTAAGTGTCTGCCCTCTGGGGGTTAAGATGCAGAGAATGTGACAGCATGGGTTTCATCAAACACAACCACAGGCAATGTACACACTTTTTGAGCAAAGATCTGTCATTCCCCTGTTAGTATCATCATCTTACCAGTACCATTGGAGTATCATATTAGTGCTGCCCAGAAGGCCAATGGCAGCCTGGGCTGCACCAAAAGAAATGTAGCCAGTGGGTGGAGAGAGTGGATCCTGCCCCTCTGCTCTGCTCTGCTCTGCTGAGACTTCACCTGCAATGCTCTGTCCAGCTCTGGGGCTTTTTACATAAGGACATGGAGCAGCTCCAGAATAGGACCATAAAGATGACCAGAGGGCTGGAGCAGCTCTCCTACAAGGACAGGCTGAGGGAACTGGGGCTGTTTGGCCTGGAGAAGAGGAATCTCCAGGGAGACCTTATAGCTATATTTCAATATCTGAAGTGGTCCTACAGAAAGGCTGGGGAGGGACTATTTAGAAGGGCCTGTGATGATAGGAGAAGGGACAATGATTTGAAAGTAGGGCAAGGTAGACTTAGGCTGAAGATTAGGGAGAATTTCTTTACTATGAAGATGCTGAGACACTGGAATGGGTTGTCCCTTCCAACCTGATGCATTCTGTGTGGTTGTGTGTGTGATTGTGGTGGATATTTCAGAAACACTAACTCTTGTCTTCAAAGTTGAGCCTCCAGTGGTGACTGGAATAAAGCTTACAAGTGTTGCCCTATTACCAAGAATGTAACTTCTCACCAGCTGCACTCACCTGGCTGTGGAGGAGCTGCACACGCTCACTTGCATCCATCAGTTCCTGCTCAGCTACCTTTCTGCATCTCTCAGTTTGCTCCAGGGCTGCTCGTAGCTCCTCAATTTCAGCCTGCAGCAGGTTTGCTCTGCGCTCCACCATGGCCACCTGCTCCTTCAGGTCCTCTTGTGTTCTGAGAGCATCATCCAGATGGATCTGAGTATCCTGCAGAGCCATTGAAAGAAAGTGTAAGAAGATTCAGAAGTGTTTGGCACTGAAAGTACCAGCTAAGACATTTATCAGTCAGCAACTTATGTTCAATGGACCTTCAGCACTCCCTGAGTGTTCCTCAGGTTCTTCTGTGCCTCTGCAGCCTGGCGGTTGGCATGGCTCAGCTGGATCTCTATTTCATTCAGGTCTCCTTCCATTTTCTTCTTCAGCCTCAGGGCTTCATTCCTGCTCCTGATCTCAGCATCCAGGGTGCTCTGCATGGACTCCACCACTCGGAGATGGCTTCTCTTCAGCTGGTCGATCTCCTCATCCTTCTCTGCTATCTTCCTGTCAACCTCAGCCTTCACCTGGTTGAGCTCAAGCTGGAGGCGCAGGATCTTCCCCTCTTCATGTTCCAGGGAGGCCTGGACAAGAATAAATTGGAATACTTAAGTGAGAAATTATGAACCTGAAGCTCTGAGTAGAAAGGGAAGACATGTTTAGATAGTATCTCTACACTTTTATAGAAATACGCTTACTTTTCTGTCTGGGAATGACTTCACAGTGCTTATAATGAGATACAAGATGTGTAAACCAGCAATAAATAATCCTTCTGTACCTCAGCTTCCTCCAGAGCAGCCTGGATTTCAGATTTCTCCTGCTCAACCTGCTTCTTGACCTTCTCCAGCTCATGAATTGCCTTTCCTCCCTCGGCAATCTGCTCCGTCAGGTCGGAAATCTCCTCTGTGGGAGCAAAGACCAATGGAAGGGGCAGGCACAGAGCAGCATGGCAAGGGCCCTGCCACACCAACCTGACAGCCACCTTGGTCACCTGCAGGCACACAGCCAGGTGGAGCAGTGTATGTGGGGGATTGGTGGATGGCAAGGAAGCCCCTCCAGGAGCAGAGGGCCAGGCACTTACGCTGCAAGTTCTTGTTCTCCCGCTTGAGCGTTTCCAGGTGGTCCAAGGACTCCTCATAGGCATTCTTCATCTTGAACAGCTCTGTGCTGAGAGAGCGAGACTCCTTCTGGGAGGCTTCCAGCTCAGCCTGCGTTTCCTCATACTTCTGCTTCCATTCTGCCAGGATCTGAAGAGAAATGGGATGTGAGTATGGCTGTGCTGGTCAGGAGGACATGCTCTACCCTGGAACCCCAGGGCTTGAGCCCAAAAGACCTTGTCAAAGTTCTTCTGCTTCTTGTCCAGAGCTGCACAGGCAGCATTTGATCTCTCCACATCAATCATCAGATCCTCCACTTCATTCTGCAGCCTCTGCTTTGTCTTTTCCAGAGAGGCACATTTGGCATTGACAGCTTCAACATGTTCCTCTGCCTCCTGCAGGCGCTGTGCCAGCTTCTTCCTGGGGGGAGATAAGCACAGCTCAGAGTTAGCACAGAGGAATCATTGTGGTTTTCATCAGAGCAACCTTAACTGTTTTGAAGTGTGCAGTCACACAGAGTGAAGGCTTTAACTCATCCTGTCCTCTGCATTTGCCTTTACTAAGTCACTCAACTTTGTACAGGATAAGATTCCCCATCTCTGTTACCCTTCCTCAATCAAATCCATGACTTATTCTCTGGAGTGTCTGGCTGTGTCTCTTTCAACATTGCCTTTGAGTCTCCCTTGGCTTCCTCACACCCTGACACCACGTACTTGGCCTCCTCCAGCTCCTCCGTGCGCTGAATGGCGTCCGTCTCATATTTGGTTCTCCACTGAGCCACTTCACTGTTGGCCTTGGACAGGGCTCGCTGCAGCTCCCCCTTGGCCTCCTGCTCCTCCTCATATTGTTCCCGGAGCAAGTCACAGTCGTGGCGAGCAGACTGCAGGGCGTGGGCCAGGGCGTTCTTGGCCTGAGGGGAAATAGTGCAAGAGGGAATGGAGATACCCTGGGAAATGTGCTGAGTGGAATGCTGACAGACACTGGATCATTCTTCTCTGAGAAAGATGGCAAGTTCCTGAGTGGGAAAGGAAGAGGCAGGAAGCAGCAGAAGTCATCATGGACAGACTGCATGTAAGGGTCACCAAAGGCAGTGTGGGAAGTCCTGTGCTGCATTGCCCACGTGGTTCATTTTAGTCCCTCTCATCTTGTTGGCTCTGTAATTTCAGTTGTTTCTGAAGCTCCTCCTTAACAGAAGGAATCCAATGGATACTTTGAAATTTGGAAATCCTTCTCACCTTGATCTCTTCCTCCAGGTGCCTCTTGAGTTCCTCAATCTGCTGGGTGAATGCCTGCTTGCCTCTTGACAGCTGAGAAATCAGAGTATCTTTCTCCTCCACCTGGCGTGAATATTCACCTGGGAGAGTTCAGATGAGTAAAAGAATCTTTTAATGGCTTATTTAAAAGTGTTAATCTTGATAATTAAAATGCACATAAAGCATTCTTTTCCCTTTCCTGGAATCCTAGTCACTGAGACCTATCCACATTTCTAAGTATGCAAACAATTGATCTTACATGCAAGAAGTGAGATACATGATGCCCCCTTCTCCAACATCTGAACAGCCTCACTGGAAGTTTGCGCTAAGTCCAGTGGTCACTTTAAGCCTTAAGCTTACAGAACAAGTGTTGCATCATGTATGCAACCAGGTGTATCACTGATCTCTGCTTAGTGTCTCCTGGGAAGCAGAAGAGTGGAGTCTCAGTCATGGGATGTATAATCTCTTCTTTGAATCAGAATAGTGCGGGTTGCAAGGAACCTCAGAAGATCATCTTGTTCCACCTTTCATGGGAATGGCTCCTAGATGAGATTGCTACTCCATCCAGTTGTGTCTTTGAAAGCTCCAGTGGTGGAGACTCTACCACTCTCCTGGAGAGGTTATTCCCATGACTGGTTGTTCAGCCCCTTTAATATGTTACTGGCCCTGCTCCAGGCTGTCCAAATCTGTCTCATACTGAGGAGCCTAGCACTGCCACAGCACATTTTTGGCTCATATTCAGCTTTAGTTTCCAGCAAGACCGCCAGGCCATTTTGACCTTTCATTTTAAAACCCAGGTTATAGGCACTGCTCCCTTAAAAAACAGAAATGTCTTACCAGATTCTGTTTGCAGCCGAGCTCTCTGAGTACTGAGGTCGTTAATTGTGCGCTGCTGTTCCTCCTCCTTTGTCTTAATTTCACTCAGCTGATCTTCTAGGGAGCGACACATCTTCTCCAGGTTTGCCTGTGTGCAGGGAGAAGGAAAATGATTGAGAGTTTAAAATGTAATTACTGAGAACCTGAAGTTTCAGAAATGGCAGAAAAGAAGCCATTAACTTAGAAGTAAGACCAAAGTGTATCATCTGCTGAATCTTCCTCTGAAGTGTGCATCCCCAGTTCCAACACCTGTATCATTTATCAATGTGCCTCCACATTTTCAATGGCCAAGAAGAACGATGGGACACTGATATGAGGAATTAATGTAATTTTCTGGTGGGTTCTTAGTGGTTTTGTCATTGCATTAGTTAAGGGAAGAGAACTCAAACAGAAATAAAAAGGGCAGAGAATGGGAGGAGTAATTTACACTTTAGAAGAAACTAAAGGACTGATCAGTGTCTTTCATTTCACCATCACAATGTTCTGAACCAAGCAATGAGACCATACAGTTTCTTAGATTAAGTGCTTCAGGTGAGATGTTTTAGTTATCATCTTAAGGATGAAATATCTTATTATGCCAATGTCAAAATAAAGTACGTTAATTGTAAATTGCAAGTATTTATGTTAAAGTAAGAGTAACTCAAATCTCTATGTTAAACTATGAGTAGTTCACTAAGTTCAAATTACTATGAAGTAGTACCTTGGCTTTCGTGACAGACTCCATGTTACTGGCCAGGTCATCAATCTCCATCTTCAGCTCACTCTTCTCCTTCTCCAGCTTCTGCTTCACCCTCTGCAGGTTGTCAATCTGCTCCCCAAGCTCAGCGGTGCTGTCCGCGTGCTTCTTCCGCAGGGCGGCAGCCGTGGCCTCGTGCTGCAGCGTGGCCTCCTCCAGGTCCCGACGCATCTTCTGGAACTCTGCCTCACGCTTCTTGTTCATCTCAATCTGAGCTGCTGTAGCCCCTCCTGCCTCTTCCAGGCGCTCACTGATCTCCTCCAGCTCCCGGGAGAGGTCAGCTCGATGCTTCTCTGCTTTTGCCCGAGAGGTTCGCTCGGCCTCAATTTCCTCCTCCAGCTCCTCAATGCGAGCCTGGGGAACACAAGAGACCCTTCACACCCATGGCCTTCTCCTGCCTGACCTGAGTCTAGGTGAAAGAGAGGAAGCAACAGAGACTTGCCTGCAGCTCCTTGATCTTCTTCTGCAATTGCATGCCCAGGGCTTGTTCATCCTCAATCTTGCCCTGGATCTGGCTGATCTCAAAGTCTTTCCTTTGAGCAAAGCAAACCATGTTAGAACTCAAAGGAAAGAGACAAGTTCAGCAGCACAGTGCTCAGCTGCCCTACAGCCTCACTTACTTCTTCAGTTTCTCCTCCAGCTGCTGCTTATCATTTTCCAGATCCATGATGGAATCCTGGTTCATCTTCAGGTCTCCTTCCAGTTTCCTCTTGGCTCTCTCCAGGTCCATGCGCAGTTTCTTCTCTTGCTCCAGGGACCCTTCCAGCTAAAGACAAGAAGGCCATCAGTGCTCTGCCACACAGCTCCAACTCCACACCTGTCCTCTTCTTGCTCTTTGCCTGGGTGCTTACATCATCCACTTGCTGCTCCAGCTTGGTTTTAGCTTTGGTCAGAGTGTTGACTTTGTCCTCCTCTGCCTGCAGGTCATCCAGTGTCTGCTGATGAGCCTCTTGGAGAGCTTTCTTCTCTTTTGTCAGCTTGGCAATGGTCTCGTCCAGGGCTGCCATCTCCTCTGTCAGGTTTTTCACCTTTGAGAAGAAGGGAGAGGTGTGAATAAAGGAAGTATAAAGTACAGGAGTCCTGGAAGAGCAGAGTGTTCTTTGCTGAGTTGTGAGTGACAGCTCCTGCCTCATACCTTGTTCTCAGTGGCATGCTTTTCCTTCTCCACCTTGGCCAGTGTTAACTCCAGGTCATCAATATCTTTCTTCAGCTCTGAGCATTCATCCTCCAGTTTCCTCTTCTTGGCTGTCAGCTCAGCATTGAGTTCTTCTTCATCTTCTGCTCTCTCTGTCAGCTCCTTAATTTTGGCTTCCAGCTGGATTTTGGTTTTGATGAGCTGGTCACACCTCTCCTCAGCATCAGCCAAAGCATCAGCTTCCTAGATGTGAATCATTTGAACAGAAGAATTTTCAAAGAATTACTTTCTCTTATTTCAAACATGTGGTTATTATTTTTCAAAACAGCTTTGCAATATCCTTCTTTTTTAAACTTCAGTAACTACATCTCTCTGCCTTGGGCTGCCTCCAGCTGAAAATACAGGCTCTGAGCATTTTTTTAAAGAGCTTATTAATTGCTCATGCAACTCCAACATTAATTTGAAGTCAGAGCCTGAAATCAGGTATCTGCCTTGTATCTTAAAATAATTTTATTTATATTGCATTTGATTGGCCTGGAAGCTGGCATTGTAGTGCTACTGAGAGAACCATGCAGGCAGATTTTTAAGCATGTCCTGTTTAAAGCTGGAATGCTAAAATCTCCAATATCCAGCTGAGAAAATCTTATTGCAACTCTCCCAAATATATTTACTGAGTAGGAATTTAGTATTTATTTTTGGCAAAATTCTGTGATAAGATCACAATCCCCAAGGCAGCATCAGACATTTTTGTAGTCTTTGTGGTCAAGAATTGTTTGGAAGGGAGGCTGGCTTCAACCAGGGCAGTCTCAATCCCTGAGCTGGCCTGCATTCTAAGGTGCAAGTTACTAAGAAGTAATCTTCATTTTCTACATATTGCTTGTTCTTTTTGTCTTTGCTCTACTGAGGAGCTGCATCCAGTTTTGGGATCCACAGTTCAGGAGGGACAGGGATCTGCTGGAGAGAGTCCTAGGGAGGGCTACTAGAATGGTGAAGGGACTGGAGCACTGCCTGGTGAGGAAAGGCTGGGAGACCTGAGGGTGTGCAGTCTGGAGAGAAGACTGAGAGGGATCTGATCAAAGTCTATCAATATCTGAGGACTGGGGCTCAGGCAGGAAGGGACAGGGACAGCCTCTGCTCACTCGTGGCCTGAGTTAGCACTAGGAGCAATGGATGGAAACTATAGCACAGAGGCTCTACCTCAACATGAGGAAGAACTTCCTTACCGTGAGGGTCACAGAGCACTGGAACAGGCTCCCCAGAGAGGTTGTGGAGTCTCCTTCTCTAGAGACTTCCAAGCCTTGTCTAGATGTGTTCCTGTGTGTCCTGCTCTGGCAGGGAAGTTGGACTGGAAGACCTCCAGAGGTCCCTTCCAACCCCTAACATCCTGGGATCCTATGAACACCATCCAGGAAGAAGACTTTTTATAGCTCAGTGAGAAAGCTAGGCTGGAGTTTGCCTCATGTAGATTTCAAAGTCTGTCAGGGTATCACACTGCAGTCCATTCAGCCAAAAACATGTACGCTAGTGGATAACTTGCATCATGCTCTCAGCAAATGAATGTCTTATTGGCAAAGATAAATAAAACCTGAGACTGCTGGCTCAGATGCAGACTTCTGCCCTTTAGACATCAGAATGGTGTTACATTAATTCTGATCATTAGTGGTAAAAAAAAATTAAGGGGATTATTGTGGTTACTTTTTTTATTTCTAGGGGAAAAGAGGAGGACCTCACTTCCACTTTCATCAGTGTTTGTCCTGCAGAGACACAGAGGAGGGAGAAATGCCTGACACTCTCAGCCCCTCCTACTCCACCTGAATCCACTTGATTCTCCAAATCTCAACTTCATTTACCAGGTGATATCAAAATTTATGTAACAAATACAATTTTACAAAGAGATGAAAATTGCTGCTGGAAGTTGCCCTTTGTGATTTGGAAGGGTCTTGCTGCTAATGGTAATATTTAGGAAGCAGAAACTGCTTACTTCTCTCTTGATTTAAAAGTGCAATGATACATCACAGATTTAGTAATATTTGTAGATTTCAGCTTAAATCTTCTTTGTGATTTTCCTTCCTGTTTCATAAAGGATGTGTATATTTTTAAAGTATTTACTGTTTGGGGGTAATGTGTCTGTTCCTTTACCTTTTGCACAGGACATTACAAAACGTTAGCAATACTCACAGCCTGCACTTGCAGCTGCAGATCATTTTTCTCTTGCAGCAGGGCCACCATTTTCTCCTCCAGCTCCTTCCTCTTGGCCTCAGATTTTGCAAGCTCTTCCTTGGTTTTCTCAAACTCCTCCTTCATGTTGGCCATCTCCTTCTCAGACTCTGCACTCTTCAGCAAGGGCTTGATCTTGAAGAAGAGCTTCATCCAGGGCCAGTGCTTGACGTTCATGAAGGCCCTAACGTTGTACTGGATGCAGAAGATGGACTCCCTGCAGGGTAATAAAAGAGATGCTACATATTTTTAAATTTATAAGATGTATTTAGCTGCATACATTCATATGGATAACATGAAGCTCTACATATAATATTGTATAGCTCTAGTCTGGTCCCTCTGTATATAAACACTCCATGGACAGTTTTGAAGTCCAGATGGTTGGTTCCATTTCATGGTAAAAGAAAAGGAACACCTCCAGAAGCTGAAATTAATTAATGTCTTTGTAACCTCATGAGGATTGGCCTAGCAGGCAAAATAATTACCTACCTCCTCTCCATCATTTTCTTGAACTCCACTCTCATCAGGTAACCTCTGCACATGGCCTGTGTGCGGGTGATGAGCTGTGCCAGCTTCTCATCCCTCATCTCCTCCAGGAGCCCCAGCAGCCCAGCTTTGAAGAACACCTTGAGAAAGAGAACATTGAAGCACCTGACTGCCAGGCAGAGCGCAGCACAGGCACACAAAGAGTGAGTCAAGGAGGGTTTGTACCTTGGTGTGGCCAAATTTGTACTGGGTGTGGTCCACATCGATTGACCCAAGGAGCTTCTCAGAAGCCTTCTTGCTGTCAATGAACTGTCCCTCTGGGATGGCACTGGCATTCAGCACCTTGTATCTGTGGGAGGAAGTAGAGTATGAAGGTCAGATTCCTGAAAACTTCATCAAACTCCTCCTAACTACTACCATTGTTGAGATTCCCTGAAGGTGGAAGAGAAGTGAATGAGCCTGAGCTCTGTTCTATTGTTTCAGAAATCACATTTTCATGGGGAAATATGGTTTTAGGAAAAAACTTGCACTTTCTTTAGTCCCAGAATTCTTAAGACAGAGTGAGTACTTACTTCCATGTGCAAGTGCTGATGTATCTCACATATCCTGTTATCTAATGCCTTGTTTCCAAATAAGAACTTTACATGCAAGAACAAAATACATGGAGAGGAGAAGTAATCCTTCACTCCCAGTCGTGGCAGTACATACTAAATAGTTTCCAGCTCACACAGAACTAGCAACAAGATCTTTTTGTTTCATTTGTTTTGTTAGTCTTTTTGTTAGCCTAGAATATCCTCTAGTTTCTTTATTCACATTTCTCTGCTGATGGCTACAAGTCATCTTACTTTGCCACCCAGGATGTAATCAAGTCTAAGCTAGTCAACTGTATTTCTGGACAGTCACTTAAAAAATGCTTTATCTCGTACAAGAATATGAATCAAGGACAGAAATGAGTAATTGCCCCTTGAAAATGTCTGTTATTCTGGTCAGCAATAGGAAGAAATTGTGTGACTAACTTGGGCAACTGGTCTTAATATATCTAAAGGTAAGTACAGTGAATCCCTCCCATAGCTCCCACAGCAGTTAGAAAACATGGAAATGCAAATTATTCAGCATTGATGGATGTTATGGAGGATGGATGACACAGAATCTGACCTCTGTTTGAAGTCAGCATAGAGGATTCTGCTGGGGAATCCCTTCCTGCAGATGCGGATCCCTTCCAGCACGCCGTTACAACGCAGCTGGTGCAGCACCAGCTCGTGCTCCATGGCACCTAAGAGATTACGTCATGAGTTGCTACTTCACTGTACTGCACAGAGGAGAGCTGATTTACCGCACCTTTGAATCTGAACAACTTACCAGGTGTTTTTGTTTCATTAGGAATGAGGCATCGCACAAAGTGGGGGTGTGTGCTTCGCAGGTTGCTCATCAACTTGTTTAAATTTTCCTTAAGAGCAAAAGCAAAGACGTGGGTTTCAAAATGTCACTTAGACAACCCCAGTGTTAGATGGAATAAAACCACTGCAATAAGTCCATCATCAGTTGGGTTTTTTTACAGAACTTTCAGGCACTTATGGAAGAATACTTCCAAGGATGCAAAGTGAAACCTTTTTTACTAAGAGGCACAAGCCTTTAGCCTTTCCCCACCCAAGGATTTTGTGTATTAGATCAATCTAAACTGAACTGAATTTGCTGTATAGCTCTCCAGTAAAATTTATGATGATTATTTGACAGTACCCGGAAAAGAGCTGAGACAGTCTGGAAAGAGGAACCCTTCTTCTTGGCACCCTTTTTGCCACCGCCTCCGCTCTCTAAACAATAATTAAAACAAAACAAAACAAACAACAACAACAGCAAAACAAACAAACACACAAACAAAAAACACAAGAAAGGAAGAAACAACAGGAGTACCTGGTTAGAATCTGAAAAAAAAATTGTGTGTTCATCCTAACAGAAGAAATGCAATAACATGGTCAGAACTGCCCAATGCATACAGTGTTTAAAGTTACAACCTGAGACCTGATTTTTTTCAGATGATAGCAAAATGGCTTCCAGCTGAAATTAAGAAAATGCAAACAAGAAATAAAACTGTGGTATAGTAAGTGTTGTGGTTTTAAAGCTGGATGCCTTTAAGAGCCACAGAGTTGAGGACCTCCAGATGTGACTAGAGACTCCAGAGGTGCACTGGAAGCTGTAATCTTTTGCTATTTCAATGCTGTAAGTCCTGCATCTCTATAAAAATTGGGCATTTCTCTTGGTTCTGCCTTTTTTTTCCCCTCACACTCTGATCTCCTGTACTTGCAAGGCCTTATCTCTGGCTGTGTGGAGGAGGTTTGCAGCCTGGCCCTAGCCTTGGGCAAGCTAATTTTCACTGCATCATTTGGGTCTGGTTAGGGAGGTATGGGACAGAGGAGGAGGGCATGCAGGCCTGGGATTTTGAGGCCTGTTTTGGGGGGGGGGGGTGTGTGTGAGGTTTGGGTAGCGTGGCCAAGGTAGACTATGGATTTGGTATTTCCTATGCTTTTTGGTGCTGTTGTAATTAAATAAATAGCTAGTTAGCACATCAAATGCAGCCTTTATATATCTTGACACCTAAAGGTATGCATAATTGTAGCATTGCATTGCATTCTCTGAAGTGTTTGGGAGTGCCCCATCTTGCAGAAATGTTGTTTGACAACCAGCCTGTGTCACTGTGGTACCAGCCTTCAACCCTACAGATGTAGTTAAGGTCTCTAGGGAACAGAGTGAACAAGTTCCAAAAAGCAGATGAACTTTTGGGAGTTTAATTTTTGCAATGTAAATAATATTTGCCCTGTAAATTATAGTAGAAGTAACTTCAAAGTAATCACCTGCTTCTGCCCCACCAACAGAGGCAAAGAGCAAGGCCAGTGTCTTCAGGGATGATTTCTGGTACAGCCCCACAACAGTTTCATTCAGAGGGTCCTTGTTCTTCTCCAGCCAGCCAGTGATGTTGTAGTCCACAGTGCCAGCATAGTGCACCAGGGAGAAGTGAGCCTCAGCCTTGCCTTTGCCAGGTTTAGGCTTCTGGAAGTTGTTGGACTTGCCCAGATGCTGGTCATAGAGCTTGTTCTTGAAAGAGGTGTCAGTTGCCTTGGGGAACATGCACTCCTCTTCCAGGATGGAGAAGATGCCCATGGGCTGGGAGAAATAGGAACATGTGATAGGACAGTGTCAAAGTGAGAAGCAGAGAAAATGTATATGAGACAGAAGCTGAAGACAAAAATTATGCAAAAGCCCTTCCTCAGAATGCCTGCTCTTGGTTCTGTAGAATTTTCCACGCATTGTGGATGTGCCATCAGTCATATGAAAACAAACTCAAATGTAGGTTTCAAGGCTGAGATGCAATAAAGATTTAGCACATTTACTGTTTGCTTATTAGCTGAAGATGGAAAGCAAAATGAGTGACATCAGTAGCATTCAGATGTAAAGATGATGTTACACTTCCTAGATGATTTTTTCAGGAAACAAGAAAGACAATGTCTTTAAACACATTAAACCAGGAGTCACTCAGTGTATCTCCTCACTCACTATGCTCTCTCAAAGTACCTGTGTTTGAGTAGGATCTCCAGAAGAGTGACTAGGCCTTTTTGTCCTATGTAAATTGTATGGACTATGTCACAGGATCCCACAGGCAGTCAAGTAACAAGCAAACAAAAATGAATGTGAAATATTGGAGCCCAGAAAAAACTAATATTATGTGATGTGTTAAGTGTGAATGCTACACATTGGAGTGATCTAATTTGAGCATAGAAGATTTCTTTTGCATTTTACATCTGGAAAACTATTAAATGTGTAGGGTTCAAGAACCTTCTCAATGAGCTCGATGCAGGCAGCCAGGTCCATGCCAAAGTCAATGAACTCCCACTCAATGCCTTCCTTCTTGTACTCCTCCTGCTCCAGCACGAACATGTGGTGGTTGAAGAACTGTTGCAGTTTCTCGTTGGTGAAGTTGATGCACAGCTGCTCCAGGCTGTTGAACTGCAGAATGCAGAGATTTAATTACTGGTACAGTTCAGTTTCAGAAACACTTGCCAGATTCCAATAGGCTTGATTTCCAACCCATTAATATCTCCCTGACTGGGATCCTGAATTTTTAGTCACAGGACTGGACAGCCTCATCCTATACTTTTGCTGGGTCTCAACATATTTCTGAGCTCTGAAAGGAGTTTCAGAGCTTAGTCTAAGCACATCTTTTCATCTGCTTCAAATTGTCTGCACTGCCAGTCTGTTCTCAAGAAGTCAGAGGGTATCTGGCTTCACCGTCAACAAAATGTTCCTTCACAGTGGCTTATTTTACCTTCCTCAAAAATCTCATTCTGCTATTACCTGTCAGTTGTCCAACATTTCTGTGTTTGTTTTCACTGCAATTTTAACTTCTGCATGCAACAATAAATATCTCTAAAAATCTGCAGCCCTTGAGGGACAATGCAGATTATGAGAAGGAAAAGAGTGCCATTCCTACAGGAATGCCAGGATGATCCAATAAATAAAAACAATCCACAATGTAAAAGAAGAGTATATTTTACAAAATAATTAAATATCAAACCCAAACTACTGCAGTTTCTTAATGCCTGTTTGAGGAAAGTTCTGTGAAGGTCCTCCTCTTACATCAAAGATCTCGAAGCCAGCAATGTCCAGCACACCAATGAAGTACTGCCTGGGCTGCTTGGTGTCCAGCTGCTGGTTGATGCGGACAACCATCCAGAGGAACATCTTCTCAAAGACAGATTTAGCCAAGGCACCAACTGAATTGTATACCTAAAAAAAGAAAAAAGAAAAAAGTTCCCATCAGAGGCATGAGAAAATTCAGGTTTTTATTCATGGCATCTGTTTTCTATCATCACTTGTTACTTACCTGCTGCACAGTTTGACCCTTGGTCACATATTCATTGCCAACCTTGACTCGAGGGTAGCAGAGGGCCTTGAGCAGGTCTGCTGAGTTCAGACCCATCAGGTAGGCAGCCTTGTCAGCAACTAAGGATGTAAGCATAAAGCAGGATCAAATATTAGCTCTGCTTCTTCCACTGAGCTGTGCTCTCCCTGCCAGGTCCGCTGGTTAGGACACGCTGCTGCTCTGCAGCAGCAGCACCTGGGCAGAGGAGCAGGCTGAGGGCAGGGTTCTGAGCCTGAGTTACTGCTTGGAGCAGGAAGGGTTTGGTGTAACCTGCACTCTATTGAACAGGCATTGCTGGTACCTTCTGTGCCATCCGGCTCTGCCTGCTCCTCACGCTGCTTCTGCTTGAACTTCAGGTTCCCGTAGTGCATGACAGCCCCTGTCAGCTTGTAGATGGCTGTCTTCTCATCAGGAGTGAAGCCCAGGATGTCAATGGCACTCTGCCAAAAGAGTCACTTGGGTAAGTGCCTGTTAGAGGTGAGAGTCCACCAAGGAAAGCTTCTGTGTGATACTTACATCTGTGGCCATCAGCTCTTCCTGGTCGTTGATGCTGGGAACTGTGATCTCACCTTGACTCACATACAGGTAGTCATATGGGTTGGTGGTGATCAGTAACATCTCTGCAAGGCAGACAAAACACCAACAGCTCAAATGTAAGTGCCTCATAACGGAATGCAGTGCTGTCCCCTGACCTTGACTGGAGCACTTTGTGATCTTTCCTACCAATTAGCTCTGGCTTCTTGTTGGACATGATCTGGTAGAAGATGTGGTAGCTTCTTTCTGCCTTGAGCTGGAAAGTGACTCTGGACTTCTCCAGCAGATCTGGCAAGGAAGGTAGGAGTGAGTTAGCAAAGACCCAAGGAAGGCTGGAAAGGAAAGAGCCAGATCAGGATGGTCACTTACAGGTTTCAATGTCAGCAGAAGCCAGTTTTCCCGTGGCACCAAAATGGATTCTGATGAATTTACCCTGAGAGGAGCAGAAAAGTCAGTGGAGGTCTCTTGTGGCAGTCCTGACTGCAAGAATATTGGAGGCAGCGTGCTGACAGGAAAGAAATTGTTTTGTGCCAGGCCACAACTTACAAAGCGAGAGGAGTTGTCATTCCTCACGGTCTTGGCATTGCCAAAGGCCTCCAGCAGTGGGTTGGCACTGATGATTTGATCTTCAAGTGTCCCCTTAAAATAGAAATCTTAATGTCATGATAGAGCTCACAGATCAGTCTGACAGGTGCAGGTTCCTACGCATAGAACCTCACCTGCATCTTGCCTGTTGGCTGCTGCTCCTCCTTCTTCTTGTCCCCACTGGCTGCAATTGTTGCAAAGTACTGGATGACACGCTTGGTGTTGACAGTCTTGCCTGCACCGGATTCTCCACTGCCAAAGCAAAGGGAGAAGCAGAGAGCCTGGGGTCAGGCAGGAGGTCCCCTGGCACCAGGCAGCCCCGCAGGGACCCAAGCAGGGAGGGTACCTACGTGATCAGGATGGACTGGTTCTCCCGATCTGTGAGAGGCAGAAACACAGAGACTGTTAGCAGTTGTCCTAAGCTGAACAAGAAATACAGCTGTAAATGTAAGTTGGGGATTCTTCTAAAAAGTCCATGAGTAGTAGTCCAAGTAGTTAATAATTGGGGACTACCTTATTCCCTTCCAGTTACCAACAGTAGACAGCATAATTTGACAACTATGTGTAGAGTAGTCCTCACACAAGCTCTATGCCCACCTGCCCTTCGCACAGTTCTCAGCAAGAAATCTAGCCCAGCTGCCTACCTGTGTTGAAGAAGAGGTTATATGGAATTGCAGTTCTTCTCAGTGCAAAATGTCGCAGTCAGATAATGTTTGTGCAGTGCAGAGTGTAGGGTTTCATGCAATAAAGTGCAAACAAGACACAGTGCTGAGCCCAGGCAAGCTTCTGGGTCAGTTTCACTGCAAATTAATTCCTGCATAACTCAATCAGTTTCTCAGACAAACATCTCAGTGATGTTTGTAGCTGGCTTGTCACATGCTCCAGGGAGATCAGTGAGGTTTCTGGGTTTAGATTGCTGTGAGGGATGTCAAGGACTCACCAGTCAGCATGAACTGATAGGCGTTGTCTGAGATGGAGAAGATGTGTGGAGGAGCCTCCTGGCGCTTCTTGCCTCGGTAGGCCAACACCACCTCCGGGTTGTACACCGGCAGCCACTTGTAGGGGTTGACAGTGACACAGAAGAGACCCGAGTAGGTCTGTGGGGAAGGGGAACATGATGCTAGTTTTGGAAAGCTGAGGAGAGTTGACAGATAAGGCAAAGGTGAATAATGTTCTGGGGAGACTAGGATAGTAAGAGAACACAAAGTGGAGGAATGACCTGTCAGAGTATGGCTAACATATAGCACAGGAGCAAAAAAGGTAAAAATGTGGAGAAAAGGGAGAGGAGGAAAACATTCAAGAAAGAAAGGAGAAATAGATAAATGAGGAGAAAAGAAGGCAAGAAATCAGGAAGATCTTTGGAGAGATGGACAGATGTCTTCAGCTCCTCAAAAGCAAGAACCTTCTCCTGCTGCTGCTACTTACGTAGATCATCCAGGCTGCATAACGCTCTTTGAGGTTGTACAGCACCGCGGGTTCGTGCAGGTGGGTCATCATGGCCATGTCCTCGATCTTATCGTACTTGGGAGGGTTCATGGAGAAGATTTGATCATCCTTCACAGTCAGCGTCTGACAAAGACAGGAGAGATATTTGCCATCTAAAAGCCCACAGTAGGATTAGATTGCATTCTTAAGTGTTGTTTGGGGATTTTTTACTCACTTCTCCACCTTCGGTCTTGACCGTGACCTTTCCTGCCTCTTTACTCTGGATTGTGCTTTTCACATAGGACTCCTTTGCATGCACCACGAAGACAGATGACTTGGCATCAAAGGGCTTGTTCTGGGCCTCGATCCTCTCCTTCTCTGACTTGCGGAGGTAAGGAGCAGCCTCCCCAAAGATGGCCATATCAGCGTCTGACGACATGGCTGCTGTTTGCTTTCCCTTCACTAGGGGTAGTACAAGAAGTACCTGTGAGGGTAGAAAATACATTACGGTAGTGCATGATGAAAGGACAGCTCCCCAGCACAGTGGATTAGTTGGTGCTCTGCTCTGTGTATGAACCAACTGAGTTGGATCTTCCAGTTTTTTGCTCATTCAGAGCTCTGTTCTATCATTTTCTTCCCTTAATTTCTGTTTGATGTAGTCAGATCCCTAGGCTTATGGAATGACTCCAAAGGAATGCTTTCTGTGTTTTTTTCCCCACTTGTTTGTTGAATTAACTTGTTTGTTGAATACACAGATGCTTTCCAAGGCTGCAAGCACTGCCCTCACAAGATATTCCCAATTTTGAAACTTTGGAAGGCCTCTCATGTCTTTTTTGTTTAGCACCTTTCAGACTATGAGATGTGTTTCCAATAAAGCCCTGGCAGAGGCAGACTGCACTGGCTATGAGAAAAGATGATATTATTAGCACTTCTCATTAAAGACATTCCCTTGGGGTAAAACAGTCCAAGTTGTCAAGTATTTCAACTATTCCACAGATCCATCTGCTAGCAAACAAAGCTGATATTCTCTGCTTTGATCTTTTTTTCCTAACAGGAACTGTGCCACTTGCATTCAGCCACTACTGTGTAAAGATATATTGGGTCAGTAACTCTGTTTGCTATTGCCAAACAACTGTCTTGAGTGAAAGCTTCCATGCAGTGGTGAAGCTGGAATTCAGATGTGTTGTTCCAGAATTAATACTGCTCCAAACTTACCCATTTTTTAATTGTATTTTTTTAGCCTAAATTCATCTGGGCTCATCACCTGCAATTTGGATGTTGAATAGCTTTTTATAATCAGTTTAGAAGCTCCTATCAATACTTTCACCTATGGCAGGCCTCTAGGTGGAAATCAGGTAACTGGTCAACTTTTCCTTCAGAACAGTTTCACCTTTATTCCAGGGAAGATAGTTTGATCCTTTCTGAGCCCTTTTGCAGCCGCACTGTTGCAGCATGGTCAGCCTGATGTTGTTTCTGTGCATTAGAAAACTCATCACATTGCTTACATGGGAACAAATCTGCTTTGCCTTTTCAGCCAGCAGACGCAATCACGATTACAGAATGTTAGGGGCTGGAAATGACCTTGACCCCCCCCTGCCAGAGCAGGATCCCCTAGAGCAGACCACACAGGAACACATTCAGGCAGGTTTTGAATATCTCCAGAGACGGAGATTCCACAGCCCCACTGGGCAGCCTGTTCCAGGGTTCTGTCACCCTCACAGTGAAAACATTTTTCCTCATGGAACTTCCTATGCCTCAACTTCCACCATTGCCCCTTGTGCTGGTATTGGGCATGTCATTGATGCCATGACTTGGTGTTATCATTTCAGATGCCTGGGACCGATCCCCTGACTGAAGTTCTGTTTCTAACTAAATGATTATCCCCTTCCTCAAAGTGCTATTGGTCAAACAAAACCATCTAACAAAACAATTACATAAGGCTGTGAAATGGCCCCAGCCTTACACCAGCAGTTTTATCTAGTGATTTACCTGGGATATCTCACATTTTCTTAACAAGGTTCATTAGAAGAATAATACCAGGGTGTTATATATGTTAAGATATGCTCTGTTAGCATATAGAATCACTATAGTACAGTAGTGTACATCAGGTACAATGCAGATTGTATATTGCATTTTTGTATAGGTATTGTAGGCTATAATTGTAATATATCTTCTTGATATTACAATGTACAGTAGATAGAGTAGATCTAGCAGATCTAGCAGATTAGTCCCCATTGTGATAACATCCTATATTAGGATGTTTAGACTGCCTTTTTGAAGTATTTGATGATGTTACAGTTTGAAGGGGGAATGTTAGCCTAGTCCCTGACTGCAAAGACTGAAAGTGAAATAAATTACCATTGGATACAGAAGTAAAATAACAGAACAGAACAGAGTAGAGTAGAGTAGAGTAGAATAGAATAGAATAGAATAGAATAGAATAGAATAGAATAGAATAGAATAGAACAGCATAGAATAGAATAAACCAGGTTGGAAGAGACCTTCAAGATCATCGCATCCAACCCATCATCCAACACCATCTAATCAACTAAACCATGGCACCAAGTACCCCATCAAGTCTCCTCCTAAACACCCCTGACAATGACAACTCCACCACCTCCCTGGGCAGCCCATTCCTATAGAATTCATTGGATTGCTAATGGGATGTAGAGCAGAGGCATAAACAGTTCTGTCTTTTTTCTTCTGTTGCTTCTGCTTGAAACTTCTCTCTCTCTCCTGTGGCCTTGCCAGGGGTATCTCTGTTTTGACTACTGTGTGAGATAGTGGGAAGGAGGGGGAGTGGGGAGTAGGTGAACGATCCCCTGGATCCATCCAGGGGGTGTGAGGAGTTTCTGTGTTGTTTATAAATTGTAAATGTATTGATATTGTACATGGATTGAATATTCTGCACACAGTCACTGCATTTCAAATGTCTAGATTTCAGTTTGTTTGTAAATACAGCTTCATTTGCTTCCATCCCAGACTGAGCTGGTCTGCCAATTTGTTTTGGGGATAGTTTTCTCCAAATTACTTGGGGGGTAATTTCAACACACCACAGATCACTATTTTGAATTGTTTACAGGGGTTTTCTTGAAATCACTGCTATGCTAACTCTCCTCTATTTATTCAAAGCATGCTAGTTATGTATTCTATCTAGATCATGCTAGTTACATATTTTATGTACATCATGCTAGTTATGTATTCTATAGAGGTGATGCTAGTTATATATTCTATACAGGTGATGCTAGGTATATATTCTATACAGGTGATGCTAGTTGTATATTCTATATAGATCATGCTGGTTATGTATTCTGTACAGATGATGCTAGTTATATATTCTATATAGATCATGCTGGCTATGTATTCTATCTAGATCATGCTACTTCTGTATTCTTTATAGGTTCTGCTGGTTATGTATTCTATACACGTGATGCTAGTTATATATTCTATATACATCATGCTAGTTATGTATTCTGCACAGATGATGCTAGTTGCATATTCTATATACATCATGCTGGTTGTGTATTCTATACACATGATGCTAGTTATATATTCCATATAGATCATGCTGGCTATGTATTCTATCTAGATCATGCTACTTCTGTATTCTTTATAGGTTCTGCTGGTTATATATTCTATACACATGATGCTAGTTATATATTCTATATACATCATGCTAGTTATGTATTCTGCACAGATGATGCTAGTTGTATATTCTATACACATCATGCTGGCTATGTATTCTATCTAGATCATGCTACTTCTGTATTCTTTGTAGGTCCTGCTAGTTATATATTCTACCTAGACCATAGCTTCTCAACACTTTGTAATTTTGAGGCATATATTCCACCGAGAATATTTGACAAAGGTAACATAAATTAATGTACAAAAGTAAAACTGAGCAGTTCATGTGCCTGCATGCAAATACTTAAAACTTCCAATTGAAGTGCTGTTGCATCTCCCTCTAGTAGGTCTCCTCCTGCCTTCGTCTCCCTGTGATTATTCTTATTTGCTTAGCTGCAATATTTTCCGAGGCACGAGCACTCTCATAAGGAGGTTTGGGCAGTGCTTCCTTTTAGCCCTGGGATGTTGACACACAATATTCTAACCCCAGTCCCCAAGCTTCTCTGTGAAAACAAAAAAAAAAAGGACAATATTTCTATTTAAATACATTTGCCTTTTTCTGTTGCTTCCCAGCATCAGTGCCCCTGGGTGTTCAAGGTAAATGAAAAACAAAATCCCCAGAACCTAAGAATTGCTTCAAGAATATATTTAATTTAGGGACAAGAAAGTGGAAACTACTTGCTGATATTTTTTTTTTTTCCCCCTTCTTAGGACAATTTGTTTCTCCTAAGCTTTGACCTTAATATCTGTCCATGTAGGAAACTGCTCTCTTCAGAAGTATCTCAGGGAGGATGCAGGCAATGCAGCACTGATCAGTACTTTTAAGACCATTGTCTTTGAGACTATTTTGGCAAAGATACCAGCAGTCCAGCTCTACTCTCATGCTGTAATTATGCAGTGGACAAAAATATGAGGAATACAGGGATTGCCAACACAGCTGTGTAGAAATCCTACCTTAAAGCAGCTCTGTCTGTCCCTAAAGAGTAAATAAATCAAGATCTTACCTTTTGTGAGACAAAGGTGAATGGCTTGCAGACTAGAAGTTGGTCAGTATTGTAAACTAGAATTAGCCCTTCTTACTGCTGCACAGAATTCCAGAGGAGTGTTATGGACAGGAAACATGTGGATGCCTTGAAAGCAGACTGAAAATCCCAGCTGACACTGGCAGTACCCCACTGAATGAATGTGCGAGTCTGTAGGAATGCACTGGTGCTGCTGGAATTCAAGGCCAGCTCCCCCTCATCCCCCAACTCCCCAGTCCAAAGTCTCTGACATTCTTACCTTAGAGATTTCTGAGGAAGCACAAGACACACTGATCCCAGGGTACTTTTATAGGGTCCGAGCTGCATACGTAGCCACCACCTCTTCTTTCTTAGGTCAAAACATTTTTGGTAATCTTAACTCCTAGCAGAATTGCCATTCATATTAGAAGTGAATGGATATAATTAGACATAACAGGTCTGTGAATCAATCTCCTATAAATAATTTGACAAGAGAGCCTGAGAAGGGGGAGAAGCAGGAGGGTGTGCTAGAGGAGATGAAAGGGGCTACACTGGGACTGTAATCCTTCAGACTCTGACTCAAGCAGAGAAAGTGAAGAGTAAGAGACAGAGTATTGTAGTAGGAAACATGTAGGGATGGAGAGGAGGCACAGGGTCCTGTGCTACAAATGCTCTGACTGTTCAGTATGGAAAAGCATGAGGGGTTTCTGCTGACATGCAGAGTCATTGTTAGAGGGAAGGAATCTCATTGCAAAGGGAAGCATCTGAATAGGAACAGAAGTCATAGGAATGAGAACTGAGGCATGATATGAATGACCCAATATTGAAATGGACCAAAGCAACAGAAGGGGAGGAAGGATGAGTCTGGAGGTAGGGTAAGGGAGAGAAAGTCAATAGGGGGGGTGATTCTGAGTGTACCATGGACACAAGGACCAATGAAAGGACAAAACAAGTGATGTCTAGAGTTAAAGACAGAAGTCCCTAAGACTGAAGTCTATGAGTTTGGTCCCAGAGGAAAGGCATAGAGATCCAGCTCTTGTTTCCAGGGATGGAGGCTTTCAAATGTCATATGAACAGGACCATAGAGCTGTTGCAGTGAGTTTAAGACATGTATCCCACTGGAAGCAGCAGTAGATGTTATCTCACATGGGGATACGATTCAGCAATATTTTTGTGTGCTAGATGGAAAGGAAAGAGTCACTTAATTACATCCTTTAGAAGAGAAACAGTCGTGTTCTGTGCTAGTCTGGAAGAAAGGAAGTGAACCCCATGCTAGTTTGTGAAAACAAACCAATCTATTGCTCTGATTCCTGGGGAGTTGCCCACCCAGATTAAGGAGAGGATTACACATTCCTGCAGCAGCACAAAGAGGGAGGGTGGTGAAGAGGGCAGTGCAGCCCTTTACTGAAAAACAGTTTCATCCTCATGCAAAGATCTACATTTGTGGGTTTGGAGGGGGTGGGGGTGTTTGTTTGTTTTTTCAATGTATTGATCTTCACTTTCTAAACAACAGTCCCTTGCAGCAAACAAGGCAATTTGAACCAAATCAAGGCAATCTGAACCAAATCACATCTCAGCAGCTTCACCTGATCCCACAGCAAACTGCCTCCCCACTTGCAGCACCTGTTGTGCTCCACTCCCTCTTGGCATCACCTACTCAGAGGTCTGGATGAGAAAGTGAGGAAATTCTTTCCTCCTCTTCTCTCAGCTGACCATGTCTCTGCGGTGGCACTGCAATCCTGGGGGTGGGGAGGAAATTGGCAGAGGGCAGCTTCACATTTGGAGTAAATTCACAGTGAAGAATGAGACTGAGACCTATGATTTAACCCTGATGGCTACGTTCTCACCTGAGTATAAAGCAAAACTTCTTTCATGCCTTTTATGCAATTACATTGCCTAAGAACTGGGAGTCGCTCAGATTCACTGGGATTCACTGGGATTCCCTGAACTGGGATTCACTACGAACTGGGATTTCAGGTAATTCAGTGACTGACTGTTGTCTCATGGTGTGTTTTGACCTGGAGTCAAACTGGCTACACACACAAAAAAAAACCCACAATAACCCAAACTGATGGTTTCCCCTCAGTCCTTTGTAATACTGGCAAACAAAAAAAAGAATCATGGAATCATAGACTCATAGAATGGTCTGGGCCAGAAGGGACCTCCAAAGGTCATCCAGTCCATCCTCCCTGCACTCAGCAGGGACATTCCCGACTAGATCAGGTTGCCCAGGACCTCATCGAGCTTCATCTTAAATATCTTCAGGAAAGGGGCCACAGCTGCCTTCCTGGGCAACCTGTTCCAGTGTTCCCCCACCCTCATAGTGAAGAACTACTTCCTGATATCCAGTCTAAATCTGCCCTTCTCCAGCTTAAAGTCATTGTCCCTCACCCTGTCCCTGCAGGCCTTTGCAAACAGTCTCTCTCCATCCTTCTTTTAACCCCCTTCAGGTACTTGCAGGCTGCTATTAGGTCTCCCTGGAGCCTTCTCTTCTCTAGGCAGAGCACCCCCAGCTCCCTCAGCCTGTCCTCATAGCAGAGGTGCTCCAACCCCCTGACCATTTTTGTGGCCTCCTCTGGACCCTCTCCATCAGGTGCAGGTCCTTCCTATACTGAGGGCTCCAGACCTGCACACAGTTCTCCGGGTGAGGTCTCAGCAAAGAGTCAGAATCACCTCTCTGGCTCTGCTGGCAGCCCTGCTTTGGGTGCCACTTTTCAAAGACTCATTTTTTCCAAGTATTTTTGAAGATTACAATAGAAATGGAACATTTTCACAACCTGTAACATTTCCTTTAGCCTCTTTTCACTAACATTTCCCCCTTGCTCCAGTTGCTATTTAAGTTGCCAGCCAATATACCAGAATACAGCATGGCTCGGGTTTTCTATCTGTGCTTATTCTCACTTTGGCTTTTTCCTTTTTATCATCTTAGGAGGGAAATTTTCTTAATGTGGAAAAAATAATCTGTAGCTGTCAATGGAAAACTGGATTTATGAGTTTCTGAAATGGAAAAACAAAAAAACACAGAGAAATAAAATCTGAAGGTCAATAAAAATGTGGGGATTCAGCCTTGTGTATAATTAATTTTGATACCACAGTATCACAGTATATTAGAGCTTGGAAGGGAGCTCCAGAGCTCATCCAGTCCAACCCCCTGCCAGAGCAGCATCACCCAGGGCAGTCTGCACAGGAATGCATCCAGGTGGGGTTGGAAAGTCTCCAGAGAAGGAGATTCCACAACCCCCTCAGGCAGCCTGCTCCAGGGCTCTGGCACCATCACTGTAAAGAAGTTTCTCCTCATGTTGAGCTGAAACCTTCTCTGTTGAAGTTTGTGTCCATTGTTCCTTGGCTTATTGCTGTGCACCACCCAAAAGAGCTTGGCCCCCTCCCCTTGACCCCCACCCCTCAGATATTGATAGACATTGATCAGATCCATCTCAGCCTTCTCTTCTCCAGACTAAATAGCCCCAGGGCTCTCAGCCTCTCTTCACAGGGAAAATGCTCAAGTCTCCTACTCATCCTTGTGGCTCTCTGTTGGACTCTCTCCAGCAGGTCTCTGTCTCTCTTGAACTGGGGAGCCCAAAACTGGACACAGGATTGCAGCTGTGGTCTCAGCAGAGCAGAGGGGGAGCAGAACCTCCCTGGCCCTGCTGGCCACACTTTGCCTGCTGCACCCCAGGATCCCTTTGGCTCTCTTGGCCTCCAGGGCACCTTGTTACTACCTTTGATTGAGAAAGAAAATTAGTCAGAATAATTCATTGTGGTCCCTCACACAAAATGCAAGCTTTTTATCCTCTAAAATATTAGGAAATCCTTTGCAGTAACAGAAGAGTTTGGTTTAAATCCATTAGAATACAAACAGCCACAAGTTTTCACAGCCTTTCAGAAAAAGCATCTCAGAATTTTTTTTCCCCCAACTATAATATTCTCTCAGGACTTCCTCTTCTCTACCACATCTACTGCAACTCCCTCCTACTACTGACACAAATCTGTCAGAGAGGGTCCCCAGGAGGGCCACAACGATGTTCAGAGGGCTGGCACACCTCTGGACAGGCTGAGAGAGTTGTGGCTGTTCAGTCTTGAGAGGACAAGGCTCTGGGAAGATTGTAGAACAGCCTTCCAGTGGCTTAAGAGGGCTGTAACAATAGGACAAGGGGCAATGGCTTGAATCCAGAGCAGGGTAGGTTTAGATTGGACATGAGGAAGTTCTTTACTATGAGGCTGGTGAGAAACTGGAACAGCCTGCCCAGAGAAGCTGTGGATGTCTCATCCCTGGAAGTGTTCAAGGCCAGGCTGGATGAGGCTTTAAGCATCCTGCTGTAGTGAAGGTGTCCCTTTCCGTGGTGAGGGAGGTAGGAGCAAGATGATCTTTTAAGATCCCTTCCAACTCAAGCCACTCCATGGTCCCAAGATCCCATAGCTGCAGGATACTGTATGCATGCACTCCCCATTTACTCCAGTTTCCCATCAACAACAACCCTTCACAGCCAACTATATGCACATGTAGTCTTATACCTGTGAGCTAGATCTATGAGCTTCCATTATGATTATTGAACTTGAGCTTGATAGGGCCTGGAGAGTGATTCAGTTGCTCTAATGTGCCTACCTTAGAGGGAACTGAAACCTTTGCATGACTCCAACAGTTGTGTCTGCAATGGGAGTTTTGGCATTCATGTCACTCACCTACATATCCATCAGGCATGAAGATGACAGAGTGTAGGTATTTGAGTTTGGAATTGAATCTCACCCACACATTTACAAACCCAAACTGAGCACTGGCACATCCATCCATCACTGAAAGTCCTCTCTCTTTGTGTCCAGTTCTGTCTCATTGAGCCCCCTTTATCCATTCTGAGGGTGTCCTGGCAACAGTTACTGAAGCTAAAATTACTGCACTGCTGCTTGAGAAAGGGGGAGCAGCAGCTGTCTGAGCACAGAGCAACCTATAAATCCTTCTAGAGAGGCTGCAGTGAAATGGAAACTGACTTTTGAACTTGTCTTCAGGCAGCTCTCAGACCTTTGGAAAAGGATGGCTTGTTCACAAGGAAAATGTCGGAGGCACTTACAAAGGACAAGTTTTGCTTATTGGCATAATGGCAAAACCAATCCCAACAGAGGTTTCTCTCTTTGTATTGTAACTAGTTCATGCCCTACCTTTGTAACATGTTCAGCCTGGGCTAACAATGCAGCTTCCCAGTAAGTTAACAATGATTGTTTTTAATCACTGGTAAATGTCAGGCAGAGAGCAATTGCACCTGGTTGCTGTTGGATATCGACTAAACAAACCCCTCCAAAGTGAAAGGGCATAAAGCCCAGTTTATATATGATGTAGTTCAGAAAAAAAGAATAATTGCTTCCAGGGGACAAAATAAATGATGTCCCATTTTAGGCATACTCCAGAAGCTGTCTGGGTGTCTGCTGCTGTTATTGATACTTTCCCATCTATCATCACTACTTAGGCAATCTGACTGGTAGGAGGAAGGACGAAGTAAGTGTCGTCATGCCACAATGTTTTACTTCATCTCCTACCTCTGACAGGCTCACCCCATGCTCCCATCCCTGCTTCTGCTGCTCTGATGCAGAGGCTGCAGCCAACCTGGTTGGGCATCATAGCTAAGTAGAAGACCCCAGAGGCAGGAGATGCAATGTGGACAGCCTATGGGGCTCCAGCAGTGTGAGCAGCTTCTGTGCTGCTGTGCACCACTGCCACAAAGAGAGTGGGTCTGAGCAGGCCAGGGGGCCCTCACCCTGCCCAGGCATGCGGCAGCCTGTGCCATAGGTAAGGAGACAGGACTGGGGCTCAGGCAAGGCTGGGTGTGAGGCATTGGGGCACAGTGCTGGGTGCCTGAGGCTGAAAAAGCAGTAACAAGCAAAAGGGAACTGGTGAAATTCCCAAGAGCTGACAAACTATGGGAAGGGCTTTAAAACCAGCTCCTAGCTGGAGCTCACTGACCTCCCCCATCTGCACACTTCCTTTGTCAGGGCCCCTGCCCTCACCAGCCAGCCATGGTAGTGGCCACTGCCCCACAGAAGAGAGCAGATGATGCATTCATGAAGGCTTTCTGTCTGCCTCCTGCTGCACTCGACCATCAGCTGCCTCCCACTGCTCTCCTGTGCCCTGCTTTAGTGGTAGAGAAGCTGGATGTAGGTGAGCAGCTCAGGGTGAAATAACAATGATCTCTGCTGGTGCATGGCCAAAGGGCTAAGTGCATTAGCAGCACAGCTTGTTCACCTCCTGCCTTCCTTGCTGAAATGTGCCTGGCAGGGAAAACTGTGTGTGATGTATTAATGCAGGTCTCTGACAAATCCTTACAACAGCAGGGTGCATCCTAGCACACTTCCAGACCCTGCCATGGGCCATGCTGCCTCCTGCACTACCAGTGCCACGGGGAGAAGAGGTGCTGCTCATACAAAGGCCACCACAGTAACCCAAAGGGCTCAAGGGGGCACTGAGATCATCAGAGGTGCTCAGCTATGGAGGACCTTAGGCAACCATTTCTACAATGGATGAATGTTGCAGATTAAGGGCAAGCAGGAGTTCATTGGTATAACCACACAGAAAAGTCCTCCAGAGCCTAGAGAGCCCCAGGGGGTCAGGCAGCTCATTCCAGGATATTGCCATCTGTTATTCTATTCCATTTTCCTGTCTCTCTCAGTTAAGGCAGTGCACAGCCAAAGCTCTGTCTCCTCTCTCCGTCTTGGGCCCTGTGCTGATATCTTATGGTGTGTGGGGGAGAGGCTTTCCCCAGGCCTTGGCTGGCAGTGAGTTTCCAGCTTCGCCACAGGGCCTGGGGAAGCCTGCGGCAGGCCTGGGTCTAGGTGGGGCTGGGGTTGGGGGGGGGCAGTGTGGCTGCTCCTGGGCTGCTGAGGCTGAGGGGGGTGGAGGTTTCTGGAAGGCTCTGGAAGGTTTTGGCCAGGTAGGCCTAGGTGAAGAACTGAGCTTAACTCATGAATGTCTTCCTTTTACCTGAACACCTTTTGTATATATTTGTAAACAGAATTTCCATTTGAACTGCCAGCCCAGTGTGGAGCATTTGAATTGTCCTCCTTGGGAAGGGGTACAAGATCTGTCCTGTCCTTTTGCCCTGGGCAGCTCTTGGCTCAAAACTAGGACAGCAGAGCAGTGTCCCTTCCTAATTCCAGCTGTCTTCTGCTGCCTAAATGTTATTTACATACTTTGTTAAGATCCCTTAGCATATGAAGGTGTATTTTTACAGCACTTGAAGGCTAGCTGGAGGATTAGAAAAGGCACATGAAGGACGTGTGAAGGTCAGATAGGGATTGACAATTCTGGCAGGATGGCCAAAGATCTTGAGCACCTGCTTTAAATAAACAGCAGGTTTGAGGTAGCTGCTAAATCTTGTCACATATGCCAAAAATACCAATTGAATCAATCTCTCTTTCTCTGTGGCTTGACGAAAACTAAATGTGTTTAGAAGTAATAGGAGGTCCTATACAGCTTCACTTCTATTTCACCAGAGCCCTCAGAAGCATTGAATGCATTCCCCAACCATCTGATTTGTTTACCCACCTGTAAAGTGTGATCAGTAGTTCGACACCATACACTCAGTGCTAGACTAATATTACATTTGCAACCCACATGTAAATGTTGCATATCTAGTTCAGTTTAAAGTGAAATATTGTGTTAGGTGCTGACAATCTTTTTTTAGGAAAGTAAACAGATTCTATATGTGGAGAGTAGCTTGTGGATAGAGGAAAATGAGCAGAAGTAGTGAACAGATGAGGGGGGGCAGAAGGCAGGAGAGTTGGTGCACCTAAGTAGGCCCAAGACTTGAAGTGGGCTCTTGGGCTGAGTAAAAGGTCAGCTCATTTTGCTCATTGAGGATCTTGGTGTAGTGCAGCAGCCTCCTTTAATTGCTATGGGGTTAATGAAAGCACCATCCCCTTCTCACTGATTTCTTATGGATGGCTGCAAGTCCAACAGTTCTTACAGCATGGCACATTTAGCCGCAGAGCTGGCCTTAGCTGACCACTTACGATAATGAGCACAGACTCCTTCCATCTGGTGTCAAGGTGTTGCCTTAATCATTCAGCAAACAGAACTAAAATTTTAAAGCAGCTGCCCAGATGAGAGGTTCCCAGGCCTGGAGATTGTTATATGCAAGATAGCAGCAACCTGTGTAATACGACAATGACACTAGATCTGACAGAGCCAACCTGCTTGGCTGGCATGTGTTCCTAAGAATCCCTCCTGTACCTTCCTCTTCTGACACACGCCATGGTCCTTGTGGGGCACTTTAACCAGCCTGACATCACTTGGAGAGAAATGTTTGACTTTTTAGTCACCCACAGGGAGGGGCTGGTGGAAAATGTGAATCTCAGGAGCAGCCATGCAGTAACCATGAGATGGTGGAGTTTAAGATCCTCAGGGCAACAAAGAAGGGTGGGGGTTGGGAGTGGGGGGTGTGGGTGTGTGGGCATGAGCATGGGGGTGTGGCACTCAGCAAGCTTGAAACCCTCGACTTCAGAAGAGCTGCCTTTGGCCTCCTCAGAAACCTAGGACTACCTGAAACTAAACCATATAGCTGACTGTTGTCTACTCCTTGACCTCTGACATGCTTGGTGCCATGACCAGTTCCCTAGGAAGCCCATTCCCAGACAGACACTCTGTCAGTAAAGAACTTTGTCTTATATCCAATCTGAATGTGTTCAGATGCAGCTTCCTTTGGTTTCCTCACATCATTGTATTTGGGAATTGTTAATGTTTTTGAGGATCTCACTGAAGGACATCTCTTACAGTCTTTCTGACCACAGGACCCTTCCCAAGATTTAGACCCATAAAGATTGAAGTGGATGTGTGACTGATCTCTCTCCTTTACTACTAGATGGAAAGAAGTATTCTGCACCTAACAGCCCATCTTCCTCCAGGCCTGCTGCATGGAACAGTGTCTGACTGGGCTCTATGTGTCAGGGAAGATCTGGTTTATCTTCCTTTCATTTCCACAGGGCATCTTTCTTCAAGAACTCCTTCTTCTAGTATAGCACTTCCTTCTCTTCATCCTGCTCCTGCAGGAGAAGCAGATAGTCCTTCACTCCTCCTACTTTCCACAACAGAATGAAGAAAATATAGAAAACCTTGAGGAATATTTTTGCTTGTAGAATCGTAGAGTCATAGAATCACCTGATTGGAAAAGAGCTTAGGATTGAGTGCAACCATAGCCTAACATCACCCTGTGCACAACTGTTAGACCATGTACCCGAGCACCTCATCCAAGTGTCTTTTAATGTCACAGAGACTTTTGCAGGTCTCTCTGCAGCAAACACACGTACTGGAAATAGAGAAATGAAATAGCGACATCATCAGTTCTTTGCTAGAAGTCTTCTCTGCATCAGAACATGAGAGTTGAATCTCATTCGGGGTGTGGATTTCATCAGAAGGCAGCTTTTTAATATAAGTACATCAACAGCAGCAAAAGATCTCCAACCACTCTTGAGAGCTGTTGCACCTCTTATATTCCAAATTTTTCTGTCCATCACTTTTTATGTTAAAAAGCTTCCTTTCTCTCTAAAAAGATGATATAAGTAGACTCTTACTTACTTATTGTACTTATTGTAATTAATATTTGCTTCTAGTACTGCTGCTTAGCAAAACCAATGGTAGATTGTGACCTCATCTTTCACAAACAGCTTGCTGGGGAAATAGAGAAGCCCTCAATCATGTTTGATTTTCAGTCTGTGTGAGGGAAGTCAGCATGAGAATACCATTTCCATAATTATTTATGTCTTTTTGTGATACAAAAATACCTATCCATAGTCAAATCCAATCTCTGATAAATGCAACAGATTTTCATCATACCTCACTAGTACCTCAGTGGAAGCAATTTCAGTGTTCCTCAACGTTACTTTCTCTTAAACTTGTTCTTTTTACCTATGATGTTACTTCTTTACATTGTATTGCATCTACAAGGAAAAAAGCACCCTGCTGCCTTTGTCTGGCTAGAATTCTGAGAGGAGATTTAATAAATGTTTATAAGTATCTGTGGGCTGGGTGACAGGAGGGAGGGGACAGGCTCTGCTCAGTTGCATTCTGTGAAAGGACAAGGGGCAATGGATATAAACTACAGCACAGGTGGTTCCACCTCAATTTGAGGAGGAATTTCTTATTGTGAGGGTCACAGAGCACTGGAACAGGCTGCCCAGAGAGGTTGTGGAGTCTCCTTCTGTGTATAAGTGCAATTATCTTTCAGTTGTCCATCAAATATTCTGCCTTACTTATGTCCAGGAATCTGCAGCCTTAGCTATTATTTCTTCTGTACTCTTTTAACTCTGAGTTCTCATCACTCTCCCTATCTTTGGATGAGCTACCCTGTGCTATGTGTGAAACAAAGGAGCTCCACATAAAGAGAGTGTCACGAAGTTCCTTATCATCACAGCTCTAGACGTGTGGCCACAAGTGGTACTGCAAGTGAATGAAGTGGCCAGTATATATGTAATTTTTCAAGTGTTGTCCAACGACTTACAACCCCTTCCCCAAAAATTGGTGGGGAGGGGGTCTTGGGGTGGGGTTTTTAAAGTCTTATGGTGTCTTGAAACCAGCTGTCACGAAGTAAGTGGCTATATAATGTCACCAGCCACTTTGTGATGCATGACACCCAGGGGGCGCTAGTGAGCTCCCATTGAAGTGAATGGGAATTCACTTGCAGTACCACCTGTGGCCACACGTCTAGATCTGTGACGATAAGGAACTTTGTGACACACTCTAAACTCTGCCCACTTAAGCATTACTTGACTGACAAAGCATTGTTGTACTTGCCATTGATGGAGTGACCGCCTTTAGGCGGGAGCGAATCAATTCCCTATGTGAAGCATTGGGAAACATTGAAAAATTACTTACAACCCCCTCCCCAAAATTAGTGAGGAGGGGTCTTGGGGGTAGGGATTTAAAGTCTTGCTATGTCTCAAAACTGGCTGTCATGAAGTAAGTGATTTCAGTATCCTGACTGTGCTGGGTTACACCCACCCTGGGTGGGGGCTGAAAGAACCCAGCCCCCCAGGAGAACGAAAGAAACTTGATCCAGGTGGGCAGAGAAGGACTTGGTTTTCCCTCTCCCAGGAGGAGGGGTGCCCTGGGTCAAAGGTGAGCTATACTATCCCCCCTTCCTGTCCAGCAAGCCTGGAAAAAGGGGGACATTGGATGCTGTTGCTTTTCTTCTTGCATCGCCTGCTTGGAAGAACATCAGCTGCTGCTGCTGGTTTCCTGTCCTGTCCACATGGTTGGGCCTGGTTCTCTCTCACCACTGCATCCACGCTCTCCAAGGACTTGAATCCACTCACATCCAGGGAAATGCAAGGCCATCCAGGCTTGGTTTTGTTTATTTTCCTATTTTATCCTTATCCCTTACCCTTGTGAACCCTCCTTGTTATTGCTATATCTATTTTTTGTTAAAAAATGTACTTCTACTTCCACCAATTCTAGACTATTTCTTTCATAGATTTATCTCCTTCCTTTTTCCCTACACTTTTTTTTTTCCTTTTTCCCTTTTTCTTTCCCTTTCCTTACTAGGGAAATGGAGTTGGGGGCAGGAGGGGAGGAATTCTCAATATGTTATCATTTGAGCTTTTAAACTCCAGTTAAAGGTCAAACCATCAGACTGATTCAGAATTTCTTGCACCCTTAGGCCTAACCAAATAAGAAGCAGTTTTCATTTAATAAAAATAATACATAGTTAAAAAACCAAAATGAAATAAAACTGCAGGAATCACTTTTCCTTTTTTTTTTTGTTTTGCCTAAAGATTAATGAAATAACTTAGACCAGTATGATCTTAATCTATCAAAGAAAGGCATACTTCTCATTGCGAGATGAATGGTGAATCCATGTCATCGTCGTTATTCCTCACGCATCTTTAAGGACGTCAGTGTAAAAAGTTGTTGCAGTTTAATGCCCTTCTCGATGTGAACTTGAACTCTGTGTGTGTGTTCCCAGGTAATGAACACCACAATAAGTAAGTCTGCTCACCACTGTTCATATGCAAATGCCTCTACAGACTTTATTACCTAGACAGAAATGATTATTACAGAAGAAAGTGACACAGAGATTTACATTTTATGCAAGCCTCTGGTGACTTTTTAGCCATGGGATGCTCATTCCTCCTCTTCTGCTTTCTTCTGGAACTCGCGGCTCTTGGTCCGGAGCTTGTTGACCTGCGACTCTGCAATGTCAGCTCTCTCCTCGGCTTCCTCCAGCTCGTGCTGGATCTTGCGGAACTTGGAGAGGTTGACGTTGGACAGCTCCTCCTGTGCGGAGAGAGGGAGTTGTGAAAAAAGAGGCAGCATGTGGACAATCAGCAAACTGGGCACACAAAAATGCCACAACTGGGCAAGCAGGGCAGGTTCAAAACCAAGCTAAGAGGCTACTCAGGGTGTTAAGTGTGCCAGGAAAGAACATCAGTGTCAATAAGGCCATGGCCACATTACACAAAGATGGTCTTTTAAGGTCCCTTCCAGCCCCTGTGATTCTGTCTAAGCAGAGTTCATGGCAATGTCTTGATTAGAGAGACTAGCAGTTGCTTCTGACACCAAGGATAGGATAGGAATAAAGAAACAGGCAAGAGATGAGGCTGAGAGCAAAACACAGAGCTGGAGAAGTGTAGCTCCTCCCAAACCAACAATTCTTACTCTTACATTTCCTATTGTCTGGTAGCAACAAATGCATCAAAGCAGTCAGTTTCCAAAAGCTGGACAGAAGAATACAGCAACACAGGATTCCAGTTCCACCAGAAAGAAAATTGGCCTTGGTCAAAATGGTACTTACAGCCTCCTCAGCTTGCCTCTTGTAGGACTTCACTTTCATTTGCAGCTTGTCCACAAGATCTTGGAGCCTGAGAACATTCTTCCGATCTTCCTCAGACTATAGAGAACAGCAAGCAAAAGAAATCTTTGTTTGCCTCTTCCTCTGAACTTCATAAATGTGAAACAGAGGCAGTAACATCCATTATGGAGCACTGCTGTCCAGAAAGACAGAAGAAAAATCCTATTAACTGTGCCACTGCCTATGTGAGACAAAAAAATCCCTCTGGAGAGCAATGTGCCAACATTTTGACTTCCAGGATAAAGAGCACGTCAACACCAAGAAACCTGCTGCCTTACCTGGTAGGTCAGCTCCTTCACCCTCCTCTCGTACTTGCGCACACCCTTCACGGCTTCAGCGCTGCGCTTCTGCTCAGCATCCACCTCCCCTTCCAGCTCTCGCACCTGCAAAGACAAGCCCAACTTTGCAGCTTCCCTCACACCTCTCCAAGGGATCTCCTCACTCACACACCAATCCCAGCCCTACTACGTACTCTGGCCTCCAGCTTCTGGATTTGCTTCTTGCCTCCCTTCAGGGCCAGCTGCTCAGCCTCATCCAGACGGTGCTGCAGGTCCTTCACCGTCTGGTCCAGGTTCTTCTTCATCCTCTCCAGGTGGGCACTGGTGTCCTGCTCCTTTTTTAGCTCTTCTGCCATCATGGCTGCCTGAGGTGAGCAAAGGGTCAAAGCCATTTTGGTGCTGGAGACACTTTGGGTCAGAATTCATCCACAACCAGCACCAAAAGGAGTCCCCAACTCACATCAGTGATGGCCTTCTTGGCCTTCTCTTCAGCGTTTCTGGCTTCCTGGATGGTATCCTCCATTTCTCCCTGGATTTGGGCAATGTCTGTTTCCAGCTTCTTCTTGGTGTTGATCAAGCTGGTGTTCTGTAGAAAAGCATCATTGTCACAATGTTTGTTTTGTTAGCTTGCAACATCCTGTCAAGAACATTACAGAAATGTTGGGGTTTACTACAAATGGTGCAATGAGGTCACATGGGATTCTGCTCCACTGGAGTTGCTGTGGCAGCTCTTAGTCTTACAGATGGAAAGTGTTTTAGTTTTTAGTGTAAAGGGATTCCTCACATTCCTCACCAAAATGTTTCTTGATGAACAGAGAAGGAACTTAGACTTTTAGAGAACAAAAGGTAATTTCCAATCTAGTGACAGTAAAAATTGTAAATGGTGCTACAGAATACTGAAAATTACATTCTTAATTGTGTTAATGACAGTTATTAGTGAATTCCTGTTTTGCTAATGATCAGCCTAAGTTTGAATTCATATCTCAAATGTCAATGTGAAAGTTGCTGAACTCAAATTGTAGACTAACAAACTCACACACCCCTCTGGATCAGAGTCTAGTGAAATTCACACTATACCTGCAGCTGAGAAGTCATTGAATATTTGTTAGCAATACTGTGAAAATTACAATGCATTTAAGGAAACATGGTTATGTTTCAGCCAATCGTCATTTGTTTCTCTGCAGGGAGAAGTATGAATAGAATAGAATAGAATAGAATAGAATAGAATAGAATAGAATAGAATAGACCAGACCAGACCAGACCAGACCAGACCAGACCAGGTTGGAAGAGACCTTCAAGATCATCACATCCAACCTATCATCGAACACCACCTAATCAACTAAACCATGCAAACAAGCATCCTATCAAGTCTCCTCCTGAGCACCTCCAATGGTGCCTCCGGGGAGCCCATCCCAATGGGCAATCACTCTCTCTGTGTAGAACTTCTTCCTAACATAGCGGCTAAACCTCCCCTGGCGCATCTTGGGACTGTGTCCTCTTGTTCTGGTGCTGGTTGCCTGGGAGAAGATACCAACCCCCACCTGGCTACAACCTCCCTTAAGGTAGATGTGGAGAGCAATAAGGTTACCCCTGAGTATCCTCCTCTCCAGGCTAAGCAACCCCAGCTCCCTCAGTCTCTCCTCACAGGGCTTGTGTTCCAAACCCCTCACCAACTTTGTTGCCTCTCTCTGGACACGTTCCAGCAAGTCAACATCCTTCCTAAACTGAGGGGCCCAGAAGTGGACACAGTACTCAAGGCATTCCACACTAACCTGTGTATGGAGCAGCTGCACACGTTCACTGGCATCCAGAAGCTCCTGCTCAGCCAATTTCCTCGAACGCTCTGTTTGCTCTAGGGCTGCCCGGAGCTCCTCAACTTCAGCCTGCAGCAGGTTTGCTCTGCGCTCCACCATGGCCACCTGCTCCTTCAGGTCCTCCTGTGCTCGGACAGCATCGTCCAAGTGTATCTGAGTATCCTGGAAAGAGACACCAAACAGATCATGAGGTGCCTTTTTCCTATTTCTTCTTTTCACATCAGTACAGAACTGATAGAATTGTAAAAGTGGAGAATTTTCAGTGGTGCCAGCAAACAGCCAGCACATGCTTAGTTTTGGCATACCTTGAGCACTCCCTGTGTGTTCCTCAAGTTCTTCTGTGCATCTGCAGCCTGGCGGTTAGCATGGCTCAGCTGGATCTCCATTTCATTCAGGTCTCCTTCCATCTTCTTCTTCAGCCTCAGGGCTTCATTCCTGCTCCTGATCTCAGCATCCAGGGTGCTCTGCATGGACTCCACCACTCGGAGATGGTTTCTCTTCATCTGGTCGATCTCCTCATCTTTCTCTGCTATCTTCCTGTCAATCTCAGACTTCACCTGGTTGAGCTCAAGCTGGAGGCGTAGGATCTTCCCCTCTTCATGTTCTAAGGAAGCCTAAAAAAGTAAAACAATAGTTAATTATATAAATATTATCAGTAACTTCACATGAAATATTGCCTTGAATAATAATTTACAGCATGAGGTCTGAGATTTCAGAAAAGGGGAAAAAAGTATTGCTGTGTATCCCAAGATACATGTGTGCGATGCTTCCTGTGCCTGGAGTTTGTCCACAACATGCATGATTCCGTAAGTGGTTTCTGATACACTAAACTGAGTTGTAAGTTAACAATTGTGAAAATAAGACTGTACCTCAGCTTCCTCCAGAGCAGCCTGGATTTCAGATTTCTCCTGCTCAACCTGCTTCTTGACCTTCTCCAGCTCATGAATTGCCTTTCCTCCCTCAGCAATCTGCTCCGTCAGGTCAGAAATCTCCTCTGTGGGAGCAAAGACCAATGGCAGGGGCAGGCACAGAGCAGCATGGCAAGGGCCCTGCCACACCAACCTGACAGCCACCTTGGTCACCTGCAGGCACACAGCCAGGTGGAGCAGTAGGGTGGTGGATGGCAAGGAAGCCCCTCCAGGAGCAGAGGGCCAGGCACTTACGCTGCAAGTTCTTGTTCTCCCGCTTGAGCGTTTCCAGGTGGTCCAAGGACTCCTCATAGGCATTCTTCATCTTGAACAGCTCTGTGCTGAGAGAGCGAGACTCCTTCTGGGAGGCTTCCAGCTCAGCCTGCGTTTCCTCATACTTCTGCTTCCATTCTGCCAGGATCTGAAGAGAAATGGGATGTGAGTACGGCTGTGCTGGTGAGGAGGACATGCTCTGCCCTGGAACCCTGGGACTGGAGCCCAAAAGACCTTGTCAAAGTTCTTCTGCTTCTTGTCCAGAGCTGCACAGGCAGCATTTGATCTCTCCACGTCAATCATCAGGTCCTCCACTTCATTCTGCAGCCTCTGCTTTGTCTTTTCCAGGGAGGCACATTTGGCATTGACAGCTTCAACATGTTCCTCTGCATCCTGCAGGCGCTGTGCCAGCTTCTTCCTGTGGGTGGTGAGCAGAGTTCCAGGTGAGAAGGCAAAAGTGTCTGTAGCCAGTATGTTTTTCAGAAGAGTGCCCTTAGCTGCCTAGCTGCATGTGGTGACTGTTTGCATAGAAGTGCAGGATGTCTCCCAGCCAGCCACTGCATTTCTGTGCCTGGCCCCAGGCCTTCATGAGCACTGTGCTGCACACACAGGGCTCTCTCTACTGTTATGTTTCTGAAAATCTTTGCTGCTTCTGCCTTTCCCTTTTCATCCCTGCTCTCAGTTACATTTTCTCTTCCTGGTACCACACCCCAAAGCAGAATATTGACTTCTTCCTGACAACATCCCCGTGGTCTCCTCAAGTTTCCATTCTTGGCCCCTACCAGCCTACTCCGCCTTCCCCCTGTCAGCTTCCTCACACCCTGACACCACCTACTTGGCCTCCTCCAGCTCCTCCGTGCGCTGAATGGCGTCCGTCTCGTATTTGGTTCTCCACTGAGCCACTTCACTGTTGGCCTTGGACAGGGCTCGCTGCAGCTCCCCCTTGGCCTCCTGCTCCTCCTCATATTGTTCCCGGAGCAAGTCACAGTCGTGGCGAGCAGACTGCAGGGCGTGGGCCAGGGCGTTCTTGGCCTGAGGGGAAATAGTGCAAGAGGGAATGGAGATACCCTGGGAAATGTGCTGAGTGGAATGCTGACAGACACTGGATCATTCTTCTCTGAGAAAGATGGCAAGTTCCTGAGTGGGAAAGGAAGAGGCAGGAAGCAGCAGAAGTAGTCATCAACAGGCTGCATGTAAGGGTCACCAAAGGCAGTGTGGGAAGTCCTCTGCTGCATTGCCAGCGTGGTTCTCATCTTGTTGGCTCTGTAATTTCAGTTGTTTCTGAAGCTCCTCCTTGACAGCAGGAATCCAATGGATACTATGAAATTTGGAAAGCCTTCTCACCTTGATCTCTTCCTCCAGGTGCCTCTTGAGTTCCTCAATCTGCTGGGTGAATGCCTGCTTGCCTCTTGATAGCTGAGAAACCAAAGCATCCTTCTCCTCCACCTGGCGTGAATATTCACCTGGGAGAGTTGGCAGACACACAGCCTTGAGTGCCATGGGGGACAGGAGGGGCGACACTCAGGCTGTAAAACCACAGAGTCTGCAGAGCCTGCAGAACTTTGTGATCTCATCTCATGCATTTCCCGTTTGCACATCAGAGCTGTCCATGTCTCACCTGACTCTGTTTGCAGACGAGCTCTCTGAGCATTGAGGTCATTGATCATGCGCTGATGTTCTTCTTCCTTTGTCTTGATCTCGCTCAGCTGATCTTCCAGGGTGCGACACATCTTCTCCAGGTTTGCCTGGGAGTCAACAAACAGAAGGAGAGAAGTTATTGGCCACACTCTTAATGATAGCAGGTACAGGAGTTTGTGTCGGGCTCCATGGGGTCAATGAGCCCGTAAGGTATTTGTGTACCTTGGCTTTGGAGACAGACTCCATGTTACTGGCCAGGTCGTCAATCTCCATCTTCAGCTCACTCTTCTCCTTCTCCAGCTTCTGCTTCACCCTCTGCAGGTTGTCGATCTGCTCCCCAAGCTCAGCGGTGCTGTCCGCGTGCTTCTTCCGCAGGGCGGCAGCCGTGGCCTCGTGCTGCAGCGTGGCCTCCTCCAGGTCCCGACGCATCTTCTGGAACTCTGCCTCACGCTTCTTGTTCATCTCAATCTGAGCTGATGTAGCTCCTCCTGCCTCTTCCAGGCGCTCACTGATCTCCTCCAGCTCCCGGGAGAGGTCAGCTCGATGCTTCTCTGCTTTTGCCCGAGAGGTTCGCTCGGCCTCAATTTCCTCCTCCAGCTCCTCAATGCGAGCCTGGGGAACACGAGAGACCCTTCACACCCACGGCCTTCTCCTGCCTGACCTGAGTCTAGGTGAAAGAGAGGAAGCAACAGAGACTTGCCTGCAGCTCCTTGATCTTCTTCTGCAATTGCATGCCCAGGGCTTGTTCATCCTCAATCTTGCCCTGGATCTGGCTGATCTCAAAGTCTTTCCTTTGGGCAAAGCAAACCATATTAGAGCCCAAAGGAAACAGACAAGTTCAGCAGCAGAGTGCTCAGCTGCCCCACAGCCTCACTTACTTCTTCAGTTTCTCATCCAGCTGCTGCTTATCATTTTCCAAATCCATGATGGAATCCTGGTTCATCTTCAGGTCTCCTTCCAGTTTCCTCTTGGCTCTCTCCAGGTCCATGCGCAGTTTCTTCTCTTGCTCCAGGGACCCTTCCAGCTAAAGACAAGAAGGCCATCAGTGCTCTGCCACACAGCTCCAATTCCACACCTGTCCTCTTCTTGCTCTTTGCCTGGCTGCTTACATCATCCACTTGCTGCTCCAGCTTGGTTTTAGCTTTGGTCAGAGTGTTGACTTTGTCCTCCTCTGCCTGCAGGTCATCCAGTGTCTGCTGATGAGCCTCTTGGAGAGCTTTCTTCTCTTTTGTCAGCTTGGCAATGGTCTCGTCCAGGGCTGCCATCTCCTCTGTCAGGTTTTTCACCTTTGAGAAGAAGGGAGAGGTGTGAATAAAGGAAGGCAGTACAGGAGCCCTGGAAGAGCAGAGTGTTCTTTGCTGAGTTGTGAGTGACTGCTCCTGCCTCATACCTTGTTCTCAGTGGCATGCTTTTCCTTCTCCACCTTGGCCAGTGTTAACTCCAGGTCATCAATATCTTTCTTGAGCTCTGAGCACTCATCCTCCAGTTTTCTCTTCTTGGCTGTCAGCTCAGCATTAATTTCCTCCTCATCCTCAGCCCTTTCAGTCACCTCTTTAATTTTGGCTTCCAGCTGGATTTTGGTTTTGATGAGCTGGTCACACCTCTCCTCAGCATCAGCCAAAGCATCAGCTTCCTGTTAGAGAAACAGTTTTGTTTGCTAATCAAAGAGTCACAGAATGGTTTGAGTTGGAAGGGACTCTAATGATCATGGAGTTCCAACCCTGATTCTATAGGCAGGGACAGTTCCTACTACTCTCGCTTGCGCTGTCCCTCTTCATGCAGGTTTGAAATCTTATCTTAATTCTTAGACAAAGCTAAGTAGAAAAAAAAAAAATATTTTTTGCCTACAAACCACAGACACAAACCAAAGGAAAGTGTCCCCAAAGGTAACACCATGGAATTACTGTTTTGTGCTTCCCTGGGGGAGAGAAATAGAGTTTGATTTTATGCTGTGTAATTTTTAAGTCTCCTCAAGTGTTCTCTCTTGTGTTATATATTTAGATAAGATTCATTATTATTTTTTAAAAAATACATTTCTAATAAAATGTTTTAATCCTTTCCCTGAATTTTAACAACTGAATATGATGATGCACTTCTGCTTTACCCCTCTGAAAGATTTTCATGACAAGAGTGACTTTTCCTTCATCTCCTCAGTTCTGGGTACATTGATACCCAATCTAGACATCCTAGGTGGTTTCCATTTGAACCTGACTTTATTTTGAAGAGAGATTTGGGTAAGTGTTGCCAAATCTTTTGATCTTCTAAAGGACACTGGAGACATATGTAGGGCTTGTACTTTGGAAACATATGTAGGGTAGGAGGTAATGTGTTTGTACCTTCATGGAATAGTAGCTTCAGGAGGACAGATGAGATATCACACATCATAAGAAATCATATTAGGCTCTTTAATTTAGGCAACTGATTAAAACCAGAGTAAGCAGGCAACTGAATTGCTCTCCAGACTCTGTTAACTGTATCTGCAAATCTCTAGTGACTATGCTAGGAACTTATATTGAGAGCTGCATAGAGAAAACGATCTGTAGGCATAGAGACCGAAAACGTCATTCTGAAGTTAGAACCTGATGTTATAGTGTTGACACTGTTTTGATTTTACCTGCAGTGATTCAGATGGAAATATTCTCAAAGGAACTTTAGAGTGCAGTATGTGAGTTCTGTGTCATGGGAGAGGATTGAGACCTGATTTATTTTCACCAGGAAGAAATACACTGATAATACTCACAGCCTGCACTTGCAGCTGCAGGTCATTTTTCTCCTGCAGCAGGGCCACCATTTTCTCCTCTATCTCCTTCCTCTTGGCCTCAGACTTTGCAAGCTCTTCCTTGGTTTTCTCAAACTCCTCCTTCATGTTGGCCATCTCCTTCTCAGACTCTGCACTCTTCAGCAAGGGCTTGATCTTGAAGAAGAGCTTCATCCAGGGCCAGTGCTTGACGTTCATGAAGGACCTAACGTTGTACTGGATGCAGAAGATGGACTCCCTGAAGTAGAATTAAAATGAACATTTTCAGTGTGACAAGTGCCAGTCCTTTCCCCCAAGTAGCGTGACTTGACTGAAGATGAGCAATGTTTACCTTCTCTCCACCATTCTCTGGTACTCCACTCTTGCCAGGTATCCTCTGCACCTGGCCTGTGTGCGGGTGATGAGCTGTGCCAGCTTCTCATCCCTCATCTCCTCCAGGAGCCCCAGCAGCCCAGCTTTGAAGAACACCTTGAGAAAGAGAACATTGCAGCACCTGACTGCCAGGCAGAGCACAGCACAGGCACACAGAGAGTGAGTCAAGGAGGGTTTGTACCTTGGTGTGACCAAATTTGTACTGGGTGTGGTCCACATCGATTGACCCAAGAAGCTTCTCAGAAGCCTTCTTGCTGTCAATGAACTGTCCCTCTGGGATGGCGCTGGCATTCAGCACCTTGTACCTATGGGAAATTGGAGTGAATCTCAAGTCATCAGGCTGTAGAGTGTATTGAAATTAACTATAGTCAACAAGAGAAGAGTAAGGCTGAGGAAGCTGGAATGTCCTTCTTCTTTAGAGAAACCCTGATAATGAAGTCTTAATCTGATAACTTCTGTTGTCTTGAAGGTGATCCACCATAGCTGAAAAGAGGACACTGATCTCCAGCCATTTGAGACCACTCTTTTGCACTGAAGCTATGCTATAAGGAATTGCTAGGGAGGAACATTGGAACCTTCTCCTAAAATGTGCAGCAGATCCAATGGACAAAGGACTCTATCTGAGTTTGCAATTTTAGCCTAAGAATGTGTTGTAGCCACTTCCCAAACTGCATTTTTCTGTCTTGTCATCACTGGCTGGTACAGCTCTGACATGACTCCATCTACACTGAGAAACACTGGCAGAGTTAAGTTGTGTGATGAACTGCAGTCACAGACATATCTGTGTTTCTCAACAATGTCTCTATTGCCAACCATCCCAACGTGTTATCTTGTACATTCCAACATTTTCCCCTTCCTTCAGCTATATTCAATAGTATTTGCATTACAAAATAGGCACAAATGTTAACTTACAAGTTACACAGGAAAGACAGAATGGAGAGGAGAAAAAATACTGACCTCTGTTTGAAGTCAGCATAGAGGATTCTGCTGGGGAATCCCTTCCTGCAGATGCGGATCCCTTCCAGCACGCCGTTACAGCGCAGCTGGTGCAGCACCAGCTCGTGCTCCATGGCACCTAAGGAAGTAAGACAATTATGTGGCACTTCATGATAAAACATAGAGAATAATGGTTGCATGACACTGCAATTTCCCTCTACTTGAGTCTCTTACCAGGTGTTTTTGTTTCATTGGGGATGATACAGCGCACAAAATGTGGATGAGTGCTCCTTAAATTGGTCATCAGCTTGTTCAGGTTCTCCTGTGGGTTGATGACCAAAGAGTTTTCATTAACACTTATACTTCTCACATGTGCCCAGGTGGCCAAGAAGGCCAATGGCATCCTGGCCTGCATTAGGAATAGTGTGGCCAGCAGGAGCAGGGAGGTCATTCTGCCCCTGTACTCTGCATTGGTTAGGCCACACCTTGAGTCCTGTGTCAGTTCTGGGCCCCTCAGTTTAGGAAGGACATCAAGACACTTGAGTGTGTCCAGAGAAGGGCAATAAGGCTGGGGAGAGGGCCTGAGCACAGCCCTCTCCTCTCAGGAGAGGCTGAGGGAGCTGGGATTGTTTAGCCTGGAGAAGAGGAGGCTCAGGGGAGACGTCATTGCTCTGTACAACTACTTGAAAGGTGGTTGTAGCCAGGAAGGGATTGGTCTCTTCTCTCTAGCAACCAGCACCAGAACAAGAGGACACAGTCTCAAGCTGCACCAGGGAAATTTAGACTCAAGGTGAGGAGAAAGTTCTTCACTGAGAGAGTTATTCGTCATTGGGATGTGCTGCCCAGGGAAGTGGTGGAGTCACCATCCCTGGAGGTGTTCAAGAGGGGATTGGATGTGGCACTTGGTGCCATGGTCTAGTCATGAGGTCTGTGGTGACAGCTTGGACTCCATGATCTTTGAGGTCTCTTGCCACCTTGGTGATACTGTGATACTGTGATGTGAGAAGTCTTGGAAAGGAGTAAATTATTCCCACCTATAGCTATCCTCATTTGAATTTCAAGCATGGCAGAAAGTCACAAAGCTGTGTAATGTGTTTTCATGAGACTGAGGCATACAGACAGCCAGACAGGACTGCTGTGGAGAAGGGTCACCAGAAATCTTGGCAAAAAGGCTCAACTCTGAATGAAAGACTCTTTGTCATCACCAGATTCTCACTGCATGTAAGATACTAACTATTGATGGGAACAGAAACAAAACCAAAAATTGGGCAAATAGAAAAAGGAGCAAGGGCCAAGTCTGCAGAGGAGGCTGAGAAGGGAAGCCTAATGGTATTTGATGCTATTGGTGAAGATACATCTGACAAAGTCAGAGCAGAGGATGACAAAAAAGGCTCCATATTCACTGAGAGCAGGGCTCTGTCCTGAAGGGTCAAACCCCAAAACATACCTAACCCAGCCAATGGGTTAAGGCCCTGTGAATGTGCAAACCTGGATGTTTCCTGGTGTCCAGATGGTCCAGGTAAACATGTAGCACATGTAATTAACCTTGTAACACACCTGTGAACTGTGTGCCCCTGGCCATGTTTGGATATGCCCCATCCTGTAGGTTCAGCTATCAGGTTTCTCTGTTGCCAGCAGACATTAATTGTCTTCAGACAGCATTTAAGCCAGCTGAGGAGGTAGGTAGCTGGCCTTGTGCTCACCAAGCAAGCAAGAGCCAAGTGCTGCTGGAGTAACACCTGAAGAGCTTTTCCTAACAGGCAAACCACACCTGGGCCTTGTACCTGAGCCAAGGCAACCAACATTATGAGAGCCCTGTGCTGGAGGCAGAAAGGGGAAAAGCCCTGAGAGCACTGAATTACAGAAGAGCTGCACTGCTACAGCCTGTGAACTGGGCACGAGGGGAGAGAGGCCCTTAGCCCTCTCTGAGCCAAGAACTGCTTGACTTACAGTTACAGCGTCTGGGAAGATACCAGAGAGGAGCAAGCAGTGAGTCCCCAGGTAATTTGCTACAGAATGCCCCTGGTGGGAAACCACAGAGCACAGCATCTTTATTTCCCATTTAAATCTCTGGATTGGAAATTCTCAGATGTGTGCTTAAGTCATTTAACTGTCTTCATGTCTGGAATATATTGCCCACAACTGAATAACAGAACCTGTAATTATACTCTGTAAGTAGGTTATGACAGTGTTTGAAGACACCACATAGATAAAAAATATAAGATTAAAAATATATATAATTTATTACAGGCTCACAAATCATCAAGAAAAGCCATGACTGGCAGGTTCAGCACCCCTTTCCAGAAGTGGTTTTGAAAATAAATCCATGAACTACCTCTGATTTTAGCAATCATTTTTGCTAGCTACATCCTAACAGTCCTCATTTTAGCCCTAGTTTGGAACAGGAGCAAAGCTGCTCAAATACCTTTTTCACCATTTAAAAAACACTCCAGAATGCCAGGCAGTATCTACATGCCACAGGTGCTGGAGCAAGAGTGTTTCCACCTGCCTTAAGTTGTGTCCATTGGTGGAAAGGTAACCAGCCTTAGCATTTCCCTCACCTTCATATGTGCAAAGAGCTGCATGTTATGTGTTATGCATTATCATGTGCATACATCTGGATGTGCCAATCTGGAGTTGAGATTGCCTGGGGCAGATAGGCAGATCCACCATTGTTCTCCTAAGGCAAAGGAAGAGTTTGATCCTACCAGCCCCTGTAATCATGAATAAATGAAACTGTAGCCTGGTCTATATGCTCTTTCCAGCCTTCGAAGAAAGGCTAGATAAAGATGTATCTTCCTTAGCTGACTTGCAGTCAATTCTCTTACAAATAACTGAAGAGCTGTTCTTGATGCAGAAAAGTATTACTAGGTGCAGTAAAATGGCTTAAGTTATTCTGAGTTTTCAGAGCCATCAAATAAAAATTAAAGAAAGGAAAACAATAAAGGCAATGACTTTTGTGCTTACCCTGAAAAGAGCTGAGACAGTCTGGAAAGAAGAACCCTTCTTCTTGCCTCCTTTCTTGCCACCACCACCACTCTCTGAAGAACACCAATAAAAAGATAGTTTTACAACTTTGGTTTGTAAACTTTTTCTCTATGAGATTGCAAGAAGCTTATTCATACATATCAGACATGTCAAGAAAGGAACCTAGGATGCAGTAGGAAATAGAGTCCATGCTCAATCTAAAGGAACACAGGACCAAAGCTGTGTGATAATCCAAGGGTTTATCATGGCTGAGTGCAGGGCTTGAAATAGATTTGATCTTTTCCTTTGTTAATAAATTCAAGGCACGGGAGTCTTTGAATCACATGTAGTTTCTTTAGAACACTCTGCTTGATACTCATGGCTCTGGCAGAGTGATGAAATAAAATGGAAAATACGAATTTCGCAGAACTCACCTGCCTCTCCACCAGCAGAGGCAAAGAGCAAGGCCAGTGTCTTCAAGGATGATTTCTGGTACAACCCCACAACAGTTTCATTGAGGGGATCCTTATTCTTGTCCAGCCAGCCAGTGATGTTGTAGTCCACAGTGCCAGCATAGTGCACCAGGGAGAAGTGAGCCTCAGCCTTGCCTTTGGCAGGTTTGGGCTTCTGGAAGTTGTTGGACTTGCCCAGATGCTGGTCATAGAGCTTGTTCTTGAAAGAGGTGTCAGTTGCCTTGGGGAACATGCACTCCTCTTCCAGGATGGAGAAGATGCCCATGGGCTGGGAGAAACAAAAGGAAAGAAGAAGTTGCTCAAAGGCAGAAAGACTCATGAATAAATAAATAACTTCCTGAGCAGGAAAATATTGATGCTCTCAGGGATTGCTCTTCTGCTCAGCAGAGCAAACACTAAAATAATTTCGATGTATGTATTTACAGTATCACATTTATGCTTTCAAGCTAGCTTTATAATATATAAAAAACTTTTCATATATAAAGATAGAAAAAGCCTTCCTTTCTGAAAATGTTAGACACAGTGAATTACACAAATACCTTCTCAATGAGCTCGATGCAGGCAGCCAGGTCCATGCCAAAGTCAATGAACTCCCACTCAATGCCTTCCTTCTTGTACTCCTCCTGTTCCAGCACGAACATGTGGTGGTTGAAGAACTGTTGCAGTTTCTCGTTGGTGAAGTTGATGCACAGCTGCTCCAGGCTGTTGAACTGCCCCATTGCAAACAGAGATTACTGTTAATATAAATACAGGACTCAGGGGGTAAAGAGCAGTGTTGGCTTTTTGTACCCAATTACAGGAGGATCTATGAGTGCTCCATCTTTACACAGCCAGGTATTGGCAGCTTCTGTCAGCGTGTCCTTTGTGTCGAGCTTAACTTTATTCTAGGTTTATGACACCTAGAACATTAGGGCAGGTCAGTGTATCAGACCTGGTATGTACTAGACAGGCCTAAATTAAGTATGGGAGAGCCTGTACATGCCCTGGTTTGAGCAGACAGAAAGATATTTTACCCCCCCCAGAGGTGTCAAATAAAAAACACTCCACAGAATTAAAGTTTAAATGGAGATACTGTTCACAATTATATACACAAACTGCACAAATTCATATTCAGCTTTGGCCCAGTTCTCCACCTGGGCTTTTTTTCCAAAACCTCACTAGGCCCAAACCTTCCAAAGCCTTCTGCTCAACCAGGTCAACAAAACAGGCCTCAAAGCCCTCTCCCCATGCTGCCCAGCTTTCCCCCCCAGCCTAGGCCAAAATGCCACAGCAAAAATTAGTCAGGCTGAAGGCCAAATCCTCCCCCCAATACCAGAGGCAAGACATAATGGCCTGGCATACTCTGGGAGCAGGGAGAGAGAAAAGGGAACAACAGACTCTGATGTCCATTTATATATGCAGGATGACAGGAATGAAATAACAAAGATTACACTTTCCTGTGTCCACTCCCGGGACTATCTAGTCCCTGGAGTACTGTACTCTATGAAAAGACACCCAGTCTTAAACCCACAACAGTGCACAAATGTTTATCCAACATTTGATGGGTGGACCACTAGATGGATAAGGAACTGGCTTGATGGCTGCACCCAAAGAGTGGCTGTCAATGGCTCCAAGTCCCAGTGGAGGCCAGGGACAAGCGGAGTCCCTCAGGGATCAGTCCTGGGACCTGTCTTGTTCAACATCTTTGTGGGTGCCATGGACAGTGGCATTGAGTGCACCCTCAGCAAGTTTGCTGATGACACCAAGCTGTGTGGTGCAGCAGACACGCTGGAGGGAAGGGAGGCCATCCAGAGGGACCTTGACAGGCTGGAGAGGTGGGCACAAGCCAACCTCATGAAGTTCAATAAGAGCAAGTGCAGGGTCCTGCAGCTGGGTCGAGGCAATCCCAGGCACAAATCCAGGCTGGGCAGGGACTGGCTGGAAAGTAGCCCTGAGGAGAGAGACTTGGGGGTGCTGGTGGACAAAAAGCTCAACATGAGCTCTCAATGTGCACTTGCAGCCCGCAAAGCCAATCAGATCCTGGGCTGCATCAAGAGAAGTGTGGCCAGCAGGTCGAGGGAGGTGATCCTCCCCCTCTACTCAGCCCTGGTGAGACCCCACCTGGAGTACTGCCTCCAGTTCTGGAGCCCCTATTACAAGAGGGATCTGGAGGTGCTGGAATGTGTCCAGAGAAGGGCCACAAGGATGAGCAGAGGGCTGGAGCACCTCTCCTATGAGGACAGACTGAAGGAGTTGGGGCTGTTCAGTCTGGAGAAGAGAAGGCTCCGAGGTGACCTAATTGTGGCCTTCCAGTATCTGAAGGGGGCCTACAGGAAGGGTGGGGAAGGACTTCTCAGGTTCTCAGGTAGTGATAGGACTAGGGGGAATGGAATGAAGCTGGAGGTGGGGAGATTCAGGCTGGATGTGAGGAGGAGGTTCTTCACCATGAGAGTGGTGAGACCCTGGAATGGGTTGTCCAGGGAGGTGGTCGAGGCCCCATCCCTGGGGGTGTTTAAGAGCAGGCTGGATGAGGTTCTGTCCAGCCTGATCTAGTGTGGGGTGTCCCTGCCCATGGCAGGGGGGTTGGAACTAGATGATCCTTGTGGTCCCTTCCAACCCTGAATGAAACTATGAAACTATGAATTTCCAAATGCTGATTTCAAATCATTCTGTCTGTGGAACTGGAGTCCCTGCATCAGGTTCCAAATGCCATCTTAGCCTACAGTTTGAAATCAGTCAAAAACCTGCACTTGTGGATTTCCTTTGGCAACACAAAAATCTGTGTGCAACAAAAAAATCATTCCTTCTTAAGTACTTTGGCACACAATAGACTTACTTCTAAAAGCATGGTAACAAAACACAGTTCTTACATCAAAGATCTCAAAGCCAGCAATGTCCAGCACACCAATGAAGTACTGCCTGGGCTGCTTGGTGTCCAGCTGCTGGTTGATGCGAATAACCATCCAGAGGAACATCTTCTCAAAGACAGCTTTGGCCAGGGCACCAACTGCATTGTACACCTGGAAGGAAAAACATAAAGCTTGTAGTTCTCATGCAGAGCAGAAGAGGAAGAGAGGATTTGCCAACAAAAGTGGGATGTTTACCTGCTGCACTGTTTGACCTTTGGTCACGTACTCATTCCCAACCTTGACTCGAGGGTAGCAGAGGGCCTTGAGCAGATCTGCTGAGTTCAGACCCATCAAGTAGGCAGCCTTGTCAGCAACTAAACACCAAAAGAATCAGTTGTTAAGGTACAAGCAGACATTAGGTTTCCTACAAAACAAGTATTAAAAAGCAGTTCTAGTAAAGATAACATTATTAGTTAAGATAAAAAAAGGTAATGCATCTGTAGTTCACTACAGCAAACATTCCCCAGAAATTCCACAGCATTTATGCTGGCTGGTTTTGATTCAGCTTTTCTTAGCTCTTGTTGAATTTTGAGTGAAATATCAGTTTAAAGAATTTTAGGTAGACAGTTTTCAGTAGTAAATGCTGAATAAGGAAAGATGAGCCACAGATCCACTCAGACCCAAATGCACTGCAACTTGTTTCAGTGACTTGTGGTAGGTTAACTTTCAAGACTTAATACCCAAGAGAGTCCAATGCATGTGCCAGTTAGGCAATTATGAATCTATTGCTAAAACATACTAGGTCATAGAATCATAGAATGGTCTGGGTTGAAAGGGACCTCCAAAAATCATGCAGTCCAACCCCCTCTGCAGTGTACAGGGACATCCTCAACTAGATCAGGCTGCCCAGAGCCCTGTTGAGTCTCACTTTAAGTATCTCCAGGGACAGGGCCGCAGCCACCTCCCTGGAAAAACTGTTCTAGTGTTCCACCACCCTCATAGTAAAGAATCTGTTCCTAACATCCAATCTAAATCTGCTATTTGCAGAGGTGCACCCTCAGACAAGAAGTTTAGCACTTCACCTTCTGCTATTGCTTTTCCTATTGGATTCAAACTCTGCCACCAGGCACAACATGTAAAGTGCTTTGTTCAAGAATGTGTATGTAGTTCATATGAAGTGATGATTAAAAAAAAGTACAGCAGATAGCTGCATGAATATTAGACATGACCTAAAGGACTGAAATTATTACAAGAGATATTGAAGCTAAAAACTGGGGAAACATTTCCAGTGAGCAAGAGTAGTGAAGTACTGCAATGGAATGCATGTTTTCTTCAATGTTTTCAAAAGCACTTTAAGAAAGAAAGATTGTCCAGTAAATGGAGACCACAGGAGGTGAAGAAAATGAGCTCTCACTGTCCTCTCCCAGCTTTATGGGCAAACAAAGCTAGCAAAATGAAAGCTGATTTTACCATAGTAAGGAATTTGATCACAAGTTCAGAGCAATCCTCAGAAGAGGATTACAATGACTGTGCACCAGAACTGATTTCAGTGGAACCAGTCTTACATACACTGCTCCAGCTGTTTCCAAATGCCATCTGTTCAGTAAAGTTATTGCTGCTGTTTCTGCTGTTGGCAGAGCCCTTTAATGTCAGAAGGCTGAAACTCATTATCAAATATACATTTCATAGAATAATAGAATTGTTAGGGCTGGTAAAGACCTCAAAGATCATCCAGTTCCAACCCCCCTGCCCTGGGCCGGGACACCTCACACCACAGCAGGTTGCTCACAGCCACATCCAGCCTGGCTGCAAACACCTCCAGGCAGGAGGCTTCCACCACCTCCCTGGGCAACCTGTGCCAGTCTCTCACCACCTTCATGGGGAACAACTTCTTCCTCACATCCAATCTGAATCCACCCGTTTCTAGCTTTGTTTCATTCCCCCCCCCAAGTCATATCACTCCCTGACACCCTCAGAAGTCCTTCCCCAGCTTTCTTGTAGCCCCCTTAAGACACTGGAAGGCCACAAGAAGATCTCATCAGAGCCTTCTCCTCTCCAGACTGCACAACCCCAACTCCCTCAGTCTGTCCTCATAGCAGAGGTGCTCCAGCCCTCTGCTCATCCTCGTGGTCCTGTCTAAATATGCTAATGTGGAGCTGTAGTGCACATTGTTTGCAACCAAGCATGTAACAGACATTTATGACTAGAAACAGTAAGGTATGAAACAAGGACAAAATTGGAACTTGCATTCAGGCTGGCCAGGCCTGAAGCTGCCTCTTCTTGGTCCCTGGCATTTGGCCTAAACAGGCCAAGATTGTGAAGTAATAATTAGTCAAGCCTTGAAGACCATAAGTAAGGCTGGAACCATCCTCCTCCCACACCAGATAAGGTAGCTCACTGTGTGCAGGGAGGAGAAAGGGAAGAAAGAGAAAGACAATAAATTTACAGCCAAATTTCCCGAGATGCAGGATGATTGCACCTCCTGGTACTCCTCCTGGACGCTCTGTACCTTCTGGGGGTGCTTTCTGATTCCTTTTTAAAGGCACCCAGCTCAAACTGGGACATATTTCAATTTAGTGGAGGTGGTTTTAATAATTAAATAGCTCTTTCATTCTAGGATACTCTTCTGTAACACCACAATTACAGCTATTGTTTGTTTCTTGTTGCAATTTGCAGCTAGGTCTGAGCTTTCATAATAACAACCAAACCCTCACACACAAAAACACATCTCATAAAGAAAGCTCTTACTACTGAATGTTTGGGATGTACACAAATATCTTTGGCTTCATGAAAATACTTTCATGACCTTTAAAGGAATGCACTCTGAAGAACTTTAGGCAGAGCAAAGGTGACAGAAACATCATAGATGTCTATTTTCAAACAGATGCCCTGGGGACACAGTGAGACACTGCAGAAGAAGTAGAGTGGATATGAATCACAGCTTCAGCATGAACTAATGTTCCCCCAATGTAGAAGGAAGAAGCACAAAGCTCTTAGTTTGGGCACTGCAAGTTGTCTCCTGAAAATGACCTTTGAGGCAGAGCTGCTTCAGAGGTTGGGCTTCTTGTCACCTGGAAATCTCACCACAAGGAGATGGCTACAGCAGGTGGGTACCACCTGGGTATGTAAAAGTGAGTCAGTGAGCAGAGTGGCTACTAGTTCTGTTGAGGTCAGGAAAAATGATGTTGCAGAGAGCAGCACAGCTGCCTTTGTTTCTGCCCAGCTTCACTGTGGCAGCAATGGAAGCCTGCTTTGGGATTCGCTGGGCCTTGCACTCTGTGCAGCTCAAAACAGTCTGCATCTTCCACTGAGCTGTGCACTCCCTGCCAGGTCCGCTGGTTAGGACACCTGGGCAGAGGAGCAGGCTGAGGGCAGGGTTCTGAGCCTGAGTTGCTGCTTGGAGCAGGAAGGGTTTGGTGTAACCTGCACTCTATTGAACAGGCATTGCTGGTACCTTCTGTGCCATCCGGCTCTGCCTGCTCCTCACGCTGCTTCTGCTTGAACTTCAGGTTCCCGTAGTGCATGACAGCCCCTGTCAGCTTGTAGATGGCTGTCTTCTCATCAGGAGTGAAGCCCAGGATGTCAATGGCACTCTGCCAAAAGAGTCACTTGGGTAAGTGCCTGTTAGAGGTGAGAGTCCACCAAGGAAAGCTTCTGTGTGATACTTACATCTGTGGCCATCAGCTCTTCCTGGTCGTTGATGCTGGGAACTGTGATCTCACCTTGACTCACATACAGGTAGTCATATGGGTTGGTGGTGATCAGTAACATCTCTGCAAGGCAGACAAAACACCAACAGCTCAAATGTAAGTGCCTCATAACGGAATGCAGTGCTGTCCCCTGACCTTGACTGGAGCACTTTGTGATCTTTCCTACCAATTAGCTCTGGCTTCTTGTTGGACATGATCTGGTAGAAGATGTGGTAGCTTCTTTCTGCCTTGAGCTGGAAAGTGACTCTGGACTTCTCCAGCAGATCTGACAAGGAAGGTAGGAGTGAGTTAGCAAAGACTCAAGGAAGGCTGGAAAAAAAAGAGCCAGGTCAGGATGGTCACTTACAGGTTTCAATGTCAGCAGAAGCCAGTTTTCCCGTGGCACCAAAATGGATTCTGATGAATTTACCCTGAGAGGAGCAGAAAAGTCAGTGGAGGTCTCTTGTGGCAGTCCTGACTGCAAGAATATTGGAGGCAGCGTGCTGACAGGAAAGAAATTGTTTTGTGCCAGGCCACAACTTACAAAGCGAGAGGAGTTGTCATTCCTCACGGTCTTGGCATTGCCAAAGGCCTCCAGCAGTGGGTTGGCACTGATGATTTGATCTTCAAGTGTCCCCTTAAAATAGAAATCTTAATGTCATGATAGAGCTCACAGACCAGTCTGACAGGTGCAGGTTCCTACGCATCGAACCTCACCTGCATCTTGCCTGCTGGCTGCTGCTCCTCCTTCTTCTTGTCCCCACTGGCTGCAATTGTTGCAAAGTACTGGATGACACGCTTGGTGTTCACCGTCTTGCCTGCACCGGATTCTCCACTGTCCAAGCAAAGGGAGAAGCAGAGAGCCTGGGGTCAGGCAGGAGGTCCCCTGGCACCAGGCAGCCCCACAGGGACCCAAGCAGGGAGGGTACCTACGTGATCAGGATGGACTGGTTCTCCCGATCTGTGAGAGGCAGAAACAAAGAGACTTTGTAAATTAGGAACACAAAAAGCCTAAAAAGTCATGCAGTAAATGTAACTCATGCAAGTTTTGTGTTTTATTTTCCTAATACATTTTTTTTCAGTTTCAGTTTTTTGCACTGCAATTTGCATCACATACTCGCTTCTGAACCTACCCACAGCACTCTTGCCTCTAAATTAGTGAGACATGGATTTGATAGATGAACTATTAGATGGATAAGGAATTCACTGGAATTCATCCAAAGTTAGTCAGAGTCTCAGTATCTAAATGGTCACTGAGTGGTGTCTCTCAAGAGTCTGTATTGAGACCAATATCATTCAATACCTCCATTAATCACATACACAACGGGGCTGAGTGCACCCTCTGCAGATCTGCAGATCACAGAAAGCTGAACAGTGCAGTTAGAGCACCAGTGGGGAAAGCTGCCGTCCACAGTGACCTTTATGTGCCTGAGGAGTGGATTCATAAACATCATCATGTTCAACAAGGCCAAGTGTAAAGTCTGCACTTGGGTTGGAGCAATTCCCAGCATCAGTCTGGAATGGGGAATGGCTGACTTGAGAGCAGACAGAGAAGGACTTGGGGATAGAGTTAAAATTGGATGTGAGCTGGCAACATTTGTTTGTACCCTAGAAGCCAATCAGATCCCAGGGGGTGCATGAAGGAGCAGATTGAGGTAGATGATTCTGCCTCTATGTGCCACTCTTGTGAATACATCCTCCAGTTCTGAGGTCTCCAATACAGGACATGTAGTTGTTAGTGTGAGTCAGAAGAGGGCCATGAAAATGACTCGAGGACAGGAACACCTCTCCTATGAAGAAATGCTGAGAGTTTTGGGATTGTTTAGCCTGTAAAATAAAAGGTTCCAGAGACACTTTGTTGTGGCCTTTCAGTACCTGAAGGGGACTTACATGAAAGACAGACTATCAGGGCCTGTAGTGACAGAACAAGAGGCAAAAGTTGTAATTTGCAAGAGGCTAGTTTTACATTGGCTGTAAGGAAGAAATGTCAAATGGTGGGGGTGGTAAGCCACTGGAACAGGTTGCCTAGAGAAGTAGTGGAAACACTCAAGGTCAGACCGGCAACCTGCAACCTGGAAGATGTCCCTCTCAATGCTGAATGAAAGAACTACCTATTTTTAAAATGTCCTGTTCAGCACAAACTGTTCTGTGTTTCTCTAATGCTTTTCCATGAACAGTGACAACCCTTGCAGCCATGTGCTGCTTCCCTACTGCACCCCATGCCCTTTTATTTCCTGCATACAAGACATTGTTTCTAGGTGTGACTTCATTTTCTGCTACACAGGCTGTATTTAAAGCAGAAGAGGAAAGGAGAGTAAGGATCCAAAACAAAGGGACCCTGAGCCTGGGCAATGGTTCCAACCCCTACAGCACAGAGAAGAAAGGAATAAAAAGGTGGAAGATAAACCTGCAGCAATCCCTAATTCTTCCTCACTTTTTCCTGTCATGGTTTTCCCAAGACAAATCTGAATGTTTCCTGTAGCTCTTTGATGAATTAACTTCACATCATGGACAGAATTTCCATATCACAGGTAGATCTCTGTCCTGTTCACTTTCACTTTTCATTACAGACATCAGCAGACTCCTTGCACTGCTCCATTTGGTTTATGGTTTTCCTGACATACAGACTCTGGAACTTGCTCTTGAGAGATATTGATGTGAAAGAACTCTGTTCCAATTGATAGCAATTGATGCTGTGACTAATGGTGTGCTAATCAGGGAAACTCTGTGGTTCCATTTCAAGTATTTCTGGTGGGATCTGAGAGCCACTCACCAGTCAGCATGAACTGATAGGCGTTGTCAGAGATGGAGAAGATGTGTGGAGGAGCCTCCTGGCGCTTCTTGCCTCGGTAGGCCAACACCACCTCCGGGTTGTACACCGGCAGCCACTTGTAGGGGTTGACAGTGACACAGAAGAGACCCGAGTAGGTCTGTGGGGAAGGGAGACAGCAGGTTGGCTTCCCCTCAGCCTGGCACAGCAGATGCTGCTGGCACCCAAAGGCAGACTGCTGCTGCTACTTACGTAGATCATCCAGGCTGCATAACGCTCTTTGAGGTTGTACAGCACCGCGGGTTCGTGCAGGTGGGTCATCATGGCCATGTCCTCGATCTTATCGTACTTGGGAGGGTTCATGGGGTGGATTTGATCTTCCTTCACGGTCAGAGTCTGTCAGAGGAAGGAAAGATACACCTGTGTCACTGGAGGTCTCAGAAAGGGAATTAAATGCTGTTTGTCAATCTTGAATTTTACCAACCTCTCCAGCTTCAGTCTTGACGGTGACCTTCCCTCCTTCCTTGCTCTGGATTGTGCTTTTCACATAGGATTCTTTTGCATGCACCACAAAGACAGATGTCTTGGCATCAAAGGGCTTGTTCTGGGCCTCGATTCTCTCCTTCTCTGACTTGCGGAGGTAGGGAGCAGCCTCCCCAAAGATGGCCATCTCGGCGTCTGACGACATGGCTGCACTTCACTGCCTGTAGCACAGCACGGGCCTGGAGTGGGGAGGCACAGTGGTGACTGAAGGAAAAAACACCTCTGTACCACATTGTTGACCTTCTGTAACATGCTGCTCTGCCTGTTCCTAGGGTTTCCCTCTCTGTCTTCTCTGCTTTTCACCCTAGATATTACTTTAGATCCTAGAGAAGACCGATGTCTTTGATTTAGATTATTTTAACCTTCTCTCCTTATTCCAGTTTACACACTGAGATCCAGTAATATTTCAGTGGGCTGTCCAAAAATATTGGATTGATCACCACAACATAAAATTTTTCTATGTGAAGCAGCAGAGATTACAAGGGAAGCTTCTTCCTTAGTCAGAAACTTCTCCAACTGTTCTACTTTTTCTCGTCGTTTACGATTGACTTGTACCAAAAGATGAAAACCTCTCAATAAAGAAATATCAGAGGCATTTGGCAAGATGTTAAGTATATATGTGCTGTTCATTTCTCTGTCCTTTCCTGGATTTCTGTTTCCAGGCAGTCTGCTCTTAGCAGTTTTGTATGGTAAGAAGTCAACTATTACCCAGCAGGTACCAAACAAATTTGTCCAACCCAGTCATGAAAGGAAAGTTGCTGTTTTCAACAGCTCAGGTAGAACTGCACTACATTAGTGTATACAGATGGAAAGAGAATGGGGAGTGCCCATACAGCTGCATAAAAACCCCAACATCTTGGAGAGTCTGTTGCTATGGAGTAGGTAAATCAGAATCTTACCTCTTGTGATACCAGCTGCCTTTCAGACTGGAAGCTGGTCGATACTGAAAAACAGAAATTACAACAACTTCCTTCTCATTTTGCACACAGTCCCAAAGACAATCACAGGGCAAAAATATGGCAATGACTTGGAAGCAGAAAGAAAATCGCTGTTGGTACAAGCAGTCCTTCGAGGACAGCAGTCCAAGGCAGCAAGAATGCAGTAGGGCTGTCAGCACCCAGCCCTCTTACCTTGAAGCTTTCCGTGGAGACAGAACAGACTTGTCCTACCAGCACTTTTATAGGTTCTGGTCTGCACATAGAACTCCCTCCTCCTCTTTCTTAGGTCAAAAAATTTTTGGCAAAGCATTGTTTGGCAAACTTGACTGAGTGTATGATTCCCATTCGCACTGGTGGATATATTTAGAAATATTTGAAGTCTAACTGGCTATGTGAATAAATCTCCTATAAATATTTTGACAAGGAATCTGAAAGGAGGAAGTGCTGTCCAGCAAAGAGCAGGACACTGGGACTTGCAATCGTTGGCTTCTCTTTTCCTGACTCTGAATTGCTCTTTGACATATAAGATTTGTGTATCTCAGGACTCAGCAGTAGTGAGAAGGATTACTATTACAAAGAGCTTCGAGGAGATTCTGTTCTGAAGTGTTCTGGAAATAAAGAATAGGAACAGCAGGAGTACAGTCTAATTCCAAAACTTTGGATGACAATTTGCTTGTACTGCTGCACCCACTTGCAATTCCTTAGCTTTTTGCCAGCTGCTTTCAAAACGTGAGAGAAGACTGTTTATCCCCCCTTTATTTATACATTTAATGACCCTTATCTCTGTTCTGATTGTATTGCCAATGGGATACAATTTGATATTGGCTTTTCAAGGCATTCTTTTGCTGCTTTCCATACCTGGCAGTGCTGGTTTGCTCAGACATACATCTAGCAGAGGTCTTGTTAAGGTCAAATTAGCAGTGATTATTGTCTTTTTGCATCCTTAATCTTTCAGGTTTATTGGCAGTTTTAACTCACCAGTTTGCTGTTATTGTAGAAACCTTGGACAGGGGTTATGGATGTTTTTCCCCCCCACAGCAATCCAGAACAAATCCTAGGTATTCTGGCTAGGTTTATTCTGCTGGAAGCTTTGCTCAGTAGAAAACAGGAATAGAAATAACCTTCCTTAATCTTGAAATGCTGCATCATGTCTAAATCAAACAAAGAAGCAAATCTTATTTGAAGTAAATTTTGCCAAGGTGTTGGATGCTATTTACAGAGAAGAGCCCTTGACTTGTTCTGATACATCAATGAGTGCCATTCTGTTGGGTCTTCAGACAGACACATTTTTTATCTACGTACACATAAGTCTGCTTGTGCAGGTGGCTTCCAGACTAAGCAGGATAATTCTTAGTGAAGGTGAACCTTTGGCAAACCTGGGAAGAGAGGCAGTGAGTAACTGGGAAAACCCCAAAACCCTCACATGGCTTTTAGCAATTCAGAGGGAATTTTAAAGGTATGTCCCCTTCAGAGAATGAGGTCTGCTCACCCCTAGTGCTTCAGATATGCATCAGACAGCAGAAAATTTATATCATACTTGTGGAAAGGGTGTAGGGTGAAAAGATATAAGTAGAATGCTCCAGCTGCTTTATATAGTAGAAGTTTGAGCTTCATGAGATGTCTGGGAATACCCTCTGTGTCCAGCAGATCTGTCATCTCCTTTGCAAAGAGCTGGAGCTAGGATGAGGTTCTGTGATTCTATCTGAAGGCTCACGTTCTCCCTCAAATGTCTGGGAGGTGAAGCACTGTAAGAAGGGTCAGAGGGGTTGATCAGTCCTCTTAACTCACTGTTTTAAAGAACTGTGGTACGTTTCCAACACTGCATGTTCAACTAAAATATCTGAGATCAGTCATACTTTTATGAGGCTACCAATGTCTTTCTGAACAATAAAAGAAGAGATTTTATCACTTCTGCTTGAAAAATGATGAGCACTTGTAGGAACATCATTGAAGAAATTGGAAAGGTCTCATTCCTCCTCCAACACACAAAACAGGGTAAAGGGAGAGAAAGAAAATACAGATTTCCCCCTCTTCTTCTAATGCACTGTATAATTGTTTAACAATGAACAGAGTGAGTGTTCTTTGTATGACACCAAGTTGGATCTGTAGGTTTTTGATAAACATCTCTCTACTACTGATGCAATGACTTCCAAGTTGTGCAGGAACTGAAAGCTTAGCAGCTCAAATCCATATAGCTGTAGGAAAGCTCTCATTGTTTTAATTCTGATTGAGGTTCTCTGTGACCCTGGCAACGTCCACTCTTGCACTCATTACTGTGTTTAGGTATCTACTAGTAGCTGCAAAATTATTCTTTGTATTTCAGCTTCCTCCTGGCATCTACTGCACATGTTAATTAAAGAGGATGACTTGGATTCCAGTTCACTGGTTTAAAGATCACGCTTGTAGTATATCATCCTCTCTGTCAGTTTGACATCTTGTATTTGGTTTCACCTCCTAGAGTAATGGGAATCATCGGGGAAGGCAACACATTTAAGAGGGAATGACAGGTGAGTCATTTTTCTTTGCTAGAAATCCAGTACTGAAGAAGCACCTGGCTTTCAGCTACCTAGCTCAGGTGCCAGGTCCTGCAGTAAGGACACCACCAGGACCCAAAGCCTGTTCTGATCTTTAATATCAGCTTTTCTATTGCTGAGGAGACTCAGAGGAGCACGGCTATGGTTAGATAAAGGCTTTCCTAAATAAAGTTGCTACCCTACACTCAGCACTCTCTGAGCCTAAACCAGTTGATGGAGTACAAGGACACAACTATCAAGAGTCAGTTTGGGAATTTTTCAAACTCAGTCTTCTCTCTCTTACTTTTGTGGCTCAATGGAGGTTTTTCCCACAGCCAGCAACATAAGGGTGCAGTAGAGAATGAACAGATGCTATGGCAAGAGTAGACAGTATCCTAATGCAAGTATAAGTAGAACCTGAGTCAGAGCTGGCCACATCCATAGTATGCCCTCAGATTCAGATTTGTATTGCTTGCAATAATCTCTGTAAGCTTCCATGTCTAGAAACCCAGAAAATAGCAAGTCACTATTACAAAAGTAGTGACAAATTGATGTTCTGTGGTTTCTCTGAATATGTTTTCATGTTTGGGACACTCTCACGCTCCTGATAAGCTGAAGACTTTTAACAGAGTATGTTAAATTGGGATAGTGTCAACTTGTGCTTCAGCCACTTCCTGACGGTTTCAGGTTGTGGATAAGGTCAGGTAAATGTTTTTCACTTCTAGATGGGAAAAAGATTTGTAAATGCAAAGGAGTGAAGGTTCTACTTCTGTAACTGATGATAGATGTGGGCTTCAAGCTACTGGCCAAGTCATTGACTCCAACCTCCAACTCATCTTCCTTGTTTGCCAGTTTCTTCTTGATGCTTTGCAGGTTTTTGTTCCCCAAACCCATTTGTCTGCAGTTAAAAAAGGAGAGCAGTAACTTCATGGAATCACAGAAATGTTGGTGATAGAAGGACCTCTGGTGTACCTGGTCATGTTTTCAAGTAATGTGAACATCACATCTGTTGCTGTGGTGCCCTACCCTCTTACTGAGAAACAATGTCCAGGCTGAACCTTCAAAGCCACTATTTGTGTTCCATCCTGTGACACTACCAAGAAGAGTTTGTAGTCATCACTTTTTTCATGGCATGTCAGGTACTTACAGGTTTGGATACCGATCCCCAACCTCTTTGCCAGACTAAAATCCTTGTAGGCTGTGTGCTGACCAACTTGGTTTCCTACTACTTGCACTCTCCAGTTTATCTTCACTCTTCTTGAATAGAAGGAAAAGAATCAATTCCTTCAATGTGATGGTGCCACTCTTCCTAATGTAGGCTAATATATGGTTAGTTTCCTGCCCAATAAGAGTGCACTGCTAGCTCATGTTCACATTTGTCACCTGAAGACTTACCAAGGACACACTCCATATCTTCATTGTCCAAGCTGCTGAAGAAGATGTGGAACAGTAATGGCTACAGTGTTGAACGGCTGTGCCTGTTGGACAGCCACTGAATGCCAGGCCATTCATCCCTATCCTTTGAACTCAGGGGTCCAGCTAATTTTCAACAGATCTAATAGCCCCGTGTATTCTTATGGATCAGGTTGCTGTAAGGAAAAAAGTCCAAATCCTCACTCAAGTCCACTTCTTTTTTTTTTCTCTTATCCCCTTATCTGTGTATGAAATCATTAAAGTAATGTCTTCCAGCACAATCAGTTTTCCTTCCTTCTCCACTTCACTTCACTTCACTTCACTTCACTTCACTTCACTTCACTTCACTTCACTTCACTTCACTTCACTTCACTTCACTTCACTTCACTTCACTTCACTTCACTTCACTTTGTGTCATGTAACTTTTGAAGGCTTCTCAAGTTTTTAATTTACAGAGAGGAGAAACAGAACTTAAATTAAAAGTACATAGAAAATAATAACCCCTCTGCCTCACCTTTCATTCTCCCTATATTGCAATCACAAGATCAGAGGATGTTAGGTGTTGGAAGTGACCTCTGGAGATCATCAAGTCCAACCCCCCTGCCAGAGCAGAACCATAGAATCCAGCTCAGATCACACAGGAACACATCCAGACAGGGCTGGAAAGGCTCCAGAGAAGGAGACTCCACAACCTCTCCGGGCAGCCTGCTCCAGTGCTCTGGGACACTCACAGTGAAGAAGTTCCTCCTCATATTGAGGTGGAACCTCCTGTGCTGTAGTTTATATCCATTACCCCTTGTGCTATCCCAGGGCAGAAGTGAGCAGAGGCTGTCCCAGCCCCCAGATATTTATAGACATTGATTGATCAGATCCCCTCTCAGTCTTCTCTCCACACTAACCTGTGGCAATGCCAGCTAGCAGTGTAGCAAAACAGTGCTGTGCCTGCAGCATGTAACTAAAACAAGACACTGGTAGCTATAAACATGGACAGTTATCTTGGGACAACAGGACATGCACCTGCATCAACAACCTCGTTGTGTCATTAGTAGTTGGACCAATAACCTGTAATAGTGCAATGTGTGGTCACTCATAGGGAACCAATGGAGCTATGCCAACAGAGCACTCCGAGCTTATATAAGTTGTAGCAGTTGCCTTGCTACGCACTTCTGCCTTTCCTGTTTCCTGTTTCTTCTACACTTTACTGTGCTATACTTGCACTACAGGCCTGCTCCGTAGGCCTGCACCTCAGGCCTTCACCATCGGCCTGCAACACTGGAACAATAAAGGAACAATACCCAATCACATTGGTCAGCCGCATTGATTCCCATCTCCGTCGTCCGATACTAACCAGTCCCTGGTGCCTCAGCCTCTCCTCACCAGGCAGTGCTACAGCCCCTTTAGCATCCTCATAGCCCTCCCTTGGACTCTCTCCAGCAGATCCCTGTCCCTCCTGAACTGGGGAGCCCAGAGCTGGATGCAATATTCCAGGTGGGCCTCACCAGGGCAGAGTAGAGGGGGAGGAGAACCTCCCTGGATCTGCTGGACACACTCTTAATGCCCCCCAGGATCCCATTTGCCTTCTTGGCCACCAGGGCACATTGCTGTCCCATGCACAACTTGTTATCCACCAGCACTCCCAGGTCCTTCTCCACAGGGCTGCTCTCCAGCAGATCACCTCCCAGCCTCTACTGCTGCAGTTTTTATTCCTCTCCAGAGGCAGGACTCTGCACTTATCCTTTTGAACCTCATTAGGTTCCTCTCTGCCCAGCTTTCAGTCTGTCAGAGCAAGTCTCTGAATGGCCTCACAGCTTTCAGGTGTCTCAGCCAAGTCTCCTGTTTGGTATCATCAGCAAACTTTCTGAGTAGACTCTGTCATGTCATCAGTGTCATTGATGGAGATGTTGAACAGGACCAGACCCAGCACTGATCCCTGGGGGACTCCACTGGTTACAGCTCTCCAGCTGGACTTGGCACCATTGATCACCACTCTTTGGACTCTATTGTGTAACCAGCTCTTAATCCATCCCACTGTCTGCTCTTCTATCCCACACCTCCTGAGCTTGCTCACAAGGATGTTATGGGAGACAGTGTCAAAAACTATCAGAAGAAAGAGAAAAAGGGAGGAAGAGAGGGAAATACAACCAACAATTCAAAATTCATCCAACTTCATAGTAAAAGTAATTTGCAAATTATCAATGAAACTATGTTTAAGCTTATCAGCACTCTCTATTGTTTTTCAGGCTCTTTAAGTCACCTTGGATCTGGAGGAGTGCAAGCCACACCACAACAGCATGGTTCATTACATCCTCTCATCAGTTTTCATCTTATTATGTACTGTTTTCTGAAAACCTGATTTCAGTGATGTTCACCTTGAGGAAATATCAGGATTAAGTCAGAACTACAGTAACTGAAAAAATGGCAACTGGAGACCTTCTGTGGAGACTTTCAAGACCTATCTGGATGTATTCCTCTGTGACCTGTGCTAGATTCTATGCTCCTGCTCTGGCAGGGGGGTTGGACTTAATGATCTTTGGAGGTCCCTTCTAACCCCTAACATCCTGTGTGATTCTCTGTGTGTGAGCTGGAATTTTCTTGGAGTTGCAACTACAGGCTGCAGTGTTGCATGGAATAAGCAGGAGTCTGGACTTTGCTCCAGGTTTTGCCTATCTCAGCAACCTGTTCCACCACTTGAATCCCAAATGCCCTCACTGTTCAGTTAGTTTTTCTTATGTTTAAATGGGATTTTTAACGCTTCACTTTGTGCCTATCATCTCTTGTTGCAGCATACCATGGAAAAAAGTCACTGTGACTCCCCTTCTTGACAGGACAAGGTGTCACAGGCTGAGTTGTAGCCTGCTGCTATTCATAATTCAAACCATCCTGCCTCACACCAGCTTCAAAATGTGCTGGCTGGAACAAAGTATTATGGGGCCTGGAGTTCATCTTCTAACATGGGAGCCTTCCTGTTCCAGTTGCTGCTTTTGGGTTCTGGGATTTTGGGTGTTGGCTCTTCTGCTAAGAGGTAGTGGGAGAGTGGAGGGATGGAAGAGCAGCTCCCTGGCTTGGGCTCTTAGTTCACTTGCTTCTGCTTGCTGCTGCTTTCCCTGTGCTTTCCCTTTCCTTGCTGTGCTAAGGTATTCTCATGTATTCAGTACACTCTTATCTCACTCTCTTTGCTCAACACCAAGGGTTTTTGGTGTGCTGTTCTTTCCCTCACCTCTGTGTTGGGGGACCAGACAGTTGAACCCCTTGGGTTTGCTTTAAACCATCACACAAGGGGAGACAGGTGGATGGAAAGGCTCATGGGAGGCTGCTGATTGGTTACTGTGTGGTGGTTTGAGGTTCAGGTACCTTTAAGAAGACCACAAAGATGAAGTCCTCCCAAAAGACCGAGAGTTCTAAGGGAGGGACCTGGCCAGCCCAGGGTATTGCAACATTGTTATGCTATTCCCATTTCCAGCATTGCCCTAGTTCAGGCAGTGCCTTGCTGGTGTGGCTCTCCTCTCCTCCTCCAGAAGAGCTCTCGTGCCTCTTCATCTCACGGTTTGTGTTTGGGGACAGCTCTGGCTGGCAGGGGGAATTTTGAGCTGCATCACAAGGGCTGCTAGGCATGAGGAGGTGGGGGGGTGCTGTTGTGACCCACTCTTGGGTGTGCTGAGGCTGGTGGAGGGTGGAAGATTCTGGAAGGTTTAGGCCTGGTAGACTCAGCCTAATCTGCGAATGTGTTCATTCCACCTGAATGCCTTCTGTATGCACATTTGTAAATACAATTTCCAGTTAAACTTCCAGTCCAGTTGTGCAGCCTTTTTGTTTCTGCTCCCCAAAAGGAGTGCTGAGGCCATGCCTTCCTTGCTCCATACTTTCCCCCTGGGATTAGGATTCTAGATTTCTGAAGACATATCTCAGCAGTGCAAAGGAAAGTGAAAGGAGGCTCTCAGTACTTTGCCCTTGCCTATGTTCCCTGCCACCATGTACCCTCCCCAGCTCACCAGCAGACCCACATTTTCCCTGGTCATCTTTGTGCTGCTGATAGATCCATAGAAACCCTTTCATGCTCTTCACATTCCTTTGCCAGATTCAGATGAAGATGTGGTTTGGCTTTCCTAACCCAAAGACTCAGTCTTTGTGTTCCTCCTGGGACACAGGATCTTGATTCCATCTTTTTTATGACTCATCTTTTCTGTTTGATTTTAGCCAGGAGTTCCTTTCTCATCCATGCCACTATCACTTTCCTCTGGGTTCCTACATGTCAGGATGAACCAATCTGAGCTTAGAGGAAGTGGACTCTGAAATCATCCAACTGTGCTGGCTGCTTCTTATGTCCAAGACAGTCTGTAGTGGGATTTTTCCAAGCAGATTTCCAGAAACTGACAGTCTACTCTTCTGGAGGCCAGGATTATGATCCTGTAATTTGCTTTTTTTCCCTTCTCCCAGACTCCTGAATCTCAGCATCCCATGGTTACTCCAGCCTGAGCTGCCACTGGCCTTCACAATCCTTGTTTCTAGCTACCAGATGGAGCAGAGACCTTTCTCCTCAGTGCTTCTAACACTTCTGTCAAGAAGTTATCACAAATGCATTCAGGTGTTCTAGACTGCACTGTAGTATTGCCTTTGCAGTAGTTATCATTTGTGCCCTGTTGTCTTCTCTAGGTTCTTGTTTTGATCATTATTTATGCTGAATTTATCCAAATAGAATTATTTGTCAGAGCAGACCAAGGTGAAGCAACGCTGGAATCAGGAATTTCCAGGCTGAAGCTGGACAATCCCAAGGAAACATTGCCTGGTCAGCAACAGGGAACATCAGTAAATGTCAGATTTTGATTTTTAGTTGATAAGCCAACCCAAGGTGAACAGTCTGCAGACTGCAGAACAGCCAGGATCAGTATACAGAGATGTCAGGCCTCTTCTTACTGCTGCACAGAATTCTAGGGACAAGGTAGAGGTCTCTGCCATGCTGCTTTTGGGTGCAGAGTGAAGAAAGCATTTGAGGGTGTAGGCCCTGCTGGCTGGGAGTCTGCAGAGAAACCTCCTGAGGCACTCTTCTCTGCAATGTTGAATTGCTTTCACAGGTGTAGAAGCAGCTGCAAAGCTGCAGTGTTGTAACATGGGCATTTTATGTATTGCTTTGCTCTTTGATGATACTAAATTGGGTGGCGGTGTTGATATTCTGGAGGGTAGGAGGCTCTGCAAATGGATCTGGACATGCTGGATCAATGAGCTGAGGTCACTGTATGAGATTTAACAAAGCCAAGTGGCAGGTCCTGCACTTGGGTCACAACCCCATGAATGCTCCAGCCTTGGGGCAGAGTGGCTGGAAAGTTGCCCATCAGAAAAGGACCTGGAGGTGCTGTTTGACAGCAGCTGAAAGATAAACCAGCAGTACCCAGGTGGCCACCAGCATCCTGGCCTGGATCAACAATGGTATGGCCAGCAGGATCAGGCAGGGATTGTGCCTCTGTCCTGGGTACTGGTGAGGTCACATCCTAAATCCTGGGTTCAGTTTTGGGGCCCTCACTCCAAGGAGGACATTGAGTTGCTGCACCTGGTCCAGAGAAAGGCTACAAAGCTGGGGAAGGATCTGAAGAATGGGGCTGGAGAGGAGCAGCTGAGGAAACTGGAGCTATTTAGTCTGGAGGAGACTCAGGAGAGACCTCATTGCTTTCCACATCTCCTTGAAAGGAGTCTGCAATGAGATGAGGGTTAGTCTCTTCTCCCTAGTATCGGGTGGCAGAACAAGACAAAATGGCCTGAAATTGTGCCAGGGGAGGGTTAGGTTGGAGAGGAGGAAAACTGTCTTTGCTGCAAGAGTGGTCAGGGGTTGGAACAGGCTGCTCAGGAAGGTGGTGGAGTCCCCAGCCCTGGAGGTGTTCAAGAAATATGTGGCCATGGCACTTGAGGCCGTGGTTTAGTGGCCATGGTGGTGCTGGGTTGATGGTTGGACTTGGTCTTAGAGACCTTTTCCAGCTGAAACAATTCTGATTCTGTGGCTGTGCAACACTAAATCTGACAGAGGAACAACTAGAGCGAGGTGCTTGGACAGCCTTACTCTGACAAGTGAGGACAGGAAGCTGTGAGTTTCTTCTAATTCAGGTCAGGCATTCTCTGTTACTCACCTCTGTGGCCTTTTTTCATTGTCACAGGCATGCCAGACCAGACACTGCATCCAGCCAGGAATGTCTGAATGTCCATGGGGCTGCTGTTCTATATCAGAATATCCACAGAAAACCAGGCTGGCAAGTGAATTCAGGGCACCAGGTGATGTACAGCAAGGGTATAGAGACAGGAGAGAAATGTTCATGTGTAATTTACACCTCTGGGGAGATCTGAGGGGAAAGGAATGAGGAGCTGTGATGATGGGTGTTGCAGTCTGGATGGGACCCTCCCTAGTGTTTGAGGAGCTGACCATCCATCCTGGCTACTGATGTATTTTGCCAGGGACACTTGGACCTTATCTTTCGTAGCACTATGACTGTGTTAGTTGTCCTGGCTCTGTGTCCCAGAGCTGGCAGTGCTGTGTGTGGGGAAAACGAGGGCAGTGTCTAAATCTATCACAGAGCTTTCCTCTAGCTGTGTTAAGAAGACAGGACACAGATCTCTGCTCCTGGTGCTTTCCCTTGGATCACATGTGACCTCTTTTTTAGCTCCTTTACTTATATTCCCAGCATCATTAACTGCTTGACTCACTCACTGACATCTCTTGGGGCCCAGCTATGATGGGAATTCAGGAAATTCAGGTGTGTGTTCTCATCCTTAGGTGTCTCTTGCATCCACCCTCATCACTTTCAATTCTCTACCTCTCCCATAGCCTCACTAACTCATATTCTACCAAAGGAAGATTTTGTCCAGCATTTCTTGGTTTTCAGCACTCTGCAGGTATTCATCTGTCTCTATATCCCCTGTCAGGTGGGCTGAATTTCTGCAAGCTTAGGTGCACAGCTATTGTGTCTGCCGCATGGGAAGCATTGCTTTGGGAACCATAACCAAATGGGTAGATGAAGGAAGAGCAGTGGATGTCATAAACCTTGACTTCAGTAAGGCTTTAGATACTGTCTCCATTACATCCTCGGAGAAAAGCTCAGGAAATGTGGCATAGATGGTTGGGCTGTGAGGAGGATTGAAAACTGGCTTGGCAGCAGAGTTCAGAAGGTTGTGATTGGTGGCACAGAGTCAGCTTGGAGGCCTATGGCCAGTTGTGTTCCCCAGGGAACAGTACTGGGACCAGATTTGTCCAATATCTTTACCAACAGCGTGGTTGAGGGCATTGGGAGTACCCCCAGCAAGTTCTGATGACACAAAACTGGGGGTGGGGTGTGGGGTGGCTGACACCTGTCAGGCTGTGCTGCCATCCAGCCAGATCTGGACAGGCTGAGAGCTTGGGGGAGGCAAACCTCATGAAGCTCCATAAGGACAAGTGCAGGGTCCTGCACCTGAGGAGAAATAACAGCAGGCACCATGACAAGTTAGAGGCTGCCCTGCTGGAAAGCAGCTCCACAGAGAAAGACCTTGGAGTGCTAGTGAACAGCAAGTTCTGCACGGGACAGCAATGTGCCCTTGTGGTCAAGACAGCCAATGGGATCCTGGGGTGCAGCAAGCAAAGTGTGGCCAGCAGGGCTAGGGAGGTTCTGCTCCCCCTCTGCTCTGCCCTGCTGAGACCACACCTGGAACACTATGTCCAGTTTGAGGATCCCCAATTCAGGAGAGACAGAGACCTGCTGGAGAGAGTCCAACAGAGAGCCACAAGGATGAGTAGGGGACTTGTGCATCTCCCCTGTGAAGTGAGACTGAGAGCCCATTACAGTGAGGGTGACAGAGCCCTGGAGCAGGCTGCCCAGGAGGATTGTGGAGTCTCCTTCTCTGGAGACTTTCCAACCCCACCTGGATGTATTCCTGTGTGGAATACCCTGGGTGATGCTGCTTTGGCAGGGGGTTGGACTGGATGATCTCTGGAGGTCCCTTTTAGTCTCTAACATTCTATGATTTCCTGGTTCTGTGAACTGTTCTTTTATCTTTTCTTGTTATTCTTGATGCTCTCTGATTAAGTACCTAATCTAAAACCAGATGCTGGTGGAGCCAGCTGGGAAGCCTGCTGATATTTCACAGAAGACAGCAAGGTTTCACCCTCTGTTCCATGATCTTCTGCATTCTCTCAGTCTTAGATCAAGAAGTCCTCCATACATTTTTATTTTTGGCATTTTATATTTTACATTTTATATTTATTTTGCTAGTTGGGGGTGGGCAGGGAAACCTTGGCCACAGACATTACTGTAAAATGCCTTTAAGTGAAATTTCTTTCTGAGCTGCAGCTCTAGGGATAGATAAGAGCAGCGACAAGCCTAGCTTAGCTGGTGGGAAAGAGCTTTGAATTCTAAGAGCATTTGTTTAAACACCCAGTCAAAGCCCCTCCCAGAAGAACAGGAAAGTCCAACCAGCTGATCAGAGATCCTGTTGCTAGTGTGCCAACAACCAAACAGCCTGAGTTGAAGAGAGCACTACTGGAAAGATGGCAGAAAAACAGAGTAATCTGTGAAAGGGCACAACTGGTCTCCAGTGTCCTCTTTCTCTAGAGGCTTTGTTTATTACCTGCTTCTGCATCCCCTGGAGTGAGAGTTCAGGACATGACTGCCCACAAGCGTGAGCCATTTGCAGGTCTATGGTCTTTGTTTGCTGTACCTTGCAGCAGCTCCTCTTGCTGCTGCATCTGGCCACAAATAGTGCTTACAGCTCCCTCCAGGTTACACTTTAATAACTCTACAGCTTCCTCTGATATCCCCCCCCTTCAGCATGACCGTGGGTAGTCCTGTACCAAATACTTCCATGTTCCCAGTTTTTATTCAGGTTTCAAGTACCTGAGGGTGTGACTTGCTGCAGCATACCAAATCACTTCTCTCTGGATCTGTTCTTCCCTTCTTCTTACAGAGAGTTCTCAGCAAATCCAATAGTCTGAATGGGAGAAGGCTCCTGCCAGAAGTTAGGGTAGGAAATCTTTGTGCTTCTGATCCATTTCTGAATTTTTTGTGTTCTTGAAAACTCTCCTGCACAGTAGGGTTGGATTTGGGGCTGTAATACTCTCACCATAGTGTTCATTTCATCAGCTTACAGAAACCATAGCATCATAGAATTGTCAGGGTTGGAAGGGCAGGGCAGGGACCCCTCCCCCCTGACCCCCCCCCAACAAGATCAGGTTGCTCAAATGGTTTGTTCAGGTCAGCTGTGAGGTTTTGATCAGTTCATGGTCCTGGTCCTGGCATAATCACATCTGAGCAAATGTTAGAAAAAAGTGTCAAATGTGGCACTCAGAAGAGAGAAACAAACAGAAAAAAAAGAAGTCAAACCTCTGCAGCACTGGAGACAATGCAATAAAAGCCTGGGAAATACTCCTGTGATATGCTGTGCAATTGACTGGGCACCCACAGCTCACCTAGGGAGTCCACATGATCACCGCACTTAAAACGGTGATAGAAACCAGATGAAAAAGGGAGAGGGATCAGGGATGAGGAGTGGCCTGCACATAAAGGATGCTGCTGAGGGCAGGACCCTTTTATTTTTTTGAATGGAAGTGGCTGATTACACCTAGGCCTCAGGGAGCTCAGAAAACAGTGACAGGCATAGAATGGGAGCCCTATGAGGAGAGGCTGAGGGAGCTGGGGTTGCTTAGCCTGGAGAGGAGGAGACTCAGGGGTGACCTCATTGCTCTCTACAACTACCTGAAGGGAGGTTGTAGACAGGCAGAGGTTGGTCTCTTCTCCCAGGCAGCCAGCACCAGAACAAGAGGACACAGTCTCAGGCTGCACCAGGGGAGTTTCAGGCTGGAGGTCAGGAGGAAGTTTTACACAGAGAGAGTGATTGCCAACTGGAATGGGCTGCCTGGGGAGGTGGTGGAGTCGCCACCACTGGAGATGTTCAGGAGAAGACTTGACAGGGTGCTTGGTTGCATGGTTTAGTTGATTAGGTGGTGTTGGATTGGTTGATAGGTTGGACACGACGATCTTGAAGGTCTCTTCCAACCTTGTCTATTCTTTCTATTCTATTCTATTCTATTCTATTCTATTCTATTCTATTCTATTCTATTCTATGGGACAGCTGGGACCAATGAAATAGTTTTAATGTGAGTGCCCAGCTGAACTGCAGAAACAACTTCCACAGAAGGCTGTGATGATTGTAAGGCTTGAAATGCATTAACAATTTTCGGGGGGTTGTGGGGGTGGGGGTTGTTTGCTTTGGGTTTTTTATGTATTTTTTTTTACAATTATAATTTTTTTTTTTTTTTAGAAGAGGTCCATCAGAAGGAATTGCTGATACTGTTCAAATCTCTAAACCACTATCCTTATTGTTCTCTCTGGACCATATCCAGTTCTGCTTTCTCCTCTTTGAGGGGAGGGGCAGGAACAGCCACTTTGATCAGGTGTTGCAGCCTCATTGCAATGTAGCAAAAACCTGCAGGCTTGGTTTGGTTTTTTTCCTCTTTTCTGCTAATTTCTGCAGTTTATTTTACCCTTTTACCAGAGCTGAGCAGAAGGAAGTAATCTCCTGTAAGTCCCTCGGCCTGCTGGTAATGCTCTTCCTCCAGCAGCTGGGAATGCTTGCCCCGCTTTGCTGCAAGGGCATTTTGCTGTTCACCAGGACTGCCTGGTCCTTCTCTACAAAGCTGTTTGTCTTTTACCTCTTCCAAAAAGGACAAAAGAAAATTGCTCACACAAAGGATTGGATGGGATTGGAAAGTTTAAATGGAAATGCTATTTATAACTACATAAAACAGTACCGAGCACATAAAAATCACAGACTCAGTAGTCTGGGATTAACACAGAACCCCATGAAGCCAAAGCTTCACACAAACCCCTCTTGAAACCAGGCCAACAAACCCAAGCCTTCATGCCCCCTCTCTACCCCTCATATCACACCATTCTGACACAGCAAAAATTCAGCTTGGCAGCCCCAGGCCCCAATTAGGCAGCTCCAGGCCTAATTGGCAGCATTGCCAAGGCTGACAGCAGGCTTTCTCCACAAGAGTAACAGCCTGGGAGGAGAGAGGGAGGGAAAAGTGGAAGAAAACTGAAACTGCAGCCAGTTTTATAGGGATGCAGGACTTAGGGGAATAAAATAGACCTTCCTGTCCACCTCCTGGACCTCCTCATCACCCTGTGCACAGGTTCCTGCTGTGAGCTGCAGCTTAGCCCTTGTCTTGCTGAGGTCTATGAGCCAGAAAACTGCAGAGGCCACTGTGCATCACACTTGATACTGTGCAACTGCCTCATCTCTTAGCTCTGCTATCACAGACAGCATTCAGAAAATAGAATAAACCAGGTTGGAAGAGACCTTCAAGATCATCACATCCAACCTATCATCCAACACTACCTAATCAACTAACCCATGGCACCAAGCACCCCAGCAAGTCTCCTCCTGAACACCTCCAGTGATGGCGATTCCACCACCTCCCTGGGCAGCCCATTCCAATGGGCAATCACTCTTTCTGTGTAAAACTTCCTCCTGACCTCCAGCCTGAACCACCCCTGGTGCAGCCTGAGACTGTGTCCTCTTGTTCTGGTGCTGGCTGCCTGGGAGAAGAGACCAACCTCTGCCTGTCTACAACCTCCCTTCAGGTAGTTGTAGAGAGCAATAAGGTCACCCCTGAGTCTCCTCTTCTCCAGTCTAAGCAGCCCCAGCTCCCTCAGCCTCTCCTCACAGGGCTGTGTTCCAAACCCCTCAACAACTTCATTGCCCTTCTCTGGACTCATTCCAGCAAGTCAACCTCCTTCCTAAACTGAGGGGCCCAGAACTGGACACAGGACTCCAGGTGTGGCCTAACCAGTGCAGTGTACAGGGGCAGAATGACCTCCCTGCTCCTGCTGGCCACACTGTTCCTGATGCAGGCCAGGATACCATTGGCCCTCTTGGCTGCCTGGGCACACTGCAGGCTCATGTTCAGCCTACCATCAACCAGCACCCCCAGGTCCCTCTCTGCCTGGCTGCTCTCCAGCCACTCTGACCCCAGCCTGTAGCACTGCCTGGGGTTGTTGTGGCCAATGTGCAGAACCTGGCACTTGGATGTGTTCAATCTCATGCCCTTGGCCTCTGCCCATCTGTCCAGCCTGTCCAGGTCCCTCTGCAGAGCCTCTCTACCTTCCAGCAGATCAACTCCTGCCCCCAGCTTGCTGTCATCTGCAAATTTACTGATGATGGACTCAATGCCAGAATCTATTTTAAAAATCATTAACAGAAGCCTAGCTTGCTCAAGCACCATGGGCTAATCTCAGCCTTTCTAACCTTTTCCAGACTGTCAGGTTCCAATGCATGCTGGCCAGGAGCTTTTGGATATTCCACACAAATAGGGTTTAAGTTCTAATGCCACATTTAGCTAATTGAAAATACTTGATACAAAGCAGTACTTTGATTTAACAGAGTGATCCTGCACACTGCCGAAACCACAACATAAAGATGATGGAGCAATTACAGTATACATGGAGCACAATGCAAACATGATCCCTGTTACCAGTCTCTGGATGCTCAGCAGAGTGGTCCTTGGCATCCCCAGTCACAGGGAAGGAAGATGTGGGTTGAAGCCAGCCAAGTCCTCTGCTTTCCTCAAAATTCACTTTGCTTATTGTTTGTTTTTTACACTCTCTGTTGGCCTGAGCCACATATACACTTCCCTTCCCACCCAGCTTTTCTTCTCCCCTCCTGCCTCAACTGATTGCTCAGGAGGGTTGTTTCAGGGTGAGACACTGGAACAGGGAGATGGTAGAAGCCCCATCCCTGAAAGTTTTTAAGGCCAGACTGGATGTGGCTCTGAGCAGCCTGATCTAGTGTGAGGTGTCCCTGACCACAGCAGGGGGGTTGGAACTAGATGATCCTTGAGGTCCCTTCCAACCCTGACAATTCTGTGATTCTGTAACAGGTTGCCTGGGGAAGTTGTGGGTGCCCCCTACCTGGAGGTGTTCAATGACAGTTTTGATGAGGCCTTGAGTGACCTGGGCTAGTGGGAGGTGTCCCTGCCCATGGCAGAGGGGTTGGAACTGAATCCTTAAGGTCCCTTCCAACAAAAACCGTAGTATGAAAATGATTTCCATAAACAGTTGTTCCACTCAGCTGATCCAGAGGTTTATCTAAAATGAAAGTCCCATTTTTTGTGAAGTTCAGCTCTTTTTAGGACAGCTGTGATTGCTTCCTACATTCTTTCCTGACTTCCTGGGCTCAGATGCTTGGGCACCATCTGTGAGCCTTTTGGTTTGGGTTTTTGTTGATCAGTCCCATGGACAGTTGCTTGAACTGATGTTACTGAATGCTCTTGCTGTATTGCTTGCTTCTATTCAGAAGGACCTTGGCAGGCTGGAGAAATGATATTCAATAAAGGGAAATGCAAATATTATGCATAGGTTAGGGTCACAGGTAGGTACAACCGAGGGAAGATGACAATCCTGGGGGAGTGAAGGGGTGTTTATGCTTGAGTGTTTTAACAAAACCAAGCCACACAAAAAGCAAACCACACACAAAAAGGCCTCTGAAATTTACAGTTACAGCAGCATTGCTGTCAGTCTGTGACTCACAGGCCAGATCTAAACAAGACTCAGCCAGAGAATGAGGGCAGCCCTGAAAGAGCCAGAAATGCTTGGGTGCAAAAAGGAAAACAAGTGAGGTTCTGCCAACAACTGACTTTCTGTCACTTCTGTTTCCATCTATGCAGGATTGGACTTCTCTGGCACTAGAAACAAAACACAGCAGAGCCATAAAGAAGGGGTTGATTGAAAGCCATCTCTGGATATAGAATATCCTGCACAGGAATGTGGTGTGAGCGAGGCACTGGAGCGCTGACATTCCCTGTAGAGGAGGAGGGGATTGAGATGCTGAAAATAGCTCCTTCTTGAGATGGAGATCAGGCAGCTGTCTCAGACTCTGCCAGATCTGAAGACATGACTTCCCTTCCCCCTTGGTGAGGGGTGCCAGAAAGGACAGATAGGCAATTTCAGCAGCTCAGGTAAGCAAAGCTGCAGTACCTCAAAGTTCTCAGTTTATGGCCTGTCTCTTCCAAGACACACAAGAGAAATTTTCTTCCTCCTGTTCGATCTGCTGCAGAGGTGACTTTCACACTTCAAGTGGGAATAACTGCCATGAACAGCACACTGCTCCAAAAGAGGTGTTGACTCATAGAAGGCAATCTTTGTGCTACTACCCTCATCCAGTGCTGCCCACCAATTTTAAGGCAGCAAAGGCAGGAAAGGCAGCACTGCTGTAACACTTGCAAGAGCTCTCTGTGCAGGTGCAGTGCAGTAGCTCAGGCAGGCTCTGGTGTGCCCACAGCCATCCTTTCTGTAGCTCTAAAATGCTCACTGAGGCATTTTGGTGTTTGGGCTATAGTTGCTGTTCAGCTGTCTTTGATTTAGGTGTTTCTTCCCATGCTTGGAGTTATTGCTGAACTCCTTGAGTTTCCCTCCTGGTCTCTTTGTCCTAGGCTGAGGTGGGGAGATTCAGGCTAGATGTGAGGAGGAAGTTCTTCACCATGAGAGTGGTGAAGCCCTGGCATGGGTTGTCCAGGGAGGTGGTTGAGGCCCCAGCCCTGGAGGTGTTTAAGCCCAGGCTGGATGAGGCTCTGGGCAGCCTGATCTAGTGTGGGGTGTCCCTGCCCATGGCAGGGGGGGTGGAACTAGATGATCCTTGTGGTTCCTTCCAACCCTGAATGATACTATGATACTATGATACTACTATGAAACACACACACACACACAGAGCCTGGAGATGTTTGGATGAAAAGTGGAGAGCTACTGGTATTGCTCTAGAGATCTAGTGCCAGTGCTGTTATAGAGCTACCATAACACAGGGCCTTGAAAACAAGCACCACAACACATTCCATAACCAAGTGATGGAATCAGAACATCAGGATACATCTAACAGGGCCTCTGCAAATGTCCTTATAGGCTTCTAGAAGTACCACACCAGTGGCACGTCCTCCTCCCAAAGATAAACAGCTTCAGGCACCTTGCAGACCTTTTCCACACCATGCTTGCTTTCATTGCCAGGCTGCTTCATACCCCAGACCCACTTTTTGGTACAGGATTTTTGGCACGTGAAGCATAGACATGAGTCTTCATCTCTATTAATACAGACTGGTGGAGGAGGTGATAGAAAGCACCCCTAAAGAAAAGGACTTGGGGATGCTGATGGATGAGAAGCTAGTCATGAGCAGACAGTGTGAGCTAGCAGCACAGAAGGCCAATGGCATCCTGGGCTGCATGCAAAGCAGCATGGCCAGAGATGGACAGAGAGGATCCTGCCCCTCTGCTCTGGGGAGACCTCACCTGAGTGCTGTGTCCAGCTCTGGAGCCCTCAATATAGAAAGGACATGGACCTGCTGGAGTGGGTCCAGAGGAGGGCCATGAAAATGATCCAGGAGGTTGGAGCAGCTTTGCTGCAAGGACAGGCTGAGGGAGCTGGGGGTGTTCAGCCTGGAGAAGAGAAGGCTCCAGGGAAACATAATAGCAGCCTACCAGTACCTGAAGGGGGCCTGAAAGAAGACTGCAGAGGGACTGGTTCCAGTGGTTTGAAATTAGAGCTGAGCAGATTTAGATTGGATGTTAGGAACAAGCTTGGCACCATGAGAGTGGTGGAACACTGGAACAGGTTGCCCAGGGAGGTGGTTGAGGCCTCATCCCTGGAGATATTCAAGGTGAAGCTTGACAGGGTTCTGAGCAACATGACCTGGTGGAGGATGTCCCTGCTGACTGCAGGGGGGCTGGGCTAGATCTTTGGAGGTCCCTTCCAACCCAGGTGATTCTATGATTCTGTATCTCCAGCTTCCAGGATATCACAGAATGTGCAGTATGTGGACAGGACTGGATGCAAGCTGCTATGCAGCTGGGTAGTTAATTAAGCCATTTGTTGTTGGACCTTTCTTACTGAGATACAGAAAGAAACCTGCATTGTCCAACCCTTCCTGCCCACCCCTCCCCTTGCAGTACATTGGATATTGAGATTTTGCAGCTTGTTCACACCTTCTCACCTCAGGCTGTGATTGAATCTTGAGTTACTGTGAAAGTCCTTCTTTTAGGGGCTAATTAGAAAGAGGAAGGGCTGTGGCCTTCCCTAGTTGCTTTGTGGTCTGTGCAGCATGAACTGAGATTAAATAAACAATGTGACCAGGTTTGAGTCGCAGCAGACTTCAGAGTACAAGTGAGGTTTAACAAAGCCAGGTGCTGGGTCCTGCACTTGGGTGACAACAACCCCATGAATGCTCCAGCCTTAGGGCAGAGTTACTGGAAACTGGCTGGCAGAAAAAGCCCTGGGGGTGCTGGTTGACAGGGGCTGAAGATGAGCTAGCAGTGCCCAGGTGAGCAAGAAGGCCACCAGCAGCCTGGCCTGGATCAGCAAGAGTGTGACAAGCAGGAGCCACCAGTGTGGAACTGGTGAGGCCCCACCTCAAATACTGGGTTCAGTTTTGGACACTGAAAGGCTGGAACGGGTCCAGAGAATGGCAATGAAGCTGATGAAGGGTCTGGAGAACAGGGCTGGGGAGGAGCAGCTGAGGGAACTGGGGTTGTGTAGCCTGGAGAAGAGGAGGCTGAAGGGAGACCTCATTGCTCTTTACAACTCCCTGAGTGGAGGCTGCAGTGAAGTGGGGGTTGGGCTCTGCTCTCTAGTCTCAGATGACAGAAAGAAAGGAAATGCCCTGAAATTGTGCCAGGGGAGGGTTAGTTTGGAGGTGAGGAAAACTTTCTTTCCTGCAAGTGGTCAGGGATTGGCACAGGCTGCCAAGGGTGGAGGCGGAGTCCCCATCCCTGGAGGTGTTCAAGAAAGATGTGGCCATGGCACTTGGGGCCATGGTTTAGTGGCAGTGGTGGTGTTGGGTTGATGGTTGGACTCGATGATCTTAGAGGGCTTTTCCAACCCAAACAATTCCCTGATTCTATGAAATTCCATCTTGGCTTTTGTCAAATTATTTATTCTTTCACATTTTTCCCTGTTGCCGTTGGTTTCCAGAGGGATTTACCTCCCAGACACATTCAGCCACATCACCATCTCTTCAGGAAAAACAAAATCATGCTGGAACCTACATCCTTTCTCCCTGTCATGACAAGCAACGTGCTCTTGCCATGGCTGCCTACAGCAGATCCAGGGGTAGGGGTAAGCTCCTCCTGTGAGATTCTGTCACAGCCCAACATACTTTGGTTTTGTCAGACATTCACATGAAAAAGGGATTCTTGGTCATACCAAATGTATTTAGCTGCTGTAGCTGGGGGTCGATTTCACAGAGCATGTGGCAGTGGGGGAAATCACTGGTGGCTGTCTCAATCCCCTCATCCAGATCATCAATAAAGATGTTAAAGAGCATGGGGCCCAGCACTGATCCCTGGGGCACACCACTGGTGCCTGGCTGCCAGCTGGCTGTGGCACCATTCACCACCACTCTCTGGGCTCAGCCTCCAGCCAGTTCCTAACCCAGCTCAGAGTGCTGCTGTCCAAGGCAGGGGCTGACAGCTTGGCCAGGAGTTTGCTGCGGGGGATGGTGTCAAAGGCCTTGCTGAAGTCCAGGCAGACCACATCCACGGCCTGTCCCACATCCACCAGACAGGTCACCTGATCATAGGAGGAGATCAGGTTGGAGAGGCAGGACCTGCCCTTCCTAAATCCATGTTGGCTGGACCTGAGCCCTTGGCCACCCTTCAGGTGCACAGTTATTGCCACCAGGATAATCTGCTCCATCACTTTCCCTGGCACTGAGGTCAGGCTGCCAGGCCTGGAGTTCCAGGTTCCTCCATCCGACCCTCCTTGTGGATGGGGCTTTGTAAGGCTTTGACAGATTTTAGGCTTGCACATTTAAATATTTGGATCTTTAATGAGGACACAACTTGTACTTGGGTTTAAACAGGTTTCTGACAGAGGTAACAGTCTGCACCACTCTGATCTTTCCTCAGGAGCTTTCTGAAAGAGTAATTAGTTAGATGCTGCATTGTGAGCTGTAACTCAGAATTTGCATTATTCCCTGCTCCTAACAGTACTTTCCCCACAGTTCTATTTCAGGCACATGAGTGCCTTATGGAAGCAGCAGAATTTCCTTTTGGAAGGGTCTCATGTTAGAACAGGAGATGTAATGACCCCCAATGAGGAAAACTCAGGCTTCATCTGCATTATTAAACTAAAATGTGGCACAAAGCATTCTTTGATCCAAGGGTCAACAAGCTTAGTTTCACTTTGTCTCTGACATTAGCAAGAACCACAGGTACGCTGTAGGTCCTGCCTTGGTGTGCCAGAGAGACTTGTGTGGGAGCTGGCTCGGCTCTGCTGAGGCTGTCTGAGCTGTAAGTGGCAAAAGGCTGAGAACAAGTTGAATGTATGAGAGTTATGTCCAGAGTCCTTGTTTCTCTGAGCTGCAGAAAGGCCTTCAAGCTCTGAAGGTGTGAACAGATCTCAATACAGCATCTTTTCCAGTCTTCCAAGCACTGTAATCCCAGGCCTTGAAAGATTACATTGTCACCTCTGTAGACATAAAGATGATGTACCAGTCCCCACTGCCCTAGGAAGTCAGAGCAGGATTTTAAGTGACCAGGCTGGAAGTTGTGCAGGTAAAAAAGTCATCTAGAAACCTAATTGCTGATCTAAGAAGTATTAAATACAAGAGCTTACTTTGTTTGGTCTAAGTCAGCCCCAAAACTTTCAGTGAAGGAGGATACTTGATCCAGTGGAAGAAAAGGATGTCTTCATCTGAAGAACTACTTGTGCTGTAAGACTGCCAAGAACATGACATGGTCACAAATAGCTCTGGGTGATAATTTGATTTCTGAGGCCTGTTTCATGATCTCAGCTACAGAGCAGGCTAAGCAGCACAGCAAGGCTCTTCTGCTTAGGCAAGAAGCAGCCTGCAGCTGGCTCAGTCTCCTGTCTCTGCATGGTGCTGCAGACTGCAGTACAGATGTGCTGTGACAGGATGCCAACCCAGCTCAGATCCTACCTCACTGATCAGACAGGGCTTGTGGGCCAGGCACTGAAGTAACCCAGCATCCATAACAAACTCCAGAGCACTGCTGAAAGCCCTGCTAGTGTGTCACCACTGCCCACAGCAGCCCATGGGTGGGATCTCTTCAGCTGTGAGCAGGACCAGCTGTGCTGCAGTCACACCACAGCACCTGAACCCAGTGGACATCTGAGGCTGCAGCTCAGTGGCCGTGGTGTAGGTGCATGGAGTTCTTTGCCTTCCAGGTGCAATCTGCCCAGAGCCCCAAGCAGTGACACTGCCCATGCTCAGCCTACCCTCCCCTCCCAGGGAGCAGAGCCTGCCCTGGCTCTGCAGCAGCAGCACCTGGGCTCCAGGCTCTCCATGGCATGGACTTTTAGCCAGATGCTGACCCCAAGAGGGACTACCTGCCTTGCTGCTATGCATTGGTTTGTGAGGACATGGCTGCTGCTCTGGGTCAAGCCAAAGGCCATCCCGGAGCAGTGTCTCCGTGGCAGTGTCTGAGACCATCACAGGTGCCTGAGGCTGACAAAGTATGGGAATTTTGGGGATAAGCAGACATGCTGAGGCTTTCCCTGAGCACTGGCTGCTTCCCCAGGTGCTCCTGGCTCAGTCACATCCCAGTCCTGGTGTGCTCGTTGGGTGTGGAGCCAGGAGTCTGCACCTGGCTCTCCTCCCATGGATTTGTGTGGCAGCTTTTGGAATGAGAGGAAACATTTGCTAGTCATGCTGGTGGTGATGGGGAGCTGTACAGATTAACTGTGCATGGTAGGAAGAATCTCAGTCTTTGGCTACCTGCTATTTTGACTTGATGCCCCTACTTTTTGTGAAGGAAAAGTCATTCTTTGGTCTCCTTCCTCGCACTGTCCTCTCTTGGTTTTACAGACCTTGCCTTACATCTGCCTGGCTGTCCACTCTCCAGCTTGAAGGCCCCAAGGCTGACTGGGCATTTTCAAGTGCTGAAGGACATTTCAGACATGTGTGCCAGATGACACTGAATGCTCTTTCCAGTAGGAGGGACCTCTGTAGGGTGCTTGAAAATCTCTCTCACTCAGTTTCATGTTTTTGTTGAAGAGAAGAAAAAGTTGCCTGTCTGCCAGTGTACAGAAACTGCGTAATGTGGCCCAAATTAATTTGCCTGCACTGGGGGAACCCAGTAGAGCCTGATTTGGTATGAAAATCTCTTGGTTGAGCAGTTCCAACGCAAACACACCCCTGAGGACCCCAGATGAAGTGTCTGTTTTTATGGGTATTGATATCACTGCCCTCAGGGCTCAGATTTCAGCACAAAGAATCTAATTTTTCGCTGACATTGTAAAATTTGAGGGGGAGGTCATAAGTCTCTGGGGAGTAAGAGAAACATTTGGCTCCACCAGCTGCACAGGGAACATGATCTGGGCCAAATATAAGAACCTGGAGATTTAGACATTTGTTTGAGATGTTAGAAGTTCATTTAAAGTGATGGTTCTCCTTACACCCCTACTCACATGTGCCTGTCCCACAGTATGTGTGGTAGTCTAAAATTTCTGCTCTGGATTTACCTTGCCATTGCTGTGCAGAGACTGAAGCCTTTCTGAGAGGGAATCTACAGGTGAATGCATAACCACACTAGTTCCTCTTCAGAGAATTCTGGACACCTTTGACCATGACTATGTTCCCCCTTTTTTCTGTTTCATCATCCCAGTTCTCACACAAGTACATGAAACAACATTTATACTTCTCTATGGTAAGAAAAGAGAGTCCTTTGTGCCAGAGACCAAATATAGTCATGGTGGTCTAAGGCTGATGGTGGAACTCCATGATCTTGTCGGTCTTCTCCAACTGAAACAATTCTGATTCCGGGATTTCCCTCTCCATGTATGATAAAATTGTTCCACAGAGAGAGATTTCTTCACTGCTGCTTTTGCACTGGGAGGTGGATTCACTTCTTTCTTTGGCAGAAGTGTGGCTGTGGAACGGTGAAAAGAGTCCTTATGTCCTGTTGGACTAACACTTCCCTGTTGTCTTTGTAATACAAGAGGAGGGAGGTCTCCCACGGGGCATCAGATTTCTACAGGGTACCAGGATCATCTCGTGTTAGGCTTGTGAGAAGCAGCATCTCTGGCAGAAGCATAGAATCATAGAATGGTTTGGGTTGGAAGGGACCTCCAAAGGTCATCCACTCCAACCCCCACTGCAGTCAGCAGAGACATCCCCAACTAGATCAGGTTGCTCAGAGCCTCCTTGAGCCTCAACCTTGAATATCTCCAGCAATGGGGCCCCGACCCCTTCCTGGGCAACCTGTTGCAGTCTTCCACTACTCTCATGCTAAAGAAGTTGTTTCTAACATACAAACTAAATTTACTCTTCTATAGTTTGAAACCATTGTCCCTCATCCTATCACTGCAGGCTTTTGGAAGCAGTCCCTCTAGAGCCTTCTGGTAGGCCTCCTTCAGGTAGTGGAAGGTCTCTTCTCCAGGATGAACACCCCCAGCTCCCTCAGCCTGTCCTCACAGCAGAGGTGCTCCAACCCCCTGATCATCATCATGGCCTCCTCTGGACCCACTCCTTCAGGTCCATGTCCTTCCTGTATTGAGGGCTCCAGAGAGTTCCCAGTACTAGGGATCTTAAGAGGCACTGCAAAAAAATGATGGGGGAAAATTTTGTCCCCTGTGTCTGAATGCTTTCGTGGAAGATTTCACTTAGCAACATCACACTCCAACGAGTGCTGTCCTCTTTCTGTTCAGGAAGGCTAGGAGAGTGGCAGGGATGACAGGCTGTGCTCAGTGGTCACAGAAGTATTGCAGAAAAGTGAGTGGTGTCATCAGGAACTCCACAACCTACCACAGTGACTAGAGGAGACCAGGCTGGTGCTGACAGTGGCTTGCCTTTAGCTCCGGGGAAAGCGCTGGGCTTCCATCAGCTCACTCTTGCCAAAGCAGCAGTTCCCTCACAGCCTCAGCTGAGATGTCCATTTGGCAGACCTGTCAGCATCCAAGGGCTTGTTAACATGCCCAGGAAACAATCCACACATGCAAAGGCTACTTGGATTGTTTGGGCAGAACCTGAGTGGCCTGGCATCTGCTAAATGCTGGATTATCTGCATGACAGGGAAGTTTGGCACCTAGGAGTTTAGCTTCCACATCATGCAAAGCATCCAGGCTGTGCCCAGCACAGGTCAATCATGCAGTGCAGTAGGAGGGAGGCATGCACACAGCAAGTGGTTCAGAGCCAGGGCAGGGCATGGATTGGATGCTAACACTGGCACAGCTTTGTTTTCTCAGAAAGGAGAAGGAAAAGGGAGGGATTTGAATATAAGACTCAGAGGAGAAAATGCCAGAAAGGTGTTTCTTGATCTGTGATTGCCAAACTGCAGATGACAAAAGGGAGCCCTTTCTAGGCTCTGTGTAAGGGTGAGTGTGTGTGAGAGTGTCTGTGCCTGGGGTAACGTGCAGGGCTTCCACACACCTGCATTTTCAGTTGCCTTGAGTCAAGTGCTGTGCTGCTTCTCCTGCTGGGAAATGTCCCTGGTGATCAAGGCTGGTTGGCCTGTGGCAAAAGGCTTTTACCAACAGTTCTTTCAGGGCATAATGGGCAGGACACTGATACAAACCTGCCATTTTGGTCAGTTCCTCTCCTTTTTATTTTGATCAATTTCCTTTTCATGAAGCTTCTTCCTTGTCAGCACTAAGCAAGCAACAGATGTGGCTAACACAGCCCAGGAATGGTGAGGCTTATGCCTTCCAGCCAGGGCAGCTAGAGAAACTTTCCAAACATGCTCATCATTCATCCTCAGAGACTAGTAGAATATTTTGAGCAGCAAAAGCCTCTGCAGCACTGCCAGATGAATAGTGTCAGCTGGCAGGCTGGCTGTCCTGTAGGGAAACTCTCCTCTCCCTACCTGACATTGCTCAATACCTGACTGTTGTTTTCCTCCTTAACAGCAGTTTCCCTACTGGCCTTGTTCCAGAGGTGTTTCTTGTCAGGGAACAAGGCTGAATCTGGCAGTGTAACAGAGGCAAGACTACCACAGTTCCAAGCTCAGGTCCAACCAAGGAGTGATGCTGAGTATATGCTCCCAGAAGGTACATGCACACGGGGCACATATACAACACCTCTGCATTTACATACAGCTGCTCACACAGCTCAGCACAGTGAGCACATGGCTCTGGCACACAGGCAAGTGGTGAGACCCCACCTGGAGTACTGCATCCAGTTCTGGAGCCCCTGTTACAAAAAGCACCTGGAAGTGCTGGAAGGTGTCCAGAGAAGGGCCACAAGAATGATCAGAAGGCTGGAACTCCTCTCCTATGGAAACAGACTGAGAGAGTTGGGGTTGTTCAGTCTGGAAAGGAGAAGGCTCTGAGGAGACCTTCTTGTGGGTTTCCAGTGTCTTAAGTGGGCTCCAAGAAAGCTGGGGAGGGACTTTTGAGTGTCAGGGTGCTGGGGGGGGGGGGGGATGGAACAGAGCTAGCAATGGGTAGATTCAGATTGGATGTTAGGAAGAAGTTGTTCCCCATGAGGGTGGTGAGAGCCTGGCACAGGTTGCCCAGGGAGGTGGTGGAAGCCTCCTGCCTGGAGGTGTTTGCAGCCAGGCTGGATGTGGCTGTGGGCAACCTGCTGCAGTGTGAGGTGTCCCTGCCCATAGCAGGGGGGTTGGAACTGGCTGAGCCTTGAGGTCCCTTCCAACCCTGACTATTCTATGATTCTAAGTAGCACAAGTGGCCTCATCCTGCTGCCTCTTCAGGGTGAAGGCCTGACAGTGGCAATGTAGCTACAGATACATACAAGGGGAACCTGCTGGTATCTGGGCACAGACACTCAGTGTGCCCTGCAGCACTCCTCAGGTCCCTGTCTCCCCTGGTCACCAAGTGTGCTCCTCACAGCTCATAAGAAGTCAGCCTCCTGAAAAGGGACTGGACAGGTGTTAGAGGTCTGAAAGAATGGGAAGACTTTTCCTCTTCCCTTCAGGTATCCTGTGTTTGACTACCAGCTCCTGCTGGACAAAGCAATGTTTTGCAGCATCGTTTACAGTTTTAGGGTGTGGTTCAATTCTGTTAACCACCATTGCTTTTCTTGTTCTCATGTAAAATTACTGACTTCTCCAGCTCCTTTCAGTTCCACCTGGTTGCAGAAGCCTGCAGCATGTGATTTTTACAGAAGTGTTTTGTATGTCTGGGCCCCAGCAGCTCCAGTTCTCCCATTTTCCTCACTGTTATCTCCGTAGCTGTCACTGTTCTGGACATGCCCTTCCAGAGCCTGCTTGTGCTTACTGCAGGATGGCTCACATGCTGTCATTCATGTAGCTAAAACTACCACATTGTTCAGCAAGGACAAGATGAATGGATCATGCAAAGGAGCAAAGGAACTGTTATTAAACATTCCTTCCCCCGCATTGGACTTGACTTCAGTCCAGAGGGAGCTGGATTGGCTGGAGAGGTGAGCTGAGGGAAATCTCATGAGGTTCAGTAAGGTAAACTGTAAGGTCCTGCACCGAGGGCAGGGCAATCTTAGATATCAATACAGAGTAGGGGATGATGAAATTGAGAGCAGCCCTGCAGAAAAGGCCTTGGGGGTGATGGTGGGTGAAAAGATGGACATGAGCCAGTAATGGACACTGGCAGCCTAGAAGGCCAGTGGCAGCCTGGGCTGCAGCATGGCCAGCAGGTGGGCAGAGGTGACTCTGCCACTTTACTCTGCTGTGGTAGCAGCTCACTGTGTGCAGGTCTGGAGCCCTCAACACAGGAAGGACATGAACCTGATGGAGCAGGTGCAGAGGAGGCCATGAAGATGATAAGGGGGCTGAAGCCCCTCTCCTGTGAGGTCCAGGGAGACCTGATATTGGCCTTCGGTATGTGAAGGGGGATCTGAGAAGGCTGCAGCAGGCCTGTTTCCCTGTTTCCCAAGGCCACAGTGCCAGGTGTGGTTCTGATTGCCTGTGTCGTAAATACAGTGGGCCCAATGGGGCTGGCCCCACCATGCTGAGCTGGAGGAAGAGCTGAGGGACCAGCTGTGGACAGGTGACCACTTGCCACAGCAGGCAAATGGCCCTGAGCCATGAGACCAGCGGCTGTTTATTGAGAGGTTCATACATGCTTCACTTCCCTTCCCTCAGCCTGCTGGCCCTTGGAGCCACTCTTTCCACTCACTCTGAGAGGTGGGTTTTCCTCACCAGCAGCTTCCCCATTTCATCACAGCCCTGCTCCCATCCTGCCTCACATGGACTCAGGGCTCACCAAAGCCTCTTACCATTTACCATCCCCTGTGTTCCTTAGGCAGCAGTCTGTTACCATCAACTGCCATCTGTACCCACATAGATGAGAAGGCCAGACAAACATCTTACTGTCTGCCACCCCTGGGTTCCCTCAACAGGGTGAGAGGCAATGGTTTGAAATTAGAGAAGGGGAGATTTAGATTGGATGTTAGGAACAAGTTGAATGCTGCAACAAGTTGCCCAGAGAGGTAGCTGAGGCCTCATCCCTGATTATATTCAAGGTGAGGTTCAAGGAGGCTCTGAGCAACCTGACCTAGTGGAGGATGTCCCTGCTGAGTGCAGGGGGGCTGGGCTAGATGACCTCTGGAGGTCCCTTCCAACCCAAACCATTCTATTACTCAGTGTTTACATTCCTGATGGATGTCAGTCCCATTCCTGACATTTGGAGACAGGGTTGGTGCCTGCTGTGTATTGCCTCCTGCCTTGTCTTCATCATCAAAATACTATGGCACTACCTATTTCCTCACTTCAGAAAAGCAGTTGGACTACCTGGACCCTGCTGCATTCATACATCTGTAAGGTAGACATCACAGCCCTTGGCCATGCCTGCATGGGTGTCCCATGAGATTTTCTTTCCCAGGTCTTTTCTGAAACTGCTGTCTGGCTGCATGGCAAATTTGTGCTGTGGCTGCCATGTGCCCAGCAAACTTTTCCTTGGTATCAGAAAGTCATCTGGCACTGCAAACCTCTGCTGCTCTTCAACTCAGAGGCTGTACTAACTTACCTTTAATGTCTGCCTGGTTTTATTTCATATGAGTCCGATTCTCTGTTCCTGTTTTATTTTTATGCTTTGTGTTTTAATTCCTTTCTGAAGGTTCAGTTCATTGCCATTCCTTATAGTACCCTGGCTTTGTATCCTTTTCCTTTTCCTTTTCCTTTTCCTTTTCCTTTTCCTTTTCCTTTTCCTTTTCCTTTTCCTTTTCCTTTTCCTTTCCTTTTCCTTTCCTTTTCCTTTTCCTTTCATTTTTCCTTTCCCTTTCCCTTTTCCTTTTCCTTTCCTTTTTCCTTTTTCTTTCCCTTTCCCTTTTTCTTTCCCTTGTTTTCCTTTTCCTTTCCCTTTCCCTTTTTCTTTCCCTTTTTCTTTTTTCCTTTTTCTTTTTCTTTTTTTTTCTTTTTCTTTTTCTTTTTCTTTTTTCTTTTTCTTTTTCTTTTTTTTTCCTTTCTCTTTTTCTTTTTCTTTTTATTTTTCTTTTTCTCTTTTTCTTTTTCTTTCTCTTTTTCTTTTTCTTTCTCTTTTTCTTTTTCTTTCTCTTTTTCTTTTTCTTTTTTTCTTTTTCATCTTTTTCCTTTTCTTTTTCTTTTGTAATTTTTAAAATTTTTTAAAATTTCATTCTGAGCAACTTAGGCCTACATCCTTTCTGAAGATATGCTGGCAGTCGCTTTTCATGTGCTTCTCAGATGTCCCAAGCATCTGCCCTCCTATGTGGACAAACACAACCATTTCTGGTACTGCTCATGAAGTGAATATAAGAACTGACAAAATTAAAATAACTTACAAAACCAGAGCACCTTTCTCTCCTGGCCTCTTCTGCTTTGAACTTCCCTCAGAACTGAATCCCAGCAAAGAGAAAGATCTTAGGCCTGGGATGAAAGCTCACAGTGGTGTGGGCAAATCTTTCTTGTCTAAATGAAGGGATGATGAGCTACCATCAGTGGACAATGCTCTTATCCTTGATAACCTTCTAAAAACATTTTTAGGTCTCAATAGGCATAGTTCTGTTTAGTCTGGAGAAGAGGAGGCAGAGAGGGGATCTTATCAATGCCTATAAATATCTGAGGGGTGGGTGTCAAGATGAAGGTATCAGGCTTTTTGTGGTGGTGCCTTGTGATAGGGCAAGGAATGACGAGTACAAACTGGAACCCAGGAGGTTCCTTCTCAATATGAAGAGAAACGTCTTTACTCTGAGGGTGCTGGAGCCCTGGAGCAGGCTGCCCAGAGAGGTTGTGGGGTCTTCTTCTCTGGAAACTTTCAAAACCCTCCTGAGTAGGTTCCTGTGTGACCTGCCCTGGGTGATCCTGCTTTGGCGGGGGGGTGGACTCTGGAGGTCCCTTCTGACCTTTAACATTTTGTGATTCTATTTATTCCAGAACCTCTTCTATGAAAGAGTAGAAATATCACTAACCACTCTGTAGTGAAAAATCCACTTTTTTTCAGAGCTCTTACATTCTTCTGTGCTCTTTTTTGCAGCCTGATGAGCTGTTTGCTTTTTAAATGCTCCTGAAATCTTTGAAAATAAAAACTCAGCAGCAGCTCCCCTGAGGTTTCTGGTGATCTAGAGACAGCTCCACAGGCTGCTTTCATTTAGAAATTATTTTTGCCTTGATGGCATTGGTAAGAATTTCTTGTGGTGCAGCATCTTTATTATCACAGCAGAGCAGATGTCTGAGAATGATTGTGACCGGTTGAGGGTGCCTTTAAGAAAGGGAATATGGTGGACGGAAGTTGGTAAACAAATAGAAGGATCTAAACTAATTTCATTGGTAGAGTGGGAGGAAGCACCTTCTGAACTGGGAGTGCAGGAGGGTATCCTGGGCATTCCGGTACTTTTATCTTCAGTCTTTCTTCCGCTCCTCCGCCGAGCAGCAGCTCTCTCTGTGCTGGGCTTTCGGCCAAGGCTTTGACCTTGAAAAATTGATAAACTGCAAGGCCTGTATTAACTGCTTTCCAATTAACACATAACTGCTTCTAACTTTTTTCTCTTTCTCTCTCTTTTCTTTCTCTTTCTAACCCGCTCTGGGGAAAGGGGGAGAGAGGGGGAGAGCGGAGGTGGGGAACCCCCTCAGCAGAGGGGGGAACTCTCATTTCTGTGCTACTTTATTGTATATCTTTGTATATATTGTAAATATTGTAAATTTGTATATATTTCCCTGCATATCCTATATTGCTTTGTAAATATACAGCTCTCATTGCTTTGCTAATTCAGCTGTGAGTTTTTTTTTCCTTTCCCTTCAATTTTCTTTCCCTTTACTTTACAGGGGGGAGGGAAGAGGCTGTTTGGCCTTACCCTTCCAACCCTCGACAATGATCAATGTGAAAACCAATATGCCCTCAGACAGTCACTGTCAGCCTCACTCACAGAAGCAATTAGACTCCTTGCACTTAGCTATACCACACATGACTCATGTCAGATAAATGACTAAGCTGTGCTTCAGGAATAACTAAAAAGATGAAGATTTTGAGAAAGAAAGGGAAAAAAACAGCTGTTATAAATCCAGGGATTATTTGATACAGCACTTTGTTTGAAAAACATTTCCCACAGGATCTGTATCTCCTAAGTGCTGTTGCTGGTCATTAAAATGATGAACAGAAATTATTTTCCAGAAGCTTCCTCCTTTGTGAAGTAAAAACCAGCAAAAATTTTTGAGCTTTTCTGCTTGTTTTCCCTTAGTGGTCATTTCCCCTTGGTGCTCATTTTATGGTTCACTTGTTACTGTTTCTTGTTTATCAATATCTGAGGGGTGGGGGTCAAGAGGAGGGGGCCAAGCTCTTTCTGGTGGTGCACAGTAACAAGTCAAGAGCTAATGTATACAAACTTGAACAGAGAAGGTTTCGCCTCAACATGAGGAGAAACTTCTTTACAGTGACAGTGACAGAGCCCTGGAGCAGGCTTTCCAGGGGGGTTGTGGAGTCTCCTTCTCTGGAGACTTTTAAAACCCACCTGGATGCATTCCTGTGCAGACTGCCCTGGGTGATGCTGCTCTGGCAGGGGTTTGGACTGGATGAGCTCTGGACGTTCCTTCCAACCTCTAATGTTCTGTGATTCTGTGATTCTTCTGCCATCTTCCACCCAGGCCTTCTGATCTTAAAATGCTAATAATAGACATAAAGATTTACAGACATACATTGATGTTTGAGATGAGACCGTTTGGACCATCTTTTAGAACCTTTTATCACACTGGAACAGATTAGTCCCAGTGATGCAGTCGACGGGATCGCTTCAGTGACAGCTTTTGTCACAGTCAGGGCTGTACTCAACCCTGTACTCAGCGCTGGTTAGGCCACACCTTGAGTACTGTGTCCAGTTCTAGGCCCCTCATTTTAAGAAGGACATTGAGACTCTTAGATGTGTCCAGAGAAGGGCAACGAGGTTGGGGAGAGTCCTCGAGCACAAGCCATATGAGGAGAGGCTGAGGCAGCTGGGGTTGTTTACCCTGGAGATGAGGAGGCTCAGGGGAGACCTTGTTGTTGTCTACAACTACCTGAAGGGAAGTTGTAGCCAGGAGGGGGTTGGTCTCTTTTCCCAGGCAAACAACACCAGAACAAGAGGACACAGTCTCAAGCTGTGCCAGGGGAAGTTTAGGCTGGAGGTGAGGAGAAAGTTCTTCACAGAGCCATTGGAATGTGGTGCACAGGGAGGTGGTGGAGTCACCATCCCTGGAGGTGTTCAAGAGGGAGTTGGACATGGCACTAGGTGCCATGGTTTAATAGTCATGAGGTCTTGGGTGTCAGGTTGGACTTGATGATCTTTGAGGTCTCTTCCAACCATATTGATTCTATGATTCTATGATAATAGTGAAGCTGTCAGAAATGTAGCAAATACCAAAAGGGTCATGTAAAGATTTATCTACTCTGCCATAAGCTTCACTGAAAGCTGGCTGCTAGCACAGACAAACACAGCAGAGCTTCCAGTTACGCTGAAGTTTGTCATTCTTTGGATTGCCTGCTACTTCAGGTTACTTTATTTAAAGCATTCCCAACGGGGTTTGCAGTTTGCAAGTGCTGCTAGCAGCCCTGCTCTCGCTGTGAGCAAGGCTTGCTGGAGAGATTGGTGCACCCTGGGCATCTCCATGAGCTGTGACAGGGAATTCCCAGTCTCTGCTGCAGCAGCAGTTCTGCTGCCCTCTGTGTAAAATGAGAGCTGCCAGGAATGTTAGCACCAAAGAAACAGAATGTCTGAAACGCCGATCGTTCAGAGCAGGGCTGTCATCCCAGCACTTCCCAACACCAAGATGCAGCTGGGCACTGGACTCTGGAGATGGTAGGACACACTTCCCTGGTTAAAACCTCTCTTTCTCCTGTTGACTAATGAAATGCATGCTTTTAACATCCCCTGCAGAAGGTATCTAATCTGAAGAGTTGTTATTGTGTTAATGTAGTGTAAAAAAACATCCCATAGTGAGCATGAGATAAGAGCATAGGTATTAATTGATTTTTGACAAAAATAAATATATGGGCAGAACTACCAGAAAGAGAAAAATATTCCAGAGGATACAGAGAGAGTTGGTACAGTGCAGGTGTGGCTCTTCATGGCATTCGCCATGGCAAATGTAAGCTCATGGTTCTGAGACTAGAAGTTGCTTGTGAAGCCTGCCCTGTCCCATGCACCAAAGCATGGATGCCCTGTGAATATCTCTGCCTCCTAACTGTAATCTCTTGAGCTCTGCTCCAAGGCTAATTTTTGCAATGTGTTTCTGATATAGCTTAGTGGTATAAAGGAGTCTGCCACTTGAGTACATATAATGCTTCACTTTGGCAATCATGTCTTTCAGAGGAGAGGGCAGGAGGAGAGCAACTGGGACTCCAAAAATAGCTCAGCACCACTTCACTGTGAAGAGGACAAGAAGATTAAAAAGTATTACCTGGGCAGGTGCTAAATGATTGTCAAAGTTTCACAGTTGCTTTAGTCTCCTCCTGTCTTTCCAGCAAGCACCAATGGAGGAGAACTGGAGAGTGGGTCTTGGATGAGGACATGACATTAAGAATGCCCTTTCCATCACTCAACATAGCAGCTGAGGAGCTCCTGTTACAGAGCAGGTGAGTAAGGTGAGGTTGAATGGTATCTGGGTAGAACAGGCAAAAAGAGACAAGAGGCGATAGAAGGAGTCAAGAAGAAGGAAGGGTGCAAAGGGAAATCAGGGTTGGTAGTATGGCATAAGTCTGAGAAAGTGACTACTCTCCCAAAAAAGCTCTCAGAACATGTTGATCAGATAACACAGATGCAACACCATCAGCCGCTGCTGAAGCCTTGCTTTTGAATGCTGTGACTAGAAGGAACATGTGTGTCATCCTTCCAGCTGTGGCTGTACTGTTCTTAGGTGCCTATGGAACTAATTACTTATGGAACACTCAGAACATCTGGTGACAATAGAGTAAATCACATGGAGTTACACACAGAACCACTGTGGATTATTTGTATATATCTTACCCATGCCATTCAGCTGCATGAGGGCTTACCCACAATCCTACCCCCACGAAAAACAGAGTTTCTGTGCATTCATCTTCAGTGTTTCCTTGTTTTATTTCAGTGGTTCCATACTGCAATGTGGAGTCACTGAGCTCTAGTTAGTCCCTCATTAAAGGAAAAAGTCTGGCTGCCCAAGGTAGGTGTCATTCAGGATGGGACATCTGGAATACTGTGTACCAAAAAGAAGGAAATTCTGAACATTTCCAAGAGCACTTAGCGGTGGGAAAACTTCCTGCGTAGCTTAAATCCTACTACTCCATTCATTGTGCATCTGCCATGGTGATCATTGCATTTAGGATCTCTATATAAAAGCATCACCAGCTCACAAAGCAGTAGTTTGACATGCAATGCCCAAAATACAAACTTCCTCTCTCAGCTTCCCCATGGAGCATCCCACACCCAACTGCCCTCCCAGTCCCCACCAGGACCACTGCTGTCTCAAGCTGCACCTCCCTTCAGTGCTGTCAGCCATTTCTTTTGGCACTGTCACTCACAGGGAATTGGGGTGTGAGGAGGCATCAGACACAGCTTGCCTGTCTACCCCTCCTGGCAGGGCCAGGACAAAGCAGACATTCAGAAACCAGATCTGTCCCCCAGGGTTCTCTTTGACCCAGTCAGACAAGCATTGAAGTAATAAGCCTTCCTTACTTCCTTCCAAATTCCTTCCTTCCTTCTTTTATTCCTTCCTTCCTACCTCTCTCTGAATTTTGGCTTGCAAGGCAATGTTTCTGGGTGCTGAGTATATGACTGGTGAGTGCTTGGAGAGCAGTAACAATGAACATTTTTATGACGAGTTATTGACAAGAAGTATCTGATAGCAAACAGGTTGTCCCCTAAGATCAGTTACCTTTGCATCAGCACTTGTCAGGTCACAGGCAGTCTGACTCCAGAAATAGGGTGTCAATGCAAAGTGACTCCTGTGCCCCAGCTAAGTCAGCAAGTCACAGGCTAAGGAGAAATCACTTTTCCTCACTCTTCCCGTTAATATTCCACTCTGACTCCAAGAAGGCTCCAAGAAAGCTTTTCAGGAGGGCCAGTGGCCAGCCCAGTGCAAAGTGTGAGACTTGACTCTGTTTCCCACACATGCACTTTGAAGCAGATCATCAGACCAAGATGTTGTTATTTAAGCAACCTGCAGTGTTACCTTTCATCATCTCAGCAGTTAGGAGCAAGCAGATTCTCAAGCTGTTACTTCTTACAGGTGAGAGAAGAGCCCAAACCTTTCCAAATGCTTCAAGTGCATCATGGTGCTTGCACAGTCAGGACAGCTTGGCTGTCCTGGATGCCATTGTAATGTTGCCTGAGGGATTCTCAGCATCCAAACACAGTCCCCAGAGTTGCTGTGGTGTTTGCCAGTCAGTCAGCAGGAGCACAGAAGGACCCATGGAGCTAGAAAAGCTTCTGCAGGCTTTTACTGAGGCACAGATGCCATGGACTGACTTTGGAGTTAAGCTGTGCCTTTGGTATCATTAGTTTGAGGTATTTTGCTTGTTTAGTACCAACAAAGTCCTTCTGCTTCCTCTGGAGGTGAGGCAAGAGAAGTTTAGTGTGTGAAGAAAGAATTGGGAGCACTCTGGGGCAAGAGGGGTGCTTGCCCTTCTTTGGTGCCCAGATGCTGCTGGCACTGGTGCAACTTTCACAGCTTCACACCTAAAGATGCTGTCTTGTCTCAAGAGCATCACTTACAGTGCCACAAGAGTCAGCACATGGTGTCACCTTTGCCTTCAATATATTTAGCTGCTGCCTAGCAAAGTACTCCCATATTTGGTTAGAACATGGGAGAATTTCTGGGGTGCAAACTTCAGTGTGCCTGGGAGGCAGAGATCCTCCTAATCCTGGCTGCTGTTGCTGTAAACACTCTGGCTGCTGTGCTCAGCACAAAAGGCTTCTTTCCTGCAGCTCCAGCTCCCTTTCCCAGCAACTTCACAGCTTCTTGAAGTGTTCCCTGGTCACTGTTTGGCGCTGTTTGGCAGTGTGGAGTGGCCATTGTTACTTTTTGCCTGTATTCTCAGAGTGTCAGACCTCAACACTTCTTCTGTGCTGTCGTGTTTCCTCAGCTGTCTTCCTTTCCAGTTTTAGATAATCAAAATCAGATCCTCTTGATTTGTGTAGTTGTAAACCTTGCAAAACATTGGCTCACAATTTCTCTGTGTATAGTGATTAATTCTAACCTTAAATTGCAAATCCATTGCTGGGAAGCTCTGTAGTGTAGTTCCACAACTTTGGTTTGCTCGGATGGCTGTATCTGTCAGGGTCCAATTTCTGGATCTTGGTCCAGACAATAAATTAATTTCTGGAGCTTACTCCTGAAAATTATAGTTTGAAAACATGAAAAATCTTATGTAACCACAGGCCTGCATGATAAGAACAAAAGGCACTGCTCCTGGGGTGTGTGCAAAGAATCTACAGTCTTTATTCTCTGGACATTCACACGGTTACAAAGTCTCATTGCATGGGAAGGTGCCTGAGAGGTTCACATTCTGTGCAGCCCTCAGGGCACTTTGCTGCCTCGTGACAGCTTCATTCCTCCTCTCCTATCTTCGTGCTGTGGAACTCGCGGCTCTTGGCGCGGAGCTTGTTGACCTGCGACTCTGCAATGTCAGCTCTCTCCTCGGCTTCCTCCAGCTCGTGCTGGATCTTGCGGAACTTGGAGAGGTTGACATTGGACAGCTCCTCCTGTGCGGGGAGAGGGAGTCGGTGGGGAGGGGCCCAGGGCAAAGGCTTCATTCCTGCTGCCACTTGGCCTTGCATGGCTGAAGCTCTTCCCTTGGGGGCAGGCCCAGACCTCCATTCCCCACTCACCACTGCTGACATGGAAGCCTCCCACAGACCTCCTCATCCTCCCTATTCAGGAACCCACTGTGACAAGCTTCAGCAGGGCTGTGTCACTCTTGAGGAGCAAATGTGGTCCCTTGGATTTCCTTTTGTGTGTGTTTCTGCTCCCACTGTTTTGGTGCTGAGGTATCAGGGTGGTTTATCTGGATACTAAAGACCCTGACACCATCCATTATTAATCACTGACATGTTTTAAATTTCTGATATTCCTCTCTTCTGCACCATTGTGACACCCACAGAAAGCAGAGCTTGCCCATTCTTTGAGCAATACTTACAGCCTCCTCAGATTGTCTCTTGTAGGATTTGACCTTCATCTGCAGCTTGTCCACCAGATCCTGCAGCCTCAGAATGTTCTTCCTGTCTTCCTCAGACTGAAGCAGTGAGCAAAGAGGAAAGAGTTAGAATTATTGCTTTATCCAAAACACAAAGTTACATTTTGGCCTTGGACTTCCTGTGAAAGCTTTGGCTTCCTGTGCCTGTCAGGCCAAGGGTGTCTCCTGCCTTACCTGGTAGGTCAGCTCCTTCACCCTCCTCTCGTACTTGCGCACACCCTTCACGGCTTCAGCGCTGCGCTTCTGCTCAGCATCCACCTCCCCTTCCAGCTCTCGCACCTGCAAGGACAAGCCCAACTTTGCAGCTTCCCTCACACCTCTCCAAAGGATCTCCTCACTCACACACCAATCCCAGCTCTACTACGTACTCTAGCCTCCAGCTTCTGGATTTGCTTCCTGCCTCCCTTCAGGGCCAGCTGCTCAGCCTCATCCAGACGGTGCTGCAGGTCCTTCACTGTCTGGTCCAGGTTCTTCTTCATCCTCTCCAGGTGGGCACTGGTGTCCTGCTCCTTCTTCAGCTCTTCTGCCATCATGGCTGCCTGAGGTGAGCAAAGGGTCAAAGCCATTTTGGTGCTGGAGACACTTTGGGTCAGAATTCATCCACAACCAGCACCAAAAGGAGTCCCCAACTCACATCAGTGATGGCCTTCTTGGCCTTCTCTTCAGCGTTTCTGGCTTCCTGGATGGTATCCTCCATTTCTCCCTGGATTTGGGCAATGTCTGTTTCCAGCTTCTTCTTGGTGTTGATCAAGCTGGTGTTCTGTTGAACAAAAATGCACTGTTTTTATACTGTGGGGTTTTGTATTTAGAAAAAAAAACAAAACAATTGATTTTTTATATAGTTTCATTAGTGTATTATAATGAAAAATATGCCCTGCTGATAATTGAGAATGGTATATTGCTGAAGACTCAGAGATATAAAGCTGTTATAAAAGGAAAACAGACCTGATGATTTTTGTCCCCAGTCAAAAAGGTCTACCACCCCTTGTACAACATCATCCAAGAGGAAGAAAAGAAAGGTTATAGTTGTAGGTGACTTCGTTATAGTTGTAGGTGACTCCTCCTTTAGGGGAACAGAGGGTCCAATATGCCAGGTGGAGCCTCCCAACAAGGTTGTGTGTTGTCTTCCCAGAGGCCTGGAAAGCACATCACTCAGGAATCTCCCTGGTTTAGTACAGCACTCAGATTCCTGTCCCTTATTTATCTTACACATGGGTGGGGAGCAGGCTGTGACTGGTAGTCTAAAAACAATCAAAAGATACTTTTGCACCCTGGGACAGGTGGTAACTCAGGAGTGCAGGTTATCTTTTTGTCTCTTCTCCCAGTTGCAGGCAGTGACAGTGGAATAAACAGACAAATTCAGTCTGTTAATGCAGGGCTCCGTAGCTGGAGCCACCACAGCAATCCTGGTTTCTTTGACAGTGGGCTAAAGTGCAGGACACCAGGCATGCACAGGTGGGGAAAGCCTAAGCTGAAGGGGAAGAAGGATCTTGGGACAACAGTTAGCAGGCCTCATTAAAGGCTTTAAACTAGGTTTGAAGGGGCTTGGGGTTCACAAGCTCATAGGATGTAAGGGGTTGGAAGGGATCTCCAAAGATCATTGAGTCCAACCTCCTGCCAGAGCAGGACCGTAGAATCCAGCACAGGTCACACAGGAACACATCCAGATGGGTCTTGGAAGGCTCCAGAGAAGGACACTCCACAACCTCCCTGGGCAGCCTGTTCCAGTGCTCTGTGACCCTCATAATGAAGAAGTTCCTCTTCATGTTGAGGTGGAACCTCATGTGCTGTAGTTTATATCCATTGCCCCTTGGGATGAAACCATGATTCCTAGAGTGGTGCCTGTGAGCAGCATGCCAGTGATTATGGGTAAAAGTGCTAACAAGGACTTGCAGTCTGTTGTCTCAGTGGAGGATTTGGTAGTGAAGACATGAAGGGTAGTGGTAGGTTGATAACTACAGAAGTGTCTGAGCATGGTGAGGTAGGATTTAGGGCTTGTCTCCCCCCCAAAAGTGGCAGGATAATAAACCTGGCTGAAATGCAGCATGGGCAATAAACAGGAGAATTTGGAGGCCATTGTGCAACAGGAAAACTATGATATAGTTGCCATCACAGGAACATGGTGAGATGTCTCACACAGCTGGAGTGTTGCAATCAACGACCAGCAAGTTTTCAGAAGGGATAGGAATGGAAAAGGAGGAGGTAGGGTGGCCCTCTGTATTAGGAATACATATGAATGCCTACAGATTAATTAGAGTGATGATGAAGGTGAGTCCCTGTGGGTAAAGATCAGGAGGAAGGCCAACAAAGCTGATATTGTGGTGGGAGTTTGTTTTTGACTACCCAACCAGAATGACGAGTTGGACAGAATATTCTGTGAGCAGTTGGGAGAGGTTCCACAATCACTCCCCCTTGTCCTATCAGGGGATTTCAACTTCCCAGTTGTCTGCTGGAAATACAACACAGCAGAGAGAGAATAGTTCCGAGGGCTCCTGGTGTGTGCAGAGGATAATTCCCTGATGCACCTGGTGAAGGAACCAACAGGGGAAAGTGCTCTCCTGGACTTGCTCCTTGTGAACAGAGCAGGACTTGTGGGGGAAGTGATGGTTCGAGGTTGTCTGGGGCATAGTGATCATAAAATGATGATAAAATGATAGATTTTTTTCTGTCTTGGGGAAGTCAAGAGAGGGGTTAGCCAAACTGCTACCTTGGACTTCCAGAAGGCAGACCCTTGGGAAGCAGTTCTCAAGGGTAAAGGAGTCCAGGAAGGTTGGACATACTTCAGGGAGGAAACCTTAAAGACCCAGGAGCAGGTTGTGCCCATGTGCCAATAGACAAGACAGCAGGGAAGAAGACAGCCTGGCTGAATAAAGAGCTTTGGCTGGAACTCAGCAAGAAGAGAAGAGATTGTGGCCCCTGAATAGGGGGCAGGCCACTCATGAGGACTACAAAGATGTGGTGAGGTTACATGGGGAGAAAATTGGGAGGGCCAAAGCCCAGTTAGAACTCAGCCTACCTACTGCTGATAGAGACAACAAAAAATGTTTCTGTAAACACATTAACAACAGAAGGAGTGGGCAGAACCTTCAGCTTTATGGTATACAGGGGGTAACAATGACAAAGGATAAGGAAAAGTCTTGAAGTACTAATGCTGCCTTTGCCTCAGGCTTTAGCAGTAGAAGTAGTTGTTCCCCAGTCACCCAGGCCCCTGAGCGGAAAGACAGGGGTGGGAGGGGCAGAGCAGGTGAGACCTTCATAAGAGACAGGCACTGGTCTTTTCTCACAAGTAGCTAACGGTAGAATGAGAGGGGATGGCCCCAAGTTGTGTTGGTGAGGTTTAGACTGCACATTAGACAAAAAAAAAACGAAGGAAAGTGTTGTCAGGCACTGGAACAGGCTGCCGGGGAGGTGGTTGGATTGCCATCCCTGGACATATTTAAAAGCCATCTAGGTCTGGTGCTAGAGGATGTGGTGTAGTGACAGACTTGGTGGAGTGGGTGAAATGGCTGGACTGGCTGATTTACAAGGTCTTTTCCAGCCTGGATGACTCTATGACTCTATGACTATTATTTCAGTTCTCATACATCTGTAGATATGATCCATGTTTAAGACTAGAACTTACCTGAGTGTGCAGAAGCTGAACTCTCTCAGTTGCATCTATCAGCTCCTGCTCAGCCAATTTCCTCGACCGCTCTGTTTGCTCCAGGGCTGCCCTTAGTTCCTCAATTTCAGCCTGCAGCAGGTTTGCTCTGCGCTCCACCATGGCCACCTGCTCCTTCAGGTCCTCCTGAGTCCTGAGAGCATCATCCAGGTGGATCTGGGTATCCTGGAAAGAGAGACAAGATGGATTGTAAGGTGCATTTTTCCTCTTCTAATTACTTTTTTTTTTATTTCCTCTTTCAGATCAGTATTGAAGTGACAGAATTGTACAACTGGGAAATATTTAGCTGAGTCAGGATCCAGTAAGCACCTTTTTTGTTTTGCCACACCTTGAGCACCCCCTGTGTGTTCCTCAGGTTCTTCTGTGCCTCTGCAGCCACTCTGTTGGCATGGCTCAGCTGGATCTCCATTTCATTCAGGTCTCCTTCCATCTTCTTCTTCAGCCTCAGGGCTTCATTCCTGCTCCTGATCTCAGCATCCAGAGTGCTCTGCATGGAGTCCACCACTCGGTGGTGGTTTCTCTTCATCTGGTCGATCTCCTCATCTTTCTCTGCTATCTTCCTGTCAATCTCAGCCTTCACCTGGTTGAGCTCAAGCTGGAGGTGCAGGATCTTCCCCTCTTCATGTTCCAGGGAGGCCTGAATAAAAGAAATATGTTGTGTCATTATTTTACTTCCAGCTGTTCTTTTGCAATTGACCTACACTGAGAAACAGGACTGTATTCAACTGGGGGATGTGAAAACAGGCCTTGACTTTCCTGTTCTTTTAATCTCTCAAAGTATTCCACAGTAATTCTTTTTGGAAAACAACAATTAGCAGCATGTACCTCAGCTTCCTCCAGAGCAGCCTGGAGTTCAGATTTCTCCTGCTCAATCTGCTTCTTGACCTTCTCCAGCTCATGAATTGCCTTTCCTCCCTCAGCAATCTGCTCCGTGAGTTCAGAAATCTCCTCTGTGGGAGCAAAGACCAATGGCATGGTTAAGCAAGAGAGTAGCATGGGAAAGCCTCTGCCAAGCTTATGAAAAAGCCCATCCAGGATCAGAGGGCCAGGCACTTACGCTGCAAGTTCTTGTTCTCCCGCTTGAGCGTTTCCAGGTGGTCCAAGGACTCCTCATAGGCATTCTTCATCTTGAACAGCTCTGTGCTGAGAGAGCGAGACTCCTTCTGGGAGGCTTCCAGCTCAGCCTGTGTTTCCTCATACTTCTGCTTCCATTCTGCCAGGATCTGAAGAGAAATGGGATGTGAGTATGGCTGTGCTGGTCAGGAGGACATGCTCTGCCCTGGAACTGGAGCCCAAAAGACCTTGTCAAAGTTCCTCTGCTTCTTGTCCAGAGCTGCACAAGCAGCATTTGATCTCTCCACATCAATCATCAGGTCCTCCACTTCATTCTGCAGCCTCTGCTTTGTCTTTTCCAGAGAGGCACATTTGGCATTGACAGCTTCAACATGTTCCTCTGCATCCTGCAGGCGCTGTGCCAGCTTCTTCCTGTGGGTGGTGAGCAGAGTTCCAGGTGAGAAGGCAAAAGTGTCTGTAGCCAGTATGTTTTTCAGAAGAGTGCCCTTAGCTGCCTAGCTGCATGTGGTGACTGTTTGCATAGAGGTGCAGGATGTCTCCCAGCCAACCACTGCATTTCTGTGCCTGGCCCCAGGCCTTCATGAGCACTGTGCTGCACACACAAGGCTCTCTCTACTGTTCTGTTTCTGAAAATCTTTGCTGCTTCTGCCTTTTCCCTTTGATCCCTGCTCTCAGTTACATTTTCTCTTCCTGGCATCCCACCCCAAAGCAGAGCATTGACTTCTTCCTGACAACATCCCAGTGGTCTCCTCAAGTTTCCATTCTTGGCCCCTCCAGCCTGCTCCACCTTCCCCCCGTACTTGGCCTCCTCCAGCTCCTCCGTGCGCTGAATGGCGTCCGTCTCGTATTTGGTTCTCCACTGAGCCACTTCACTGTTGGCCTTGGACAGGGCTCGCTGCAGCTCCCCCTTGGCCTCCTGCTCCTCCTCATATTGTTCCCGGAGCAAGTCACAGTCGTGGCGAGCAGACTGCAGGGCGTGGGCCAGGGCGTTCTTGGCCTGAGAGGAAATAGTAGAGAGAGAATGGAGATACCCTGGGAAATGTGCTGAGTGGAATGCTGACAGACACTGGATCATTCTTCTCTGAGAAAGATGGCAAGTTCCTGAGTGGGAAAGGAAGAGGCAGGAAGCAGCAGAAGTAGTCATCAACAGGCTGCATGTAAGGGTCACCAAAGGCAGTGTGGGAAGTCCTCTGCTGCATTGCCAGCGTGGTTCTCATCTTGTTGGCTCTGTAATTTCAGTTGTTTCTGAAGCTCCTCCTTGACAGCAGGAATCCAATGGGTACTATGAAATTTGGAAATCCTTCTCACCTTGATCTCTTCCTCCAGGTGCCTCTTGAGTTCCTCAATCTGCTGGGTGAATGCCTGCTTGCCTCTTGACAACTGAGAAATCAAAGCATCCTTCTCCTCCACCTGGCGTGAATATTCACCTGGGAGAGTTGGCAGACACACAGCCTTGAGTGCCATGGGGGACAGGAGGGGCGACACTCAGGCTGTAAAACCACAGAGTCTGCAGAGCCTGCAGAACTTTGTGATCTCATCTCGTGCATTTCTCATTAGGGGATCCAAAGCCTGGTGCTCAAACCATCAGCCCAGAAGGGTAACTTCTGCATTCCCTCTCTGACATTGTTCATTTGCACATCAGAGCTGTCCATGTCTCACCTGACTCTGTTTGCAGACGAGCTCTCTGAGCATTGAGGTCATTGATCATGCGCTGATGTTCTTCTTCCTTTGTCTTGATCTCGCTCAGCTGATCTTCCAGGGTGCGGCACATCTTCTCCAGGTTTGCCTGGGAGTCAACAAACAGAAGGAGAGAAGTTATTGGCCAAACTCTTAATGACAGCAGGTGCAAGAGTTTGTGTCGGGCTCCATGGGGTCAATGAGCCAGTAAGGTATTTGTGTACCTTGGCTTTGGAGACAGACTCCATGTTACTGGCCAGGTCATCAATCTCCATCTTCAGCTCACTCTTCTCCTTCTCCAGCTTCTGCTTCACCCTCTGCAGGTTGTCGATCTGCTCCCCAAGCTCAGCGGTGCTGTCTGCGTGCTTCTTCCGCAGGGCGGCAGCCGTGGCCTCGTGCTGCAGCGTGGCCTCCTCCAGGTCCCGGCGCATCTTCTGGAACTCTGCCTCACGCTTCTTGTTCATCTCAATCTGAGCTGATGTAGCTCCTCCTGCCTCTTCCAGGCGCTCACTGATCTCCTCCAGCTCCCGGGAGAGGTCAGCTCGATGCTTCTCTGCTTTTGCCCGAGAGGTTCGCTCAGCCTCAATTTCCTCCTCCAGCTCCTCAATGCGAGCCTGGGGAACACAAGAGACCCTTCACACCCATGGCCTTCTCCTGCCTGACCTGAGTCTAGGTGAAAGAGAAGAAGCAACAGAGACTTGCCTGCAGCTCCTTGATCTTCTTCTGCAATTGCATGCCCAGGGCTTGTTCATCCTCAATCTTGCCCTGGATCTGGCTGATCTCAAAGTCTTTCCTTTGGGCAAAGCAAACCATATTAGAGCCCAAAGGAAACAGACAAGTTCAGCAGCAGAGTGCTCAGTTGCCCCACAGCCTCACTTACTTCTTCAGTTTCTCTTCCAGCTGCTGCTTATCATTTTCCAGATCCATGATGGAATCCTGGTTCATCTTCAGGTCTCCTTCCAGTTTCCTTTTGGCTCTCTCCAGGTCCATGCGCAGTTTCTTCTCTTGCTCCAGGGACCCTTCCAGCTAAAGACAAGAAGGCCATCAGTGCTCTGCCACACAGCTCCAACTCCACACCTGTCCTCTTCTTGCTCTTTGCCTGGGTGCTTACATCATCCACTTGCTGCTCCAGCTTGATTTTAGCCTTGGTCAGAGTGTTGACTTTGTCCTCTTCTGCCTGCAGGTCATCCAGTGTCTGCTGATGAGCCTCTTGGAGAGCTTTCTTCTCTTTTGTCAGCTTGGCAATGGTCTCGTCCAGGGCTGCCATCTCCTCTGTCAGGTTTTTCACCTTTGAGAAGAAGGGAGAGGTGTGAATAAAGGAAGTGTAAAGTATAGAAGCCCTGGAAGAGCACAGTGCTCCTTTCTGAGTTGTGGGTGACCCCTCCTGCCTCATACCTTGTTCTCAGTGGCATGCTTTTCCTTCTCCACCTTGGCCAGTGTTAACTCCAGGTCATCAATATCTTTCTTGAGCTCTGAGCACTCATCCTCCAGTTTTCTCTTCTTGGCTGTCAGCTCAGCATTAATTTCCTCCTCATCCTCAGCCCTTTCGGTCACCTCTTTAATTTTGGCTTCCAGCTGGATTTTGGTTTTGATGAGCTGGTCACACCTCTCCTCAGCATCAGCCAAAGCATCAGCTTCCTGGTTGGGAGACAGATTTTGTTTGTCTAAAACATTCAAAAGTTTGTCTTCAATATCTCTTATCTTACTACTCTGGCCTATGTGAAAACCTCGTCTTAAATCCCCTTCCACTCAAAAGGTGAACAGTGCTGCCAGTTTTTCTGCCTGGATATAGTTATGAGTGCACTTCAACACCTTCAATTGTTCTTGACCCTTTCAATAGTATTTCTCTGGATTTGTAGCTCCTGCTCTTACAGGCATCGCAGAACAGTCACTGTCTCTGTCCCTAATTTTTCAGTGGAAAGGAGTTACAGGATCTTTGCTTTACAGAGAGCAATTGGTGGCTTCTCTTTTTTAACTGATGTTGAACCCAGGTTTATGTGGGGATTTCTCTCAAGAGAAAAAGTATTAGAGAAAAAGAAGAAGATTATTCTTCTACATTCCTTGCAAGTCCTGTGCACACTGCAGTGGCTTTGGCTTTTTGAAGTGTGCAGATTCTTCATATTTCCAGACTGTATGTCTGGAGCTTTCAGTGCTGACTTCAGCCAGCTTTATATTCCTTCTTGGAATCTCTACTTGGGATTTCATTTGAGTGGCTTTGTCCTCAATGAGTTTAATTGCCAGATACCATTGTAAGTAGGAAGATCAGAATCTGTGTCTGTGTGGCAGTTTGAGGCTGTGGGTGCCTTTATGAACCGCAAAGTTACAGACCTCCAGAGGGGCTAGAGTGTCCAGGAGTTGGACTGGAAGATGTGTCTCATAGCCGTAAGTCCTGCATACCCATAAACTGGTTGCAAAATCAATTTTTCCCCTCCCTCTCTCCTCTTGGGAAGGACTCCCAGGGTCTTACTTCTCTTGGCTGGGGACTGAGGCCTGCTGTCAGCCTTGGCAATGCTGCCAATTAGGCCTGAGGTTACCTAACTGGGGCCTGGGACTGCCTAATTGGGGCCTGGAGCTGGTTTGGTACAGACATTTTGCACTTAAGGGTTATTGATTAAAGCAGGACTCAGCCATTTCAAAAAGGAGATCCAACACCTTCCTGTGTCAGGTGGAATCTGCCTGTTCCTTTTAATCTTCCTAGGGAACATTGACTGCTCTTGTGCACAGTAAAGCACCATAGAACATCCCTGGAGAGGAGACTTTTGAGCAGAATCAGGAGCTCAGCAGTCCTTTTAGACTGAGGAGAAATTTAAAGTCATATGTCCCCCTTCCTGAGTGAACAATAATCCATAAGTCATTGAGTGGCTGAATTTTCAATCATGAATTCTAGGCTGTATTTACTATCCAAAATTAAGGAACCCTGGTGAGACAGAAATGCTGCCTGCAGGACTCACCTGCTGAAAGGGAGTGGGGGGGTTCAGGTCTATGTCCTGAGCATTTCATCTTGGCTAGCTATAGATGGTTACTTCCTCAGAAAGCAAGAACACTGCAGCTCCCTGTGTCACCCTGGTACTGTGAGATACCACTTTGAGATACCACTTTCTAGAGCTTCACAGCCAGGATGATGCATACTTCAGTAAAAAGGAATGACACCTGGTCATCTGTAGTCTGACCTTCTGCTTGCAAAAGAGCTGTCTAGATGAACAGGATGTTTTTCTAGTGAGAAATAAATGGTGATTAACTCACAGATTGCACTTGGAGCTGCAGGTCATTTTTCTCCTTTGTCAAAGAAACCATTTTCTCCTCCAGCTCCTTCCTCTTGGCCTCAGACTTTGCAAGCTCTTCCTTGGTTTTCTCAAACTCCTCCTTCATGTTGGCCATCTCCTTCTCAGACTCTGCACTCTTCAGCAAGGGCTTGATCTTGAAGAAGAGCTTCATCCAGGGCCAGTGCTTGACGTTCATGAAGGACCTAACGTTGTACTGGATGCAGAAGATGGACTCCCTGAAGCAGAATTCAAATGAATATTTTCCATGTGTCAAGTGCCAGCTCCTTCCCCCCAAGTACAGTGACTTGACTGAAGATGAGCAATGTTTACCTTCTCTCCACCATTCTCTGGTACTCCACTCTTGCCAGGAAGCCTCTGCACATGGCCTGTGTGCGGGTGATGAGCTGTGCCAGCTTCTCATCCCTCATCTCCTCCAGGAGACCTATCAGCCCAGCTTTGAAGAACACCTTGAGAAAGAGAACATTGCAGCACCTGACTGCCAGGCAGAGCACAGCACAGGCACACAGAGAGTGAGTCAAGGAGGGTTTGTACCTTGGTGTGGCCAAATTTGTACTGGGTGTGGTCCACATCGATTGACCCAAGAAGCTTCTCAGAAGCCTTCTTGCTGTCAATGAACTGTCCCTCTGGGATGGCACTGGCGTTCAGCACCTTGTACCTGTGGGAAATTGGAGTGAATCTCAAGTCATCAGGCTGTAGAGTGTAGTGAAATTAACTGTAGCCAACAAGAGCAGAGTAAGGCTGAGGAAGCTGGAATGTCCTCCTTCTTTAGAGAAACCCTGATAATGAAGTCTTAATCTGATAACTTCTGTTGTCTTGAAGGTGATCCACCATAGCTGAAAAGAGGACACTGATCTCCAGCCATTTCAGTCCAATCTTTTCCTATGGAGGAACATTGGCACCTCCCCCTGCAATGTGCAGCAGATCCAGTGGCCAAAGGACTCTATCTGAGCTTGCAATTTTAGTCTGAGAATCTGTTGTAGCCACTTCCCAAACTGCATTTTCCTGTCTTGTCATCACTGGCTGGTGCAGCTCTGTCACGACTCCATCTACACTGAGACACTGGCAGAGTAGTGTGATGAGCTACGGTCAATCAGCACAAGACATCATTTCATAGCTCTCACCTTTGTTTGAAGTCAGCATAGAGGACTCTGCTGGGGAATCCCTTCCTGCAGATGCGGATCCCTTCCAGCACGCCGTTACAGCGCAGCTGGTGCAGCACCAGCTCGTGCTCCATGGCACCTAGCAATTCAGAGCACAAGGCAATGCCACAGTGTCCAGTGCAGAGGCCAAGGACTGCACCAGAGGGAGTTCTCTTTCTGCTTGAACATCTTACCAGGGGTTTTTGTTTCATTTGGGATGATGCAACGGACGAAGTGGGGGTGAGTGCTCCGTAGGTTGGTCATCAGCTTGTTCAGGTTCTCCTGTGGGAACAGGACTCAGTAAGCATTTGTATGAAATATGGAAAAACTAACTCTATGTGCTTTGAACTTGTCATAATAGGTCTGTCAATGGATATGCACCCAGCTGGTAACACCTCAGTCTGTCCCTCTATTCACTCTGATTCTGAACACTGAACAGCAACTCCCAGGATAAGAAAAGTAGCTGCCATGAACTCAATGAGTGATATGGGGTGGGGACTTCATAGTTTTATGAGTAAATTCTTGCTTAAAAGTGAGTTTAGAACCTTACAGAGTCAGTTTTCATTCCTTGAGACTGGTGTAGGTTTTTTTAACTGTGGATCTCAATGAAAGGTGTTTGGTGCTTTACTAAGCCTAAGTGAGTGGAACGTGCAGTTTAATTGTAATTTGCATAGGTGAAAATGCTAAAAGTGTTCATTTACCCGGAAAAGAGCTGAGACAGTCTGGAAAGAGGAACCCTTCTTCTTGCCACCTTTCTTGCCACCACCACCTCCACCACCACTAGCCTCTGATAAAGTGAAGATAATGAAACATTAATGTCAGTGAAGCCTATGTATGATTCTACAGTTTTGCAGAGCCACTGCACACCAGAGAGATGACATTTGACAGAGCTGACCTTCCTCTCCACCAGCAGAGGCAAAGAGCAAGGCCAGAGTCTTCACAGACGATTTCTGGTACAACCCAATGACAGTTTCGTTCAGAGGGTCCTTGTTCTTCTCCAGCCAGCCAGTGATGTTGTAGTCCACAGTGCCAGCATAGTGCACCAGGGAGAAGTGAGCCTCAGCCTTGCCTTTGCCAGGTTTAGGCTTCTGGAAGTTGTTGGACTTGCCCAGATGCTGGTCATAGAGCTTGTTCTTGAAAGAGGTGTCAGTTGCCTTGGGGAACATGCACTCCTCTTCCAGGATGGAGAAGATGCCCATGGGCTGGGAGAGGTAAAATAATAACAGTGATAAAATACAGATCTGCCTTCAGATAGAGACTGCAGTAAGGCATAGGTGACTGAGGTGTGGATTGATTTCTTTTTTTGGATCAAAATGGATTAAAACTTTGTTAAGTTGTTCACATGCAGCTTGAGACAAAATAAGAATTTGTGCCTGAACCTGAGGTTTCAGAACAGAGAGTGTCACAATAATCACACAGCATTTTGTTCATAAACTCTGAAGAATCAAAAGCAGGGTTGTTGGGGGTTGTTTTTTGCACTAATGCTTTCCCAAGGTACATTTGTATGGATGAAGATGCCTTACTAAAACTAAGCTTGGTTCAGCAGTCCAACAGGTTCTTTTAGCTGCATCCTAACAATTTACTTCAGATGAGATATCCCTGGGTTTTCCTTCCCATACAAGAGGATGTTGCAGTGTCAGCTCACAGTGATGATTTTATTTATCCCTAATCATCAGGTCCCTTTATCAATATACATCTACAATTTTACTTACTGTTATGGTTTTGAGGCTCAGTGCCTTTACAAAACCATAAAGTTACAGTCCTTCTGAAGCTAGAGAGGTTCTAGGGGGATGGACAATTTGTCCCAGGATATTGAAATTTGTTATTCTATTCCCTTTTCCAGTATCTCACTATTTAAGGAGGGTGTGCAACTGATTTCTTTTTTCCTCGTCCTCTCCTCTCCTCTCTGAAACTCTCCTCTCCGAACCTCTCCTCTCCGAAACTCTCTGAACCTCTCCTCTCCAAACCTCTCCTCTCCAAACCTCTCCCAACCTCTCCCTCTCCCTCTCTCATCTTATGTGGAGGAGAGGGCCTTAGCTGGCAGGGAAATTGGAGCTGCACCACTGCTCAGGGGGCAGTGTGGCTGCTCTTGGCCCTGCTGAGGCTAAGGGTGATGAAGGTTTCTGGAAGGCTCTGGAAGTTTTGGTCTGCTAGGCACAGCTGAAGGACTGAGCCTAGTTTGCAAATGTCTTCTTCCTACCAGAATACCTGTTGTATATATTTGTAAATAGAATTTCCATTTAAACAGCCAACCAGTGGGGAGCAATTGTTATTTTTACTCCTTGAGAAAGGAGTGAAATAATTTTCTGTCCTCTTGTCCTGGGCAGCTCATGGCTCAAAACTTGGACACTTAGGAAAGTTGTTTCGGAAGCCACAGTATTAGTACTGAAATCATAATCATCCTATTGAAAATTGTGTCTGGATTGCTAAAAAAAGAAAGAAAGAAAGAGTATTTCATTTTTGTAGAGTAGAAAAGACACCTAGAGGGAATCCTTGCCATCGGATAATGTGATCTCAGCAGTTCATCTACTGCCAAGCAAACAAAGTTGCAGTCAGTTTTTTTAAGAATGCAGAATAATGTAGTTAGTGGAGAGAATCATAGAATCACAGAATTGTCAAGGTTAGAAGGGACCTAAAGGCTCATTGAGTTCCAACCCCCCTGCCATGGGCAGGGACACCTCACACTACAGCAGGTTGCTCACAGCCACATCCAGCCTGGCTGCAAACACCTCCAGGGGTGAAGCTTCCATTACCTCCCTGGGCAACCTGTGCCAGTCTCTCACCACCCTCATGGGTAACAGCTTCTAACATCCAATCTGAATCTCCCCACTTCTAGTTTTGCTGCATTCCCCCCAGTCCTGTCACTCCCTGAAACCCTCAAAAGTCCCTCCCCAGCTTTCTTGTAGCCCCCTGCAGATACTGGAAGGCCACAGTTAGGTCTCCTCAGAGCATTCTTCTCTCCAGACTGCACAGCCCCAACTCCCTCAGTCTGTCCTCATAGCAGAGCAGCTCCAGGCCTCTGCTCATCCTTCTCTGGACACCTTCCAGCACCTCCAGATCCTTCCTGTAGTAGAGGCTCTAGAACTGGACACAGTGCTGCAGGTGAGGTCTTAGCAGAGCAGAGTAGAGGGGGAAAATCACCTCCCTGGCCCTCCTGGCTATGCTTCTCTTGATTCAGCCCAGGCTCTGCTTGGCTCTTTGGGCTACAAGTGCTCACTGCTGTCTCATGTTGAGCTTCTCATCCACCAGGACCCCCAAGGTCTTTTCTTCAGGGCTGCTTTCAAGCCAGTCCCTGTCCCTGCACCAGCCCATCAGTGCTTGCGATTGCCCCAACCCAGATGCAGGACCTGCAGGATAAACCTGCAGGTACTTATTTGTACCCTATTCACAAAGCTCCTTGGAAATTACCTCCTGAATTCACACAACATTTGAAATGAAAATGTACTTGCTGAATTCAAATAGCCAGGAACATAAACTGTTTATAAACTTAAGTTCATGAAGCATTAAGGCCAGGAAAAAAACAAGGCTGAACATCCTAGAGTTCTGTCACAAAGAAATGTCTTCGTTTAGTTTTAGAGCAGACAGAAAATATATTTTACCCCTCCCAGAGGGAGTAAAATAAAAGCACTCCAAGTAGTGTTGGAAATTTAAATTGATAGACTATTTAGATGGAAGTGAAACACCCAAATTCACATTTCATCTTACAACCAGCTCATCAAGCCCAAAGCCTTCCAACAACCCAGGCTTCAGTGCCCCCCACCAGGCTCCCCACCCCACCATGCCAAGCCTAATGGCTGTGCCACCAAGCAGGCTTTGCCCAGGACGAGCCAGGATGCAAACCTCCACCACATCACAAGAATAAGAGAGAGAGAGGCAGAAAAGGGAGGATTTGACTCTGCAACCAGTTTATGTAGTGGATGCAGGGCTTATGGGATCAAATAACAAAAGGTTGCAATTCCCTGTATCTGTCTAGTGCCTTGGAGGACTTTTCAACTCTATGGTTAGTCTTAAACCCACAACAAGAAGAAATCACAAAACCTGAAATGTAATCAACTTACCTTCTCAATGAGCTCAATGCAGGCAGCCAGGTCCATGCCAAAGTCAATGAACTCCCACTCAATGCCTTCCTTCTTGTACTCCTCCTGCTCCAGCACGAACATGTGGTGGTTGAAGAACTGTTGCAGTTTCTCGTTGGTGAAGTTGATGCACAGCTGCTCCAGGCTGTTGAACTGTTCAGGAAAGAGGTTTTACTCATTCTCAAGATGAAGAACTGTCTGTAGAGCTTTCTCCTGTGCACTCGGAATCCCATGCAGCCGTGCTCAGGTAAAACAAAGATCCTTTTCAATGTTAAAACATTCCATTAGCTATTTTTAAATAAATTGGGGGGGTGTTGGGCTCTTTGATGCCTGTTTACAGAGATAATGGATTTTTAAATCAAGATCCAAAATTATTTTGTGCTCTTATCTCTATCAAGGTGCAATTTATGTCACTCTTTTCTCTCATATTGTGTAGATTTTTCCATTGCCCTTACAGAAAGGTTGGACATCTCCTCTGTTTGCCACTCCAGGCTTGGACTCAGGAACCTTCTCCAAACATCTGCAGAATTCCTTTCTCTGCCCTAAAGGCAGCCAAACCATTCTCTCTGTGGGAATCATCCCCTGCTCTTCAGAAGCAAATGATATATATTGCTGTCTCTTTCCAAAGCCTTGAAACAATATTTGTGGGACTCCAGACTGCCTCTCTCTTCCCACACTCCACAATGTTGTGTCTGTAGTATTTACATGCTGTTAGTCAGCACACTTTTTAAATACTAAGCTCTAACTGTTGAAAAGCTACAGCATTTGTGCTAATTAAGCAAAAAGCAACTTTAATTATGCAAAAAGAACCTTTAAGATCATTGAGTCCAACCATCAACCCAACACCACCATGGCCACTAAACCATGGCCCGAGTGCCATGGCCACACATTTCTTGAACACCTCCAGGCATGGGGACTCCACCACCTCCCTGGGCAGCCTGTGCCAATCCCTGACCACTCTTGCAGCAAAGACATTTTTCCTCATCTCCAACCTAACCCTCACCTGGCACAATTTCAGGCAATTTATTTTCATGCTGTCACCTGATACTAGGCAGAAGAACCCAAACCCCACCCCACTGCAACCTCCTTTCAGCGAGCTGTAGAGAGCAATGAGGTGTCCTCCCAGCTTCCTCTTCTCCAGGCCAAACACCCCCAGGTTCCTCAGCTGTCCCTCCCTAGCCCTGTTGCCCTTCTATGGACCTGCTCCAGCCCTTTGATGTTCTTTTTGGAGTGAGGGTCCCAAACGATCTCAAGGTTTGAGCTGCGGCCTCACCAGTGCCTAGTACAGGGATTCAGCCACTTCCCTACTCTTGCTGAACACAATGTTCCTGATAAACAAAGCCATTACATGGAGAGACACCGAAGCTCATGGATTCTGCTGGAGAAACAGCAGGGGCAAATTCTAGGAATGAAAATATTTCCAGGAAATTAAAACTACACTTATTCAAAAAATACCAAACTTGGTCTGAAATTGCAGGCAAATGGGAAGGTTAAGAAAACCCCACCAGAATTCTCCAGAATTTCTTGAGCCCTAATTTCCTTTTCAGTATTTTACTGTCATTTCTGTGCTACTTACATCAAAGATCTCAAAGCCAGCAATGTCCAGCACACCAATGAAGTACTGCCTGGGCTGCTTGGTGTCCAGCTGCTGGTTGATGCGAACAACCATCCAGAGGAACATCTTCTCATAGACAGCCTTTGCCAGGGCACCAACTGAGTTGTTCACCTAAACCAAAGAAGAAGGCAGCAGAAGGAAAATAGCACCCAAAGCAAGAGAGTAAATCAAGGCAGAGGTTCACCATCACTAACTGGCTGTTACCTGCTGCACGGTTTGACCTTTGGTCACATACTCATTTCCAACCTTGACTCGAGGGTAGCAGAGGGCCTTGAGCAGGTCTGCTGAATTCAGACCCATCAGGTAGGCAGCCTTGTCAGCAACTATACACAAAGAGAGAGGGAGACAGTGACCCAGGAGAAGTGACCGTCAAAACTGGATGTCCTCTAAGAAGTAGCTGTAGGTTTCAGCACTGCAGTCCTGTGGTAGCTCGAAGGGAAATTGAAAGTATTCTGTATTATGCATTATGGAAGCTGAGATTTATGCCTTTGCAATTTGCAGCAAGATACTTGACTGCCAACTGCCAGCTAAGTAGCTGGTTGTTATTAGGGGTTTTAGATTAGTACCTTCTGTGCCATCAGGCTCTGCCTGCTCCTCACGCTGCTTCTGCTTGAACTTCAGGTTCCCGTAGTGCATGACAGCCCCTGTCAGCTTGTAGATGGCTGTCTTCTCATCAGCGGCAAAGCCCAGGATATCAATGGCACTCTGACAACAGAATGAGTCAAATAAATCTCTGGGACATCAAAAGGAACTTTTGCCACTATCTTCTGTGTTACTTACATCTGTAGCCATCAGCTCCTCCTGGTCATTAATGCTGGCAACAGTGATCTCACCCTGACTCACAAACTGGTAGTCATATGGGTTGGTGGTGATAAGGAGCATGTCTGTAAAGAGGAATGGGACATATCTGGCCTTAAGGACAAAGATAAATGTTAAACATATTCAGAGTCTGTCAAACAATTTGTAATACTTCCTACCAATTAGCTCTGGCTTCTTGTTGGACATGATCTGATAGAATATGTGGTAGCTTCTTTCCGCCTTGAGCTGGAAAGTGACTCTGGACTTCTCCAGCAGATCTGGCAAGGAGGGTAGGACAGAGTTAGGCCTTAGAAAGTACACTGAGGTGGAAAGGAAGAAAGGAATGGCGGTGTCTTACAAGTTTCAATGTCAGCAGAAGCCAGTTTGCCTGTGGCCCCAAAGTGGATTCTGATGAATTTGCCCTTCAAAGGAAGAAGAGAAAGAAAGAGATTTTGAAATTTCACTGTGCAGCCTTTCCTTCTCCACAGAGGACAGATTTTAGACACAGGAGGTTTTTTTGATTATTTTTCTTAATTTTCTTTAAAAAAGCAAAACTGGCAACGCTGAGGTAAATTTCTGTGCCAAGTTACTATTATTTGGTACATAATCCTGATTGCAGAGGAACAATAAAACCACAAACAAGCCTTTTATTAGGTCATCTATGCTTCAGTTCAAACTTATGAATATAGAGAAATAACTTTTAATCATATAGGGATGCTGTAAAGGTGCATTTGGGTAGTGTAAATGATAAATGAGGTAGATTGGTTTTAGTTGACAAAAAATATGAGGAAAGTACTGGTCTGATGAATAGAGTCATCCAACCATGACACTTCAGAAGGAACAGCTCCTGTTCTGACACCCTTGTTCACCTATAAATGTCAGCTTCCCTGATCAACAACTCACAAAGCGAGAGGAGTTGTCGTTCCTCACAGTCTTGGCGTTGCCAAAGGCCTCCAGCAGGGGGTTGGCGCTGATGATTTGATCCTCAAGCGTGCCCTGCAGGATGGTCATCAGTGGTTATCCTTTGCAGAAATCATAGCAAGAACAGAGAAAAGCATCAGTTCCAGCCACGATCTCTTAATTTACCTGCATCTTGCCTGATGTCTGCTCCTCCTTCTTCTTCTCCCCACTGGCTGCAATTGTTGCAAAGTACTGGATGACACGCTTGGTGTTCACAGTCTTGCCTGCACCGGATTCTCCACTGCCAAAGCAAAGGGAGAAGCAGAGAGCCTGGGGTCAGGCAGGAGGTCCCCTGGCACTGGGCAGCCCTGCAGGGACCCAAGCAGGGAGGGTACCTACGTGATCAGGATGGACTGGTTCTCCCGATCTGTGAGAGACAGAAACAAAAAGGCTTTGTAAATGAAGAATACCAATAGCCTGAAAATTTATGCAGGAAGGGCAAATTGTGACAAGAAAAAAGTCCGCAAGCAATTTCCTTTGCTTACCAGTAACACTTTTTAAAAATTCATTTATTTGCAAACTGATTGTTTTCCATGAACAGTGACAGCCCTTGCAGCCACGTGCTGCTTCCCTACTGTACCACATGCCCTTTTATTTCCTGCATACAAGACATTGTTTCTAGGTTGACTTCATTTTCTGCTACACAGGCTGTATTTAAAGCAGAAGAGAAAAAGAGTGTAAGGATCCACAGCAAAGGGACCCAGAGCCTGGGTCCCTAATTCTTCCTCACTTTTTCCTGTCATGGTTTTCCTAAGACAAATCTGAATGTTTCCTGTAGCTCTTTGATGAATTAACTTCACATCATGGACAGAATTTCCACATCACAGGTAGATCTCTGCCCTGTTCACTTTCACTTTTCATTACAGACATCAGCAGACTCCTTGCACTGCTCCATTTGGTTTATGGTTTTCCTGACACACAGACTCTGGAACTTGCTCTTGAGAGATATTGATGTGAAAGAACTCTGTTCCAATTGATAGCAATCGATGCTGTGACTAATGGTGTGCTAATCAGGGAAACTCTGTGGTTCCATTTCAAGTGTTTCTGGAGGGATCTGAGAGCCACTCACCAGTCAGCATGAACTGATAGGCATTGTCTGAGATGGAGAAGATGTGTGGAGGAGCCTCCTGGCGCTTCTTGCCTCGGTAGGCCAACACCACCTCCGGGTTGTACACCGGCAGCCACTTGTAGGGGTTGACAGTGACACAGAAGAGACCCGAGTAGGTCTGTGGGGAAGGGAGACAGCAGGTTGGCTTCCCCTCAGCCTGGCACAGCAGATGCTGCTGGCACCCAAAGGCAGACTGCTGCTGCTACTTACGTAGATCATCCAGGCTGCATAACGCTCTTTGAGGTTGTACAGCACTGCGGGTTCGTGCAGGTGGGTCATCATGGCCATGTCCTCAATCTTATCGTACTTGGGAGGGTTCATGGGGAAGATTTGATCTTCCTTCACAGAGAGGCTCTGTCAGAGGAAGGAAAGATACACCTGTGTCACTGGAGATCTCAGAGGGGGAATTAAATGCTGTTTGTCAGTCTTGCATTTTACCAACCTCTCCACCTTCAGTCTTGACGGTGACCTTCCCTCCGTCCTTGCTCTGGACTGTCCCTTTCACAAAGGACTCCTTTGCATGCACCACAAAGACAGATGTCTTGGCATCAAAGGGCTTGTTCTGGGCTGCAATTCTCTCTTTCTCTGACTTGCGGAGGTAAGGAGCAGCCTCCCCAAAGATGGCCATCTCGGCGTCTGTCGACATGGCTGCACTTTATGGAGGATCTTGTCTGCAGAGAGCACTGTGAGGAGCAGATAGAGAGCACTGTGAGGAGCAGATAGAGAGCACTGTGAGGAACAGATGTGTGCCCAAATGAGTCACAACCTTTGTCAAAAAACTTAAACAGCATCACAGACTGTGCAACTTGGGAAGAACCTCAGGCGGTTCTTTGTTCCACCTTCCTGTGCCATGCAGGACAAATGTTGGATCAAGGTACCCAGAATAAGTTTTTTCCAGTGAGGTTTTGATTATCTTCCTTATCTCCTTTACCTGTTTAACATTTGACCACTCTGATGGTGAATCATCTTTTTCTAACACATTATAACCATTTCTTTTGCTGCAACATGTGTCTGCTGTCCACCATCCCTTCACCCTGCACATCCAAGGGTCTGGCCCTTTTTTCTCTGAATAACTACTCACTTTGTGTTGAAGAAAGCAACGAGTCAAGCACATTTATTTGGTCTCCAGAGTGGATGGACCCTACCCTTTCAGACTCTCCTCATACGTCATTTGCTGCTACCTATGCTGGAAGCTCTCCACTGGACTCACTCCAGAATGTGAATGTCTTTCCTGTCACCAGGGATCATCAAATGAACAAAGTGCTCTGGACACAGGAGTTGAATGAGTTGGGTGAATCACTTCCCTTTACCTGCTGGCTACACTGCTGTGACTGCCTGACAAAGTGCTGCTGACCTTCCTTCCCCCAAAGGTACACTGCTGACACATGCACCAGGGTACATGACCCTTTGCAGTAAAGGTGGTTCCTAGATAAATGGCAGACAACACATCCTGTTCTATGGGAATATTCAGGCAGTGAGGTCAAACTGGAACCCAGGAGGTTCCATCTGATCAGAAGGAGACATTTCTTTGCTGTGAGGGTGCTGGAGCCCTGCAGCTGGCTGCCCAGAGAGGTTGTGGAGTCTCTGGAGAGATTCCAAACCCGCCTGGATATTGTGGTCCTGAGCAACCTGATCTAAGCGAATCTGCTTTAGCAGGGGATTGGACTACATGATCTCCAGAGATCTCTTCCAGCTCTCTTGGGATTCTGAGATGTTCTTTCCTTCGTATTGCTGTTACTAAAATTTTGTGAGCTCAAAGCTTTAAAAGCATACTCTGTGTCCTTCTGCAAGTAAACTCCAAGCAACAGATTCCAAAGCAGAGCAGATGGATCACAGTGAGGCATCATGCAAGAAAAAAAGAGTATTCACTGCACCTACCTGGAGTTACCAAAGCTGTCAAAGGCCTCACTTGCTTATGCACAAAACAGAGCCAGGTGAGTCCAGAAAGTGTTCTGAGGACTGCGTGTATGACGTTTTCTGCTGGTGCTCTGAATAATTCCCTACAGTTATTTCCTTCTCATAATAAAAAGCTGTCTAAGCAGCCCAGTATCATAACATCAGTCTTTGAAACAAGAAGAGGAGATTTTTTTTCCTGTGAGGGTGACAGAACACTGGAGCAGGCTGCCCAGGGGGGTTATGGATTCTCCCTCTCTGGAAATATTCAAAACCCACCTGGCTGTGTTCCTGTGTGACCTGCTCTAGGGGGCAGGATGTGCTGGCCCCTACTGGATGTGTTTTCAAGGTCCCTTCCAGCCCCTAACATTCTGTGATTTTTCTGTGATTCCTTGTGCAAAGAGCAGTTGTAGGGCCAGAGACACCACAATACAAATTCTACACAACTACATCCTTCCAGCAACTGCCATCCTGCTTGTCCTTCTGCCATGCTGCTGAAGGTCGCCTTCTTGGTTTCACAATAACACAGCTCCTCCAGCAGGAAAAAAGGTCCTGTGATGAATTTCTTCCAGTCTTATGGCAAAGGCAACTCCTAAGGCATGACTGAGGCAAACCAAACTCCCTCAGGCTAAAGGAAGTTCAGATTCCAGCTACCTTGTTTTTTAACATAGATTCTGATTATAAAGTGGGGATTGGATGTACACATCTGCATTCCTACTGTTGAAATGATGTCAGTGTTAGCAGCGCTATCAGCTGTACTAGTCAGTGCTAGCTAGGCCCTCTTGGATGTCAGATTGTGTCCTCTGAATGTCCTAGATACACAAGCAAATTTGTTTCTGGGTTTCAACAGAGAGAGATCCCCAGATCTAAATTAGAAATAATCCTGGGGATGGAGAGTGAAACAATTTCAATGATCTGAGAAAGTCATACTGAAAATTGGAGAGATCTGTTCTCTCTGAACAAAGTAAGATTTCTCTTTCTTTTCACCATATTGCCTTGTCCAAAACCCTAAATGTGTAAGTTACAGTTAACTTACATAAGAGATACCCTGCCCAAATTTTGGTGTGGCTCTCACCGTAAACCAGCCACCCTGATATTTCCTTGATGAAGGCAGTAACCTGTTGCAAGTGACTTATCTCCAGGAATTAGCATGTGAGTTAATGCTCTGTGAGGACAGAGAAGTTGAAATACTGCATCACAATGATTTCTTTGTGTGCAAATTGCTTGTGGAAATGGTTATGTGCAAAGTCAGAAACCTCAGTTCAAGAATTTGCTAATCAAACTGGATATCTAAATGCAGTACTGGATTTCCAAAGAAACACCACATGCCCAGTAGCAGAAAGCATTTTTGTTCCTAGGAACACAACTTATTTAGATGTCAGGTCATCACTCTTGGTTACCTAAAGAAGCCAACCAAATGCTATAATTTGCATCATATAGATCTTCCTCTATACATTGCTTTGTTTCAGAAGAGTAGGAGCAGCACATCTGCTTTTTGTGGTGTTTGGTTAGTTGTTTAGTTGAGTTCTGCATTTTTAACAAGTTGCCTTCTACAAGGCTCACACACAGAGTACTGCACTCCTGTGTCACCTGAAAACTGCTTTCACAGAAATGTTTACCCACTCTCATCTCCACTAATACATAGGATTTGTTACCAAGATTACAGAGTTTGCAGTTGAGTCCTGCTGGCTGGCTCTGTCTGTCTGGACTTTGTGCCAGAACAGATCATTTACTTGGCTGATCCGCAATTAAACACAAGGAATCCCTGAGAAGCATTTCCTGGAGTGGCATTGGTGGCTAGTGGCTTCAAGCACAGCCACTTTGGAAAGCTTGCTTGCCATGAGCAGCCTGCCAAACCACCAGCACGCTGCATTTACCATGGCTGAGCAGTGGTCAGGATCAAATGTGCATGCAGCAATTGCCCAACAAATTTTACAGAGAGCTGTCCCTACAAAGAAATCTGTTCTGCAGAAATCTGCCAGCTGCTTCTCTTCGAAACGTGAGTAGATTAGGCTCTTACCTCCTATGATGCGAGAGGATGCCTTGCAGGCTGAAAGACCATCAGTGCTGTAAAGCAGAAATAGTAGATCCCTCGTTACTGCTGCACAGAATTCCACAGGTAGGCCACAAAGACAGAATACCAACTGGCTTTATCTGGCAGGTATGAAGTCCTTGCAAACCCTGAGAGGAGAGCTGAGGTGGGACCTGGGCGCTGCAGGGGCAGACATGCACTTACCATGAAGTTTTCTCTGGATATGGACAGCCCAGATTCAAGAACTCTTTTATAAAGTCTGCTCAGCACATGCTGCAGATGCCTCCTCTGTCTTTGGGCAAAGCATTTTTGGCAAACCTTGTTTTTGGCAAAGCATTGTCTGGCAAACAGAACGAACAGAAAACTGGGAAGTGATGTTACTGGATATAATTAGACATTTTGGGTCTCTCACCAGCTATGTGAACAAATCTCCTATAAATAATATGAGATGATTCCTAAGGAAGGAATATCTGCTAATGCTGACTGGAGGGATGAGGATAACTGCTAGTAACTGTAGGCCATAGATGCTCCATGAATGTGAGCTAAGGGAGCAGGCACAATCATTCACTGAACAAGCCTTGTGACATTTGTGTGCATAGCTTAACTTTTTCAGAGGCCACCCTAAGTCTGATGACAGCTGTCTTGTTACAGAGCTCTCTGCTTACGGAGCTTGGGTATGAGACATGGATTTTCCTCTTCTCTGCACTGCTTATCTTTATCAGATTATAAACACTATGCTGCTTCACTTCTTTCAGTTGTAAGAAAATACATGTAAAGATAGTATGTTGGGGTAAAGGTAAGATATATCAGGGAGAAAAACCACCTCAAACCATACCCAGAGTTCAGTCAGCTATATTCCATCTCTGGATATAAACAAAATATCACATTCATGTATGACCTACACTGGGTGATCCTGCTTTGGCAGGGGGTTGGGCTCAGTCGTCTCTGGAGGTCCCTCCCAACCCCTAGCATTCCATGATTCAGTGCTCTTCCAACATCCTGGAAGTCTTGAGTCTAGAGATGCACAGGAGGGCACTTGGCTGTGTTCAATAACCTTTGCTAGATTTTTTTTCCCCTTTGATTTTAAGGCCAATCATACTTCTTGACATCCAAAGAGCTCTCTGGCAACAAGAGTTTAATCAAGTTTAGTTCAATTAAATTCACTGACATTTAATCAAATTAATTGAAAAGCACTCCCTTTAATTCAGTGGTGCTTATTTTCCTGTCAATCCCTGCTTATTCCTATCGGACAGGAAAAAAAACCCAAACCAATAATCTCTCTCCACATAACAAGTTGAAGCTTACATTTCCTTGTACAAAAATCGTTTAGTTCTCTTTAGCTCTGACATTATCCCTTATAATTTTCTAGTTTTACCTTCTCTCTCTGTAGATTTGATGTCCTGCAGTGTTAATTGGGCACCCCCCGAGCTCTGAACACTCTCCATCACTTTACTTGGCAGTCAGGGTTGCTTTTCCTATGCACATTACTTGGCAGTTATCAACATGGTGCCCAGTGCAAGAGTCACAGAATTTCTTCACAACCATTCTCAGGTTACTTTTGCCCATTGAGAATAATTTTATCTTATCAGGGACAATCCTGAGCAACATAGACATGCTTTTTTCAAGGCTAGAAGTATTTCATCCTTAGCTGACAGGGGTCTAACACTTGAGACTCAAATATGTGAAACACCACAAGTACCAACAAGTGATTTTATCATTTCTCGAGGGACATGGGCAGAGGGGAGTGGTGATTGAGGTGAAGAAAGTGCCAGGAGGACTGTGTGGGTGAACAAGGAGCGCATGACAAAGCTCAAGACATAAAAAGGCAGCATGCAGAGAGTGGAAGATGCCAGGTAAACTGGGAGGAGCCTTGGGAGACACTGTCCAAAGATGCAGGGCTAAGATTAGGAAAGCCAAAGCCCTAATGGGATTGAATCTTGCCAAAGATGTCAAAGACAGCAAAAAAAGCTTCTATAAGAGCACAGGTGACTAAAGAAGCTTAGGGAAAATGCGGGCACATTGCTGAAGGTGTCAGGGGCCCTGTTAGACACAACATGGTAGCTGAGGTACTAAATGCTGCTGGCAAGACCTTCAGGAGTCTTTCATGTCAGAGGTTGGGAAAAAATCTGGAGCAAGGCAGTCATAGCCTTGGTGGAAGTGGATCAAGTCAGAGAATACCTAAGCAAACTTGGACATACAAAAGTCCATGGGCCCTGAAGCACTACACCTTCTGAAGGAGACTGCTGGTATCATTGTAAGGCCGCACTCAATAATCTTTGATCAGCCATGGTGATTAGCAGTAGTGCCTGAATACTGAAAGCAAGGAAATGTCACTTCTGTCTTCAAGAATGACAAGAAGAAGGATCCAGGGAACTACAGGTCAGTCAGCCTCACCTTGATTGTTGGAAATGTTCTGGGACAAGTAATATTCAGTATTCAGTATTCCTAAGGTTGGAAGGGACCTCAAAGATCATCAAGTCCAACCTGTCACCCCAGACCTCATGACTAGAGTAGGGAGGACACTACTGCCCACTGCAGGCTTTGAACTCACAACCTTCCCATTAAGGGTCTGATGCACCACCAACTGAGCCACTTGAAAGTACAATCCTGGAAACCATTTCCAGGCGTCTGAAGGATGCCTGTACTCAGCACAGACTCACCAAGGGGAAATCCTGCTTGATCAACTGTGTCACATTCCAGTGACTGGCCTGGTAGATGAGAGCAGAGCAGTGGCGGTTGCCAACCTTTACTTCACGAAGGAGTTTGACATTGTCTTTTGTAAGATCCTTGTAGTGATGTTGTTGAAATGTGAGCTGCATGAACAAACAGAAAGGTGGATTGAAAGCTGGCTGAATGGCCAGATTCAGAGAATGCTGATGAGTGGCACCAAGTCTAGTTGGAGACCAATACCTAGTGGCATATCCTAGGGGTCAATGTTAGGTCCAATCTTGTTTAACACCTTCATTTAACGACCTAAATAATGGGGCAGAATTCATCCTTAGCAAGTTCACTGTATATTAGGGGCTAATATACCATATGGTTGCTTCCAGATGAACCTTGACTAGCTGGAAGAATGGACTGACTAGAACCTCACTGAGTTAAGAAATGAGCCTGCATCTGGGGAGGAGGAACAGTTGCCAGTACCAGTATTTTCCAGACGTGATCCAGCTGGAAAGCAGCTTTGCAGAAGAGGACCTGGAGGTCCTGAACCAAGCTGAATCTGAGCCAGTGGTGTGGCAAAGAAGGCCAGTGATGTACTGGGCTGCATTAGGAGGAGTGTTGTCAGCAGGTTGAGAAGTGGTGCTTCCCCTCAGCTCAGCACTGATGAGGTCACACCTGGAATACTTGTTCAGTTCTGGGATCCACAGTACAAGAGAGACATGGACATACCAGAGAGAGTCCAGTAAAGGCCTCTCATATGAATGACTACAGCCTTCTGTTGTTCATCCTTGAAAAAGGGATTGCAGTTTTCTTGTCTATTCCTGGGCAGATTCACTTTGTTCAGTGTAGGGCTACCACAGCCACTCTCTGTCACTGTCTGTCACTACCTGTTCATCTCCCCATTGGATAAACTGAGATAGTTGTAACAGTCACTGGAGCCACTGCAACAGCTGCCTTCTGATGAAACAGGAGAGTTGGTTCTCACTGGCCTTTCCCCTGCCCTTTATTTTTGTTCAGGCCTGGAAGAGGAGTCCTTGGAGAGGAGATGTGGGCTCTCCCATCATATTCAGGCACAATTTGCCACTTCAGTTCACCTCATCTCCAAAAACTGTTTCTTTAGGTTCAGCTAAAATTTCACTGTTCACAAATCTCTGTCACGGTAAGTGCTGAGCAGCTGATGGAGGTTGGGCAGCTCTGCTATGAAGATGGGCTGAAAGGATTGGGTTGTTCAGGCTCTTGGGAGACCTTAGAGCAGCATTTCAATACCTGAAGGAGACCTAGAGGAAGGCTGGGGAGGGACTGTTCAGAAGGGCCTGTGGTGACAAGACAAGTCGCAATGGTTGGAAACTGGAGCAGGGCAGATTAAGGTTGGACATCAAGAGGAAGTTCTTCACAATGAGGGTGGTGAGACACTGGAACAAGTTGCCCAGGGAGGTGGTTGAGGCTTGATGTGACCCTGGGCAGCCTGCTCTAGTTGGAGGTGTCCCTGCTGAGTGCAGGGGTGTTGGACAAGATGACCTTTGAGTGTCCCTTTTGACATGATGCTGAATCTGTTGAATGGAGCAGTTCAATTCTGTCACAGATTTCTGAGGTATTTACACTATTGCTACATTAAAATGTTTTTTTTTCTGTTGTCATGCTTGCATAATTTGATTGAGGACTGTGGGACAGCTCTGGGGAAGCACTGCTTTGCCATGTTTATGAAATACAGCTAGGTAATGAGTGCCCAAAGAGTGCAGCAGTTCTCTGTTGTGGAAAATATCTGACAAATGAAGCAAACTCTGAAGCATGAAGTGCTTCCTGCCAACCATCATTTTTCTGCTATTCTTGTTTTCATCCATCTCTACAGGGCTGCACTCTACTGAAGCAGAAGGCAAAAAACAACACAGCTGAAAGAGAAGATGCAGACTGAAACATATCTCTGGATACAAACTGTCCTGCACAGCAGCATGGTTTGGGCAAAGCACTGCAGTGTTGATATTCCCCAGGGAAGGAAAAGGGATTCAGACATGCTGAAAAGAGATTGATCTTGAGAAGATCACAGATAGACAGGATGACAGAGTGAAAGAGACCTCTGAAGGTCATCTGGTCCACCCCCCCCACCCCCCCACCCCCGTTGCAAGTAGAGTCACCTAAAGCCAGTTGCCACCTAGACCCCAGTTGCCACCTAGACCCAGATCAGGGAGCTGCTTTACTTTCTACCACACCTTATGCAAGTGCTTGTCCCCCAGGTTCTGTGATTATCAAAAAGAACCTGAGAGAGACCACATTTTAGTACCATTTCAATCATAGAAGTAAGTGGAAATGTCTCAAGAATGCTTGTTTCTGATGCTGTGAAATTCCTCTTGTCACATTTGAGTCCTACTGGTTGCTCATATTATGGGAATGAACATAAGAATGGCTGTATCAAGATCTTCCTAGCCCATGATCTTCTTTCTGACACTTGCCAAGAGGAGATTTCCACACAGAATATATCACAGAATCAACAGAATTGTAGGGGTTGGAAAGGGCCTCTGGAGATAATCTTGTCCAGACCAGGTCCACCTAGAGCCGGCTGCACAGGACAGTGTCCAGGTGAGCTTTGAATGTCTCCAGAAACAGAGGTTCCACCTCCTTTCCAGGCAGCCTGTCCAATGTTCCACCACTCTCAAACTAGAGAAGTTTCTCCTCATATTTAGATGGAGCTTTCCTATTCAAGTTTGTGCTCATCACCCCTTGTCCTGCACTGAGCACCACTGAAAAGAGACTGGTCCCATCCCCCTGACCCCCACCCTCTAAGTATTTGTAAGCACTGGTGAGATCCCCACTCATTCTTCTCCAGGCTAGAAAACCCAAAACCCCTCAGTCTTTCTTCACAAGGCAGATGTCCCCTGATGATCTGCACAGCCTCCTGCCGTACCCTCTCAAGCACTTCCCTGTTCTTCTTGAGCTCTGGAGCTCAGAACTGGACACAGTGCTCCAAATGAGGCCTCACCAGGGCAGAGCAGAGCAGAGTGAGAAGAGATCCTCCCTTGACCTGCAGGCCAGACTGTCTCAGGAACTGTCTCAGGAGGTCCATCAACTCCACAAGAACACATTCTGCCCCCCACCTGTACGGTCCTGTGTTTCAGCCATGAGGAGCAGGTGCTCCCCTGTCCAAGGGAGAGAATCTGGGAAGTATACACACCAGCATACTCCATGGTTTTACTTGTGTGACCATGGGCAAGACACAAGGAAGTGAGATGGAAACCCCACTGCAGTCCTGGCTGCACAAGTATATGAATTACAGGGGAATTCTCCCTCGAAGAATGCTGCCTCTTTCCAGTGGAAAGTCACCCAAAAAGGAGCAGACAAGCTGACACTGCTTCTGATCCTCCTGAAGGGACTTCCAAGGCTTCTTCACAAGGTGCAAGTGATTCCAGTCAGAATTAGAGGGCCCTGCCTCCAACCAAGTGGAGGAGAGGGACATCTGGGCTTATTGGACTGTACAGAACTACTGGCTTGGCAGGTTGAAGAGGTGGAACCCATCTGTGTTTCTGATGTGACAGAGAGTTCTCCACTCCTGTATGTGTTGGAAGCTGAGCACCAGAATGAAAGCCACACTTTGCATTCACCTGGAGAGGTGAAAGGAGTCACTGGACCCAGCTGCTCCATGTGGAAACACATCCCCAGTGTTTGGACTGGTCCTGGACTGGTCCATAACTGTGGAACTCCAGAACATCTACAGTGAGAAGTCTTCTGTGTACTGCAAAGTGATCTCATTTTGAGTGAGAATGGACAGTGACTGATGTCTGATGTGTATTGTTTGATGTTGATTGCTGCTGAGCATGATACAGATGGTATAGAATAAGGGGTGGAGAATGTTATGCATTATGCATTGTGATTCTGATATCTCTTGTTATATGAAACTCTTATCTCTTTATCTTGACCCCTGGTTTTGTGCTTTCCTCTTCCCTCACTTCCATGTTGGGGGAGCAGGCAGGTTACACAGGGGTTCATTAACCAAATACATTCTTTGGTGCCCAACATGGGGCACTCTTCTTCATGCACCCCAGGATGCCATTGACCTTCCTAGCCACAAGGTCATAGAATCATAGAATCAGAGACTCATAGAATCAATAAGATTGGAAAAGACCTCAAAGATCATCAAGTCCAAGCTGTCACCCAACACCTCATGACTACGAAACCATGGCACCAAGTGCCATGTCCAATCCCCTCTTGAACACCTCCAGGGATGGGGACTCCACCACCTCCCTGGGCAGCACATCCCAATGCCTAACAACACTATCTATGAAGAACTTTCTCCTCACCTCAAGCCTAAACCTCCCCTGGTGCAGTTTGAGACTGTGTCTTCTTGTTCTGGTGCTGGTTGCCTGGAAGAAGAGACCAACCCCCTCCTGGCTACAACCTCCCTTCAGGTAGTTGCAGATAGCAAAAAGGTCTTCCCTGAGCCTCTTCTCCAGGCTTAACAATCCCAGCTCCCTCAGCTTCTCCTCATAGGGCTTGTGCTTGAGGCCTCTCCCCAACCTCGTTGCCCTTCTCTGGACACCTTCAAGATTCTCAATGTCCTTAAATTGAGGGACCCAGAACTGGACACAGGACTCAAGGTGTGGCATAACCAGTGCTGAGTACAGGGGCAGAATGACCTCCCTGCTCCTGCTGGCCACACTGTTTCTGATGCAGGCCAGGATGCCATTGGCCTTCTTGGCCACCTGGGCACACTTCTGGCTCATGTTCAGCCTACTATCATCTAGTACCCCCAAGTCCCTTTCTGTTTGGCTGCTCTCCAGCCACTCTGACCCCAACCTCTAGCACTGCATGGGGTTGTTGTGGCCAAAGTGCAGCATCCAGCACTTAGGCTTGTTGAATGTCATCATATTGGACTCTGCCCATCTCTCCAGCCTGGCAAGGTCCCTCTGCAGAACTCTCCTACTCTCTAACAGATCAACTCCTGCCCCCAGCTTGGTGTTATCTGCAAACTTACTGGTGATGGACTCAATCCCCTCATCCAGATCATCAATAAAGATATTGGACAGGATGGGGGCCAGCACTGATCCTTGGGAGACACCACTAGTGGCTGGCCTCCAGCTGGCTGTGGCACCATTCACCATCACTCTCTGGGCTCAGCCCTCCAGCCAGTTCCTAACCCAGCTCAGAGTGCTGCTGTCCAAGCCACGGGCTGCCAGCTTAGCTGAGAGTTTGCTGTGGGGGATGGTGTCAGCGGCCTGTTGTCCACCAGGACTCCCAGGTCAGAACTGCTTTCTGGGTCCTTGGGGTTATTTCTCCCTGAGTGCAGGGTCCTACACTTGTCCTTGTTGAACTTCAGAAGATTCCTTTCCCCTGACTCTCCAGCCCTTCTGGATCATGCTGGATGGCAGCACAGCCTTTTGGTGAGTCAGCCACCCCTGCCACTTTTGTGTCACCAGCATACATGCTCAGGGTACACTCTAGCCCTTCATCCAGGTCATTGGTGACTATGTTGTACCAAGAATATATGAACACACCAAGTGTGGATCTTGCTGAGAATATTCCCACAGCCCCTTTGATTTGTACCTGGACACTTTCCCAGCCATTCAAAATGTCTGCATTTAACATCTAAACTGATTTTTAGTCTATGAATTCACCCATTTCCTGGAGTTGGGTAGTTGTATGCTGGAGGGACACTTTATACATCACTCTGGGGCACAACCTAATGTGTTTCCATAGGAAAATTTCACTGTTTCGTGACCCACTCAAATTAAAAAACAAACAAACAAAAAAATCAAACTTTTACAGTTTTTAGTATGGTAAAGAATATGGAGATTTGATTGACATGAAGAGATATGATGATACCTGGCAGATCTATTGCTTCAAAGCTCCCAGAAGACCCAGTGATTGTCAATACTAAAAAGTACTCTGCCACTACAGGTAGAATGACGAGGCTCTGTACACCGGAACATCTTCGGCCAGCACTGGATGTGGAGACCTGATCAGATCCGTGGGTGAAGTAATTTTGCAAAAATTCTTGCCCCAGAAACCTTGCACTTGCTGATCCCCCATTCAGGAAATTATTTCTGCAACTGTGAGGCCTACAAACAGGTCTTAAGAAAGAAAAAAATATGAGAGGAGGTATTGTGCTTAAAAAAAACCCAAAAGAAAGCATAAAGAATAAGGTCACAATGAGACAAAAATTAGTAATTATTTCAAAGCATAAATGCATGGAATTGCTCCTAAAATGAACCATGACAGGTTCAAAGAAGTCAACACTGAGATTGCATCTGCAAGAAACTAGAACAAGTTAATGTCAAGAAATTCATAATCCCAGGCATGTGCATGTTACCTCCAGCTCAAAATGAGGACATGTCAAAATTGTGTGATTCTTACAAAGGTATTACCCTGACTGCTGTCTCTGGCACAAAAACCTGAGCCATTTTTTCTGCTTTTGGTTTAGTTTTTTTCCTGGAATGTGTTTGTCGTGAAGGCTAAACTGAGAGCTGAAATGGTACCTTGGTGTGTGAGCTGTGTAACACAGAGGTAGCAAAAACATTGGAGAGAGATCTCGGAGCACCGGTGGAACTCACAGGAGTGCTATAGGCTATAGGCAAAGAGAAGCAAGATGATGCTGAGTGCATCAGGTGACATCTGGAAACTGCTGGGATAACAGCAGTGATACTGTATGAAACCCTAAGAACACTGGATCTGCACAAGCTCAGGTGAATATACTGGAGGGACAAGACAGCCTTCAGTTTCAACTAACCCCATACAGGACCTACTCACCAAACTCCTGTCCAGCTCCAGACCTGAGCAGGGTGTTAATGTCTGTCTGCCACACACTCCTGCTACCGTACTTGCTCCTGCCTCTGTCTGAGGCACCTCAACTGATGCCTTAGGCCTGGCCTCAGGCCCAGTCATTCAGCTCCTCCTCCCTCCATGATGTGCCAGCATACTGCCCTTCCTTCTGGACCTTGGCCAGTGCACAAGAGGCACTGACCAGCCATCCCCTTGCTTCAGGTGGGACAGATCCTTGCAAAGCCATCCTATGCGTGTTGCCTCCTTGGGCTCTCTGTCTCATGCACTTCATACACTTGCCAAACTCAAACCCAAGAGCTGCCTGAAGCCAGTGTTACCAGGCATGGCAAAGGCTGCTTTGCCCAGACAAGGAGAGGATCCCAGCTAGACATGGCTCCAGCAGCTTTCCATCCTCTCCATGAATGCATGGAGTGCTTTTCCTTCCCAGGTTGTCCTGGTTGGGCATGACTAGGCCCAAAACAAGTTTCAGTAAGAGCCCTAAGAAGCCGAGGGAGATAGACAAAAGAAAACATGTACCAGTAAAAAGCCAGCCAAACCTGTTTGGCAGGTATCCTGACCACTCACCGCTGTGCTGATGCCCAGAAGGTGACTGGTTAAGTTTCAAATCACTTTTCTGCCAGTGGTCAGTTTTGTTTCAAAAAAGCAGTTAAACAGAGGGATTCTTTAGTAACCCAGCCCCTTTTTTCCTATGGTTCCGGCTCATCTCCAGCCAGCGAGCCATATGCTACTCATCCATCTCCCTCTTCCAGCATCTACCACGTGTACTCCAGTTTTGCTTTCAGTGTCAGACAATGCGCTTGGGTCCTATTTTTACTTTTCTTTGGCTTTACAAAATTATACCGAGAACAGAATTCTGGAGTATAAACTTTCCTGCCCGCTGCTCTCAACACCAGGTCTTGGACTGATTCAGAATCCCTGGGCTGAATATTGCTTTGTAAGTGATTCTGATTATTGATTTCATAAAGCATATTGGACATTAATTTCCTTCTTCCCCTCTGCCTTTGCTCCATCAGGGAGCAAAGGAGACCCACTTTGTTACTGAGTCAGGAATTGCGGCTCCTTGCCCTCCCTTCAACTTTGAGATTGATATCAGGAGTGTAGTTACTCTAGATCGAATCCTTCCTCTATCTAAAGTGTTCACATCATTAGTATTACCAATATTTTGTGTAAGTGATTCCCCACCGGATACCCGAACCTAAACAAATTATAAATAGGTTTATTAATGTTTGGTGTGGAAAATTATTATTAATAAAATAAATTAATTCCTTTTGTAAATTAATCATCCCGCTTATCAAGTGTGAGAAGCCTTATTTTCTGAATTAATCCAATTCACAGGTGCACTCTGCCCAGAGCCACAATCAGTGGCACTGCCCATGCCCAGCCTACCCTCCCCTCCCAGGGAGCAGAGCCTGCCCTGGCTCTGCAGCAGCAGCACCTGGGCTCCAGGTCTCCATGGCCTTTTTGCCACATGCTGACCCCAAGGGGGACTACCTGCCTTGCTGCTATGCATTGGCCAAAAGTCCAGCAAATGTGCAGTCCGCATCATGACATGTTCCCAGGAATTTTTTGATATGCAATCCCCCTCTATTGCCTTTTCAATTGCCTCCATTGCTGAGGCACATCCCTCCCTGCAAACTCTCAGGCAACCCCCTCATAACCATATGTAGCCGGTCTGGGTCAACTGGCACACTTAATGGAGATTCATATTTCCCTTTGTCATATATTGCCTGTAAACTGGCAAGCCTACAAAGTGTCCTGGTCAGTTCAGAGGAGCTGGGAACCTCTGACTCTAATGGTTTGCCCCTAAACTGCTAATCGTGCAGTCAGGAAGTCCAGTTCACAAGTTAAAAATACATCTTCCTCCCAGTCCCTGGCCACTTCTAAGTCCAAAAAGATTTTATCCCCCCCAGTGCAGGACACCCGACAAACATCATCTGTGACAGACTGATCTGCCTTCCTCGGGTGTTGAATCTGTAGCTCACGGAGCTGCACGCTGGCATATATCTGTGTAATTGTGATCATGGCGCCGTGCTTGCCAATATGGTCTGAAACCTCTGTTTTAGTCACTGGATGAATGCTTTTATGTTCAATAATGTCCTTCTCACTACAACTCTCCTCACAGCTCACCATGGGAGAGTCTGGTCATCTGGCTGGGCTAGTTCCAGATTCTGGTTTTGTGCCTTTTTGTCCTTTAATTCCTTTTCCAAAGCCTAAATCTTGTCCTCATGAATCGCAAATTCGTCCTGTGCCTGGACCACCACTGAACCCAGGACCACAGTGTAGTATTCAGCTGGGGAATGACAGAGGAAATCCTCAGCATTTTCAGCTACTTTTGCCATAATCAGCTCTGGTTTTTCACAATTTTCGTGTGCCCAAGCCAAATAAATTCCAGTAATTATGTTTTATGAGAGAATTCAACTATGGAAAATCCTGCTCACTGCGCCATAATATGTTTGGATTGGGATTAAATTAACAAGGTGGTAATTGTAGTTATTTTTATTGTGCTGAAAACCCCACCTCAGAATTACGCACAAAACTGATTAGATTTTATTTGCAGGGTCTAGTCAGTCACAAATTGTACAAGGATGCTTATGGGCAACTTTGGTACAATTTAGAGAATTCAGAAAATGGAAAAGGCTAAGCCACAAAATAACTCTACCTCACTTATAAAATCAAAGGTAAGCCAGGAGCCTAGGGAAAGCTTATGAGTCAGATTTTACTCACCAGGGCAGAACCCTGGATCTCTTCTCCGCAGCCACCTCCAGACTGCAAGTTTATAATCCAATTTGTGAATCATGTGGCATAAAACCAAAGGAAAAGGGAGCTATCAAAGTTAAAGTGTCCTTAGACACATCTCCCACGAGCAAGATCTCGTGGAGCAGCACTGTCTTAGCAGCGCAAAAGAAGCCACAATGCCAATGTGTTTCCAGCCAATATCCACAGTTTATGGCAGACAGGATCACTCCAGCATGGGGCAAGGAGCAGGACCCCAGAGTAGTCAAGTCCGGGGAGAAGCCAGGTCTGGGTGCTACAGGATGATGTCACCATGAATCTAGTGAGTCCCAGCACGAATCCCAGGAAACCAAGTTCACAGCAAGTCTGAGACTGCTTTCTGATCACTCTGTTTAATATTTCCATAGACAATGTGTCCAGTGCCAATATATACTGGGCATGAAGAGCCCAGCCAATCACAATTGCAAATCGCAGCACAGGTGAATACTTGTGCAAATGCACATGAGGGACTTAAGCTCCTGGTGGGAGCAAAGGGCACCTGTTTTACCTTTCTTCGCTCAAGCCCCCAGCGGGAGGGGAAGACAATTCCATGCCTTTATCTTTCCTGATTCACACCTCTGCAGGTGGAATTGGGGGGAAGGGGTTTTGGAGCACCCTGTAACAATCTCTGCTCATGGCTTCCCACATCAGCTAAGCTTCTATTTCCATGTTTCATGTCCTGTCTTATTTCACAAGGTAAATATTTCTTTCCAATCAAAGCAACTTTTTGTCCATGTCATGTGGGAGCCCATGTATGCCTTGCAAGATCTCCTCATAGTGCACTTACCCATGTTCTTACACATGGGCAGTGTGTCCAAGTGGCCATGAAAACCAATGGCATCCTGTGTCCAGCAGGAACACGGAGGTGTCTGTGCCTTTAATGCAAGAGAATTAGGAGTGAAAGAAGGATTGATTGATTAGGGGCAGCTGAGTGGAGAATCCTCCCTTCCCTCCCACCATGGGCAGAAAAAAAAACCAAAACTCAGACAAGCAGATTGCAAAAGTGGTGGAAAGTTTAAATGGAAAAGCAGTGAATATTGTACAGAGAACACAAGCACAGTGACAAAACAGATCCCAAAGCATACCCAAAAACATCCCCACATGTCCCTCTCCCCACCCGAGGGTACACCCAAAACCCCCAGGGCTCTTTCTTCCTCCCTCCCCCCCCTTCCCACTGTTAGGCTAATCTCAGCTGGCCAGATCTGAGATTGCCCTTCCCCCTCTCTGCTCCTGGCCTTGGGCCTAGCCAGGCCCCAAGAGGCCTCGAAGAGGACTCCTCCCTATTACCAGATAGGGACCATCTCCATAGGAGTGGTGAGGGAAGAAAGAGGAAGTGCAGGACTCTCTAGGTGGTTTTATAAGGGAGCAGGTCATTGTGGGATGAAATACATAGCTTCCCATGTCCACCCACTGGGCTGGACCCTCGGGACACCAGGGGTCTGTCAGGGGTATGTCTTATGTGGCCACAGCAGGAGTGCATCCAGCCTGAACCACCACACCATGAAAGCCAATGGCATCCTGATATGCCATGTCCAGCAGGAGCAGGGAGGTGACTGTGCCCTTGATGCAAGAGAATTAGGAGTGAAAGAAGGATTGATTGATTAGGGGCAGCTGAGTGGACAATACATATCACTTGACATTCATTGCTTGCGAAAAACAGGATGGAAAGACCTTGACATTTATTGCTCACAGAACAGAATGAAAGGATACAAGATAGAAGGGTACATTGCTTAACTGCTTGTGAAAAAAGGATTAGAAGATGCAAGGCTGCTGTGATAAGCGGTTTGCAAGGAGGGCAGGAAGCATTTGTGGAAGAAAGGTGAAAAGTTTATCTCTGAGGAAGACTACTCACTTCATCTTGTACGACCACCAGAGAACGCTGTGCAAGCACAAAAGGACTTCAAGCTCATTATAATATGAAGCAAGACCAGGCAGGGGCCAGGAAATGAGTATGTATAGGCGGATTGTGAAACTCACTGCATATGTAACGGTTCAGAGAACAAACAGGGTAATTAGAGTTGCTGAAGTTGTGCCTGCTTGGAAGGAATGATCCCCATGTGCCTCAGCGCTGAATAAAATCCATACCTACTTTACAGCTGTGGCGTTGTGAAGTTTTTTCGCATATCACCCTTGTACTCAGCTCTGGTGAGGCCACACCTGGAGTGTTATGCTCAGTTTTGGGCACCTCAATACAAGAGAGACGCAGAGGAGCTGGAGCCAGTGCGGAGGAGGGCAAGGAAGCTGTGGGGAGACCTCATCGCTGTCCACACCTACCTGAAAGGATATTGCAGAGAGGCTACTACTGCTCTCTTCTCACACAACCTATAACAATGATTTAAACAAGGGATCACTTCTACCACAATTCAATCTGGTATTTTGTTGAGGGGCTTGTGGGGTTTTTACATATTCCTGGGTATATAACATTTGCTGCATTTTACGTGTCACTGTTCAGTGTATTATTTTCTCATACAACCTCAACCATCCAATGGAGATTCTATGATAATACTGAAGCTGTCAGAAATGTAGCAAATACCAAAAGGGTCATGTAAAGATTTATCTTCCGTGCCATAAGCTACACTGAAAGCTGGCTGCTAGCACAGACAAACACAGCAGAGCTTCCAGTTAGGCTGAGGTTTGTCATTCTTTGGATTGCCTGCTCCTTCAGGTTATTTTATTTAAAGCATTCCCAACGGGGTTTGCAGTTTGCAAGTGCTGCTAGCAGCCCTGCTCTCGTTGTGAGAAAGGTGTGCTGGAGAGATTGGTGCACCCTGGGCATCTCCATGAGCTGTGACAGGGAATTCCCAGCCTGTGCTCAGTACCAGTTCTGCTGCCCTCTGTGTAAAACGAGAGCTGCCAGGAATGTCAGCACAAGCTGAAAACAAATGCTAATGCTCTGATCTGCTAGAGCAAAACTTCTCAGCCCTACTCTTCTGCTAAGATACAGCTGAGTGCTGGACCGTGGTGATGGTAAGGACATACTTTGCATCTAGAATCAATAAGAATTAAGACAGATTAAAATAAAATTAAGGAATCTTTTTGGTTTTGCTGCAGGCTGCGCGTCATACTGTGGCCGGTGCAAGGTGCTGCCTGGTAAGAAACATGTTTTATAGATCTTCTCAGACATCTCTATTAGAGAATTCCATGCTAGTGCAGGAAAAAAACAAACCATGGGAAACACAGACAGACCTCTGGAAGAAAGTTGCTAATGACAATAATTAATAAGGAACTTGAACACATCCCCTGGGATGAAAAGCTGCTCAGGATGTTCGTTGCATGGACTTGAGAGGTGTAAACTAAATTTCATGGATCTGGAGCGTAAGCCCCAGGATAATATTGTTGGTGAAAGTTGGGGTTAGTTGTTGGATTTTGTGTGACTGGCAGGCTCCCCTCTCCCTAAGACCTGTCCCTCTATTCTTAGTGCTTGCATATACTTACAGTCTTGCTTCAATCCATGGAAACCACCAGTTTATTTGTCTTGGTATGGAAGGTTGGGAGTTGCACTTTTGTGAAGGTGATCCCATCCTTTGTCAGTGTGGACTCCAAGAGGCTTTCTGGAAAGGTACAGTGATGGATAATCTGCAGTTAAGGGGAAGGAATCATTTTACTGAGTCTAGACAGGAAAGTAAGAACTTTGACCTGGCGTGTTAGGATCAGCATTTCTTGACAGTCAGCCAGTTCCCCTCCTCCTAGTATCACACAAGCCTGAGAGGATGACACCTGAGCAGTGTTTTCAATAAGATGAGGATATGTTTTCCACCATACACTGGAGCTTCAGTTGCTCAGAGGATGTAGCAATTTGCACTTCATTGACTGAGAAGTCAAAAGGGAAGAAGATGAGATCTGGAAACGTCTGGAATGTTGCAAAGTGATGCAGAAATGACAGAAATCAGGGTTCAAAGCTCAGTATTAAAATCATAGAATCACTTAACACATTGGATTTGAAGGAACCCTCGAAGGTCATCTTGTCCAACCCTCCCACAGTGAGCAGGGATGTCTTTAACCAGAGAAAGCAAATGAGGAGCTTGTAGTGAGAGAAGGGGTTAAAAATAAACTGATGAGGTAGAAACGTACAGATTTTTGTGTGGAAATGTATCAGCTTCACTTTCAAGCCTGACATTTTTGAGGCTAAAACACTGGGGTTATATAAATATTGCATCTCTTCTGTCACAGCCTTTGTTGTGTAAAAGCTCAAAAAAAACCCATCACAGAATGATTAGCACAACCCAGGCTGGAGTGGATCTCAACAGATCATCTGTCCAAACTTTTATAGGAATGGGAAGCCAGATAAAATTATCCAGCACCTTGTACAGTTCCATCATGGAAGCTTCAAGCAGTGGGGACACTTCCCCATTTTCCTGGGGAAATTGTTCCAGTGAATGATTGTTGTCACTGAAAGATTTTCTTTCTTACATCAAAATGGATTCTCTCCTAAGTCAATGTACATCCGTTATCCCTTGTTCTATTCACGTGGCTCCTTGAGAGGAGGGAGCCTCTGTCCTTTTGTAGTACCCTTTGCATACTGGAAAGCTGTGATGAGGTTTCCCCCTTGAGCCATCTCTTCTCCAGAGAGAAAAGACCTAACTCTTTCAGTCTTTCCCCACAGGGCAGCTTCTCTAGTCCTTTGATTGTCATTATCATCCTCCTTTGGGCCATCTGCAGTTTATCCGAGTATTTCTTGTATTATGGAGATCAGAAGTAGACACAGCACTCCAGTTGTGCCCTGGCAAGTGGTGAGTAGAGTGGGATTATCACTGGTTTGGATGCAGCCTGAGATTGAAATTGCCTCCATAAAATGTCCGTTCCAGGTCTTTGTAACCTCACACAGCACTTCCAGTCTATTTTCTGGGATATGATGATCCTGCAAGGATATACTTATGATAGCATGAGGAGAAGCTTGGAGCTGTGAGAAGGACCATGACCTTGCTGCTATTTAGTCCATAGTTGTTTTAAGGTCACATTCATACTGACTGTATCTCAGTCACCCACTTACAAAAGAGCATCTCACCCAGGGCTCAGTGTGCCCTTACTCTCTCCACTCTATTGGCAGTGGCTCACACTCCAACCACACTTGTGGTCCCCACCAGGACCCTGCTGTCCCAAGGTGCTCCTCTCTTGGGACTTGGGATGTGAAGCGGCATCATTCACAGTTTCTTTGCCTACCCATCCTGGCATTGCCCAGACAAAGCAGACATTCAGAAATCAGGCCTGTCCCCCAAGGTTCTCTTTGACCCAGTGAGACAAGCATTGATGTTCCAAGGCAATGAGCAGGAAAAGGGTGGGTGGACAATGGGTTCACAAGAGCAGTGTGGATTCCCCTTCCAGAGTGCAGGCACAGCTGTGACACCGCAGTGAGTTCCCTGCAGACCTGTGTTCTTTTCATGACTACTCTAGCCACTGAAGCCACCCAAACACTACAGCTAAATGATTCTCATTTCCTTCCTTCTTTTCCCTTTCCCGTTTTCCCTTTCTCCTTCCCCTCCCCCTTCCCCTTCCATTTGACTTTCCACTTCCCATTCCCTTTCCCCTTTCCTTCCCTTTGCTTCCCTTCCCTTTGCTTTCTCATTGCTTTCTCCCTCTCTTTTCCTTTATTTTTCACATTCTCTTCCTCTCCTTTTCGGTCATTGGTCAAAGGCAATTTCTGGTCAAGGCAATGTTTAGAAAAAAATGTGCACAGAGAATCTGGCATAGCTGCAAGAAGTCTCTGTAAAGAACTTCATTTTTTGGGACATAGATACATTCTTCATGTCTTAGTGCCATATATGGCTGATGCTTTTCCGCTCAGGAAACATAGGACACTTCACACCAAAGCTATTTAAGGTCAGAGGACTCTATAGTTCACATGTAACAGCAGATCTAGTGGAGCTCATCAGCTACATCTATTTTAAACCTTCTCTAAGAGATGTTTATTTATGCCTGTTAAGGACACATAATTTTCCCTAAGATCAGTTACCTTTGCATCAGCACTTGTCAGGTCACAGGCAGTCTGACTCCAGAAATAGGGTGTCAATGCAAAGTGACTCCTGTGCCCCAGCTAAGTCAGCAAGTCACAGGCTAAGGAGAAATCACTTTTCCTCACTCTTCCCATTAATATTCCACTCTGACTCCAAGAAGGCTCCAGGAAAGCTTTTCAGGAGGGCCAGTGACTGGCCCAGTGCAAAGTGTGGAACTTGGCTCTGTTTCACACACACACACTTTGAAGCAGATCATCAGACCAAGATGTTGTTATTTAAGCAACCTGCAATGTTACCTTTCATCATCTCAGCAGTTAGGAGCAAGCAGATTCTCAAGCTGTTACTTCTTACAGGTGAGAGAAGAGCCCAAACCTTTCCAAATGCTTCAAGTGCATCATGGTGCTTGCACAGTCAGGACAGCTTGGCTGTCCTGGATGCCATTGTAATGTTGCCTGAGGGATTCTCAGCATCCAAACACAGTCCCCAGAGTTGCTGTGGTGTTTGCCAGTCAGTCAGCAGGAGCACAGAAGGACCCATGGAGCTAGAAAAGCTTCTGCAGGCTTTTACTGAGGCACAGGTGCCATAGACTGACTTTGGAGTTAAGCTGTGCCTTTGGTATCATTAGTTTGAGGTATTTTGCTTGTTTAGTACCAACAGAGTCCTTCTGCTTCCTCTGGAGGTGAGGCAAGAGAAGTTTAGTGTGTGAAGAAAGAATTGGGAGCACTCTGGGGCAAGAGGGGTGCTTGCCCTTCTTTGGTGCCCAGATGCTGCTGGCACTGGTGCAACTTTCACAGCTTCACACCTAAAGATGCTGTCTTGTCTCAAGAGCATCACTTACAGTGCCACAAGAGTCAGCACATGGTGTCACCTTTGCCTTCAATATATTTAGCTGCTGCCTAGCAAACTACTTCCATATTTGGTTAGAACATGGGAGAACTTTTGGGGTGCAAACTTCAGTGTGCCTGGGAGGCAGAGATCCTCCTAATCCTGACTGCTGTTGCTGTAAACACTCTGGCTGCTGTGCTCAGCACAAAAGGCTTCTTTCCTGCTGTCTCATCCCCATTTTCCCAGCAAGAGCCACAGCTTCTTTCCCAGCAACTTCACAACTTCTTGAAGTGCTCCCTGAAAATGCAGTTGTATAGAGCTGGCCAGGAACCTCGAGGGATCTGTAGTGAGAATGAGCCAAGTCTCCTTTAGCATTCCTGACATCTGCTTGTTGAATCTGGCCTTTAGCAGCTTGGCGATGCTCCCGTGCTGCCAGAATGGTTGTTCTGTATTTTAAGACACAGGTAATTAGGCAGTCATCTATTTCCTATTCCAGACAAATGAAGCACTAATGTGAGTGTTGTCGTGATCTCCCAGGGGGTACGATTATCTTTGCCTCAGAGTTAAGGCACCAATGGTATCCAGATGTCTTCTGCGCAGACTGCACTGATGAGAGTGGCTGGAGCTGTGAGCCATCCTTTCTGCCTTGAGGGTCTTCCTCATGGACAGCCTTTCCTCATTCTGTCCTGCTTCTTAAGCTGTCATTTGTTTAAGGCTTCAGCCAAGCACACATGGTGGAGGTGACTTCTTTCATCTCTGCTCAGCTGTGATACAGTTAGCATCCACATTCCAACCCATCTGCCGTCACAGGAGTCAGTCAGGTAGGACACAATTTGGATGATGATCAGTTGGGGTTTTCTGCTCTGTAAAGTGCTAGATTTTGTAATTTCTTTAAAGTTGTAATGTTCCCAGAATTACTCAGTCTTACCTCACATGATCAAAACAGTTCCCTGACAAAAGAGCTTGTTATAGTATTATGCCTGAAAACACTACAGAGTGCTGCAGCTTGTGCTGGTGGCTCTGCATGTTATGTTGGTTGGGCTTTATCCCATGCTGAGTCCCCTCATTCACATTCACTCCTGCTGACCTATTCATCAACCTCCATTTCATTTACAAGAGAAGCCTTCTGCCTTAATATTGGATATTTGGTCCAACAGCAAGAGTAGGGAATGGCAGTGTCTTCTTATTCAAACATATTTGTTTAACTTTTGTCTTGCTTTTGCCTGGGACAGAGTTAATTTTCCTCCTAGTAGCAGGTACAATGCTGTATTTTGGCTTTAGTGTGAGAATATTGTTGGTAATGCGCTGTTGGGTTAGTTGTTGGTAAGCAGTGCTTGTCTGAAGTGAGGGATGTTTCAGTTTCCCATGCTCTGTCACTGAGCAGGTGCACAAGAAGCTTGAATGGAGCATGGCCAGGACCCCTGACCCCAACTAGCCAAGGCAGGCTGCCTGCCATAGCAGGTCATGCTTAGCATAGGAGGGACTCAGGCAGAAAGGGCAGATTGCAGCCTCGGCATTGCTCAGTGGATGGTGAGAAATTGCTTTGTGCATTGCTTCTCTTTTCTTGGGTTTTATTTCTCCTTCATTTTGTTATAGCCCTTTTCATTACTATTACTATTTATTACTGTTACTACTCTTACTATTACTATTGTTGTTACTACAACTATTACAGGTAGTAGTATGTTTTATTTTGTTTCAGTTACTAAACTCTTCTTGTCACAACCCACAAGTTTCAATATTTTTCCCCGAATACCACACAGGAAGCAGCTCTTTGGTGCCTCATTGCTGGCTGGAATTAAACCACAGCAGCTTTAGCACTGATTATTACTAACTTCTCCCATAAAAAAGTCCTGGCCTGATCTTTAGTTTTTCTCAGTAAAAAGCTCCTCACTCACTAGAGTTTTTCAATTTTTCAATTGCCTTGTTCAAAGGAGGTAGCACCTCAGCTCTTGCATAACTTTCCCCATGAGGACCCAGAAGCACTTAGATTCCATTTAGTTTGAGTATTTTGGTGGGGTTTTTTGTTGGTTGGTTGGTTGTTTTTAATGGGGAAACTTGCCCCTCCATTGCCACAGTGAGAATGAGACCAGAAAAGAGAGGATCTGCACTGCACCTGTTTAGAAAGAGGACTCCTTAAGGCAGAAACATTTTTGCTGTTCCAGAGCAGACAGAACTCTTTCTACCTTTCACTTGTCAGTATGGGAATAAAATTGCAATGCAATAGGAAACAGTGAGAAAAATACTGAAGCATTAAAACTCTGCTACTGTCCAAGGGTTAAAATGAAATTAGAAAATGTCCCAAACTTACGTAGCTGCAGACCTGCATGATAAGAACAAAAGGCACAGCTCCTGGGGTGTGTGCAAAGAATCTACAGTCTTTATTCTCTAGACATTGACATAGTTACAAAGTCTCATTGCATGAGAAGGTGCCTGAGAGGTTCACATTCTGTGCAGCCCTCAGGGCACTTTGCTGTCTCATGACAGCTTCATTCCTCCTCTCCTATCTTCTTGCCTTGGAAATCGCGGCTCTTGGCCCGGAGCTTGTTGACCTGCGACTCTGCAATGTCAGCTCTCTCCTCGGCTTCCTCCAGCTCGTGCTGGATCTTGCGGAACTTGGAGAGGTTGACATTGGACAGCTCCTCCTGTGCGGGGAGAGGGAGTTGGTGGGGAGGGGCCCAGGGCAAGGGCTTAATTCCTGCTGCCACTTGGCCTTGCATGGCTGAAGCTCTTCCCTTGGGGGCAGGCTCAGACCTCCATTCCCCACTCACCCCTGCTGACATGGAAGCCTCCCACAGACCTCCTCATCCTCCCTATTCAGGACCCCACTGTGACAAGCTTCAGCAGGGCTGTGTCATGCTTGAGAAATAAATTTGGTCCCTTGGATTTCTCTTTGGTGTACTTCTGCTCCTCTACTTGCTGCTCTATTGTCAGTGTGACTTGCTAGGCTGAGAAAGACCCTGAGATTCCTGCACTTCAGTTCACTTCCAACAGTGGATGTGCCCCTGAGCTTGTTTGGTCTGAGCTCTGCTCTAAAACAGGCTGCAGAGCTTTTCTCAGTTCAGCCCTGGCTGCAGGGTGCCCAGAACTTTGCATGGCCTCATGTCACAATAGGGACAGAGTGTTGCCAAGGCTGTTGTCTCTTGGCAGGTTCTGTCCTGCCCTTTCCTGTTACCCACACACATCTCACTGAGCTTGCTGCCCCAGTGGAAGGTGTCTTGTGCCTCTTCCTTGAGCAATACTTACAGCCTCCTCAGCTTGTCTCTTATAGGATTTGACCTTCGCCTGCAGCTTGTCCACCAGATCCTGCAGCCTGAGAACATTCTTCCTGTCTTCCTCAGACTGAAGCAGTGAGCAAAGAGGAAAAAGTCAGAATTATTGCTTTATCCAAAACACAAAGTTACATTTTGGCCTTGGACTTCCTGTGAAAGCTTTGGCTTCCTGAGCCTGTCAGGCCAAGGGTGTCTCCTGCCTTACCTGGTAGGTCAGCTCCTTCACCCTCCTCTCGTACTTGCGCACACCCTTCACAGCTTCAGCGCTGCGCTTCTGCTCAGCATCCACCTCCCCTTCCAGCTCTCGCACCTGCAAGGACAAGCCCAACTTTGCAGCTTCCCTCACACCTCTCCAAGGGATCTCCTCACTCACACACCAATTCCAGCTCTACTACGCACTCTGGCCTCCAGCTTCTGGATTTGCTTCTTGCCTCCCTTCAGGGCCAGCTGCTCAGCCTCATCCAGACGGTGCTGCAGGTCCTTCACCGTCTGGTCCAGGTTCTTCTTCATCCTCTCCAGGTGGGCACTGGTGTCCTGCTCCTTCTTCAGCTCTTCTGCCATCATGGCTGCCTGAGTAGAGCAAAGGGTCAAAGCCATTTTGGTGCTGGAGACACTTTGGGGCAGAATTCATCCACAACCAGCACCAAAAGGAGTCCCCAACTCACATCAGTGATGGCCTTCTTGGCCTTCTCTTCAGCGTTTCTGGCTTCCTGGATGGTATCCTCCATTTCTCCCTGGATTTGGGCAATGTCTGTTTCCAGCTTCTTCTTGGTGTTGATCAAGCTGGTGTTCTGTTGAACAACAAAAAATATTGCTCTGTTATTCCAAAACCAGAACATTTATTTCAGAACTTTACTGTTTGGATTTGAACTTTCCATCTGTATGTCTAAATATTTGTACCCTCCTACAAAGGAATAGAATAGAATAGAATAGAATAGAATAGAATAGAATAGAATAGAATAGAATAGACCAGACCAGGTTGGAAGAGACCTTCAAGAACATTGTTTCCAACCTATCATCCAATACCACCTAATCAACTAAACCAATCACCCTATCAAGTCTCCTCCTGAACACCTCCAGTGATGGTGACTCCACCACCTCCTCGGGCAAAATGCACCTTATCAGTTCATACACAGCTGGACAGTAGAGAGTTCAAGTTTTAAGGAGCACTTCTAACTCCTAATATAATCCTACTAATTCAGTTCTATGTACCAGGATAATAATTCCGTTTGAGGTCAACTTTTTTATTGCAAGAGAGGTTTTAAGAAGTTACACAGATGAAAAATCTGGAAATCAACAAAACAAAACAAATAAAAACCCAACTTCTGAAATTTTGAATCTTGTGAATCTAACCTGAGTGTGGAGGAGCTGAACTCTCTCACTTGCATCCATCAGTTCCTGCTCAGCCAATTTCCTCGACCGCTCTGTTTGCTCCAGGGCTGCCCTTAGCTCCTCAATTTCAGCCTGCAGCAGGTTTGCTCTGCGCTCCACCATGGCCACCTGCTCCTTCAGGTCCTCCTGAGTCCTGAGAGCATCGTCCAGATGTATCTGGGTATCCTTTAAGAGAGGAAAGAGAAATTAAGAGGTGGCATAGCACTGTTGCACAGCATCATTTAGCACATAAATCTAATAATTATTATGTCAGGAAAATATTAATAATTAAATATCTATATGCAGAATCCTTAGTACATGTATAGTATCTAAAAATGCAAGCAGAAGGTTGATGGAGGGGTATTGGGCACTGTCCCAGGCTGTGAATGGGGAAGGTAACCCTGAACCCAAACTCCATCTGAATGACAAAACTAAATTACAAGAGGAAGAAAATTGGGCCTTAGTCCCTGCTTGGGACAGAGGAAAGAATCTTCCCCCACCCTCTAAAGTGCTATATAATAACTGACACAATGCTCTTGGGTTGAAAATCAAGAGCAGGTGAATAACTGACAAGATCCAGTTTGAAGGTCAGTCTTGGAGCTCAAAGTTCTGTTCAGTTCTATTTCACAGTATCACAGAATCACAGTACATTAAAGGTTGGAAGGGAGCTCCAGAGATCATCCAGTCCAACCCCCCTGCCAGAGCAGCATCACCCAGGGCAGTCTGCACAGACAGAATGCATCCAGGTGGGGTTGGATAGTCTTCCAAGAAGGAGACTCCACAATACACCTGGGTAGTCTGCTCCAGGGCTCTGTCACCCTCACTGTAAAGAAGTTTCTCCTCATGTTGAATTGAAACCTTCCATGTTCAAGTTTATAACCATTGCTCCTCATCTTATTCCTGTGCACGACCAAAAATAGCTTGGCCCACTCCCCTTGACCCCCACCCCTCAGATATTGATAGACGTTCATCAGATCTCTCTCAGACTGCTCTTCTCCAGACTAAACAGCCCCAGGGCTCTCAGTCTCTCTTCACAGGGAAGATCCTCATGGCTCTCTGCTGGACTCTCTCCAGCAGGTCTCTCTCTTGAACTGGGGAGCCCAAAAGTGGACACAGTATTGCAGGTGTGGTCTCAGCAGGGCAGAGTAGAGGGGGAGCAGAACCTCCCTAGCCCTGCGGGCCACACTTTTACGAACCTTTTCCTTAGAGTGCAGAAGCTCTCAGTTCCCAAGTGTAAGCAACCAGGAGAAGATGGCAGGACAGCAAGGCTAAGTAAGAACCTCTTGATCAAACCAAAACTTAAGCAGGAAATGAACAGGCAGTGTAACCAAAGACATGTATCCTGGGAAGAATACAGGGATGCTTCCCAAGTGCAGGGATAAGTTCAGGAAAACTAGGGCACAGTTGGAGCTGAATTCCTGTTGTGTTACACCTTGGTGTGGCCCCACCTTGAGGGGACATTGTAGATGCCCTGTCACTGTAAGTTTTCAAGGTGAGGTTGGATAGGGCTTTGAGCAGCCTGATCTAGTAAATGCTATACTTGACCATGGCAGGGGCCTGGACTATATGATCACTGGAGGTCCATTTCAACCCAAGCCATTCAATGATTCAATGATACTAAAACATTAGACAAGTTACACATCTATGTGCCTACCCTTAGCATACCTTGAGCACTGTCTGTGTGTTCCTCAGGTTCTTCTGTGCCTCTGCAGCCACTCTGTTGGCATGGCTCAGCTGGATCTCCATTTCATTCAGGTCTCCTTCCATCTTCTTCTTCAGCCTCAGGGCTTCATTCCTGCTCCTGATCTCAGCATCCAGGGTGCTCTGCATGGACTCCACCACTCGGAGATGGCTTCTTTTCATCTGGTCTATCTCCTCATCCTTCTCTGCTATCTTCCTGTCAACCTCAGCCTTCACCTGGTTGAGCTCAAGCTGGAGGCGCAGGATCTTCCCCTCTTCATGTTCCAGGGAGGCCTGGAGAAGAGGACACAAATATTTATAACACAGATAAAGCTCCAGCTGCTCTCCAGGTAGTTAGGAACTATCTCAGGAAAGCTCAGCTGGCTGCACGGTCCAGCCAGCCCAGAGTGAGACCAAGCAGCTTTCAGCCATGTTTCTCCTTTGCTCATATGTTGAGTGCAGAAACAGTGATCATGGGCATGTACCTCAGCTTCCTCCAGAGCAGCCTGGATTTCAGATTTCTCCTGCTCAACCTGCTTCTTGATCTTCTCCAGCTCATGAATTGCCTTTCCTCCCTCAGCAATCTGCTCCGTCAGGTCGGAAATCTCCTCTGTGGGAGCAAAGACCAATGGCAGGGGCAGGCACAGAGCAGTATGGCAAGGGCCCTGCCACACCAACCTGACAGCCACCTTGGTCACCTGCAGGCACACAGCCAGGTGGAGCAGTGGGGTGGTGGATGGCAAGGAAGCCCTTCCAGGAGCAGAGGGCCAGGCACTTACGCTGCAAGTTCTTGTTCTCCCGCTTGAGCGTTTCCAGGTGGTCCAAGGACTCCTCATAGGCATTCTTCATCTTGAACAGCTCTGTGCTGAGAGAGCGAGACTCCTTCTGGGAGGCTTCCAGCTCAGACTGTGTTTCCTCATACTTCTGCTTCCATTCTGCCAGGATCTGAAGAGAAATGGGATGTGAGTATGGGTGTGCTGGTCAGGAGGATATGCTCTGCCCTGGAACCCCAGGGCTGGAGCCCAAAAGACCTTGTCAAAGTTCCTCTGCTTCTTGTCCAGAGCTGCACAGGCAGCATTTGATCTCTCCACATCAATCATCAGATCCTCCACTTCATTCTGCAACCTCTGCTTTGTCTTTTCCAGAGAGGCACATTTGGCATTGACAGCTTCAACATGTTCCTCTGCCTCCTGCAGGCGCTGTGCCAGCTTCTTCCTGTGGGTGGTGAGCATAGGTCCAGGTTTGAGAACAGAACAGAAGCTGTTGTGTGTGGCTGATGGACTTTGCACAACAGTGTTTTACCATGTAACTCAGTATGTATCCTTTGTGCAGGCTGTTGAACTCCTCCCTTAGTCATTGTTTGCCCAATTCTGACTCCCAGGGTTGCATGACCACTATATCTACTGTCCATGGGTTTTCTGTACCATCCTCTGTGTCAAAGGAATATTTTCCTCCACATTTCCTACACCACACCCTTCAGAGGATAGGTTTCACCTCAGCCCTTACCCTGCCCCAAAACAGAGCTTTATCTTTCTATAACAATATCACAGTTGTCTTCCAATTTCCCCTGTTAGCCTATCCCTTTTTTTATTTTAACCTTCCCCCCGTACTTGGCCTCCTCCAGCTCCTCCGTGCGCTGAATGGCGTCCGTCTCGTATTTGGTTCTCCACTGAGCCACTTCACTGTTGGCCTTGGACAGGGCTCGCTGCAGCTCCCCCTTGGCCTCCTGCTCCTCCTCATATTGTTCCCGGAGCAAGTCACAGTCGTGGCGAGCAGACTGCAGGGCGTGGGCCAGGGCGTTCTTGGCCTGAGTAGAGAGTGCGATTAGGACAGGAATGGAAATATTCTGGGAAATCTCTTGCAATTTAACACTGCCAACATGACTGCTAGGAGAGGGTAAGTGTCTGCAGTGGAGGACAAATATAAGCCTGAAGGACTAAATCCACTCCTGTGGAAGCAAAACTCTTCTCCCACTAAGGCCTGTGCTGTGCACTACTAGGCAGTGTTACGTTAGGAGTGTTTTCAGTGGCTAGCTGTGGCAAAAGTCATCACCTTTATCTCTTCCTCTAAATGCCTCTTGAGTTCCTCAATCTGCTGGGTGAATGCCTGCTTGCCTCTTGACAGCTGAGAAATCAGAGTATCTTTCTCCTCCACCTGGCGTGAATATTCACCTGGGAGAGCACACACAAAGGAAATGTTTTCATTGCCATTTGTGACCCAAACTCTTTCAGGATGCCTTCACATTCCACAGCAAATAGGAGGCTCTCTAACCTGACTCTGTCTGCAGACGAGCTCTCTGAGCATTGAGGTCATTGATCATGCGCTGATGTTCTTCTTCCCTTGTCTTGATCTCGCTCAGCTGATCTTCCAGGGTGCGGCACATCTTCTCCAGGTTTGCCTGTGGAGACCACAGAGAATGATGGAGCATCAGCATCTCAACATGTCCTTGTTGTGAACAATGTCACTCTCACCACATGCAAACTATAGAGTGCTCATTTGAGTTAGGTTAGACAAGGAGTTCCATATATAGACAGATAAATTTTAACCTGATCATATTTCCAGAAGATATACTTCAACAGTATTTGTTTTTCAGAATCATAGAATGGCGTACGTTGGAAAGGACTTTAGAGATCATCTACTCCAATCTCTCCTCCAGAGCTTGGCTACTCAAGGCCTCATCAAACCTGTCCTGAAACACCTCCACAACCTTCCTGGGCAACCTGTTCCAGTGCTTCACCACCCTTCTACAAAAGTACTTCTTCCTAAGATCCAGTATAACGATACTCTCCCTTGGATTCAAACCATTCCTCCTTTTCCTGTCTCCAGGCACCTTTAGGAAAACTCCCTCTCCAGCCTTCCTGCAGGTTCACTCAGGTATTGGAAGGCTGCTCTAAGGCCCCAAGGAGTGTTCCCTTTTCTATGCTGAACAAGCCCATTTCCCTGTGTTCAAGTTCTTTAGTGTATTTTTCAATACCTTGGCTTTGGTGACAGACTCCATGTTACTGGCCAAGTCATCAACTTCCATCTTCAGCTCACTCTTCTCCTTCTCCAGCTTCTGCTTCACCCTCTGCAGGTTGTCGATCTGCTCCCCAAGCTCAGCGGTGCTGTCCGCGTGCTTCTTCCGCAGGGCGGCAGCCGTGGCCTCGTGCTGCAGCGTGGCCTCCTCCAGGTCCCGACGCATCTTCTGGAACTCTGCCTCACGCTTCTTGTTCATCTCAATCTGAGCTGATGTAGCTCCTCCTGCCTCTTCCAGGCGCTCACTGATCTCCTCCAGCTCCCGGGAGAGGTCAGCTCGATGCTTCTCTGCTTTTGCCCGAGAGGTTCGCTCGGCCTCAATTTCCTCCTCCAGCTCCTCAATGCGAGCCTGGGGAACACGAGAGACCCTTCACACCCATGGCCTTCTCCTGCCTGACCTGAGTCTAGGTGAAAGAGAGGAAGCAACAGAGACTTGCCTGCAGCTCCTTGATCTTCTTCTGCAATTGCATACCCAGGGCTTGTTCATCCTCAATCTTGCCCTGGATCTGGCTGATCTCAAAGTCTTTCCTTTGGGTGAAGCAAACCATGTTAGAGCTCAAAGGAAACAGAGAAGTTCACCAGTGCAGTGCTCAGGTGCCCCATAGTGTGGTAGTGGGAGGCTGTGGGTGCCTTTAAGAACCACAAAGTGCAGACCTCCATAGAAGCTGGAGTGTCCAGGAGGTGGACCAGAAGATGTATTTCATTCCCATAAGTACTGCATCCCCATAAATCTGGCTGCAAAATCATTTTTTTTCCCTTTTCCTTTCCCTCTCTCCTCCCAGAAAGGACACATAGGCTCTTATCTCTCTTGACAGGGGAGTGAGGCCTGGTGCTGACCTTGGCAATGCTGCCAGTTAGGCCTGGAGCTCCCTGACTAGGGCCTGGAGTTGTCAAGCTGAATTTGGACTATGTCACAATGATGTTGGTGGGGAGGATAAAGAGGCTTCATAGGAAGGCTTGGGTTTATAGCCTGGTTTAAAGGGAGGTTTATGTAAAGTTTTGGCTTAATGAGCTTCTGTGTTAAACCCAGACAATGGATTCTGTGTATTTTTATATGCTTTGTACTGTTGTATGTAGTTGTGAACCACATTTCCATTTAAGCTTTCTAATCCTATCCAATCTTTTGTGCAAGCGTTTTTTTTCTTTGCCTCTTTTGGAGTAAAAGAGCAATCTGTCCTCATTAAACCACAACACAAAGCCACACTTACTTCTTCAGTTTCTCCTCCAGCTGCTGCTTATCATTTTCCAGATCCATGATGGAATCCTGGTTCATCTTCAGGTCTCCTTCCAGTTTCCTCTTGGCTCTCTCCAGGTCCATGCGCAGTTTCTTCTCTTGCTCCAGGGACCCTTCCAGCTAAAGACAAGAAGGCCATCAGTGCTCTGCCGCACAGCTCCAACTCCACACCTGTCCTCTTCTTGCTCTTTGCCTGGGTGCTTACATCATCCACTTGCTGCTCCAGCTTGATTTTAGCCTTGGTCAGAGTGTTGACTTTGTCCTCCTCTGCCTGCAGGTCATCCAGTGTCTGCTGATGAGCCTCTTGGAGAGCTTTCTTCTCTTTTGTCAGCTTGGCAATGGTCTCGTCCAGGGCTGCCATCTCCTCTGTCAGGTTTTTCACCTACAAGTATGAGCAAATGTCAAAAGTGGTATAAAACATGGTCACTGGCACAGTGACTTTGTGCTTTACAGTGCTTTGCAGGTGTTTATATCTTTTGGATGCTCAGTGAAGGCCTGGCTCAATTTTTTCAAGTCCCACATAGCTTACTGTGTCAGACTCTTTACTCTGAGAGTCAATGTTGTCTTGGCCCTTCATGTGACTCCCCAGGTGTGTACCTTGTTCTCAGTGGCATGCTTTTCCTTCTCCACCTTGGCCAGTGTTAACTCCAGGTCATCAATATCTTTCTTCAGCTCTGAACATTCATCCTCCAATTTTCTCTTCTTGGCTGTCAGCTCAGCATTAATTTCCTCCTCCTCCTCAGCCCTTTCAGTTATTTCTTTAACTTTGGCTTCCAGCTGGATTTTGTTTTTGATGAGCTGGTCACACCTCTCCTCAGCATCAGCCAAAGCATCAGCTTCCTGGTGGGAAAATAGGTGTGAGTGGTTATTGAATCCTGAAGGAACAGAGATCTGTCAGGAAGTCCTCTGGGATTATTACTTGGGTAAAGGTTACTGAACAATTTCAATACCAATTACAATTTTTAATAGGTTCTTAATCTGTTTTGTTTTTTTTATTTCCTTCTGACCTTCTTCACCATCACACACTGTGTTTAGTTCCCCTATGATCCACCTTGTTTATTTCACATATGACAGTGGGTTACTTGCATTTAATTTATATTTTCCTCTTCTCCTTTTGAATGTGTTTTGCATTACAATGGACTACATTCAAATTTCTGTGGAAGTATTGAGAAATGTAAATAATTCCACTCCTGAGAAATTGGGCATCTGCATCTTCTGGGAGCAGGAGTGACAGGAGGTCAGATGAGTTATGCCATAAGAAACGGCCCTCAGCTGTTCATTTAGGCAACTGATTGAAAGCAGAGTAACTGGGCAACTGAATCACTGTCCCTAAATACACTACATTATATACACTGCAGTGACTATAATGAGGATTTATGTCATAAACTGTCACAGAGACAGGTGTATGTAGGTGTCTAAAACCCTGCTTTGTAAAAGTGAGACTGAGTAGGGAAAGAACGTGGCCTGAATTTGACTTTTATACTGCTTTAAAATATTTGGTAAATTCTTCTTATGCTACACTGTAAGGCAGTTTAATGTGCACTTTGAGAGTTCTTCATCATGAAAGAAGAGTTAGATCTTATTTACTCACTTTACCTATACCCTTCCCCCAAGTTGTACTCACAGCCTGCACTTGCAGCTGCAGGTCATTTTTCTCCTGCACCAGTTTCACCATTTTCTCCTCCAGCTCCTTCCTCTTGGCCTCAGACTTTGCAAGCTCTTCCTTGGTTTTCTCAAACTCCTCCTTCATGGTGGCCATCTCCTTCTCAGACTCTGCACTCTTCAGCAAGGGCTTGATCTTGAAGAAGAGCTTCATCCAGGGCCAGTGCTTGACGTTCATGAAGGCCCTAACGTTGTACTGGATGCAGAAGATGGACTCCCTGAAGTAGAATTAAAATGCACATGGAATATTTTCAGTGTGACAAGTGCCAGGCCTTTCCCCCAAGTGTAGTGACTTCAATTAAGATAAGGGATATCTACCTTCTCTCCACCATTCTCTGGTATTCCACTCTTGCCAGGTAACCTCTGCACCTGGCCTGTGTGCGGGTGATGAGCTGTGCCAGCTTCTCATCCCTCATCTCCTCCAGGAGCCCCAGTAGCCCAGCTTTGAAGAACACCTTGAGAAAGAGAACATTGCAGCACCTGACTGCCAGGCAGAGCACAGCACAGGCACACAGAAAGTGAGTCAAGGAGGGTTTGTACCTTGGTGTGGCCAAATTTGTACTGGGTGTGGTCCACATCGATTGACCCAAGAAGCTTCTCAGAAGCCTTCTTGCTGTCAATGAACTGTCCCTCTGGGATGGCACTGGCATTCAGCACCTTGTACCTGTGGGTAAGAGACAAAGACAAAGACCAGACTGAATTCCCAGCCAGCACACCCCAGCTGCTGGACACCACCAGCCCATACACAAGAGGGTCCAGTCTGAACAAACCCATCTGAATGCCCCAGCTTTGCTTTAATGATGCTGGAGAGTGCTGTGCTCTCACCTCTGTTTGAAGTCAGCATAGAGGACTCTGCTGGGGAATCCCTTCCTGCAGATGCGGATCCCTTCCAGCACGCCGTTACAGCGCAGCTGGTGCAGCACCAGCTCGTGCTCCATGGCACCTAGCAATTCAGAGCACAAGGCAATGCCACAGTGTCCAGTGCAGAGGCCAAGGACTGCACCAGAAGGACTTCTCTTTCTGCTTGAACATCTTACCAGGGGTTTTTGTTTCATTTGGGATGATGCAACGGACGAAGTGAGGGTGAGTGCTCCGTAGGTTGGTCATCAGCTTGTTCAGGTTCTCCTGTGGAATCATGTGTTGCAGCTCATATTGATAACATTTACTTCTGCATACTCTTATCTAGATGCTAAGAATCTAACCTACTGAATCTTAGGAGGAAGCACCTTTCAAATTTAAAATTCAGATTTAATAGAGCCTTCTATCTGCATAGGTGTAGATCTTAAAGGAAAATTTAAAATTATTCATCTTGGTCTGGAGGAAATTGAACACTACTGTATAATAATTTTGTCACGATTCTCTATAGGATTAACATTCATACTGCATCCTGGATTCTGAAAAGCCGTTCTCACAATTCAAGGGTTTATCTGAAGACTGCTCAAAGCAAAGCCCCTCAGGGAATGCATTATTGGTAGGAAAAGGCAGTGACTAACTTCTGCTCCTTACTCTTTCATCATAAAACCAAGGCCATGAGAAGAACAGGAGCTTAGATGGATCAGATTTGAAACTATGTTGGTGCCACTGTACAGATAATGAAATTCATACTGTACCCGGAAAAGAGCTGAGACAGTCTGGAAGGAAGAACCCTTCTTCTTGCCACCCTTTTTGCCACCACCAGCACTACCACCACTAGCCTCTTAAAAAGAAAAAAATGATAGTTTTTTAGTATAATCTCCTTTCATTTCCTTTTACACATCTAAAAAGTTGAGGGGGAAAAAATAAAAAGAATCTGAGAAAACTAACCTGCTTCTGCTCCACCATAGGAGGCAAAGAGCAAGGCCAGAGTCTTCACAGAGGATTTCTGGTACAACCCAATGACAGTTTCGTTCAGAGGGTCCTTGTTCTTCTCCAGCCAGCCAGTGATGTTGTAGTCCACAGTGCCAGCATAGTGCACCAGGGAGAAGTGAGCCTCAGCCTTGCCTTTGGCAGGTTTGGGCTTCTGGAAGTTGCTGGACTTGCCCAGATGCTGGTCATAGAGCTTGTTCTTGAAAGAGGTGTCAGTTGCCTTGGGGAACATGCACTCCTCTTCCAGGATGGAGAAGATGCCCATGGGCTGGGAGAAGTACAAAAAATGAAGAGAAAATGCCTTTAGAATAATACGACCACAACTTAGTCTTAAAAGGAATGTGGCAAAACAAACCAATCCTCTGGCCTGCTTGACTCACACTTTGGCACAATGATTCAGGAATGGCTTTTATGCTAAAAAACACATTAAAAATATCAGGAGGAGCAGGATGTATTTAAAAACATCTTTTACAAATGTGTCCATTGTGTATTTGCTCCAGGTTTTGTGCTTTTAATCTCTTCCCTAAATTATATGGAACCTCAAGAATTCTCTTTCACTTTCTTGCGCTCAGAGGTCAGGCACTGCCTGTATTGGTCCTGAATGACTTTGATATGAACCAGCTAGAAAAAAATGCATTGCCCAGGTAACTTCATTTGGGAACCTCAAGCAAACATTTTTTAATTTTACTTTGGGAGCTGGCCTGTATTTTTGAAAAAAATATATCCTTAAGTCAAGTGTCTTTGATTTAGGCAGCAGACAGATGCTCTTTGCCCCTCCCCAAAGGAGTAAAAGAAAGTGCTCCACACAGGATTGGAAAGAATTGGAAATGTAAATGGAGTACTGCTGACAAATATTTACACAAAGCCAAAACACACAAACCCATAGGCAACCTCAGCCCAGTTCCCCAAGGTGGGCTTACCACAGAACCTCATTAAGCCAAAGCTTTCCCCAGCCTCCCCCCAAACCAGCCCAAACCCCAGGCCTCAAATGCAGTCCCCCCCCCCCCACCCCCATACCTCCCCACCCAGGCCTGAATGACACAGTAAAAATTAGCTCTGCCAAGGCCTAGCCAGACCACAAACCTTCCCCCACATAGCAGAGATAAGAAGGTCTGCACCGAGAAGGCTTAGAGAAAGAGAAGAAAGGGCTGAAACTGACTATGCAGCCAGTTTATATAGGGGAGAGAAAGATGCAGTATTATGGTGACATCCCCCTTGGGATGGACAGGCTGTCCAGTTTCCTGAGAGGGCCACTGTATGATGAGGCAGCTATGCCTTAACCTGCAACAAACAAGGAATTGACTTCCATACAGGCAAGGTGTGTGAGGAATGACCTCTATAGCTATCTGCGGATGTTGCAATCTCTGTAATAAGCAATAGATCAAGAGATATTCCAACAACTAAAACTGAATGCATGAAACTGGATATGGAAGAGACCTTTAAAAACATAAAAAAGCATTTGACCATTTCCAATTTGAAATGATAAGTTCCTCTAAATACAAGATAATTTGAATTAATAGTTTACCTTCTCAATGAGCTCAATGCAGGCAGCCAGGTCCATACCAAAGTCAATGAATGTCCACTCAATGCCTTCCTTCTTGTACTCCTCCTGCTCCAGCACGAACATGTGGTGGTTGAAGAACTGTTGCAGTTTCTCATTGGTGAAGTTGATGCACAGCTGCTCCAGGCTGTTGAACTGCCCAGTATAAACCAACAATAATCCATCATCAACCTGCAGAGTTCTTCATCATTCTCAACCCTTTATAAATCTCCCCATTCAAAACACAACTGCATTGTCAGCACCACACCATAGCAGGACCTATATCAGCTCCCCTGAGAAATACCTGTGTAATAAAACTGGAGGTGTTTTTTTTCCAGAGTACATATTCCCAATGCACCTCCAAAAATTCATAAAGTACTTTGGAATTACTTTGGTCAGCTAAAAGGAGGACTGTATGCCCTGGTCTCCAATTTTTAAACACTTGTTATTTCTGATTAAACACTTACCTATTTGTTCCTTACTGATTTAAACATCTTTAACCTGTTATATAATTTGTCAATGGGTCTCCAAGTCTTAGTTCCTCTCTAGTACCTCTTGCATAAAATTGTTGTAACTATGTTGTGGGGTTGTTTTTTTTTTAACAGCTTAAGCTATTAAAACATCAGTATATATAAAAGACTACTTGTTGCTTCTACATGAACAGAATAACTGTGTGCATGTACTGATGAAGGTTTGGAGGATTTTGCTCTGTCCTACAAAGCAAAATGAAAGATTGTTTTCCAGAAAATTGCAAATTGGTGACATGTTAAACCTTCAGAAGAACAGTACTTGGAAATCCTCTACTATAGCAATCATCCCCTGCCAGAGCAGTCCTCAAACCTGGAATCCTTACATCAAAGATCTCAAAGCCAGCAATGTCCAGCACACCAATGAAGTACTGCCTGGGCTGCTTGGTGTCCAGCTGCTGGTTGATGCGAACAACCATCCAGAGGAACATCTTCTCATAGACAGCCTTTGCCAGGGCACCAACTGAATTGTTCACCTAAAATAAAGAGAAAGAAAACCAATATCTGAAGCTAATAGTAAGTGATACAAGCTAGAGGTTCCCAGTCACTAAGTGGTAGTTACCTGCTGCACGGTTTGACCTTTGGTCACATACTCATTCCCAACCTTGACTCGAGGGTAGCAAAGGGCCTTGAGCAGGTCTGCTGAGTTCAGACCCATCAGGTAGGCAGCCTTGTCAGCAACTAAGCAGAAGAACAAGGAGACAGAAAATTAAGACTGATAAGACATGCATAATTTTGAGAGATGAACCCTTTAGAAAGCAGCTGGAATATTAAATGTCTTTTGTGAACAAATTGATCTTGCTGGATCTTGGAGAAAACACAACTGTCATTAAAGCAAAAGTCATCCTTGTTTTGGAAGCCTTCCAGAGAAGTGCATCTAAATGTGGCTTTAACAGTCTTCACAGAACCATCTAGAAATGATGAACTTATTTTTAAAATCGTGATGAAAGCTGAAGTTCATTGCTGCAGTCTAGAGCTAATTTATATCTGTTAGCCAGAGAACAAAGCAACAGTGTTAGTAGGTTGGCCACTCAAGTGTGATCCAAAGCATACACTCCAATGCTTGGGCTGCCTGTACTCTGTGGCAGAAGCTAAAGGGGAGTGCATTCCAACACTAGAGGTGACAGGTAAGAAGTGCCTCTTTCTCCAGACTTATTGTTACAGTCATAGCAGAAAGGTGGGAATAGCCATTAGGATCAAAACCTAAACATTCAGGCCTGAAGCTAGCTTTTTGGAACCATTGTATGGAAGAAGCAGAGAGGACTCAACAATTTTAAATGCAACATGCATTATGTAACATCTAAAGGATGAAGTAATCAGATGAGAAGTAGAAATCTAAGTCAGTTCTTCTACAGAATCATAAAATCATGGATTTGTTTGTCTTGGAAGAGACCAAGCATTGACCAACACTGCCAGGGCACCACTAAATCATGCCCCCCCAGCACCACATCTTCTATATCCTTCCAAAGATGGGAATTCTACTGTTGCCCTGGGCAGCCAGTTGAAGCCTTTTGGGGAACAAGTTTTTCTTAATGTCTAATCTAAACCTTTCTGGCACAACTTCAGGCTGTTTCTTCTTCTCCCATCTCTTATTACTTGGGAGAAGAGCCCCTCACCCACCTGGCTCCAACCTTCTTTTAGGGAGAGAGAGCAATGAGGTCTCCCCTCAGACTCCTCTGACTAAACAACCCCAGTTCCCTCAGCTGCTCCTCGCCAAACCTGTTCTCCAGAACCTTCACCATCTTCATTTTTCTTCTTTGAACAAGCTCCAGGATTTCAAAGTTCTTGTAGTGAGGGCCCCAAATCTGAATGCATGGTGTACCTATGCTTTACTTAGACTGATGCTCAGGTAACATTGCTACATAATGACAGCTATGGGTTTGAGTCTCTGAAGAAGCAAGGAATTGAAGGAAAGTTCCCTTTGACCTGGGCCAAATTCCTGATTATCAAGTGATCTATGAAGGAGAACTTCTAATTCTGGGTTTAATGTCTCCATTTTCTTTCAAAAAACAACAAAAATGTATTTTCTGAAAACCCTTTCTTTTCCAAGTGGGTCTTTAATACCGGCACACTGAATAAGCTGTGGCAGGCCAGGAAAAAATTATGGACACACAAAATGTATACCTCAATTCAAGATTAGGGGGTAATTTAAACAAGAGTATATATTGGATGGCAATTTCATACCTATGTATTCACCTAACTCTCTTTTTCCTCATTTCCACTGTTTTCTTTCTCCATCTTTCAAATACTCAATGATTATTGATATTTCTCTTACTAACAGGTCAGTGTCACTCTTTGACGATACCTTCTGTGCCATCTGGCTCTGCCTGCTCCTCACGCTGCTTCTGCTTGAACTTCAGGTTCCCGTAGTGCATGACAGCCCCTGTCAGCTTGTAGATGGCTGTCTTCTCATCAGCAGTGAAGCCCAGGATGTCAATGGCACTCTGCAATAGGAATAATAAAATAAAGCCTTTGTCTAGGAGAGATGACCGCAGGTACAACATTTTTAATTGTTACTTACATCTGTAGCCATCAGCTCCTCCTGGTCATTAATGCTGGCAACGGTGATCTCACCTTGACTCACAAACTGGTAGTCATATGGGTTGGTGGTAATGAGGAGCATGTCTGAAAGTAAGATGAAGAGATGTTCAGGCTTAGTTTAGTCAAGCAAGTAATAGTGTGAGTTGAGCAGAGCAATCTTCTTCCAAGTTATTCACTTGTCCTACCAATTAGCTCTGGCTTCTTGTTGGACATGATCTGATAGAATATGTGGTAGCTTCTTTCTGCCTTGAGCTGGAAAGTGACTCTGGACTTCTCCAGCAGATCTGGAGGGAAAATAATCAAAACCAAGAATAAACAGAGGGAACCAAAAAATAAAAGAGAGATAGTAGGGAGAAGATGGGAAGAAAATTAGGGAAAGCAGGAGAGGTGGCTGGGTGAAAAGGTGTTGTGTGGATAGCTGGGTGAATGGATGGGTTGTGAACAGTTCAGGGAAGTGTCTTACATGTTTCAATGTCAGCAGAAGCTAGTTTCCCCGTGGCACCAAAGTGTATTCTGATGAACTTGCCCTTTAAAGGAATAAATGGATCTTAAGATTTCTATCATAACAATATAGCTGAAACTAAGAGCTTTGCCAGTTACTCCAGGGGACACACACAATGTCTATGATGCAAATGTTCTTCGGAATCAGCTGTGCTTCTAGGCTTGACTTACAGTGTCTTTTACATTTGGGACAATGAAAATACTCAGCAGTGTCACAGCTAGATATTTACATATGCTGAACATAGAAATGGGAAGGAATTTTGTTAACCAAACTCATGTAACTATACCCGGCCTACAGAGAGCAGTCCCATCGATGATATGGGAATAACCACTGAACTAGCTCAGCTGCTTAGATCTGTCTTTTTGTCAAACAAGTCATTTCCCTTCTGATTAAATTTGTCCTGGTTTTGAGCCATGAGCTGCCCATGGCAAAAGAAGCTTTTTACCCCTTCAAGGGAGTAAGATAAAAATGCTCCACAAGGATTGGGTATTTAAATGGAAATTCTGTTTACAAATATATACAAAAAGTATTCAGGCAGAAGGAATACATTCACAAACTAGGCTCAGTCCTTCACCTGGGCCTACCATACCAAACAATTCCAGAGCCTTCCAGAAACCTCCACACCCCTCAACCTCAGCAGGCCCAAGAGCAGCCACACTGCCTCCAGACACTGAGCTCAGACCTACTACTGCTTCACCAGGCCCAGTGGGGTAGCTGGAAATTCCCTGCCAGCCAGAAAGCCTCTCCCCCACAAGCCATAGGATAAGGCATGCACTCTTCCCGAGAGGGAGAGAGAAGAGAGGGATATTAGCTGTACAACTCCCTCATATAGTGAGCTGCATGGAAACAGAATAGAATAACAAATTACAATATCCTGGGACAAACTGCCTGTCCCCCTGGGAATTTCTGTCCTTTGGAGGACCTTTTCTTTATGGTTATACCAATTAAATCTTAGTTTCCCTTAACCTATAACACTTATTCCTTCCTGCCTTCCTTCCTCCCCACACTACAATACATTACAGAAGGATGTGATCTGTCATTTTAATTTACATCTGAGTGAGAAGCAGAATTAATTTTTGTCACAGAATCACTGATTTTGAAATCAGGAGGATTACTTGACAACCTGACAGCTGAGCAGAAAGCAATGGCTGCTGTATGCTCCTGTTTGCTATCTTTCTGGAATCATCTTGCTAAGTAACTCACAAAGCGAGAGGAGTTGTCGTTCCTCACGGTCTTGGCGTTGCCAAAGGCCTCCAGCAGGGGGTTGGCGCTGATGATTTGATCCTCAAGCGTGCCCTGCAGGATGGTCATTAGTGGAGGTTATCCTTTACAAAAATCATGCCAGAAACAAAGAGACTAATTGTTTCAAGCTAAAATTACCTGCATCTTGCCCGACGTCTGCTCCTCCTTCTTCTTGTCCCCACTGGCTGCAATTGTTGCAAAGTACTGGATGACACGCTTGGTGTTCACAGTCTTGCCTGCACCGGATTCTCCACTGCCAAAGCAAAGGGAGAAGCAGAGAGCCTGGGGTGAGGCAGGAGGTCCACTGGCACCAGGCAGCCCCGCAGGGACCCGAGCAGGGAGGGTACCTACGTGATCAGGATGGACTGGTTCTCCCGATCTGTGAGAGACAGAAGTCAAATAAGTAAAACTCAATGAAAAACACAAAAAATGAAATACAGTCAGGCAAGTGTAGTTTTTTGAACTTAATCCTATCACTTTGAACTGAAGAATCAACCAACCAACAAACTAGGAAACCTCCACTACTCCTCACAGAGTGAAGTGTAGCCATTATTTAAAACAGGGAAATCATGGTGTGAAGATAACAGAGCACACAGCAGCACACATCAGAACCATGAAAGCTTTGAAAAAGTTTCCTCATATTACTGAAACAGTATTCTTTCATGGTACAATCCTTCTGAGACAGATAGAGCCCCTCACCAGTCAGCATGAACTGATAGGCGTTGTCAGAGATGGAGAAGATGTGTGGAGGAGCCTCCTGGCGCTTCTTGCCTCGGTAGGCCAACACCACCTCCGGGTTGTACACCGGCAGCCACTTGTAGGGGTTGACAGTGACACAGAAGAGACCCGAGTAGGTCTGTGGGGAAGGGAGACAGCAGGTTGGCTTCCCCTCAGCCTGGCACAGCAGATGCTGCTGGCACCCAAAGGCAGACTGCTGCTGCTACTTACGTAGATCATCCAGGCTGCATAACGCTCTTTGAGGTTGTACAGCACTGCAGGTTCATGCAGGTGGGTCATCATGGCCATGTCCTCGATCTTATCGTACTTGGGAGGGTTCATGGAGAAGATTTGATCATCCTTCACAGTCAGGGTCTGTCAGAGGAAGAAGGAGATGCATGTATGTCAGATAAGAGCTGAGGGTGGGAATTAAATGGTGTCCTTCAGCTTTTTTGTTGCACTCACCTCTCCACCTTCAGTCTTGACAGTGACCTTCCCTCCTTCCCTGCTCTGGACTGTCCCTTTCACAAAGGATTCCTTTGCGTGCACCACGAAGACAGATGACTTGGCATCAAAAGGTTTGTTCTGGGCTGCAATCCTCTCCTTCTCTGACTTTCGGAGGTAAGGAGCAGCCTCCCCAAAAACAGCCATCTCGGCATCTCCGGAGGCCATGGCAGCGCTTTGTGGAGGTGCTCGTCAGCAGAGAGCACTGTGGAAGAGCAGATATGCTGCCCAAAGGTGTCTAAAGGTAAGCATAGTTAGCAGAAGGAAGGATGGGAGAAGAATGTTACTATGTTAATACTCTTTAATGCTTTTATGGATGTAATATTTTGCATTTATATGACAGAACACTTATAGAAAATGTGAAAATTATGGTTTGGGAGATTGTTTTTTTGGGAGTGGATTGTACTGAAATCACATCTGAAATAGTAACTTAGTAGGAAAGAATTTGGGCACTGTACTGTGGAGTTAAAAACCTCACTCCTTTAAAATTCAATCAAAGCTACGATAATGCAGTTTCTTCCCAAGTCATACTAGCTCACAAAACTCAAGAGGTTCATACACCACTATCTTGAGTGGCACAGAGGCAATGTGAGCATCTGAGTGGCTAAATTTCATTCAGTAAAGTATTTATGTAATGGATTTCATTATATTAATGATACAACTATTTGCTCATTCTAGTGAGCTGTGAAATCCAGGCAGAAGTGGCTACAATGCTTAGCAAAAAGAGAGCACACTGCTGTGGTTCCATTTCTATTATTTCCTTCTGCTTTTTAGAAATTAATGCAATTTTAAGGGGAAACAAAGTATAAAAAATAACAATTGTAAAGCCAGTCTTAATTAATATGTAAATTTTCTTTATTTTCTTCTTTTTCCCCAGGGGAAAAAAAAAATAACACCAACCAAAAAGCCCTCTAATGAGTAGCTTAAAAAAAAAACAAACACCAACCCCAACAATTATTTATTTCTATCCTCTGTAGCAATAAGTACCACAACTCTCCACAATAGCTACTACATCTTTACCCAGTAACACCAACCAAAAAGCCCTCTAATGAGTAGCTTAAAAAAAAACCAAACACCAACCCCAACAATTATTTATTTCTATCCTCTATAGCAATAAGTACTACAACTTCCCACAATAGCTAGCACATCTTTACCCAATAATTGCCACATCTCTACACTACCCTTGCTATTGTGTCATGTTTTTACTCTAATGGCAGTGTAACACGAGAATTTATTTGTCCCTGCAGGAACAGGTGGTGGCTTGCAGAGGAGGAGGGCTGTGGCTTCCATTTTTTTGCAAGGTAGAGAAGAGGCAGAGCAGTGAGAGGAGCAAATGGCAGCATAGCGTTTGCCAGAGGAAGCAGGAGCGGCTGGGTTGCTCGTATTACAGCTCTTTGTACTCTCACTGCTTTAGTGATTTCACAGCAAATTTTGGAAAAAAATAGCACATTAATTCCTCTGCTCTAAGACAAACTTGAATTTTTCCCTGCTGGGCTCCTCTTGGTCCGGTTGTGCTGGTGCCACAGCCAAGATGGGAAGCCAGCACTCCACACTCTGTTAGGTCAGTTAAGCAGCAGTGAAGAATTTCCCCATGGGGATTTTCTGGTCTGCCCTCAGTGGTCAGAGACTTCAAACACAACCACTTAAAGATTGAACCTGATGATCTTTTGAGGTTCTTCCAACCTGGGCTGTCTTAGGATTCTGCAATTCACTTGAAAAATTTACCAGCCTTCAGCACCTCATTGCCTTCTGCTATGATCACATTAGGTTTGAAAATGTAGGGTGACAGTGACCACTCACCCAGTTGTACAGAAATCCCACCCAGAAGGATGTCTCTCAGAATTAGTAAACTGGGCTCTTACCTCTTGTGACACCAGGTGGGTGGCTTGCAGGCCGGCAGCTGCTCAATCCTGTAACAGAAATGGCAATTCCTTACTTGCTGCTGCACAGAAATCCGCAGAGAAAACGTGCAGGTGCCCTCGAAGCAGATTTAAAAGCTGAGCTGAGACACTGACTGTCCTCCTGGAACCGAGCATTGGAGGCACAGGAGTGCTGGGGCACAAGGAGCAGCATCCTCTTCCCACGAGCCTGCAGACCCCCGGCACTTACCTTGGAGCTTCCCCTGGGGACAGGGCAGCCCCGCGGCAGGGCCCTTTTATACGCTGCCCCCTGCAGATGCTCCAGATGCCTGCTCTTTCTTCGGGCAAAACATTTCTGGCAAACCTTCTTTGGCAAAGCATTGTCTGGCAAACTAAGGGCATAATTGTCATTTGACATGGCCAGATATAATTAGAAAATTTTGATGTCTTACTGACTATATGAATACATCTCCTATAAATAATTTGACAAGGGTGTTAAGGAGGGAATCTGGACTAGTCGAGGCACTTGGAGAACTTGGATGCAGGACTTATGGATTCTATTGCTGGCTTTCCCACCGACTCACTCTATGACCCAGGGAGGATTGCTTGGTATGTCTCTGCTGCAGCTATCCCAGCTGTACAATGAGGATGACAACATTTATCTTTCCCATGTAATGGTGTGAAGCTTGTGCAAAATTCCTCAGAGCAATACATTAAGTGAGCCACCCAGAGGGAGATTGCTAAAAGCGTTTGGGGGTTGTGCTGGTGAAAATTCGGAAGTAAAGGAGTAATGTGGGTCCTTCAGTGTGGTAGCGGTGGTGCCTGAGTGTCACAGACTGGTAAGATGACTGTCCAAGAGACCAACATTTGGTCACAGCAAAAGGAGGCTAACATTTAGCTTAACTACTGGGTTGGGGGTCTCAGAGGGAGATACAGGTTCATGAAGAAAATCAGACATAGAGTGGTGCATGCATCCATACACATGGAGTGGCAAAAACAATAGGTGATTCTCCAAGAAGTGTTGTCATAAAGCCTGTGCAGGAACTCTTGCTAAGGGAGATGTCCCAAGGTATGGTGTGATATATGCTGAAGGAAGAGAACAACAGATGCTCCACTCTCTTCTTGATGATGTTCTAATTCATCAGAAAGTACCTATGTTGGCGGTTGAGGAGAGGACCTCAGCTCTCTCTTGTGTCTTCTTTCCAAGTCTGACCTGCAGTATGTATCACAAATAAAGCCAATTGCTGAGGTAAAGAATTGAGTGTGTGGAAATCTATGCATTGAAGCGTTCATACACCTTTCCACAAGGAGTAGTTACAAGTCATAATTCAACCAAGTTTTATTCCACTCCTGCAGAGATTTCTGCTCCTGCAGAATTCCAGACCCCAGCTCCATCCCATTTTCCCCAGTTCTTCTAAGATAAACAAGCCACAATTTCATCTAAAGCCTGTCTCCATATGCATGCTCCCACTACCCCATTCACCATCCAGGAAAAAAGGCAATGACCCCTTCAGCCCTTCCCCACCCACATTGCCCAGAAACTGGTAACTTGACCATCTACACAGTCACACAGTTCCTGCAACAAAAGCTGCTGCTGTCTACATAAGCGCACAAGAGGTGGTAGGCAGTCCTGATACCTTAAGAATGGAGGATTTGATGGCAATCCTGCAGTCACTCATGCAGTTCTAAAGAAAGAGCACTGCCACTTGAGCTGCTTTAGATGCTGTCAGATCTTCTCCTGGTCATTGGAATTTTAGTTATTAAAGGAGGTCAGGGACAAGGTTAGAAAAATGATGTGTGGGGATGTTGCTCCAAGAAGGGCATTGCAGTACCTACATTTTGTCTGACTAGGCTCCACACTGGAACCCAAATCTGTTTCAAGCTGAGGCGCTGAGGCCCTGGGGTGCCACATGGTGCCCAGCAATCCAGTAGGTTATTGGTCCTGGCTGGGAAGGTGACAGAAGGGACCTGGCAGATCAGAGCATGTGTTTAAGAAGACCATGGGAAAAAGCAGAGATGGCTGAGGCCTCTCCCAGGATATAAGAGCCGAGGGGTTTCTGCCATCAGGCTAGGAAGGCAGTTCTGGTCTCCTGTTTGCAGGGAAGCTGTAAGTTCTGAGCTGTCAGTGCAGCATCCTCTGGTAGCAACAGGTTAAAAAGGGCCAGTTGGAGGAGCCAGGGAATTCCAGGCCTGTCAGCCTGACCTCAGTGCCAGGCAAGGTGATGGAACAGATCATCCTGAGTGCAATCACTCAGCACTTACAGGATGGCCAAGGCATCAGGCCCAGCCAGCATGGATTCAGGAAGGGCAGGTCCTGCCTGGCCAACCTGATCTCCTTTCATGCCCAGGTGACTGCCGATGAATGTGGGGCAGGCTGTGGTTGTAGTCTACCTGAACTTCAGCAAGCCCTTTGACACTGTCCCCCACAGCAAACTCCTGGCCAAGCTGTCAGCCCCTGGCTTGGAAAGCAGCATTCTGAGCTGGATTAGGAGCTGGCTGGAGGCTGAGCCCAGAGAGTGGTGGTGAATGGTGCCACAGCCAGCTGGCAGCCAGGCACCAGTGGTGTGCCCCAGGGATCAGTGCTGGGCCCTGTGCTCTTTAATGTCTTTGTCGATGATCTGGATGAGGGCATTGAGTCCATCATCAGTAAATTTGCAGATGGCAGCAAGCTGGGGGCAGGAGTTGAACTGCTGGAGGGTAGGAGAGCTCTGCAGAGGGACCTTGCCAGGCTGGACACATGGGCAGAGTCCAAGGTCATGAGAATTAACACATTCAAGTGCCAGGTTCTACACATTGGCCACAGCAACCCCAGGCAGAGCTACAGGCTGGGGTCAGAGTGGCTGAGAGCAGCCAGGTAGAGAAGGACCTGGAGGTACTGGTTTACAGCAGCCAAACATGAGCCAGCAGTGTGCCTAGGTGGCCAAGAAGGCCAATGGCATCCTGGCCTGCATCAGGAACAGTGTGGCCAGCAGGAGCAGGGAAGTCATTGTGCCCTGTGCTCAGCACTGGTTAGGCCACATCTTGAGTCTGTGTCCAGTTCTGGGCTTCTCAGTTTAGGAAAGAGGTTGAGTTGCTGGAAGGTGTCCAGAGAAGGGCAACAAAGCTGGGGAGGGGTGTGGAGCACAGCCCTGTGAGGAGAGGCTGAGGGAGCTGGGGTTGCTTAGCCTGGAGAAGAGGAGGCTCAGGGGAGACCTTCTTGCTCTCTACAACTCCCTGAAGGGAGGTTGTACCCAGGTGGGGGTTGGTCTCTTCTCCCAGGCCCCCAGCACCAGAACAAGAGGACAGTCTCAGGCTGCACCAGGGGAGGTTTAGGCTGGAGGTGAGGAAGAAATTCTTCATAGAGAGAGAGAGATTGGCCACTAGAATGTGCTGCCCAGGGAGGTGTTGGAGTCACCATCCCTGGAGGTGTTTAGGAGAAGACTGGATGGGGTGCTTCGTGCCATGGTTGAGTTGATCAGATGGTGTTGGGTGAGAGGTTGGACTTGATGATCTCTGAGGTCTCTTCCAACCTGGTTAATTTCTATTCTATTCTATTCTATTCTATTCTAGTCTAGTCTAGTCTAGTCTACTCTACTCTACTCTACTCTACTCTACTCTACTCTACTCTACTCTACTCTACTCTACTCCATTCCATTCCATTCCATTCCATTCCATTCCATTCCATTCCATTCTACAGAATGATAGAGTGGCTGCATTGAAAGAGTCCTTCAAAGATCACCTAGTCCAACACCCTGCTGTGAGCAACGGGACTTCCACTAGATCAGTTTGCTCAAAGCCCCATGCAGCCTGACCCACAACACTTCCACTGGTGGAGTACATAGCTTCTCTTGGAAACCTGTTTCAGTGTCTCACCACACTCATCTTGAAATATTTTTTCCTTATATCCATTCAGAATCTACCCTCCCAGTTTAAAGCCATCCCATCTTGTCCTGCCATGACAAGCACTAATAAAATATCTTTCTCTGTCTTTCTTGTAAGCCCCTTTTAAGTACTGAAAGGTCTTCTCAAACCTTTCCTCTCTCAGCTCTTCTTAAGAGATGTGTTCCAAATCTTGGAACAGAGCTACCCTGCTGCTCCTCTCTCTCCAAATACTCTAAATTCCCTGGAAAATGTTCAGTCTTTATCTTTGCTTAGAATCACTGAATCATCAAATGTACTGGTTGGAAGGTATCTCAAAAGGTCTCCTAGACCAAGCCCCTTGCAGTTAGCAGGGACATCCCCAACTAGAACAGGTTGCTCAGAGTCCAAATCAAGCTTGACCTTCAATGTCTCCATGGGGGATGGGGCTTTCACCACATTCCCTGGGCAACCTGTTCCAGTGTTCCACCATCTTCACCGTAAAGAACTTCCTTCTAAAATCCAGTCTGGATCTACCCTGCTCTAGTTTCAAACCATTGCCTATTGTCCTGTTGCTACAAGCTCTTCTAAACAGTCCCTCCCCAGCCTTACTGTAGGTCTCCTTCAGGCACTGGAATGCTGCTCTAAGTCCTCCCCACAACCTTCTGTTCTCCAGGCTGAACAGCCCCAGTTCTCTCAGCCTGTCCACATAGGGGAAGTTCTCCAGCCTTTTGATCACTTTGTGGCCTCCTCTGGACCATCTCCATCAGGTCCATGTCCTTCCTGTGTTGGAGGCCCCAGAGCTGGACACAGCACTGCAGGTGAAGCCTCCTCAGAGCAGAGCAGAGGGGCAGGATCCCCTCTCTCTACTTGCTGGCCATGCTGCTTTTGATGCAGCCCAGGATGCCACTGGCTGCCTGCACTGCAAACTCATGTACTTAAGAATTTGCTCTACAGAGCTATCTTTTTACTGAACTGTGTTTTCAAATTCCAGCTGCAGTTTTCCCCACTATGGTTATCTTACATTTTTCCAAAGACAATGCAAAAATCTCAAAGCACAAAACGATGAAGAACTTTTGGATAGCTTGTGGAACCTCCATGATTTTTACAGACCGAATGAAATGGATTTGCAGAGAATGAAACAGTTTAAAGTTGATGATGTCTGTGAGCATTCAGGTACAATGTCTGATTCAGATGATTTTCAACCTGCACAGAGCAGAATAGGAAAGTTGAGGAAAATGCCTACATACTGAGCTCACTTACATATGAAGGGTGCTCATAAAAGAAACTGTCCTGCTGCCTTTTTCAGAAGCCACATGGTGTAGTGCAGCACTGACCTAACTTCTCAGTATGAACTTGAAGTGATCCTTTTGGGGCTCTTTTCTGGTTACAGCAACAGCTGAGAAAAGAAAGAGCTGATTCCTACTGCTGCCAGGACTTAACAGAAACTCAGCAGGGGGCGGCTGCTGAAATTCCTTCTTCAATCCTCTCTCTCACATCACTGTCCCCTGCTCTTTTCCCCCATTCCCAGGGTGACATGTAACTCAACACTCTTCCTTGAGTCTCTCAAGTCTCCTTCCATGTACAAGTAGAGATTCTGAGGGAAATACAACATGCAGAATTAACACAGCAAAAGTTCATTCTACAACAGTCTCTGCTTCACAATACCCAGGATCCAAAGTACTGAAAATGGCCACAGCAGGAAACCTTTATGAAGCTGAAATTCTCTGCTGTGTTTATCCTTGGATGAACTCCATCCTACTCAGCAGTAGCTGGGTTTTGTTCACTCAAATAGGTGGAGCTGAGGCAGAACTACATGTATTGAAGAAAATCATCTTACATCTGAGTCACAGAACCACAGAATTGTTTGGGCTGGAAAAGCCCTCTAAGATCATCCAGTACAGCCATCAACCCAGCACCACCATGGCCACTAAACCACGGCTCCAAGTGCCATGGCCACACATTTACTGATCACCTCCAGGGGTAGGGACTCCACCACCTCCCTGGGCAGTCTCTTCCAATCCCTGACCACTCTTGCAGCGAAGATATTCTTCCTCCTCTCCTGACACAATTTCAGGCCATTTCCTCTGTCTCTATCACCTGACACTAGAGAGAGGACACAAACTCCCACCTCACTCCAACCTCCATTCAAGGAGTTGTAGAGAGTTATGAGGTCTCCCCTCAGCCTCCTCTTACCCCTGTCTGTGCTAACAAAAGTATTCTAATCATGATAACAGCACTCTCTATCCTCCTAAGCAGCAAGGACAATCACAGTTCCCAAAGGTGTATCAGAAGGAAAGTGCAACACCTGAGCAGGCAATGCTGCAGATGTGTCCTGCAGTGGTGCCAGCATCTTGGCAGGAAAGGGAAACTCCATTTCTTCCAGAAGCAGGTAGCAATTTAGAGACAGCTTAGCTAAGTGCTTGGGAGAAAATCCTCCTCATGCCTAGGAAGAAACTCTCAACTACCTGACCTGATGAGCACAAGGACTGATTAAACTCTGACTGCCTATAAGCTGCATGTGCTTCCTTTTGGGAAGCTCTTCCTGTAAGGTCCAACAGACCAGGAGCACTGAAAAGGCAGTGTATATGTTTAGTCACTTCAAGCACACTAGAGAAATATCTCATTGCTCTGAGTACTTTTGACCACTATATAACTACATCCCAGGCTACTAGAAACATTTTCAACAGCAAAAGATGTTTGGATGTCATAGTTGTTTAGGAGCAACTTCATCAATCCTTGCCAAGCTGGTTATCCTGGTCTCACAGATCACAGCTCACGGGCTTATCTCAGAGACACAACTCAGCTCATTTCCTGTTCTAGAGGAATCTCCTAGCTGACATTAAACCTGACACACTGAGAAAATAAAAAGAAATGTGCTGAGAATTTTATTTTCATCATTTGCTACTTTTCATCTACCTTCACCTGATTTACAACACAGAAAAAGGTATAATCCTTTACTTGATTTTTGGTAGCTGTAAAACACCATGTTCAGTGACACAAAGCACTACAGACCATTGAAAAATCTTGTCAACATCTGACATTTTGACTAAACAAAACAAAAAGTATAAAGAAAGAGAGTCAAGATGGCAATCACACCTTATTTACATATCCTCCTTGTGAATGCATTGGTAAAATCCTTCCAGAGCAGCATGGCTTTAATGATAACTCAGACATAAACCACAGGTTTGCCAGAACTTCCAACAACATTAGCTGCATAAGTCTTCCAAGAGCAGATTTCTACCTCAGCAATCATAGAATCACAGAATTGTCAGGGTTGGAAGGGACCTCAAGGATCAGCCAGTACCAAACCCCCTGCCATGGGCAGGGACACCTCACACTACAGCAGGTTGCTCACAGCCACATCCAGCCTGGCTGCAAACACCTCCAGGCAGGAGGCTTCCACCACCTCCCTGGGCAACCTGTACCAGTCTCTCACCACCATCATGGGGAACAACTTCTTCCTAACATCCAATCTCAGTCTACCCATTTCTAGTTTTGTTCCATGCCCCCCCAGTCCTATCACTCCCTGATACCCAAAAACATCATTCCCCAGCTTTCTTGTAGCCCCCTTCAGATACTGGAAGGCCACAATAAGGTCTCCTTGGAGCCTTCTCTTCTCCAGACTGAACAGCCCCAACTTTCTCAGTCTGTCTCCATAGGAGAGCAGCTCCAGCCCTGTATTTATCTTCATGGCCCTTCTCTGGACACCTTCCAGCACCTCCAGATCTTTCTCATAATAGGAGCTCCAGAACTGGGCACAGTACTCCAGGTGGGGTCTTCACAGAGTTGTCTGGGGCTGGTTACCATCCCAGCATACAGTATTTGCTGTCCACAACAAAAACTTTCTTAGCAGGCACTTAATCAGTACTGCCATTAGTGCCGGAACCAACACACAAAGACAACTGAGACAGGCAAGAAATACTGGAGAACGATTTGGCTGGAAAAATCAGACTAAAACATAAGCAAGCAAACAATGTTCTTAGGTACTCTTTGCCAAAATATCAGTCACTTGCTTTCTGCAGCTTTCAAACAAAAGGAAAAATATTTCCCTGGTTTCTTTCTTTATTTATTTGTTTATTTGGTTTTGGTTCACTTCTGCTCCTTGTGCACAGGTCGAGGATTTCGGGAATCAACGATTACTGCCAAGGAAAAGAGACTGAACATTAGATTCAAGTTTCCAAGGCACAGCAGGAAAAATAATTTTGACTTTTTCTAGAGGTCAAAGTTGAAGATGAGCACCAGATGGACAAAATGAAAATATAAGGCTGTGAATATAGAGAGAACTGTTTTAATCTCCTGCATCATGGAATCAAGGGAAGTTTGTACAAAGCCTATTCTGGAGTGCTCTGTAAGAAGCTGCCTTGGCCACTCACATGAGCATATCCTGAAGGGACCTGAACTTCTCATCCTTTGTGGCAGCTTTGTTTTCCCACAGAGTTGATCTTTCCCTCGGCAATGATTAGTTTATCTTTCCTTATATGCTGACCTCTAAGCTTCTTACAAAGGACGAGTAGCTCTCTATAGTCTCAAGCCCTCAGTGCTGTGTCTTGCCTGCTCTAAGTTCACAGACATTAGTGTATAGCACTGGAGAAAGCAGTGTCCCAGTCTTTGGCAGTACACTGCACTACACCAGGGACATTTGCAGATAGAGGAAGCCAATTACTTACACTGATTAAACACTGGCAGATTCCCTGTCAGGCTTTTGATTTGTGCCAGCTAGCCATCTCTTAAGTAGATTCAAAGGCATAACTGGACAGCTGGCATTTTCTGGGACCATTCCCAATACAGTTTGCATCCAGCCTCATCATTCTTGATACAGAAATAGTTTACTTCTATAAGAACAAGCAATCCCATGCCAATTGGCTTAAGTTCCTGGACATGTTTAATTTACTACTGTAGCTGTAGTGCTCCTCTAGAAAGGTTTTGAGCAGCCACGAAGTAGCTGTCCTTGGGAAAGGAAGGCCTGGCTAGCAGAAGCACCAATACTTTGATAGGAAAAGGGAAAGGACATGGATCTTTCCTCTGTTAACTTGCTGCCAATGTTCCCAAATCTGCAGGGCTGAACTGTGCTGCAGCTGAATGCAAACTCAGCAGAGCCAAAAGGTGAGAGGCAGAGTGAGAGCAGAGCCTGGATACAGCAACGCATGTGGGCAAGGCTCTGCGCTGACATTCCCATGGAAGAGAAAGGATTTGAATGTGCTGAAAATAGATTCTTCCTGCCATGGAGACTGGGCAGCTGCCTTGCTTTCTGACACCCCTTGAGACATGGCTTCCCCTTAGCCCCTGTTCTGTGACTGCCTGTGAGACCAGGAGCAGTAAGGCCCATCTTAGTGAGGCAGCACAGGTCAAGGGGGGAAGGGAAGGCATCTCAAGAGTGCTGCTTTAGGACGTCCCACCTCACCCCACTCCCCCTCCTTGCTGTTCTCTTGGCTCTGTTCATCTCATTAACTGGAAACCTTACTTTAGCTGAAACCAATGTGTGGAAGAGCAGACAGTGATTATGAAATTCCATGCTAAACAACTTCATGCTCTTTGTACAGGACTTTCACAGCACATCTTGCAGGTGTCTCATTTAGAAGCTGTGGGTATGTGGCCAGGGCAAATGGGTTGCTGTGACATCTGAAAATCATGGAATCATAGCATGGCTTCAATTGGAAGAGACCTTGAAGATCTAGAGCCAATGAGCAGGGACGCCTCCAACTAAACCAGTTTTCCCAAAGCCTCATCCAGACTGGTCTTAAATACTTCCAGAGATGAGGAGCCTGGACTCATCTGTGGGTAGCAGTCAACAGCTAATGAGTAGCTGGCTGGCAGCTGTTAATGTGCACAGTAGCCAGTGGATCACAATGAGGCCTTTGTCTTTCAAAATCTTCACCAGCACCCTGAGTGATGACAGGGAGCACACTTCTGGCAAATCTGCAGGTAACACTGATCTGTGGGGAGTGGCTGCAGAGGTCCAAGCCAGTGAGAGCCTGAACAACCTGAAAGCGAGGCCAACAGAAATCTCAGTAAGGAGAAGTGCAGAGTTTTCCACCTGGGGCAGAATAGCACCATACAGACAGGGAAGTTTCTTAGCACTAGCACTGCTGGAAGGATGTGGGGGTGGAGGAGGCTAGTTTGAGTGTGAGTCAGAATTCCTCACTGTGAGAAAACAAATCCCATAGTGGGCTGCGTTAGGAATAGCAGCAGTATGTCCAACATACAGAAGTTACTTTCCCTCCTGTACTTGGGGCTGGTGCAGTCACACCTGGAACACATTATTGCATTTGAGTCTTACAGATCAAGAGATATGTGGAAAAACTGGAGAGGCTCCAGTGAAGCATTACCTAGATGATGAATGACCTAGAGCACATGACCTGGCCTACAAGCTCCCAACAAGTAGAGGGCAAAACCCTGTCTTTGCATCTTCCACTATTTCCTGTCTGCACTTCCCTCAAGCCTTCTGATCCTTGGTCAGAATGTGTCTCACCATAAAATAGTGGCAGGTGGCATCAGAGGTGAGTCTGAATTGCCAATTTCTTCTTTGTGAGAGTGACTGAAGAAAACTGTCTGTGTATTCAGTGAGTAAAGTGTCTGCACGTTGTTGGAGCCAAAACATACCACCAAAGCCTTTACTCTATGGCAGTGTTGTGCTTTAACCCCAGTAGGCAGCTCCACACAGCTGCTGGCTCCCTCCCTCCCTCCCACTGGGATGGGGGACAGAATTAGAAGGGTAAAAAAAAAAGAAATAAAAATTTCTTCCTGTCCTGAAAAAGTGTGGGCTGAGATAAAGATAGCTTTGTGGCTAAAGCAAAAGCCATGCTCACAAGCAAAGCAAAACAAGGAATGCATTCAGCACTTCCCATTGGCAAGCAAAAGCTTAGGCATCTCCAGGAGAGCAGGGCTCCAACAATGCCTTGGTTTAAGGAGGCTCTCTTTAACTTTTCCCAAAGCAGTTAAAGAAAAACACTCCAGACTGGGTTGGATAGAAATGGAAAGTTTAAATGGAAATGCCATTCATAACTACATTCTACAGTGCAAAGCATATAATATAAACACCCCCAAAAAATCCATAGGACATCTTGGCCACAGTTCTCAAAAACCTCCTTAGGCCAAAGCTTCTGACCACCTTCCTCCAAACCAGGCCAAAAGCTCAGGCCTCAGATGCCCTGCCCCCTCTACCCACCCCCCATAGCTTAGCTAAAAATGACATGGCTAGAAATTAGCCTTGCCCAGGCCTCTAGCAGGCTGCTGAAGGCTGAAACCCTCCCCCACAGCAGACAGGAGATAAGGGAGCCTGTGCCAGCAAGTGAGCAGAGAGAGGGAAAAAGGGGAAGGGGCAGCTTATGCTCTTCCCTTATGTAGGAGAGATGCAGGCATTCTGGGAATAAAGTAACAAATATTACACTGTCTGGTCCACCTTCTGAACCTATCTAGCCTCTGGAGGCCTGTACTCTATGGTTCTTAAAGGCACCCAGCCTCAAACCATGACAATGCAGTGTAACAGTGACTTGAGAAGACAAACACCATCACTCCAAATTCCCCTCAGCCCCCACTTCTTCCCCCAGCTTCTCTTGCTGAAGACAATATCAGCTGGTCTCAAATATCCCTGTGGTCAGCTGGGGTCAGCTGCCTCTGCTGTGTCCTCTCCCAAGTGCTTGTGTACCTCAGCGTGAGAGGTAGAAAAGGCCTTGGCACTGTGCAAACACTGCTCAGCAATAAGCTGATCACCTCTGCATGATCAACACTGTTTTCACCACACAGCCCCGTAACAGCTACAGCAAAGGAGTGTGTCTCTACCCAGCTAAAACCAACACATGCAACCAGCAACCTGTGGCATAGAAAAGAAGGGGCTAATGATACCTCATTTTCTCCTGTAAAGTACTACGGCAGTAGAATATCCAAGCCAGATGTGGAAATAATCAATTCTTTTCAGGCTCAGCACATACCACTGTGTTTGCAAACTGGCTGCTGGTGGATAGAGAGGTCCCTGAGAAGCCTTCCAGCACATGAATGTGAGTCCTGCCTTGGTGTGCCAGAGATGCTTTTGTGGGCAACTCTGTTGCTGCCTGCTGCTGGCTCTGTTGCATTGTGGTTGTCTGCATGGCTGCTCTGGTGCAAAGCATTAAGTCAAAGTATCTTTCCTGATCTGCAATACAGGAGGATGAAAAAGGTACTAAAGAAGGAGAATGGAGGATAATTCCTGTGTGTTAACTGGACTGGCAGGACAATTTGTCGGTCCTTCAGCCTTAAACATCCCTTAGGCACCAGCAGTCAACAGGCATTGCTGAAAGTCAGTGAACCCAAAAGTGTCAGTCAAAGAAACTGGTAGGGAATTCCAGCATGAAAGAGCTTGGCTTTGTATCTCCTCCATCTTGAACAGCCCTTCTTCACCAGGACAGAATGGCATCGTTTCCCTGTTGCCTGGGAACAGACAAACCATCAAATTCTTGTGTTGGAAAATAGCTGGGGTTGGTGTGCTTCTTCACAAGGAAGCAACAAGAGGTATGATATTACTTTTCAAACTGGCAGAGTTCTTTCAGTAACACTGCTGGGACATGGGGAATACCTATCAGCCTTGTGGAAGGAGCCTCTACGACTCATTAAATCCCTTGCAGCCAAACACAGTCATAGGTGTACCAAAATAGCTCTGATTGCTGGGCAACCTACACCATAACATGAAAATGTGGACTGAATTTGTTGCTGCCTTCACAACTGTGATGGTAACTTAATATTTGATCCACATGAGCTGTGTGACACTGTGGCAAACAGCACTCCCTCATCAGTTCAGAGGTAAGATGAGAGCAGAACAGCAAAGAGTGACCAAAAATAAGAGGTGGGAGCATTAACAGAAGCCAAGTGTGCTCTTTGGCTTCCCAAAGAGGCTGAGCGATTGAAGCACACCAGCTGTGGTGCATTGGAAATTGGGGAGCAGTGATGGTTCTGTGTCAAGCCCTGGTAACACCTCCTCTGAAACATTCTGTGCTGTCCCAACCAGGCACATTCAGAAACTACTGACTTGAGCCATGTGGGGAGTAAAGAGAATTTGTGATACCACAGGGGAACAGAGAAGCTCCTTTGAGAAAGGAACGTGGAAGAATTCAACATAGCAGAGGCTCACCATTGAGGGGTGCTGGCTCCAGCAGCTTTCCATCCTCTCCATGAATGCATGGAGTGCTTTGCCTTCCCAGGTGCACTCTGCCCAGAGCCACAAGCAGTGGCACTGCCCATGCTCAGCCTACCCTCCCCTCCCAGGGAGCAGAGCCTGCCCTGGCTCTGCAGCAGCAGCACCTGGGCTCCAGGCTCTCCATGGCATGGACTTTTAGCCAGGTGCTGACCCCAAGAGGGACTACCTGCCTTGCTGCCTTGGGTCAAGCCAAAGGCCATCCCAGAGCAGCGTCTTTGTGGCAGTATCTGAGACCATCACAGGCATCTGAGGCTGATGAAGTATGGGAATTGTGGCAATAATTATGGTCAGCATGCCTCAGCCAGCCCTGGAGCAGAACAGCATCAAGCTACCTCTCCCAAGGGGTCAGGGACAGAAGGAAGGGAAAACTAGGCAGCTTTGTTGCTCTAGTGTAATGCAGCAGATGCAACAGACCCCTTCCAGAGTATGAAAGCATCACTGGAAATCTGTTGATCTGACAGCATTTTCCCTCCCAGAGGAAAATTCTTGTCCTCTGCCATGGCAGGACAGTCCTGTCGCATGTCTCCCCATAGCTTTAGGGCAAGAGGGCTGCTGATGGTGTCTTGTATTGAGCTTTTAGGAAGGTGCTGGGCTTCCATCAGTTCACTCCTGCCTGAGCAGAAGCTCCTTCATGTCCTCAGTTGAGATGCCCATGTGGAAGTCCTGCAGCCACAGTCCAGTGGCAGAATGCTTGTCAACATTCTCAGGAAACAATCCACACATGCAAGAGCTGCTTGGATTGTTTGGGAAGAGCCCGAGTGGCCTGGCATCTACTAAACAGTGGATTATCTGCATGACAAGGAGGTTTGTGCAGAGCATTCAGGGCTCTTCTGATGTAGAGCAACAAAGCCCCAGGCATGTGCTGGCAGAATGCAATTCCCCTTCTAGTGTCAGTCAGCAAGTACAATGTGGCATGACAGAGCCCTTTCCGTAACAAGGTATTGTATGACCTCCAGAGAGCAGCTCATCCAGGAGAGAATGCAGATGGGTGCCAGCATACAGGGACCAGCAGTCTTCTGCTAAGAATATAAACAAAGAAAAGCAAAGTGAAAAAAACACCCACCATGATTCAAAAAGAGCTGTGTCATGGTAATTGCAGTGAGAGGCCACTGCCTGAGGTACTGCAGAACAACAGATGAAAGCCCACTGAAAGCAAGTACAGTATTCCCACCCATCGTGATAAATTCAATATTGAGAAGGTGTGTGGTTCTTCTCCTAGCAGTTCTCTCCCTAAAGGCTAGAAATTTTAGGATTTTATGATTCAGTCCAGCTCTGGAGCCCCTATTACAAGAAAGATCTGGAGGTGCTGGAAGGTGTCCAGAGAAGGACCACGAGGATAAATAGAGGGCTGGAGCTGCTCTCCTATGGAGACAGACTGAGAGAGTTGGGGCTGTTCAGTCTGGAGAAGAGAAGGATCCAAGGAGACCTTCTTGTGGCCTTCCAGTATCTGAAGGGGGCTACAAGAAATCTGGGGAAGGATGTTTTGGGTGTCAGGGAGTGAAAGGACTGGGGGGAATGGAGCAAAACTAGAAATGGGGAGATTCAGATTGGATGTTAGGGAGAAGTTGTTGCCCATGATGGTGGTGAGAGACTGGCACAGGTTGCCCAAGGAGGTGGTGGAAGCCTCATACCTGGAGGTTTCTGCAGCCTGGCTGGATGTGGCTGTGAGCAACCTGCTGTAGTGTGAGGTGTCCCTGCCCATGGCAGGGGGTTGGAACTGGATGATAATTAAGGTCCCTTCCAAGCTTGACAATTCTGTGATTCTAAATGTTTGGCATTCCCATCAAAGTTCTTGTTGAGGGATTTTTGTGACTCACAGATTGCTGTTTCTGAGCTGGCATCTTGCCTTATCAGTTCATCTACCTGATAGATAACACAGCTTGTACTCTACACATCTGGCCAGAGAGAGAAACCTGACAAATACCCTTGACATTCATTTGTTATCAGTGACACTACCAAAACCTCTTGAGCAGAAGGACATTGTTCTCATGAGAGTTCAGCTGAGACCAAGAAGGCAGCTGAGCTTCCAAGGAAAAGCACGATTGCTGTTGCTGTCCCTCATCTGGGGTCTTCAGCCAGTGTGCAAAACCCAACTGACACAGCAGCAAGCCACGTTTTTAATTCCAGTTCTGTGCACAAAAGGGTACCAGGCTGTCCCAGCCAGGAGCTGCCCAGGGCAAAAGGACAGGACAGATCTTGTACCCCTTCCCAAGGAGGAAGATTCAAATGCTCCACACTGGGCTGGCAGTTCAAATGGAAATTCTGTTTACAAATACATACAAAAGGGATTCAGGTAAAAGGAAAACATCCATGAGTCAGGCTCAGTTCTTCACCTGGGCCTACCAGGCTGTGGTGGTTCAGGCTGGGTGCTGGCCCAGATGCCACTGCACAGAGCACACCTGGGAGGTCCCTACGGGTGGGCCCAGCCCAGGGGGTGGTCACAGGCAGGTATTTCATTCCCATAATGCCCTGCTCCCCTATAAAATGTCCATGCGGGGTCTTCCCTTCCTCTCTCGTCCCCAGCTGCAGCCTGGGTACAATGGCTGAGCCGCCTCCCTGGGGCCTGCCCAGGCCCCAGGCTGGGTTGTGTGGGGAAGGAAAGAGCCCTGGGGGGTTTGGGTGTACCCCCAGGTGGGGATGGGATGTTCTTGGGCATGTTCTGGGATCTCTCTCTTTGTCACGGTTCTCTGTAAAGCTTTCATTGTGGTTTTTTATTGTTTTGTTCTATTTAAACTCTCCATCACTTTTGCAATCCCTTTGTCTGAGTCGTTGTTCCTGCCCGTGGTGGGGAGAGGATCTGCCCCAAACCATTACACAGGCCTAAACCTTCCAGAGCCTTCCAGAAACCTCCATCCCCCTCAGCCTCAGCAGCCCAGGAGCAGCCACACTGCCCCCCCCCAACCCCAGCCCCACCTAGACCCAGGCCTGCCGCAGGCTTCCCCAGGCCCTGTGGCGTAGCTGGAAACTCACTGCCAGCTAAGGCCTGGGGAAAGCCTCTCCCCCACACACCATAAGATAACAGCACAGGGTCCGAGACAGAGAGAGGAGACAGAGGTTTGGCTGTGCACTGCCTTAACTGAGAGAGACAGGAAAATGGAATAGAGTAACAGATGGCAATATCCTGGGATGAACTGCCTGACCCCCTGGGGCTCTCTAGGCTCTGGAGGACTTTTCTGTGTGGTTATACCAATGAACTCCTGCTTGCCCTTAGCCTACAACACAGGCAACACCTGCCAAAGCAAGCACGTCTTTGGAGGAATAATGTGGGTCTTACATACAAAACATTGGCAAGGAAACAGAAGTAAATAATGGGTTAGTCAGTAACCACTCCTCACGACATACAAAAGCAGGAATTTACCATTCTCTTGTCTCAAGGCTCCTGGTGTCCTTGTTCGAAAGGAGTTCAGGCCAAAGTCTGATGTCTCTTGATGTCATCTACCTGGCTGTGCAACCTGGAATCTTTGTGGCTGTTAAGCCTTTTATTTTGGTAATACGGTCACTTGTGAGACAGGACAGGAGCACAGAACCAGACACCTTCCCAGTCTGCCTGTATCAATCAACATGTCCTACAAAAGGTTCTGCAATCTCAGCAGAGCCCAAATTGCCTCTAGTTATAATGAAGGACAATAGAGGAAAACTGATGATAAGGTGCACACCACTGTAGTGACCAGAGTTTGATGGCATCCTCCCAGTTCTCAGTTTCTATTGTATTTATTTATGTACCCCAAGTTCTCAGAAGATAGATCTAGCAGAGCTTGAGGATTAGAAATGTACCTCTGAGTCTCAAACTGAATTAGCATATGATCACTTTACATTCACTCATTTAACTCCTAATATTTTCCTTCAGTCTAAAGAGATTTTTTTCCTCTCCTTGCTCTTTTTCTCCTCAGTAGAGTTATACAAATAAATCCATCTTGTATCAGCTTCATCTCACTGGACTAAACAAGCCAACTTGTCCAAGTCATTCATTCACAAAACAGTTATACATTCTAATCCATTTTAATAATTATGAGCTACACTTATCCCAGGCAGTGGAATCTTTCTTAACTATCTCAACAATGTTTGTTTTATAGAGATGACTCTTCATGGCGTTCTTCAGTGTGGTTCTTGCATTCTCTTTTTTGGTGGAGCTGACTCTGGGTTTGGTAGATTCACTTAACCACAGAGTGGCATAAGTAGTCTCTGGCTGGAAAGGATCAGAGCTGTATTTGCTGCTTCACAGGAGTGTGTCTGTCTTAAGCCCAGGCAGCAGAACTGACAGACTCACGGAACGTGCAGTTGGAGCCACAGGCAGCAGGACAGCAGAAGTCACAGGCTAGGTAAGAAGGAGACAGAGGTACTCAGAGTAGAAAAGAAAGACCTAGGCTTTAGTTCTCTTCTTTCAAATATGCACACATTTCATGTCTACAGTCATGGAAAGACATCTTTTAAACCACCCAAGAGCAGCACAGGTTTTAGCAGCAGAAGGCATTCTGCAGCTCATCTCAGCTGTGCGTCATCTCAGCTGCTTTTATTGCTAACACTGCTTCAGAAGTTGAAGTTCAAACTCTTCTCATTTTTTTTCTACAGATCTCCTTACAACCAGTACTCCTCACACTTCTCTTCCACCCTTTGGAGAGGAAGAGAGACTAGGGGAGGCTATTTGCGTTCTGCCTTCTGGCTTTTTATTGGCCAAAGCAGCTTTATCAAGTATCTCACAGCTTTTTGTCAGGAAAGCCTGAACAAGGAATATGACAGCAGTGACAACGTTTTTCTACATCTGCTAAAGCTCCAGTAACAGGGATCAAGGCATATCTCCTCAAGGCCCTCATTTCCCCACTGCCCCCTGGGAAGGATTCCCTGAATACTTGTAAGTAAAGGTCTAAGTCCTAATCAGTCATTATGCCCAGCTCAAGTATCATGCTCCTGTTTGCAAGAACCCAAAAGAGTTGATTTCATAACAGGACCTAATATTTATGGCCAGGTTCTCAGATTTTCCATTTTCTGCACCATCACTCAGCCTGCAGAGTGCTTTGTCCTTCTTATGTTTTCATCAGGTCTTTGCTGATAGTGAAAGCTTTGCTCCTGGGTCTTTCTGCATTTGTAAAATGGCAGGATCCAGCCAGTCCTTGACTCCAAGTCTAGTAACAATATTATCCTGTAGCCATTGATAAGGCTGCTGACAATATTTGTCCCTAAGCACACAGTTCTGCCCCGACACAGACCATGACTAAATGGTCTGTGACATTTGGAGAGGCTCTCAGTGTAGAAGAAAAAAAAAACAGTAACCTCAGTATAACTTCTGAGAAGTCCTAATATTTCCTTAAAACACACAGACATCCTGGGGACGTAGAGAGTGAGATCAAAACACTCTGCTGGAAGAGCAGGAATCACACAGCCAGCGTGCAGCGCTGAGTGCAGGTGAGCAACGCTATCCATACATGGGTGGTAGGTGGAAGAGCCTTTATAGTTAATTTTTAGGTGGTCTCAGAAATTAAAAGGCTGCAAACATACCAGAAGGAAGTGCTGTAAAAGTGACACTGGAAAAAATGAAACTGTCCCTTCAGGCAAGAGATGCAACCCCTTGAGGACAAGTGCAAAGGATGAAGATCAACTGTATGGGTCTCATTTTTCACACAGAGAAATAGAAATGTTGCTTCAGCAGAGGCTGGTCATTCCCTGACAGGCTGTTCACCAGGGGATGCATTGCATACAGTATGTCTCCAAATGCACATTTGAATGTACAGAGCCAAGAGGCAGCATGTTAGAGCTTCATGTTCTGTCAAAGCAATCCCACCTGCACAGCAGAGACAGACAGATCCCTCAGCTGTGCGTGCTGGGACAGTGCTACACTGACAGTGCTCTCCTCTGCAAACCAGAGCAGCTGTCAGGCTTCAGTAAGAGAGCAAATGAAGGGGCTGGGACATGAGAGGCAGAGAAATGTGCAGTGACAACCAGGAGACAGAAGCCAAAAAGCAGGAAGGAGGTGAGTAAAAGGAAAGCTGGATTCCAGCAGTACTGCTCAGCAGTAACTCCAATGTTCATCTTATCCAGAGAGAAGAATTTCTCTCTCCCCAAATCAATCTGTTTAGTGACCCAACAGCCACAGTGTTTTCCAGCCCACACAGGACTCCCAAAAGTATTTCTGGGCAGAATATGCTCCTTCAGTGTCCAGGGTGGTGCTACGAGGACCATGATCTCACTCCTTTATTCTTCATAGCTGTTTGCAAGAAAGTCACACTGGGGCAATCTGTGTGTCAAAGAGTTACCTGCTCATGAAATGAAAAGCTTCTCACACAGTGCCTAGCATGCACACACTACACTCTCAGTATTCCAGGAGTGTTCCAAACACTTCCTGTCCTCCCAGTCCCCACAGGTACTCTGCTTTCCCTTCCTTTGTTTTTCTCAGACATTTCTTTTTGACACCACCACTGACAAGGTCTTGGATTGTGAGATGCCACCAGACACAACCTGCCTACCAGTCCCTGCTGTGGCTCCAGGACAAAGCAGAGATTTGGCAGAGGGACCTGTTTCCAAGGCACTCTTTCAGTGCCTGGTGAGAAAGGCACTAAGGAACTCAGACAACAGGCATGAAATGGGGGGGGGGGGAAATACAAAGCATGCCCGAGGCTGGCAGACCTTGTCTTCAGACCCTTTCCAGAGATTCACCTCCACTCTTTCTTCTGAAATCATACATTTGCCTTTAGAGACTGCAGCCTTCACTCATCACTGCCTGCCTTTACTCAACTACCTTCTTGATTTTGAAAGGGCTCAGCAGCTTGTGCAAATGGTGAAGAGAAAAACTGCCATTGTCAAGCTTTAAATTATATCTCAGGAGTCAGATACAGTTTCTTCCTGGGCCTCAGATTACTGGGGTTCAAGCAGTTGCTCTAGTTAGTCTGACACAACTAAAGTCCCTCCAGAGAAAACAATTTCTGTGCTGCTGAGATGTGTGATCTAACTGACAGGAAAGGGAATGGGGCTCATGTATTCTAAGAAATCCACATCACTTTCACATCAAGATGATTATGGACTTGAAAGTCTGTGCAATGCAAACAAGGTATCAGATGGAGCTATTTTAAACCTTCTCTCAGAGAAGTTTGTTTGCACTTCTTATGGCCTCCTGTTTTTCTCAAGATCAGTTATCTTTGCATCAGCACTTACCAGCTGACAGCCAGCCTGACTCCAGAAATAGAGTGTCAGTGCAAAGTGACTCCTGGCCTCCCTGTATGGCAGCAAATCACAAAGTGAGGAGAAATTGATTTTCCATTCCACCTCTATTAATATTCCAGTTTGATCCTGATAATCCTCTGTACTGCATAGGGTGTCCAGTGGAGTTCTGCACAGTGCAATGTGTGTGAATCCAGTCCTCCCTGTGCCTACCACCTCTAAGAGAAAACCTCTGCTGAAGATCTTATTTTTAAAACGTGCAGATTTTCCCTGTACAAAGAAATCCACAACGTCAATGGTTTGTGCAAAATGTTGTGAGGCTATATCAGATTGATGAATAAACAACAATCTTTGGTTCAACGTACTTTGTATTGCTTTCAGATAGATGTGGGCCATCCATTCCTATTATTTGAGACATCTTCCAAAGGGAACAGAATGGATCATGTCTAATGATAAAGTTTGTTTGACCTCCAGATAACAGACACAGACTTCAACCTTTTCTATACTTTCAAATGCAAAGTTTTTGGTGGCTTCACAAGAGCAGACTTCACATTTTATCCTCCCTTTTATTCCTTGTCATGGAACACTGTGAGATGGCTCCAACCACTTTTCAGTCCCTCTAGAATAGAATAGAATAGAATAAACCAGGTTGGAAGAGACCTTCAAGATCATCACGTCCAACCTATCACCCAACACCACCCAATCAACTAACCCATGTAACCAAGCACCCTGTCAAGTCTCCTCCTGAACACCTCCAGTGATGGCGACTCCACCACCTCCCCAGGCAGCCCATTCCAATGGGCAATCCCTCTCTCCGTGTAAAACTTCCTCCTGACCTCCAGCCTGAACTTCCCCTGGCGCAGCCTGAGACTGTGTCCTCTTGTTCTGGTGCTGGCTGCCTGGGAGAAGAGACCAACCTCTGCCTGTTTACAACCCCCCTTCAGGTAGTTGTAGAGAGCAATAAGGTCACCCCTGAGTCTCCTCCTCTCCAGGCTAAGCAGCCCCAGCTCCCTCAGCCTCTCCTCACAGGGCTGTGTTCCAAACCCCTCACTAACTTTGTTGCCCTTCTCTGGACTCGTTCCAGCAAGTCAACCTCCTTCCTAAACTGAGGGGCCCAGAACTGGACACAGTACTCGAGGTGTGGCCTAACCAGTGCAGTGTACAGGGGCAGAATGCAGTGTACAGGGGCAGGTTTTACACAGGACTGATGTTCAGTTACCAAACAACATCGGTAGTGCCCAGCAGCCTTTAGAGAGTTGAGCTCCTCCTCTGCAGCCTTGGGTGAAAGCAAATGATATAAAATCATGGAGTCATAGAAGTATGAAGCTGTAAGAGGTCTCAGGGAATTATCTTGTCCAGCCTTTCCGCAGGGTCAGCTAGAACAAGATCTTCATCTGGGCTTTGAATATCTCCAAGGACAGACACGGCCCAGTCACTCTGGGTGACCTGTTCTAGTGTTTGAACTCTCATAGGATGAATCTTTTTTTCTTATGCTCAGTTGCAGTTTATACATTTCCGTTTGTGCACATTGCCTCTTGTCCTGTCACTACAAAGCATTAAGAGATTGGCTTTGACTTCTTCGCTCCCTTCCCAGTCAGGTATTTACACACCCTGACATCATCCTCAAGAGGCTTCTTTTTTTCTTATTTTTAGGCTGAACAATCCCAGCTCACTCAGCCTCTCTCCACACCCTAATTCCTTAAACATCCCTGTGATCCTTCACTGAAGCTGCTCAGGGATGCCCATCCCTTGCACCCAGACACACCACTCCAGACTTTGTGTTGCTGGTGCTGAGCAGAGGGGAAGGATCCCTGCTCTCAATCTGCTGGAAATGCTTTTCATAATGAAGCCCAGGATGCTGTTGGCTTGCTTTGCCACTAAAGCACATTGCCAGCTGACCTTCAGCTTGGTGTCTACCAGGTCCTCTATGGTTTCCAGCCATCAAACCTGTACAGGGGACTTCCTCAAGTATATTTGCTGACCTTATGTTAGCCTGTTTCTCCAGCTTACCTAAGTGCCTCTGAATAGCAGCACAAGCATGAGGTGCATCAACCACTCCTTCCAGTCCCCTTCAGGGACCACAAAAGTGTGACACACTCTTGTTCCAGGCATTTTAAACTGTCAGAAGCTGAGGTCAGGAAGGCAAAATGCTGTGTTTGCCTTTACTGCTGTGTCAGTGACTGTGGCCCTTGCAGAACTCATTGCTTTCCTGCAGGACTGATATAAACATTCAAAACTGGATTTTTATTGGGAGGGTTTAATATTCAGATCAGCTCTGACCTTCCATATTTGGCATCCACTGCTGTCTTTACAGAACACTGTCCTCAAGAGAGGATGCTCAGCAACCAGCTCCCAGGATCACACAAGGTGGCTCCCATATCTTTCAGCTGCAGCTATAATCTGGCTATCAGGACTGCCAAGGTAGTCAAGAATAGCACTGCAGGTGAGGATAGGTGACCTCTTTCCTGGAAGTATCCAACAGCCCAGCATATAGGCCTTTGACACTGTCCCCTACAGCAAACTGCTGGCTAAACTGTCAGCTCATGGCTTGGACCACAACACTCTGTGCTGGCTTAGGAACTGGCTGGAGGCTGAGCCCAGAGAGTGGTGGTGAATGGTGCCACAGCCAGCTGGCAGCCAGGCACCAGTGGCATCCCCAAGGGACCAGTGCTGGGCCCCATCCTCTTTAACATCTTCATTGATGATCTGGATGAGGGGGTTGAGTCAGTCATCAGCAAATTTGCAGATGACACCATGTTAGGAGCAGATTTTGGTCAGTTAGAGGGTAGAAAGGCTCTGCAGAGGGACCTCGACCGACTGGACAGATGGGCAGAGTCCAACAGGATGGCATTTAACAAGTCCAAGTGCCAGGGGCTGCACTTTGGCCACAGCAACCCCATGCAGAGCTATAGGCAGGGGTCAGAGTGGCTGAGAGCTGCCAAACAGAGAGGGACCTGGGGGTGCTGATCGACAGCTGCCTAAACATGAGCCAGCAGTGTGCCCAGGGGGCCAAGAAGGCCAATGGCATCCTGGCCTGCATTAGGAATAGTGTGGCCAGCAGGAGCAGGGAGGTCATTGTGTCCCTGTATTCTGCATTGGTTAGGCCACACCTTGAGTCCTGTGTCCAGTTCTGGGCCCCTCAGGTTAAGAAGGACATTGAGAGACTTGAAGGTGTCCAGAGAAGGACAACAAAGCTGGGGAGAGGCCTTGAGCACAGCCCTGTGAGGAGAGGCTGAGGGAGCTGGGATTGTTTAGCCTGGAGAAGAGGAGGCTCAGGGGTGACCTTATTGCCCTCTACAACTACCTGAAAGGTGGTTGTAGCCAGGAAGGGGTCAGTCTCTTCTCCCAGGCAACCAGCACTAGGACAAGGGGACACAGTCTCAAGTTGTGCCAGGGGAGGTTTAGACTCGAGGTGAGGAGAAAGTTCTTCACCGAGCGAGTCATTCGACATTGGGATGTGCTGCCCAGGGAGGTGGTGGAATCACCATCCCTGGAGGTGTTCAAGAGGAGATTGGATGTGGCACTTGGTGCCGTGGTTTAGTCCTGAGGTCTGTGTTGATAGGCTGGACTCAATGATCCTCCAGGTCTCTTCCAACCTTAGTTATACTGTGATGCTGTGATACAACCACAGCCTTTCACTCTCTCTCTGCTTCTGTACTTAAACTGATCTTCAAAGATCTGTGCAGTCAGAACATTTAATTGTTGTAACAATTTTTTTTTCAGGGTTTTATTATTGATATTCACATGGAAGCAATTATGCTGTTATAATTCTGTACTGACCAATAGAATCCAGAATGATAGGAGTTGGGAGGGACCTCTGCATGGAGACCAACCCCCCTGCAGGGTCAGCTAGGGCAGGCCATACAGGAATGCATCTAGGTGAGTCTTGAAGTCTCCAGAGAAGGAAACTGCACAACCTCTTTGGGCAGCCTGCCCCAGGGCTCCAGCATCCTCACAGCAAAGAAGTTTTTCATCATGTTGAGATGGAACTGCCTGGGTTCCAGTTTGTGTCCAGTGACCCTTGTCCTATCACAATGTCACACTTCACCATACACAGGACACTACTGAAAAGAGCCTGGTCCCATCTTCTTGACACCCACCCTCCAGATATTATTACATCAATAAGACCCTCTCTAAGTCTTCTCCAGACTAAACAGTCCCAGGGCTCTCAGCCTTTCCTCCTCAGACAGATATTCCAAGAGACCTTCAGCATCCTCGAAGGCTCCACTGGACTCTCTCCAGTATATCCCTGTGCATCTTGAACTGAGGAGCTCAGTACTGGACACAATACTCCAGGTGTGGTTTCACCAGAGCAGAACAGGGAGGAGATACCAGCAGGCTATTAAACTATGCAGCAAAGTGCTCCTAAACATTTTCTCAACTCTTTGTATGACCACAATGTATAATGAGAAATAAAATGTCCCACCTAGATCAAATAGTTCAGAAATGCCAGGACACAGAAAGGCAGTGGAGAGAAGGAGTCGAACAATCTGATACATTTAAAGTCTGTGTAAGACTCCACTGGAGAAGGACTTGCACCAAAGCCTGGTTCTTATCAGCACAGTTCATGCTGCAGAGTGAGAGTTCATGCAGGATCAGCAGCCAGGACATGTTAGTAAATCACAGGAGAAATTCAACACCATGTTCAATAGTGGAACAGGTGCATCACGTCTCTGGGCTCTGGCAAATCTTCAGCAGTGTTTCATTTCATTTCATTGCACAACAAGCAAAAGAAAGCTGAGCATGTTTCAGACTGGTCAGTAGTCTAATTCTCCTAGAACAGGAAGGGTTTTTATAACAAATTTCAGCTCTATACTTACACAATTAGGCATCTTAATGGGTTCAGCCTGGGATCCTGAATGTAAGCATCTGAGATTGTCCAGGATCACAGAATCACAGAAATATTCAGGTTGGGAAAGACCCTCAGGATCACCAAGTCCAACTCAGAACCCTACTCTACAAGGTTCACCCCTAAAGCATTTCCCCAACCACACCATCACCAAACACGACATCCAAACAACCTTTGAACACATCCAGGGTTGGTGACTCCACCACCTCCCTGGGCAGCACATTCCAATCCCTGACCACTCTTATAGTGAAAAATGTTTCCTACTGTCCAGTCTAAACCTCCCCAGTGGCAGCTTGAGGACATTCCCTCTGGTTCTGTCACTAATTACCTGTGAGAAGAGACCAGCATCAGCCTCTCTACAATGTCCTACTCTTTTTCACACTAGGCAGCCCCAGCTCTTTCAGTTGCTCTTCGTAAGGTTTATTCTTCAGGCCCTTCACTGGCAGTGATTTCTGTGGGTGTCAAGAAGGAAAGGACAGCCTATATTCACTGTGCCCTGGGATAGGACAAGGGACAATGGATGGAAACTCCAGCACAGGAGGTTCCACCTCAACATGAGGAAGAACTTCTTCCCTGTAAGGGTCACAGAGCCCTGGAGCAGGCTGCTCAGAGAGATTGTGGAGTCTCCTTCTCTGGAGCCTTTCCAGCCCTGTCTGGATGTGTTCCTATGTGACTTGTGCTGGATTTTATGCTCCTGCTCTGGCAGGGAGTTGGACTGGAAGATCTCCAGAGGTCCCTTCCAACCCCTAATATGCTGGTGGCCTGTGATCCTCTGATCCTGACCCTGTGAGATAAAGCAGCTGGCAAGGCCCCCAGACCATCCTAATCTGACATTTCTTCTTCATTTCAGTCTTGAACACAAATATGAGACATAAACCTATGTAATGTGTTCTCATGAGACACTTTAGCTACATCCAGACAGAACCCCACTAGGCACCAGAAGGCTTTGGGCACTGGATGCCATAATTACCAAAGGAAGATGACTCTCTGCCATCACCAGATTGGTAACCAGTGTAACATTTACAGAGGGCATGCCAACAAAATCAGGGGCAGGACAAGCAAAACTGGGATGATCATAAAGAGTCTGAAGGTAGAGCTGAGCAGAGAAACAAACCATGTGGTCTGGAAATGTCTCTTGTGAAAGAGCACGAAGGAATCTGAGCGTGGAGAACAGCCAAAGCACCTGCTGCTGGGTGACAATGGGGGTCATAGCTCTGAGAGAACAGCCATGGACAGATGACGGCTTGCAGGGGCTGTTTTCTAACAGTTACTTCAGGAAGTAGTTTGATTTTAACTGCCATTTTTTCCTAGGCTGAACCTAACTGCTTTCAGTTTAGCCTTGGTTTGGAGCAGTGAGTGGCTGAGCCATTCAGTAATGAACCCTTCCCACAGAGCATGCCAGCTTGCTGAGGATGCCAGCAAGTAGCTAATTGCCACTGGATCTCAAACAGGAGTCTTTGAACCTAGTTTAAGCTCTGCCTGTTGGTGGGAAGGTAACTGGGCTTTGCATTTCCCTGTTGATTTAGCTCCTTGGACAGAATGCTGGACATCCCCTCAGACAGGCAGCCAGAAGACAGGCTTCCAGGGTCACAGGAGGGAAGACAAAGGATTCTCTGAGCATGCAGCTGTTAGTAACACAAATCACCTGAGAATGAGTAGCAATATCACCGCAAGTGCCTCCAAGGACCTGTGATGGCTATTTTACTGTGTTTGTCTTTGGTTAAGCAGTGGAGAAAGACAGGCTCTAAAACTACTCTCAAAGTAAAATACATAATCCATGTTCTGGGCTTAACACAGAACCCCATCAGGCCAAAGCCTCCCCCAAACCCAGACCAAAACCCCAGTGCTCTTCCTCACCACCTTCTCCCCTCCCCCTACACGTCCCCCCTCCCCCTCCCCACAATGCCTCCCTGGCATTAGGCCTAAACAGGCCAAAATTGTGCAGGAAAAATTAGCAATAATAATAATAATAATAATAATAATAATAATAATAATAATAATAATAATAATAATAATAGTTAACAAACCAGGTTGGAAGAGACCTTCAAAATCATCATGTCCAACCCATCAACCAATCCAACCCACCTAAACAACTAAACCATGGCACCAAGCATCCCATCAAGTCTCTTCCTGAACACCTCCAATGATAGTGACTCCACCACCTCCCCAGGCAGCCCATTCCAATCAGAACCTATGACAGTGTTCAATATTTACACTCCTGACTACTTTTTATTCAGATTTAGGGTGTTTTTTAAGATAATTCTTGGCATCTCTTTAAAACACTGGTGTCTCTTCTTCCATACTTTGTGTACCGAGGTGGAATGAAAACTTATACAACAGCCCCAGAAGTTCTGCAGCAGTTAGTTCTCCTGGAAGCCACCCTCCAAGGTTAATGCACTCAGTTCTTGGCAAGTTTTCAGGTTCCAAAACCTTGCTTTTCAATGCATCTGGAAGGAGTTTGGGGTTGGATGCTCTTTCATGTTCCAGTATCTGAATTTCAGATTTCTGAGTCTGTCATTAACACAGACTCAAAGGAGAGAAAACCTGAGACAAGTGTCTAAGAGCAGATGAACTGCCACATTTTATAGCCCATTCTCTTAATAAGTGAACGACAGCCAAGTAGAGAGTCACTGCAGGATCACAGGATCAGAGGATGTTAGGAGTTGGAAGGGACCTCCAGAAAGCACTGGGTCCAACCCCCCTGCCAGAGCAGGAGCATAGAATCCAGCACAGGTCACACAGGAACACATCCAGACAGGGCTGGAAAGGCTCCAGAGAAGGAGACTCCACAACCTCTCTGGGCAGCCTGCTCCAGTGCTCTGTGACCATTACAGTAAAGAACTTCCTCCTCATGTTGAGGTGGAACCTCCTGTGCTGGAGTATCCATCCATTGCCCCTTGTCCTGTCCCAGGGTGCAACTAAGCAGAGGCTGTCCCTGTCCCTTCCTGTCTGACCCACAGCCCTCAGCTAGTGATAGACATTGATCAGATCCCTCTCAGTCTTCTCCTCTCCAAACTAAACAGCCCCAGGGGTCTCAGCCTTTCCTCACCAAGCAGTGCTGCAGTCCCTTCAGCATCCTTGTGGTCTCCCTTGGATTCTTTCCAGCAGATCCCTGTCCGTCTTGAACTGGGGAGCCCAGAACTGGTTGCAATATTCCAGGTGAGGTTTCACTAGGGCAGAGTAGAGGGGGAGGAGAACCTCCCTGGATCTGCTGGACACGGTCCTCTGAATGCACCCCAGGATCCCATTGGCCTGACAGCACCAGGTACTAGTGGAAATGATTCTTTGCAGCTGAATTTTCTTTGTGGACCATTCAGGCAAACAAAGGAGAAAACTCAGATTTCAGTACATTGGTTCAAAACTGACATGTGCAATGTATCATCACCTATGTTTGACATCTCAGATTTAGTTTCCCCTCCCAGGCTAATGTAACAGCTCTATCCAGTAAGGTATCAGATCTAAGAAAGGATGGATGAACAGTTATTTTATTGTGCTCTGCTTCTTTGACTGTCTCATTTGATACCTGAAAAAAAAGTCATCTGCTGCTGGCCTCCAATCCTTTTTTCCTTAGGAATTAACAAAAGCTCTAATGATATAAAGAGGGAATTTCCATTGGAGGCAACTTCAGACCCAAGCAGGAAATAGACTTCAAGCCAACAGCTATTTAGTATCAAACTTCCCACTTCTGCCTCTTTGAGAAGACAGAAAAGGCCAGCCAAAAGCTATTTGAATCAAGATCATTATTCTGGCTGGTGGAATGAAAACAGCTCTTTAGTGGCACTGATGGATGGTGCCCTGCTGCCAGTAGATGGATGCAGAAACATCCATTCTCACACTCCTCTGCAGTGTCAGCACTGCCAAACATGAGACTGGTGTTCTGCTTGACAGAGCTGCCACAGGCATGCTCAGAAGGGATCAACAGATTTCCAGAGGGGGAATAAAGAAAAGGCAATCAGCACATCTGCTACCAGATCCTGCTCACAGTCCTACAAGATTCAGATCCAGTTCAGCCTACAGCTGCAAGTAACTAAGGTAGCAACATGAATTTTGTCTCCTGACATAGCAATACACCTGATAAGTTTTATCTACTCAAAGATATATGTGGGCAGATCACCTCGATGGAGGTCTACACCATAGCTGTACAAACAATAGCTTGTGATCCACAGACCTCTTTTAACCACAGAGAAATGCAGAGTGCAACTCAAGTGTCTGCTTGCTTGAGTCAAAGCCAGGGTACATTGTAAATCACACTTTTTATTATCATCCCATATCTAATTATATTATAAACCAGTCTCAGTACCTCTAGAACACAGTTGGTTAATATATCAGACACATGGAGGGGAACATGTATTTTAAAGAGAGACTCTCCATTGTTGCCAGGTTGGACAAGTTTTACTGCCCAGGTCGATCCAGCTGCCTGCTCCTCTGTTTCAGATACTTTAAGAATGCTGTTCCCCGGCTGTCCTGCATGAACTCAGTGCCAACAGTGTGTGAATTGCTGTCTGATTGTTGCCATTTGAGGCTTGGTGCCCTTAAGAGCTGCAAAGTGCAGACCTCCAGAGGGGCCAGGAGGTGTACTGGAAAATGTAACCTTTGTATTTCAGACCCATAAATCCTGCATCCCTATAAAGCTAGCTGAAAACTCAGTCTCTTCCCTTTTCCTTCTCCTCTCTAGTCTGAGGAAGACATCCAGGTTCTTACCTCCTGTGGAGGAGTGAGGTTTGATGTTGGTCTTGGCGATGCTGCCAATTAGGCCTGGACAGTTGTGGTAGTGTGAAGGTTTAATCCTCCCACAGCTAAACCCAGTCAGAGAAGTGAATAGAAAGCTGTATTTTACTAGCAGAATGAAATGCAATGAATATATACAAAACATACAATATTTACAGTATATACAAAAATACACTCTTATTCATAGGGAACTCTGTTGTCTGCCAGGAGCCCAAGTTAATGAAGTTAGTGATAATGATACAGGGAAGAACGTAACACAGAAACACCTTCTCGAGGAGAATCCCCCCCAGATTCCCCCAAAACCCCTTTTCCCCCTTCCTCCTCTTTCCTCTAGTAATAAACTGGGTGACAAAGGATTAAAAAGAGAAATGGATATTAAGGGAAAAATTGTTAGTTCAAAGCAGTTGTTAGAGAAGTTAGTTTTCTTATCTCATCAGTCCAAGGTCAGCGGCATGCACCTGGGCCAAGAACAGAGGAGAAAAGCAGAACAGACTGAAGACAGACTGTAAGTTCTTAAAGTAACATTCTACTGTTCTGCCAATAAAATTAGTTTAAAATTTTCTTTGTTTTCCTTTTTACACCAAAACATTCAGCTAGAGTATTCTGTAGTTCGTCTTTTCTTAAAGGCACAGCCTAAAACTGTTACAATCCACCCCTTCTAAACAATTTCATTGGCTGTTGGTACTGTCCATCCAATCTAAAACAATATCTACCATTCATAAGTAAAGTTCACAGTCCATTCCAGCTATCCTCAGATGTAGATGATTCAGAAGTCCAAGAAAAATCAGGAAACAAGAAAACAGAAAACAGTTTGTGTCCTTGTAGATGAAGCAAGAGAAGGAATCAGGGACTCTCAGTTGACTCAGGGCTCTCAGGGTTCTCAGGGTTCATGCACCATAGATTACTCATGGATTCTTCCTTTGGGTGCGATGTATCTGTACAACACTCTGAAGTTAAACTCTCTCAGCTAAAGTTAAATTTCTTTGTGGAATACACTGAATTTCACCATTCTCTTGCATTACCCAATAAGTGTGACCCGGACCTTCAGCTGAAACCACCCCTCGGACAGGTTTAGCCTCTCCTGAGGGAGAAAATACCCAAACAGTTTTACCTAATGGATTTTTTTCTCTAACAACAGGAAGTCTGTCACCTTCTACTTTCTGTAGCAGATCTGAGTGTGCAGGTCCAGCTCGATTCACTGAACCCCTACTATTTACCAGCCAGGTTGCTTGTGCTAGATGTTTTTCCCAGTTTTTCAAAGATCCACCCCCCATGGCTTTAAGAGTGGTCTTCAGCAAACCGTTGTAGCATTCAATCTTCCCTGCAGCTAGTGTATAATAGGGGATGTGGAATATCCACTCCATGCCTGCTCTTTGGCCCAGTTCTTTACAAGATTGTTTTTGAAGTGAGTTCCGTTGTCTGACTCAATCCTCTCTGGAGTTCCGTGTCTCCACAGGATCTGTCTCTCCAGACCGAGAATGGTATTGCGTGCAGTTGCATGTGGAACTGGATAAGTTTCCAACCATCCAGTGTTTGCCTCTACCATAGTAAGCACGTATTGCTTACCAGAACGAGAACGTGGTAGAGTGATGTAGTCAATCTGCCAAGCTTCACCATACTTGTACTTGGACCATCTGTCACCATACCACAAGGGCTTGATTTGCTTTGCCTGCTTAATAGCAGCACAAATGTCACAGTCATGGATGACTTGTGTGATAGCGTTCATGGAAACACCTATGGATCTGTCACGAGCCCATTGGTATGTTGCATCTCTGCCTTGATGTCCTGACGAATCGTGAGCCCAGTGAGCTCAGAACATCTCATCTCGATGTTTCCAGTCAAGATCAAGATTAGAGTCCATGTCTACTTGAGAAACTCTTGCAACTAAATCTGACTGATAGTTGTGTTGCTGTTCCTCAGTAGCTTTGCTCTTAAGAATGTGAACATCGATGTGTCTCACTTTCACTGGAATTCTCTCGACTCAATCAGCAATGTCCTGACACAGGTCAGCTGCCCAAATGGGCTTTCATTTTCTCTGCCAACCATTCTTTTTCCAGTCCTTTAGCCAACCCCATAGAGCATTGGCTACCATCCATGAGTCGGTGTAGAGATAAAGCTTTGGCCAGCTCTCACGTTCAGCCATGCCGAGAGCTAGCTGGACAGCTTTTACCTCTGCAAACTGACTGGATTCTCCTTCTCCATCTTTCGCCTCTGCAACTCGGCGTGTTGGACTCCACACTGCAGACTTCCACCTTCACTTGTTTCCAACAAGACAACAGGAACCGTCTGTGAACAAAGCATATTTCTTTTCATCATCAGAAAGGTCATTGTAAGGAGGAGTTTCCTCAGCACAAGTAACTCTCTCCTCTGGAGGTTTAATACAGTTGGTACCTTCAGGCCAACTTGAGATCACCTCCACTAGACCAGGTCTCTCAAGATTTCCCATTCGAGCTCTCTGTGTTATCAGAGCCATCCACTTGGACCATGTGGAATCTGTGGCATGATGTGGTGTGGAAACTTTGCCTTTGAACATTCGGTTCAAAACTGGTAATCTAGGAGCTAAGAGAAGTTGTGACTCAGTTCCTATTACTTCAGAGGCTGCTTTTACTCCTTCACAGGCAGCTAGACTCTCTTTCTCTGTTGGAGTATAATTTGCCTCTGAACCTCTGTAACCTCGACTCCAGAAACCAAGAGGTCATCCGCATGTTTCAACTGGAGCTCTTTGCCACAAGTACCAGGTTGGACCATTGTCACTTGCAGCCGTGTACAAAATGTTCTTAATGTCTGGACCATCTCGGACAAGTCCCAGACCCATTACTTGAACTACTTCTTGTTTTATTTGGTTGTTCTGAAGAGAGACATAAGAATTTAACTGAAGCTTGGACTAAAGTAAGGACTCTTTGGGCAGGTGACCAGCTGATGAGATTCTATTCATTTCCACATCTTCTCTAATCTGTTTTTCTTTTTAAATATGTAAAAGCAACCAGGTGATGTGCAACTAAGCCTGACTTTTTAGTTCAGAATCCTTTCAGTCTCTTGTGGCAGCTCATTACAAAAAGGTTTTAGGAAGATGTGACCCAAAGCTAGGGCTGTCAGGAGTTCATCTTTCTGATGACTTCATGTGGTGCATAGCATAGGTCAGAAGTATCCAGCAGTGTGCATTCATGGTCTGTTCACATCATAATTACTAAAGGAAGGTTTGGTAATTTCATCTCAGAAAGGATGAGACAGACTAGAAGGAGCATCGAGAATGTCTGAAAAGGATCAACTGCCAGCACAGAAAACAATCTGTACTGCTTAGATGATATATATACAATGAAATAAAAACTGTCTGATCAAAAAAAAACCTTCCTCCCACTGAGGAAATCTCCAACAAAACTGAAGCCTTCCTTCCACAAACAGTTCTTCCTCTGAAATGTTAAAACTACTAACCATGAAACATCTGAGCATAGCATGACTAGATATGGAGACATTCGGGCCAGCATGAAAACCAAACTGCAGAGGAGCTGTTTTGAGTAGGGCACTTCCACAATCAGTCAGTGTTGAACAATGAGTTCATCACTGGATGCTTCATTCACCCTGCTCGTTGTTGTCAGTCCTGTATTGCATCCTACAGAGTGCAGACATAAACAGTGTCCTAGAATCATGGGATTGCATTGGTAGGAGAAGACCACCAGGATCATCCAGTCCAACTATCAACCCAACGCCACCATGGTCATCCTGAGTGCAATCACACAGCACTTACAGGATGGCCAAGGGATCAGGCCTAGCCAGCATGGATTTAGGAAGGGCAGGTCCTGCCTGACCAACCTGATCTCCTTCGATGATCAGGTGACTGCCTGGTGGATGTGGGGAGGCCTGTGGATGTAGTCTACCTGGACCTCAGCAAGGCCTTTGACACCGTCCCCCATAGCAAACTGCTGGCCAAGCTGTCAGCCCATGGCTTGGATGGGAGCACACTGCGATGGGTTAGGAACTGGCTGGATGGCCGAGCCCAGAGAGTGGTGGTGAATGGTGCTACATCCAGCTGGTGGCCAGTCACTAGTGGTGTGCCCCAAGGATCAGTGCTGGGCCCTGTGCTCTTTAACATCTTTATTGATGATCTGGATGAGGGCATTGAGTCCCTCATCAGTCAATTTGCTGACGACACCAAGCTGGGGACAGGAGTTGATCTGCTAGAGGGTAGATAGGCTCTGCAGAGAGACCTTGACAGGCTGGACAGATGGGCAGAGGCCAAGGGCAGGAGATTGAACACATCCAAGTGCTGGGTTCTGCACATTGGCCACAACAACCCCAGGGAGAGCTACAGGCTGGGGTCAGAGTGGCTGAGAGCAGCCAGGCAGAGAGGGACCTGGGGGTACTGGTTGATGGTAGGCTGAACATGAGCCTGCAGTGTGCCCAGGCAGCCAGGAGGGCCAATGGCATCCTGGCCTGCATCAGGAACAGTGTGGCCAGCAGGAGCAGGGAGGTCATTCTGCCCCTGTACACTGCACTGGTTAGGCCACACATCGAGTCCTGCGTCCAGTACTGGGCCCCTCAGTTTAGGAAGGAGGTTGACTTGCTGGAACGAGTCCAGAGAAGGGCAACGAAGTTGGTTTGGAACACAAGCCCTATGAGGAAAGACTGAGGGAGCTGGGTTGCTCAGCCTGGAGAAGAGGAGACTCAGGGGTGACCTTATCACTCTTTACAACTACCTGAAGGGAGGTTGTAGACAGGCGGATGATGGTCTCTTCTCCCAGGCACCCAGTACCAGAACAAGAGGACACAGTCTCAGGCTGTGCCAGGGGAGGTTCAGGTTGGATGTTAGGAAGAAGTTCTATACAGAAAGAGTGATTGCCCATTGGAATGGGCTGCCCGGGGAGGTGGCGGAGTCGCTGTCATTGGAGGTGTTCAGGAGGAGACTTGATGGGGTGCTTGGTGCCATGGGTTAGCTGTTTCGGTGGGTTGGATTGGTTGATGGGTTGGATGTGATGATCTTGAAGGTCTTTTCCAACCTGGTTTGGTTTATTCTAAATAAAGGTTTATTCTAAATGGCCATTAAATCATGTCCCAGAGTGCCATAGATGTTTATTGAACACCTACAGGGATGGGGACTCCATCAACCCCCTGCTTGGAGTGGGACCAGATTTTCTCAGTTGTGAGCAGGCCCAGCTGTGCTGTTATCTGCACCCTGTCAGTATCCAAGGCCATGGCTCCTCACCTTTGGGATAGATGTGTGGAGTGCCATGCACAGTGGCTGCATTTGAAGCTGTTTGTGCTCAACCTGCCTGCCTGTGCAGACAGAGGGGTGTCTGCCACCCATAAAGCAGAGTCTGGCCTGGCACCAGAGCAGCAGCACACACCTCCAGGCTCTCTGTGGCACAGCCTTTTCACAGCTGATCCCCAGTGGAACCCATAGCCACTGCTCAGTAATGACAATGCCACCAGGCAATCCCATTTGTCAGTGGCTCAAGTCCCCTGATCACTGTAGGCAGAAGGAGAGGATACCTCCTGAAAATGCAGGAAACATCAGTAGTTTTGAGTTGGGAGCATACAGGGACACAAGAAAAGTTGCTCCTTTCCCTGCCACACACAAAGTGTGCAATGACTTCTCAAAATGGCCCAAGCTGGAATGGGTGCCTGCAGGGTCTGATTTCTTGTGAAAATGTCTGTTCTATCCTGGGCTCAGGAATCCAACAGCAAACACTTCCATGAGGACCCCAAGCCAGACAGTTATTTTTATGGCTGCCAGTGTCATCACTCCTTGGGGTTAGGTTTCAGCAGAAAGGAGCTAATGTTTCGCTGACACCTTGAGATATGAAGGACAGCTTTGAGCTTGCTGAGGAGCAAAGCATTTGGCTCTACCAGCTGCACAGGGAATGCCAGCTGAGCCAAACATAAGAACAGAGGGATTTGTGCATTTGTTTCAGACATTGTGAATTGGTTTTAAGCTATTCTCCCTGCAAATATGTACTTGGACTCACACCTACAGGAACCCACACACTTCTGTTGCTCTGACACTTTCCTTCAGGGCTGCTCTTGTCACTGTTCAGGGCCTGGAATCTTTCTGGGAAGAGATCTCTACATCATGTAGAGGGTAGCTACTTTTCCCACAAACTTTTCTAAATGATCACCCCCTTCTGCCCTGTTTTATCACATTCCCTACTCTCTTTGGTAAGAAAATCAGATTTTTGGAACAGAAGAAAAGCACTTCTCTCAGATGATCAGCTAAAATAAAGGAATAACTAGGAAATACCTAGGGGAGAGATTTCTCCACCTTGAGATGTGGATTTCCTTTCACAACTGCCAGACTGAGGTGGTAGATAAGGTCTCCACACACACATTTTACCTTGTCTTGAGTACTGCTGGAGGGAGATCTCATATGTGGCATCACTGTTATCTGGGGAAGCAGCAGCATCACATGGTAGGCAAAGCACAGGGACTACTGACAAATGGTTGCAGCAGAATTTCAGAAAGCAAGGCATGGTCCATGCTCAGAAGTGCTTTGCTACCCCTTCTGTTACAGCATCTTGTCAGTTGTCCTTTCAGTTACCCATTCCTACAGGAGCATCACTGAGGAAGAATCCCTTTTCCTTGTCCTCCATAGGAACTGCTGTGCTTGCTTAGGTCCCAGTATTTGTCCCCAAAAGTGCTGTTCTCTGATCAGTGGAAGCTGCTACTGTACCTCCTTCAATGTCATGACAGACAGCATTGTGTAGGACAAGGAACAATGGATATAAACTACAGCACAGGAGGTTCCACCTCAACATGAAGAAGAACATCTTCACTGTGAGGGTCACAGACCACTGGAACAGGCTGCCCAGAGACATTGTGGAGTCTCCTTCTCTGGAGGTTTTCCAGCCTGGTCTGGATGTCTTCCTGTGTGACCTGTGCTGGATTCTATGCTCCTGCTCTGGCAGGGGGGTTGGACCCGCTGCTCTCTGGAAGTCCCTTCCAACTCCTAACATCCTGTGAGCCTGTGATCCTGTGGACACCAAGAACTACACACTTGCTTCTGGGATGTCAGACAAGTCTATCTACAGAAAAATTCAAGGATGAGTTCTTTACAGGGCAACAAATAATGCTTAGTGTGCACTGCAGCAGGACAGTTATTTACCCAGAAATGCCCAGTAAGAGCAAGACTGATATCCACCCAACACGGGACAAATAAAAAGAACCAATTTTCATCCCATCTCAAGTCTTTTTTCACACACAAGAAGAGAAAACACCCTCAGGGTAGTATCCCTGCATTGCACTCACACCAGCTCCATTCCAGACCTGATGCCTGGGGCAGAACAGTTGGGGCTCATTCCCTTGACTACACAGCAGTAACCCAACAGAAGGAAAGAGTATTTAAAAAGCTACATAGTTCTTCAGAAGAAATAGTGGAGATAAAAAAGTGTTGCAAAATACATGTAACACTCAGAGACAATGAATGATATGCAGCCCATATGGCTGGGAGGTGGCAGCCCTGTCTCTGGCTGCCTTGGGAGTGCAGGGACTGGCAGGACAGGCAGCAGGTGGAAAACTTCACCATAAGGATGGCTTGACCCTGAAGAAAGATAAGCAGGGTCTGTTCAAAGAGGAGGCTGCTGCCTTTGTATGAGCCCACAGACAGATCCTGAGCAGTCAGACCTGCTTCTAACATTTTGAGTTTTGTTTCCCAAGTGCTGTGCAGAGCCCACCCTAGAACAACCACCAGCCCAAGCGCTTCCTAAAGTATTTTTTGTCCATCAGCCTGTTGTTAGGAACTGCTGCCTGGAACTAACTGGCTGGTTCCAGACAAAATAATCACCCCCACACAGCCTGTAGAAAGAGGATTTTTAATTAAGAGAGGAGGATTCAGACTAGATAGAAATAAGATATTTTTTATGCTAAGGGTAGTGAAACGCTGGCCCAGGTTGCCCAGAGAGGTGGGAGATGTCCCAGTCCCATCCCTGGGACCATTGCAAGTCAGGTTGTTTGGGGCTCTGAGCAACATGATCTAGTTGAAGATGTCCCTGCTGATGGCATCCAAGCTAGCTGACTTTTAAAGTCCCTTCCAATCCAAACTATTCTATGATTCTACAATGCTGATGATTGGCTTGTGTGTTCTCACTGTTTATATTCATGTTTAGATTCCTATTTAGATTCAAATTTCTCTGTTAGTGTAGTACTGCATAGCACTGTGGCTGCACAAGCCAGCACTGGACTAAAGTGCCACCTCTGTGTAGCAACTCTGAGCAGTTACTGGGGAATCACAGGACTGGACCAAGTCCTGTGAAGAAAAAAAGGCTTTTTTGTCTCCTAAGTTATAACCTACAGAGTGCCAGCCTTTTGTCAGTGCTGCCCAGAGCCTGGATAAAAGGCAAGGGGTACAAATTGTAATAAAGGAGATTTAACATAACAAAATTAAAACATAAGAAAAAACTTTACTGTGAGGGTGGTAGAACATTGGACTTGGGTGCCCAGAGAGGTTGTTCAGTGACTATCCTAGGAAATGTTCAAACTCAGCTGGGTAAGACCTCGAGAAATGTGCTTTAGTTCACCCTACTTGAGCAAAGGGGTTGGAACATGTGATTTCCAGAGGTGCCTTCAAATCTCAAGTGCATGGAATGTAGAACAGAACACAGAATTCGATATATAATGTAAAAAACAGATCATGGAACTGGGGAAAAAAATGCATAGAACCCAAAATTGATGTGAAAATTAAAAGGAATATTAGTATGAGCAACTCTGATAGGTCCTTTCCTCCTCAAAGCAATAAAGGACACAGGCAAAACCTGGCCAGGCTTCTGCTGCAGTGTCCTTGGAAGAGAATAGCAGGGGCATGATGCTGACCTTGTGTGTTATTCTAGCTAGAACAGGCTACAGTCTGTAGTGTAACTGGCCTCTGAAAGTTAACACTGATCACCCTGAGATTTATTTCAGAATTCATCTGACCCTTAGGCCCAGACTCATTAGCAAAATCAAGAGAGATTTTTCTGTAAACTTAGCAGTGGGTGGGAATTTCAAAGAATAGAATGGAATAGAACAGGACTTGTGCCTTACAGTTATGTTGCAATAGTTGTCCAAAGAGTTCTACATTCGTGCAAAGAAATGGAGTTCATTCATGGCCAGCCAGACATTGCCTCATCCTGGCATCTGGAAAGCTGTTACTCAGAGGACAAAAAGCTTGAGAATTGAATGCAGTTGTTGCTGGAGTTGTTTCTGTAAGTCAAAATAAGTGTTGAATCTTTCCTAAGCCTTTAGATGTCTTCTCCATCTGCTCTGATACCTGAGGGAACAATTTCTAAATGTGTCTGAAGTTAGTTTAATAACTCAGACTCTATTCCACAAGAAGAGAAGACTCAGAAGCAAGACAATTTGTTTTCCTGAACCCTATCTATTTTGCAGGGCTCTTGTCCCTTTTTCTTTGACATACTTTCCAGCCAACTTCCTACCTGTCAACACAGCCTAGTTAATCAGGGTGTTTAAAATAGATGAGAAATGCTAATATTCCTGTCTTACAAGCCAGTCAGACTGTGGAGCTTTCCAGACATGCTTGTTATTCACCAGTTATCTAAGAGGCTGCCAAAATATCTTTGGTAGTGGTTGTTGCACTTCTTCCAGCCAAGCTAAGTCCAGCTTCATCGTAAGGAAACAGACCCAGATGAATAGAATCACAGAATCACAGAATGTTAGGGGCTGGAAGGGACTTCAAAAGCTCATCCAGTCCAACCCTTCTGCCAGAACAGGATCACCTAGAGCAGGTCACACAGGAACACTTCCAGGTGGGGGTTGAATATCTCCAGAGAGGGAGATTCCACAACCCCCCTGGGCAGCCTGCTCCAGGGTTCTGTCACCCTCACAGTGAAAAATATTTTCCTTCTGTTTCTATGGAACTTCCTCTGCCTCAGCTCCCATCATTGCCTCTTGTGCTGGCATTGGACATCACCCAGCAGAGCCTGGCTCCATCCTCTGGATCTTTATAAACATGAATGAGGTCACCTCTCAATCTCCTCCTCTCCCAGCTATAGAGCCCTCAGCTCCCTCAGGCTCTCCTCATAAGGAAGATGTTCCACTCACTTCAGCATCTTTGTGGCTCTGTGCTGAAGTCTTTCAATCAGTTCCTTGAGATCCTTCTTGAACTGAGGGTCTCAGAACTGGACACAATATTCCTAGCCTCACCAGGGCAGAGTAGAGGGGGAAGAGAACCTCTCTTGACCTACTAATTACAGCCCTTCTGATCCACCCCAGGATGGCAATTATTATATTATTAAAAATACATAAATACTATAAAATGTGAATGCATGAATTTCAATGGTAGATTTGAAGACATGAAGAGGAAGGTTAAAATAAATACTAATGTTCCCTGTGATATAAAACCCACTCAGAGTTAAGTCATTCAACTTTTATGGCTGAGTATGTTAGCTCCTTACTGTGGCAGGGGTCACTGGAGTAGCAGTAAGGAGGTAGCAGAGGCTTCAGGCAGTGCTAGATCTGTGTGCTGCCTGTTCAGAGAAATCAGCACACGTCTCTAATTTGAGGGATAACTCAACAGAATGAGAAAGAGCAACTTTCTGCAGATGGATCAGAAGACAATTTTGTCTCAAGACAGGTCTAATGGGGAACATGAGCTGGGTCTAGACCATTGTGAGACAGGTTGGTTTTACCCTACTGACAATGGATCAGAAGCTTGTGTCACTCTCATCAGAAACAGGCAAGAGGTATTTAAATGTGTCCAAAGTGAGAAGTGGTTGTGAGAATAGAGATGGCCTGTACTTACTTTATGTCTCCTCACTAATTATCCTTATGCTTCCTTATTAATTATGGTATTGAAAAAAATGGAATGATAAGGTTTGGAGCAGACTGCAGATTGGCTCTGCTCAGTCAGTATCCTGTCTGTAAAATAGAGTCCTTTATCACTCTGGCCAAAACAGAATATTCTCTATGCAGGGTTTATGATTTAAAGACCACACACAGAGTACTGCATCTAGTTCTGAGGCCCCTATTGCAAGGAGGATCTGGAGGTGCTGGAAGGTGTCCAGAGAAGAGCCACAAGGATAAGCTGGAGCTGCTCTGCTATGAGGACAGACGGAGGGAGTTGGGGTTGTGCAGTCTGGAGAAGAGAAGACTCCCATGAGACCTAATTGTGGCCTTCCAGTATCTGAAGGGGGCTACAAGAAAGATGGGGAGGGACTTTGTAGGGTGTCAGGGAGTGATAGGATGGGGTGGGGATGGAGCAAAACTAGAAATGGGTAGATTCAAATTGGATTCCTCCCCATAAGGGTGGTGAGAGGTTGGCCAGGGAGGTGGTGAAAGCCTCATTCCTGGAGGTGTTTGCAGCCAGGCTGGATGTGGCTGTGAGCAACCTGCTGTAGTGTGAGGTGTCCCTGCCCATGGCAGGGGGGTTAGGACTGGATGATCCTTGAGGTCCCTTCCAACCTTGACAATTCTGTGATTCTGTGATTGACAAATGACACTGAGGAAAGGATTTTCAGAAATTAGACTGCATTTAGAATCATGGAATCAGAGAATCACAGAATCATAGAATGGTTTGGGTTGAAAGGGACCTCCACAGTCCATCCAGTCCAACCCCCCTGCAGTCAGCAGGGACATCTTCCATTAGATCAGGTTACCCAGAGCCCCTGGGGAGACAACTATTTCTGAATAAAAAAGATAATTACATTCCAGAGATCAATCAGCTGAGTGCTTGTGGAGGGTTTGTTCTTCCTGCTCGTGGTAGTTCGTCCACAAAACGTAGCCTACTCTTTCTTCCATAAAAGAAGATGTGGAACAAATCCACATTTTCTTGAGCAGCTTGGTGCACTCACTTCAGAAAACCAATCTTGGTATGATCTGTAACTTGCTAGACTGTTGTCAGCCAAGCAATCAGAGTTAGAAGAGCATTCTTGGGAAGATCAATATGGCCTGTGAAGCCCCAGTGTGTTTGTGGCATGATGTAGGAAGCGTAACCTCATTCTGTTCTTCCCAGGGTAAAAGGAGAGCTCCCAGGAATGTTGGCAGAAGCTAGGCAGAAATGCCAGAACACTAATCCTTCAGAGGAAATCTTCTCATTGCTACACTTCAACTAACATGTTGCTGTGAACAGGACCTGCAGATGGTAAGGACATACTTTCTTTATTAGATTTGATAAGAATTAGATCAGATTAAATTAATTGCAGGGAAGGCCTTCTATATCCCACATGGAACTTGTCTGCTAGATGTGGGCCTTAACATGCTGTGTTACCTTCTTAAGATGTGAATGTTCCTGATAAAGACTTGGTGTGCTGAGGTAGGGCAGGAGGAGACAGGCTTTTGAAGTGATTTCTTGAGATAACCATTACCAAAGTGAGTTGTGGAGTCATTCTGTAGGAGAAGGGCAGCTGGGGCCGGTGCTTTCTGTGCATATGTAAAGGACAGTGTCTGGTGCTGAATGTAAGCCTCCCCGCTAGCTTCTCCTACATGACAGCGGTGGTGATGTCCTTCCTCTTTCCTACTTCTGCTCTTGCATCTCCAATGCACTGTGCATTTGCAGTTCAGCACTCCTGCGTAAGAAAGAGAAGCAAATATTCCATGCCTCCACATAGGCAGTTTAGCAAATGGACCTTCATACACATGAGGTCTTCTCTGTCCAGCAACAACTCACTGTTCCACATGCAGACTAAAGCAACTTAATCCCTTGGAAATGTCCTGAAAGGTGCTGAAGAGAGTAGGAAGGTGGGTAAAAGTGCAACCTGTGCTTGATAACAGGCAGTACTGACTGTGCAGCCCAGGTGCACAATACACACACCACACAAGTATTCAGTCACATTTAGGTGCCCTTCAGAATACCATTTCCTTCACACATTTAAGCAGCTGAGTGACTCCAGTTACAGAACAGGTGAGTGAAGTAAAAGGGCTTAGAAGCCTTTAAGTCAAGTGCAGAAAGCAGAGGGACAACAGGTGGCGACAAGAGTCAGAGAAGGACAGAGAGGTGGATGGAAGGAAATTAGGGTTACTAGCATGATATTACTATTAGAAGGCAAATGACTCAGATAAAAGAGGTTAGGTGGCCTCTTCCTCAGCTGACTCTCCATCTGTCACAGAACTGGAGAGGTGTCATGATGCAGGCAGATTATGGTAGCTCTGATGTGTGTTTTTCAGGCACCCTAAAAGGAAAGTACAACTAAACTATGCTTTGTCTGAACTTTATGTGAATATTTCCTGTCCATTTTGAGCTGTAGATACCATTCCACTCAATCTCTGTTCTGCCCAGCCTGCAGGCATGACCTTGCATTCTGCATCCGTGTTCTCAACTCCCTGCGGCTCTCTCAGGGATTTCTCCAGGAAGCCATCCTCGTCCTTCTGGAGCAGGGTGACCTCTAGGGGCCGATGGGCAGAGCTGGCATGGAATGAGCACCTTAGTGTCCTGCCTGAAACCGCCTTCCACATCTGCAAACGCTGGGCGTTGCCTGTAAGTTCCCATGACCTGAGGTCTCTGTGCGTGTCGAGTCACATAGCCCCAGCAGTATTGTCCTGTCGTGCAAAGGACTGCCCCGGTAAGTAGAATGAGACACTTCAACAGACTTCCTTTCTCTCTTCCATGACAAAGACAGGACTGTTTTCAGCTAGTAGTTTATTCTGGAGGTTGAATAGACTTTGTATGGCATGAAGAGATGAAGTTTTTTTCTGCAGAACAGGAATATTTTCAGTTATTGTTATCGAATCAATGAAACAGTGCTTATTTCCTTAGGAGGCACATCACTGGTGTCCAAACTGTTACAGCTATAAGAGTCTTTGCAACCCATACAGTACATCAGCTGCATCTATTTTAAACTTCCTCTCAGAGATGCTCCTTTATGGATCAATGTCTTTTCTCAAGGTCACTAACCTTTACTTACCAGCTAGCAGACAGTCTGACTCTACAGTGTGTTTATACAAGCTGATTCTAATCCTCAAGGTATGACATCAAACTATAAATACATGAGAAATGAAATGTATTTTGACTCATATGAAAGAGTGAGAGGTATTTCCTCAGCACAAATAAGGAATATTTTCGGATTCACAAGAACTAAGCAGGTATTTAAGGCAATATATTTGTTACTTGACCTCTTCTGGACGTATGGAGCCTTGGTGGAACGGGCAGGTTGAGTTGTTGCTATTAAACACTGCCACCACTGTAAACATTCCTCATGTTAATCATCAGTGTAGTTTAATATTTTACAGTTTGAACAGTGAGGGTCTGGGTGTGCTTTGCTTGGCTTCACACCCACTTCAGGCAGGAGAATATTGTGCTTCTTGTCTTCTGAAGCAGCATAAAGGGCAACTATGGGAATGACTCATCTGCACTGCAGGTTGCAAAGGACTTTCGCTGTCACACTTCCTGGCTCAGGTGACTGGCAGGTCCTCATCTCTGGTCATCTAAAGATGAGTGAGGGCGACCCAGAGCCCTGTGCTTCATGTTGTGCCTGGCCTATGCAGGACCAGCAAGATCACAGCTGTCTAAAGAGGTGCTGCCATCACTCTCCTTAGGCTGCTCTAACCAGGAGCATGGTGGAGCTCTGAGGGCCACAGATTCCTCATGATGCCCTTTCAGTAGCCATCTGCTTCCAAGCACCTACATGGTGCTCTTTGTGGGCAGAAGGCCCAGTACAAATGAGACCCTGCCCACTGACCAGTGGCTGCTTCTGTCAGCTCAGGGACTTTTCTCCCAGCAGTGCTGGCCCTCATTCCCATTGTCAGCCCTTTGCTGGCCTGTTCCACCTGGCTTTGCTCTGGCCCCGTGGTGAACACCTGAGGCTGGCTGACCCCTCTGGCTGCACTCGAACCATCTGCTGTGGTTCAGTGATGAGATGTGGGGCAGGGAGTTTCAGCAGCTTTAGCCTCTGCTGGGTTGAAGGCAGCCCTGGGTGCTGCTGGGTGCTTGCCCAGCCGGGCACAGGAGAGGCCACCCTGGTGGCTCCATGCTGCCCCCCGCTGGCACTGGGAGCCTTGAGCAGTGACTCCGGTCGGTTGCTGCCTGGCTGAGCTCCTGTGACTGCCAGGAGCCTTCTGGAGCTCTCAGACCAAGAAAGATGATAGGACCTGTGCCCTCATTGCAAGAGCCCAAATGGGGAGGCAAAAGACAGCCACCATCCCAACCGATGTCTCTGTGTCCTGCAGCAGCATCCATCCTGTGGTCTACCCAGGGCTTGCTCTGTTTCCTCAATGTATCACCACCACCTGCAACCAATTGTCAGTGTGTGGCAACTGGGCACTGCCTCATGGCACCCACAGTCTCCTCAGTCCTTTTCTGCCTGGGGATGAGCAGTCAGGTTTGCAGCCTCTGCCAGCACTCAGCCTCAAAGGCTCGGCTTCCACACATGTGGCCGGATGCTTTCCTTCCCACCAACTCCTCACCACATAGCTTGGGCCTGGAGACTGGAGTTGCCTTCTTCAGGGGCTCCTGCCTTCTGTGTACCACCTCAGCCTGGGGTAATGAAACAAGCCATGGGAATCTGGCTGGGAGGAGAATATTGTGTGGGCATGTCACATGGCACAGCAGCTTTGCAGCGCTGAAGTTCATTTGCGTCCCGCCCAGTTTCCTCAGTGAAGAGAACAGGGAGGGCAAGAGGCAGCTGTCCAAACAGGTTTTTAAGAAGCTGTCTCTCCAAAGGCTCTTCACAAGTGCTGAGGAGAGCCAAGCACACAGCTCCCGGTAGTTCAGCCTTGGTTTGCTCTCCTGTGATGGCTGTGCAAGGGGATGTTCTTCATACCTCAGAATGGATTTGATTTTTCCACTAGGCACTTATAAAAATATTATTGATATTGGCTCATTAAGCAGCCTACTAAAAGGGGCATCCTAGACTTCTGGCCTCCATTTATAGACTAGAGAAATCCTGCTGAGATAGAACCACAATACATGCCAAGATTTTAGGTCAGTCTACAGAGTTCAGATTTGTATGGCTAGTTCCTAAGGTGGGAAAGGATCTGCCAAGTCATTTGACACAGTTTCAATAAACAGTGACAATTCTTGCAGCAGTACAGTTTGCCCTTTTCCTTCTACACAAGGTTATCTTATGAAGTCTTCCCCAAAAGCAAAGCTGCATTTGACAGAGGCCCAGACCACCTGCACCTCTTTCTGATAGGGAAGGTCCCTCACAATCTGCTAAGGATTTCACAGTAACTTATGCATTGTCTGTTGCTCTTGATTTTAGAGTGTCTCTAGAACCTGTTTTACTTACAAACTCACAGATCCTGATGGGGAGCATGAAAGGAGAAACTTCTTTACTGTGGCCAGTTTGGTACATACCCTATGCATGGATCTAAGTTACCTTTCTAAGCCTAATAATAAAAATCATCTCACTGATATAGAAAAGCCTCATTAATCATAGGATCACAGGATCAGAGCATGGCTTGGGTTGGAAGGGGCCTTAAAGGTCATCCAGTTCCAAATTCCCCTGCTGTGGACAGAGACATCTCCCACTAGACCAGGTAATTCCAAGACCTGGCCAGCCTGGCCTAGAACATTTCCAAGGGAGAGGTCATCTACAACTCTCTTGGCAACCTGTTCCAGTGTCTCTCCAACCACAGTGGAAAGAATTTCTTCCTAATGTCTCAGCTGAATCTACCTGCCCTCCTCCAGTTTGAAACTGTTACCCCTTGTCCTACCACTGACAGAGTCCCTCCTCAACTTTCCTGTATATCCTCTTTAGGTACTGGAAGGCTGCTATAAGGACTCCACAAGACCTTCTCTTCTCCAGGCTGAACATGTGTTAGGATCTAACTTTTTTTTTCTGCAATTAGAATATCATCCATAGAATTATGGATGAGGAAGTCACAATGAGTCTGTCTAAATGGGATCAAAGACCAAGCCACATATATTTGGCAAGGGTGGGAGAATTCTGCATGCCTTAAGGCTACCCATTGATATCGTTGGGTGGGGTCTGCCTTAATTGATGGTTCAGTAGGTGCAAATTTTTTTGAATCCTCCGGGTGTAAGTAAATTGTAAAGAAACAATCCTTCAAATCAATAATAATCAGGTCCCAATTTGGGGGGATCGCGAGTTGGGAGGCCAGGCTGTAAGGCACCCATCTCCTCCATGACTGAGTTGGTTGCTCTCAGATCATGTGGTAAACGCCATTTGCTAACATACGTGTGTCAAAAGGGGTTAACAAATGTGTTGAAAACAACTGATTGACTATAGCAGTTGTGTATCCTCACTTTAACCCATAGGTAGCTATGGCTTGTCTAGCTTTTTTTAACATTTTTCAGTCCAGAGATTGCCATATTCGTTGTTGACCTTCTAATACCACAGGAGATGCATGTACAGGAAAATCTACAGATTCTCCAGCTGTTACTGCATTTCTCACAATACCTTTCCACTGGCACAGCGGGACAGTTCCCCATCCCTCCCACCTCCCGATCCCTTACACTATCGTCCCATCGGAATTCAATTGTCACCTCCATTGCAGTGCTATGTGATAATGTCTGGGAGATGAGAGGCGGGGGGGGGGGTGTAGCGCAGCTGAAGCCGCTGGGGGGAGCGGGGGGGCTTTGCTGGTGTGGGCTGCTGCTGGGGGGGGCGACCACTGGTGGGGCTACTGCCAGGCTGCCACCAGGCCACCGCCATGGGGATGGCCGCTGGGGCCACCGCTACAGTTGGTGCTGCCGGTGTCAGTGGTGCGTCGGTCGGTGCCACCTTGGTCAGGGCCGTCGGGGCTTGTGGGGGCTGTCAGGGCTCGTGGGAGGGGTGCGGTCGTAAGAATGCTATAACTGTGAGCCTCCAAGCGCTCCAGTTTTTCTAAGAGGGGCTGTAAAGCAAAGTCGGCACTGTTTGATTTCTTAGCGTCAGTGTTTTTGCCTTCCGAATCTGAGCTGTCGCTGCCGATATTAGAGAAAGATGTTGATGAACGGGATTGAACATGCTGAACCACAGGTTTCGCTGCCTTTTTATTGCTTTCTCCCTGCTGGGTGTGAATGGCAGTGGTGGTGGCTTGTAAATGCGGTGTGGTCACTAAGATGGAGGGCATGGTGTCTTCTTGCAGTGAGTGTTTACGCTTTCCGACCTCCATTTTGATTTTGTGTACCTTATCAGTCCGATCAGGATTCGCTTCTACCGCTACTGATGCAGCAGCAGCAGATTTTTCTGTGCAAAAGGACAGTAATAAAAGAGCCACAATTCATGTAGAAGGAAGAATAGTGGGCAATTGAAATTGTGACGAGGATGCTGATGGAGCGGCAGATGATGTGTAGGGAGAGAGAAGTGGGGGCAGAGGGTGCGGAGCCTTCCAAATCTCCCTTTTTTGTCTGGGTTAGAACCAACGCCGCAGCAGCTGAATTGAGAGTAGACTGCTCTTCTTTTATCGATTGCAGTGTATGTGACGGTTCACTACATGGTGTTATAGTGAAAAACTTCTTTGTAAGTATTTAGCACCTCATCCCACATCTGGGCTCCAATTTTGTCCCATGCTTCGGAAGTGAAAGCTTTGGTTGCTGTGGGGATAAAATCATGATTCCGGGACCAAGCTAATAGCCCTTTTAAAATCCCAGAATCGTCAGTAATACCTCTTACGGAGAGGATAGTTTGAGGGTGTTTAGCACAGCCTCTTCTGTTTCACGGAGTGCTTCCCCATGCCTCTCCCCGGCCGCTTACCAGGCCCTGGTGATATTCGCTTCCTTTTCTGAGTGCGCGCTGCTTATTTTGTCAGCACCGGGGCAGTGCTGGTTCGACCGGCTTTCCATATCGCTCGGAACGTACTTCTTACGCTGAGTCGAGCAGCATCGTAGTCCGAGGATCCCATCACGAGTTTGGGTGACAGATATCGATGACAGAGACTGAAGGCAATACAGATGACCAATATGATCGCGTATTGTCCCTTTATTGTTCCAGTATTGTAGGACTATAGTGCAAGCATAATGAGTATAGCACAGTAAAGTAAAGCAAAGAAGATGAAGGAAAAGTGAGTATCAAAGGAACTTCTACAACTTATATAAACTCAGAGAGCATCGTTGGCATAGCTTCATTGTTTTCCAGGAGTGACCACACATCGCGCTATTATAGATTATTGGTCCAACTACTAACGACAGGCGAGGTTGTTGATGCAGGCGCGTGTCCTGTTATTCCAAGATAACTTTCTGTGTTTATAGCTACGAGTGTCCTGCTTCAGTTACATGCTGCAGGCACAGCACTGTTTTGCTACACTGCTAGCCACTTCTGCACTTATGCTGAGCATGGCCTACCACCATGTCAGGCTCTAGGCCTACACTGCTAGATTGCTCACACTGCTTGTCACTGGCGTTGCCACAATTCACTTAGCCTAACCCCACAGGGGAGGTGCTCCAGCCCCCTGACCATCTTCATGGACTTCTTCTGGTACTACTTGAGCACGTCCCAGCCTTATGTTCAGGTCCAGAGAGCTGGACACAGCACTGCAGGCAAGGTCTCACAAGAGTGGATAATTTCCCTCAGCCTGCTGGCCACACTTCTTCTGATGTAGTCTAGGATGCTCTTGACTTTCTGGGCTGCAAGTGTACATTGCCACCTCATATTCAGTTTTTCATCCACCAACATGCCTAAGTCCTCCACAGGGCTGCTCCAAATCCACTCATAATAAAAACTGTTTACCTTTTTGCACAAAATCCTTCCTTGTAGCAGCCCTTTTCTGTGTGGTATTATTCTCACTCTCCCACCACTACTTTCACTAGTTACCAATTGATGTTTCAAAGGTGCAGTTTCCCCTGCTTCTGTTATCATGAAAAATAATTTATTATGCAGGGACATGATGATCTCAGAGGTCTTTTACAAGCAAAACTGTTCTATGATTGTGGTGGGTTGAAAATTCTTCTCCCCCCACCCCCCTCACCCCCCACCATTAAGTTTTGCGAGACTATATCAGTTGGAAGCAAATGAAAGCTGTATTCACAAGCAGAGCTACAATCTACAATGAAATGCAATGAATATGTACAAAATATACAGTAGTTACAATATTTGCAGGTATTTACAATTGATAAACAGCACAAGGAAACCCCTGGCCAAAGACCAGGGGAACTGCAACAGCTTCTTGTGGCAATGCCAGCGACGAGCAGTGTGAGCAATCTGGCAGTGCAGGCCTAGAGCCTGACATGGTGGTAGGCCATTAATGCAGAATCAGCTAGCAGTGTAGCAAAACAGTGCTGTGCCTGCAGCATGTAACTAAAACAAGACACTGGTAGCTATAAACATGGACAGTTATCTTGGGACAACAGGACATGCACCTGCATCAACAACCTCGTTGTGTCATTAGTAGTTGGACCAATAACCTGTAATAGTGCAATGTGTGGTCACTCATAGGGAACCAATGGAGCTATGCCAACGGAGCACTCCAAGCTTATATAAGTTGTAGCAGTTGCCTTGCTATGCACTTCTTCTTCTGCCTTTCCTGTCTCCTGTTTCTTCTACACTTTACAGTGCTATACTTGCACTACAGGCCTGCTCCATAGGCCTGCAACTCAGGCCTGCACCATAGGCCTGCAACACTGGAAAAATAAAGGAACAATACTCGATCACATTGGTCAGCCGTATTGATTCCTATCTCCATCGTCCTACAGCTTCTCCCTTCTCAGTACCCCATGTACACAAAAGGGACAAGAGAAAATAGCAGAGAAGTTGTTATTAATACCAGTCTCAACAAAGCAGTGCAGCCAAGGTCAGTAAAGCCAGGACAAGCATCAACCAGAGACAAAGAAGCAAAAAGAGATTGTTTTGTGCAACTAGTTTAAGTCTGTTATCCTCTCAGGGGGATTGCTTAGAACTATCATTATTTTCCTTTTTACACCCATAGTGATTTCTTTACATTTTACCACTTTCTGTTCTAGATCTGTGAAAACTTTTAAAGATATAGCCTAAAAGTACCACAATGATCCTATGATTCTGTGAAATCCAAGGCTTGCCAGGCCTTTACTGCTCACAAACATAACCTAACCCAGGGTCAGTAAAAGCTGTTAAGACTGTTTCACAATTATTATAATAACCTAAAACCAGTTCAGGCCTGCACTGTCAGCTCAACACAAATCCTCCAGCTTTTTGCTATTAATGGCTAAAACCCCCCATATTTACTGCTCTATGCTAATGGAGATTGTAAGAAACTGAAGGATTTTAGTATAGACAGAAAAGGGTCATTCAGAGAGAGAAGTGAAAGAAGAACTGATGGCAAATACAGTGGCAGAAAACAGAGTCAGGGGAGCATGAGTGCAGAGAATAAAATGAAGTGCAGCTGCAGTGCACTGGGGAACCACAGGAAGCCATGGGAGGGAAGAGAGGGGCTGACATCAAAGCCAGCTCTGTTAGACGGATTTATGAAGCATTTTGTGAATAAACTCTGATCAATTCCAAGAAGACTCATTCCCATCACTCTTTCAGACAGAAATTACATAGAACTTCGGGGTTTCTGCTTTCTCATCCTCACTGCTGACAGCAAGACAACCACAAAGCTACTAATGTCTTGGTTAGTTTGCACAATGGAGACAGGTAATTAAAGACTCCTTTTATGGCACAGAGACACAAAGATGCTGAAGGGAATGGAACATCTTCCTTATGAGGAGAGCCTGAGGGAGCTGGGGCTCTGTAGCTGGGAGAGGAGGAGACTGAGAGGTGACCTCATTCATGTTTATAAAGATGTGAAGGGTGAGTTCCCAGGGGCTGGAGCCAGGCTCTGCTGGGGGATGCCCAAAGCCAGCACAAGGGGCAATGGTGGAAGTTGAGGTATAAAAAGTTAATGGAAACATGAGGAAGATTTTTTTTTTCACTGTGAGGGTGACAGAACCCTGGAGCAGGCTTCCCAGGGGGATGTGGAGTCTCCCTCTCTGGAGGTATTCAAAACCCACCTGGATGTGTTCCTGTGTGACCTGACATAGGTGATCCTGTTCTGGCAGGGGGCTTGGACAAGATGATCATTTGAAGTCCTTTCAAATCCCTAAGATTCTGTGATACTTCCGGCTTAGAATCACAGATACCTTATGGAGAACCCAGGTATCTTTGTGGTTTTCAGTATCTTGCCTTCAGGCAGCTTCAATTCACGCATTCTTACTTCAATTCACACCTTCTGCCCTCTGTACTCTCCTGTTTCCTTTCTCCACACTGGGCTGATTTTGTAGTTCTGCTCAGTTCTCTCCCTTCCTATCTTAAGTCTCTGGGTTTCTTCAACTGATCCTTTTATGGAAGCTTCCCCATGCATCTGATGATCTTTATTGCCTTTGTATTCATTGTATTTTCAGTCTGTCTCCTCTGATTTTCTATTTTGCTGCTCCTGTTGACAAACCAGTGGGTACTGTCACATGGTTAAGCAGAACATGTGGCTCCTGATGGACAATTGTCATCTCAGAGTTCACCTTTGTAGATGTAGTTTCCCACAGGCATAGTTCTGTGTTTTCAACTGTATAGAATTTTGTTTGCTATGTAACAGCACAGTTTGCATAGTGTCATGAAAGCCTTCCACACTTATTAGGTATCAGTCCTTGTCCTCACCGTCTGGAAGAGCATTATCTCATGAGCAAACATTCCTCTTCTGAAGCTCTTCAGCTTGATTTATTCATAGATTGAACGGCACAGATCCCAGCATACCTAACTTTTTTCTTTTGTACTTTGACAATTATTTATCTGAGTGAGAAGCTTCCTTCTCATCTCATGGCTTCAGGATGTCTGTTTAAGCCTTTGTTGGAATACCTTGCTGAAAGGCTTTTGAAATCCAGTCAATTTTTTCAGCTCCATCTCCTTGCCCACAGGCTCACCTACCCCTTCTAAGGTTTCTGTGTATGTTCCCATACAAGGCTGACTTCAATTTAATAGAATATTGCCTTTGAAGGACACAAACAACTTCTCCTCAGTTGCCCATCCCAATTCTATCGCTGGCTTAGTCCAGTGCTCACTGGCACTTCAGACTGTGACAGTGAGATGCATTTGAGCTCTGCTCCAACAGGCAGTGCTTGAGACTGAACATGGTGGCAGACTGGACTGGGAATGCCAGATGCTAATGACCACCACTGCCCTACACCTCCACTGATGACCTATTGCAGCTAACCTTTCCCTGCTCACTCTCTGCCCTGACCTTTTTTGCCTTTGGCTTTGGAGAGAAGCTCCAGGTTGAGGCCATGAGACACAAGACCACTAAGGGAAGCACCACTTTGAACCATATTGTGCTTTCTCAAGAGGCAAGAGAGATTACCCCAGGCAGGATAGTGTTTCAGAGGGTAATGTGCCAGAGCCTCAGCTTGTGTGGACAATGCTCTGTTTTATAGCAGTTAAAGGAATTAGCACAGAACTGTCTCCAGCATTCTCCAGTTTTAGTTCAAGGCCCGGTGATGCTCTTCATGGTCCTGCTGTCTAATTAAATGCAGGAAGCAAACCTGGTGGGGCATAAAGACTGCTTTCTGTCAGCTACCCCTAAACCTAAGAACTCTGTTGGTTATTAGCCCTTCACAGATCTGCCTTGGACAATGGCCAGCAGAAAGACACAGCCCTGGCACATGGAAAGAGACACAAAAGAAAACCACTGCTCATGGTGTGTATGCAAAGGTATCTACAGTCTTTATTCTCTACCTACTGAGCCGGTGGCAAACCTTAAATATGGAAGAAGGTGCCTGAGAGGTTCACATTCTGTGCAGCCCTCAGGGCACTTTGCTGCCTCATGACAGCCTCACTCTTCCTCTTCTATCTTCTTGCCATGGAACTCACGGCTCTTCACCCGGAGCTTGTTGACCTGCGACTCTGCAATGTCAGCTCTCTCCTCGGCTTCCTCCAGCTCGTGCTGGATCTTGCGGAACTTGGAGAGGTTGACATTGGACAGCTCCTCCTGTGCGGGGAGAGGGAGTCGGTGGGGAGGGGCCCAGGGCAAGGGTTTCACTCCTGCTGCCTTACAGGGCTGCAGCTCTTCCCTGAGGGCAGGCCCAGACTTCCATCCCCCACTCACCACTGCTGACATGGAAGCCGCCACCACAGACCTTCTTATCCTCCCTATTCAGGACCCCACTGTGACAAGCTTCACCAGGACTGTGTCATGCTTGTGACACAAATTGGGTCCCTTGGATTTCTCTTTGGTGTGTTGCTGCTCCTTGCACTTCAGTTCAATTGTCAGTGTCACTTCTAACAGTAGATGTGCCCCTGGGCTTGTTTGGCCTGAGCTCTGCTCTAAAACAGGCTGCAGAGCTTCCCTCAGTTCAGCCCCGGCTGCAGAGTGCCCAGACCTTCGCATGGCCTCATGTCACGATAGGGACAGAGTGTGGCCAAGGCTGTTGTCTCTTGGCAGGTTCTTTCCAGCCCTTTCCTGTTACCCACACTCATTTCACTGAGCTTGCTGCCCCAGTGGAAGGTGTCTTGAGTCTATTCCTTGAGCAATACTTACAGCCTCCTCAGCTTGTCTCTTGTAGGATTTGACCTTCGCCTGCAGCTTGTCCACCAGATCCTGCAGCCTGAGAACATTCTTCCTGTCTTCCTCAGACTAGATGGATTGATAGACAAGAAAGAGACAGACTGATGGGTTCTGATTCATGTCAGGTGATTACTTCCCTTGGGATGGTGTGTGCAAAATTTGACTTGCTGTGAGAAAGCTCTGACAGGCCAGGGGTGTCTGCTGCCTTACCTGGTAGGTCAGCTCCTTCACCCTCCTCTCGTACTTGCGCACACCCTTCACGGCTTCAGCGCTGCGCTTCTGCTCAGCATCCACCTCCCCTTCCAGCTCTCGCACCTGCAAGGCAAGATAGACCATCATTGGAACTTCCACTGTGGCTACTTATTTCACATGTTCATTGAAGTACATATAAAAGCCCTACGCACTCTGGCTTCCAGCTTCTGTAATTGCTTCTTGCCTCCCTTCAGGGCCAGCTGCTCAGCCTCATCCAGACGGTGCTGCAGGTCCTTCACCGTCTGGTCCAGGTTCTTCTTCATCCTCTCCAGGTGGGCACTGGTGTCCTGCTCCTTCTTCAGCTCTTCTGCCATCATGGCTGCCTGAGGCGAGCAAAGGGTCAAAGCCATTTTGGTGCTGGAGACACTTTGGGGCAGAATTCATCCACAATCAGCACCAAAAGGAGTCCCCAACTCACATCAGTGATGGCCTTCTTGGCCTTCTCTTCAGCGTTTCTGGCTTCCTGGATGGTATCCTCCATTTCTCCATGCATTTGCACGATGTCTGTTTCCAGCTTCTTCTTAGTGTTGATCAAGCTGGTGTTCTGTGAACAACAAAGACAGGAATTATACTTTCAGAGCTAAATTCTCCAGAGCAAGTGTCCTTTCTAGAGCCACAACAGCAAACCCAACGTCACTCTCCAAGTGTTTACATAGCAACTATTGACAGGAGCAGAGCAGTTTCATTCTGTATTATACCTCGTGGAAGGGATGAATTCCCAGCAGTGTCCTACCTGGGTGTGGAGCAGCTGCACACGTTCAGTGGCATCCAGGAGCTCCTGCTCAGCCAATTTCCTCGACCGCTCTGTTTGCTCCAGGGCTGCCCGGAGCTCCTCAACTTCAGCCTGCAGCAAGTTTGCTCTGCGCTCCACCATGGCCACCTGCTCCTTCAGGTCCTCCTGAGTCCTGACAGCATCATCCAAGTGCAGCTGAGTGTCCTGGAAAGAGAGACAGGAGGAATGACAAAAGTGGAAGTGTGAACTTGGTGCCAGAAATGTCAGCAATGTCATTTCTCTGCCTGCAGCTCTACTGGACCTTGAGCACAGTCTGTGTGTTCCTCAGGTTCTTCTGTGCCTCTGAAGCCTGGCGGTTAGCATGGCTCAGCTGGATCTCCATTTCATTCAGGTCTCCTTCCATCTTCTTCTTCAGCCTCAGGGCTTCATTCCTGCTCCTGATCTCAGCATCCAGGGTGCTCTGCATGGACTCCACAATTCTGAGGTGGTTTCTCTTCATCTGGTCGATCTCCTCATCTTTCTCTGCTATCTTCCTGTCAATCTCAGACTTCACCTGGTTGAGCTCAAGCTGCAGGCGCAGGATCTTCCCCTCTTCATGTTCCAAAGAGGCCTGGAGATGACAACAGGAAGAGTGACTCAACCTACAGCTTCCTTCCTAAAGAATCTCATAGACAATATTTCATGAAATCTGGGCCTGCTTTAGTGCCATCTCTGCATGCTTAGAGTCTGGACATCATTCATTAATACTCTGTATACCTCAGCTTCCTCCAGAGAGGCTTGCAGTTCAGATTTCTCCTGCTCAACCTGCTTCTTGACCTTCTCTAGCTCATGAATTGCCTTTCCTCCCTCTGCCATCTGCTCCGTCAGGTCAGAAATCTCCTCTGTGGGAGCAAAGACCAATGGAAGGGGCAGGCACAGAGCAGCATGGCAAGGGCCCTGCCACACCAACCTGACAGCCACCTTGGTCACCTGCAGGCACACAGCCAGGTGGAGCAGTGGTGGCAGGGGGGGCAGGGGGTGTGGATGGCAAGGAAGCCCATCCAGGAGCAGAGGGCCAGGCACTTACGCTGCAAGTTCTTGTTCTCCCGCTTGAGCGTTTCCAGGTGATCCAAGGACTCCTCATAGGCATTCTTCATCTTGAACAGCTCTGTGCTGAGAGAGCGAGACTCCTTCTGGGAGGCTTCCAGCTCAGCCTGCGTTTCCTCATACTTCTGCTTCCATTCTGCCAGGATCTGAAGAGAAATGGGATGTGAGTACGGCTGTGTTGGTCAGGAGGACATGCTCTACTCTGGAACCCCAGGGCTGGAGCCCAAAAGACCTTGTCAAAGTTCTTCTGCTTCTTGTCCAGAGCTGCACAGGCAGCATTTGTTCTTTCCACATCAATCATCAGATCCTCCACTTCATTCTGCAGCCTCTGCTTTGTCTTTTCCAGGGAGGCACATTTGGCATTGACAGCTTCAACATGTTCCTCTGCATCCTGCAGGCGCTGTGCCAGCTTCTTCCTGGGGAGGGGGAGCGCAGGTTAGGTTAGACCTTAACGGGCAGCCAACTTTGTATTGCTTGAGAAAGGGCAGTTGGCCACTTGAGTTTTTGAGCCCAAGAATTTGCCATGTGTTTCTCCTGGTCCAAGACTGCATGCAGTCTGAAGTGTCAGCCAATCTCTAGTCTAGCACCAACTGAGTGCTCAGCCCATCTTAGCCTTTCCACACCCAAGGCCTACTCTGTCCTTCCAATCCACACTTTCTCCACAGCACACTCTTCCTCTCCCCTTTTGTCCTCTCTCCCACAAAGTCTCTACAACTCTGCCTCTCTGCCACCCCTGTCCTGACCCACTCTCAGACACACTTAACAATCTCAGTCTTCTCAAGTCATTCAACATCCTGCTTCCCACATACTTGGCCTCCTCCAGCTCCTCCGTGCGCTGAATGGCGTCCGTCTCATATTTGGTTCTCCACTGAGCCACTTCACCATTGGCCTTGGACAGGGCTCGCTGCATCTCCCCCTTGGCCTCCTGCTCCTCCTCAAATTGTTCCCGGAGTAAGTCACAGTCATGGCGAGCAGACTGCAGGGCGTGGGCCAGGGCGTTCTTGGCCTGTGGTGACATTGACATTGGTAACCTGAGTACTTATTTGAGCGAAATCAGAATGAAGCGCTAACTGGGCAAATGTAAAGGCAGGAAGTGGTGATGCCTTCCTCAGTCAGTTTTGGAGGTGTTGGTGACAGCTTCTTTGGGGTTCTGTACTGCATTTGACATAGGTGTCTGAATTCTATCTTAGAGGCTGTCAGCAGCAGCTCATGGATGGCTTGTGAATGCCTCCCTCCAACATCAAAGTCTCTGCATTTCCCTCCCTCTAGCTGACGAGCAGGGGGGTGTGCATTTCCTGCTCTTGTCTCCAGTAACACTTGCATTTGGGCGCAGAGTATTGATGAGGTCCTGGACTCCTATGATTTGATCAGGGGTGATGTAAATTGTGGACAGGAGAGTACTTCCAAACCTTGATTTCTTCCTCCAGATGTCTCTTGAGTTCCTCAATCTGCTGGGTGAATCCTTGCTTGCCCCTAGACAGCTGAGAAATCAGAGCATCTTTCTCCTCCACCTGGCGGGAATATTCACCTGGGGAGGGTAAAGGGAACAGAGGTAAGTGGACGGTGAACAATGAGACAGTTCTGCCCTTAAACCTATGGAGTCAGGAGAGGGCTGGAGAGGACACAGCAGATGTCACTTTGCACACTGTGGTATCCTCGTGGCATGCAGTTCTTCCCATTGCAGCTCAGCAAGGAGGATGTCTCACCTGATTCTGTCTGCAGGCGAGCTCTCTGCGTGTTGAGGTCATTGATCATGCGCTGGTTCTGCTCATCCTTGGTTTTCAGCTCGCTCAGCTGATCTTCCAGGGTGCGACACATCTTCTCCAGGTTTGCCTGCAGAGCAAGCACAAGGAAGGACATCAATGAACCCCTGCACTCTGCCTTCTCCTCACAGCAGAACCTTCTTGATGAGCATGTGGCTCATAGGTGCAGCCTCTGTGCCATAGCTAGGCCCTGTGAGCTCCTTCTACTGCAATTCTATACCTTGGCTTTGGAGACAGACTCCATGTTACTGGCCAGGTCGTCAATCTCCATCTTCAGCTCACTCTTCTCCTTCTCCAGCTTCTGCTTCACCCTCTGCAGGTTGTCGATCTGCTCCCCGAGCTCAGCGGTGCTGTCCGCGTGCTTCTTCCGCAGGGCGGCAGCCGTGGCCTCGTGCTGCAGCGTGGCCTCCTCCAGGTCCCGACGCATCTTCTGGAACTCTGCCTCACGCTTCTTGTTCATCTCAATCTGAGCTGCTGTAGCCCCTCCTGCCTCTTCCAGGCGCTCACTGATCTCCTCCAGCTCCCGGGAGAGGTCAGCTCGATGCTTCTCTGCTTTTGCCCGAGAGGTTCGCTCAGCCTCAATTTCCTCCTCCAGCTCCTCAATGCGAGCCTGGGGAACACGAGAGACCCTTCACACCCATGGCCTTCTGCCTGACCTGAGTCTAGGTGAAAGAGAGCAAGCAACAGAGACTTGCCTGCAGCTCCTTGATCTTCTTCTGCAATTGCATGCCCAGGGCTTGTTCATCCTCGATCTTGCTCTGGATCTGGCTGATCTCAAAGTCTTTCCTTTGGGCAAATCAAACCATGTTAGTGCTTGGAAGAAGTGGTCCAAAGAATATTACCTCTCCTATATCGTCCGCAGGAATCAGGACTCCCCCCCACCCCAAAACTTGTACTAACAATCAGGCTCATTCAGAATGAGTTTTCAGCAGCCTGCTCCATAGGTAGTCGTTGATTAAGCTTGCACCGTGAAATGCTGCCTGCATTGATATGCGGGTGCAAGTTGTATGGGAAAAGACCTGCATGGTACCCGGAGCATCCAGCCATTCTGCTTACTGAGTGGATGTCAGGTGAACTGACAGTTCTGCTGTCCCAGCTCATTCCTTCCAAATTAAAATCTTACTGCCTTATTTGAGGGGACAGAAAGCTATTTTACCCCTCCCCAAAGGAGTAAGATAAAAACGCTCCACAGCACTGAAAAGTTTAAATGGAGAACCTCTTCTCCTGTTCTCAAATATATACAGAAGTGCACAATACACAAATTCATATTCATCCTCAGTACAGTTCTCCAACCCAGGCTTACCAAAACCTCACTAGGCCAACACCTTCCAAAACCTGCCCTCCAACCAGGCCAAAACCCAAGCCTCAGTGCTCCTCCCCATCTCTCCCTGTTTCTCCTCCACAACCAAGGCTCAAATTAGCTTAGCCAAGGCCAAAGAAGGCTGCAAAGCTCCCCTTCAAGAGATCAGGGTCCATGCTGGGAGCAAGGAGAAGGAAAAAAGGGGAAGAACTGGCCGTGCATCCTGTTTATATAGAGATTGCAGGCTGATGGGATGAAATAACAATAATTACAATTTCCTGTGTCCATCCCCTGGACTATCTAGTCCCTGGAGGACTGTACATCCAGCCATAAGCCCATAACATATACCAAATATCAAAGGGGGTCAATGCTTGGTGTTGCTAGGGAAACCATGAACCTTAGGCAAACTTTGCTCATTATAATGTCATTATAACATGAAAACACATCTCCTGGATGAGAGTTTCCTGCCTCCAAGACCACACCTCCTTAGGTCCGGACTACACCTCAGACACTCCTCCTTGGGCATGTGTGGAAGCCTCACTCGTGAGGGGCAGGTAGAGGTTGGACTTGGACAATTGTGATTGACTATAAAAGATGTCTCCCTAGCAACAAGACTTTGAAAGCTTTCCACATCATCTTCAAGAAAGGATTGGAAGGCCCAGCAGGACTTGGAACTGGTAGTAGCAATAAGTTTCTTTATCTTTTCTCTTCACTTTATTCGGCCTTACTTTACTTTTCTCTTTTCTCCTCTCACCTTTTCCTACCTATCATATGCCACCTCATGGGCAAACCATAAAGTATTACTGTTAATTGAAGTGAACTCCTCTGGCATGGTCACCTGAGTTTTTGCACTTCAAATCACAGCAAACCAACCACCATAAGTCCACTGAATGAATCATGACAGACCTCAAAGTAAAGAGACAAGTTCAGCAGCAAAGTGCTCAGCTGCTCCACAGCCTCACTTACTTCTTCAGTTTCTCATCCAGCTGCTGCTTATCATTTTCCAGATCCATGATGCTGTCATGGGACAGCTTCAGGTCTCCTTCCAGTTTCCTCTTGGCTCTCTCCAGGTCCATGCGCAGTTTCTTCTCTTGCTCCAGGGACCCTTCCAGCTAAAGACAAGAAGGCCATCAGTGCTCTGCCACACAGCTCCAACTCCACACCTGTCCTCTTCTTGCTCTTTGCCTGGGTGCTTACATCATCCACTTGCTGCTCCAGCTTGGTTTTAGCTTTGGTCAGAGTGTTGACTTTGTCCTCCTCTGCCTGCAGGTCATCCAGTGTCTGCTGATGAGCCTCTTGGAGAGCTTTCTTCTCTTTTGTCAGCTTGGCAATGGTCTCGTCCTGGGCTGCCATCTCCTCTGTCAGGTTTTTCACCTTTGAGAAGAAAGGAGAGGTGTGAATAAAGGAAGTATAAAGTACAGAAGCCCTGGAAGAGCACAGTGCTCTTTGCTGAGTTGTGAGTGATCCCTCCTGCCTCATACCTTGTTCTCAGTGGCATGCTTTTCCTTCTCCACCTTGGCCAGTGTTAACTCCAGGTCATCAATATCTTTCTTCAGCTCTGAGCATTCATCCTCCAGTTTCCTCTTCTTGGCTGTCAGCTCAGCGTTAATTTCTTCCTCTTCCTCAGCCCTTTCGGTCAGTTCCTTAATTTTAGCTTCCAGCTGGATTTTGTTTTTGATGAGCTGGTCACATCTCTCCTCAGCATCAGCCAAGCTATCTGCTTCCTGGTGGGGAGACAATGATTGTTGTGGGTTTTCATGGTTTGAAGTTTATTTTTCTGTCTTTTGTATCCCTGAGTAGGCAGGGCTTAAAATAGGGGCTGAACCTAGCTGTAATCCAACAACTAAAGATCTTGCCCAGTCTTTACAGGGCAACCATTTCATCTGGTATCAACTGATTTCAAATTTTTGGTGTCTTTTTGAAATAACTCGCACAGAGGACAGATGTGAAAATAGCTCATCTGCTCACGAGCAAATCAGAATCACTTCAATTACTATTTTCCACAGGAACAAGCTCTTGGATTACTTTTTCATGGCAGAAAAATTATTTAGTAGCTTTTCATTTTCAGTTGTCTGAGAACCTTATGACACCTGAGAGGTTAAGGCTTCCTAGTTTTTAACAATAGTTGGGAAAGAAATTTTTTACTTTTTAAAATGCATTTTAAATGGCTGCAAGACAGAGACCTTGCCTTTGCTACCAGCTACATCTGTGCCTTCTTTCCAGGGCGTGCCTAGCATTCCCTCTAGTGACTAGTTTGTCACTTCCTTGGATGTGAAGTTACTGCCTGTTTCTGATTGAGTCTGCAGGTGAAGTATCCATGCATCTGAAAGTTTTCAAGGCCTTCTAGTGAAGCTGCAAGTAGGAAATGTGACTCCTCCTCAGCTTTGCCTTTGCTGTCTTAGCAGATGCTCTCCTCTGAAAGGCGAGCAGATGGAGATACTTCCCCTCCAGCTCAGGGTTCTCTGCTGCGGCTCTTTCTTCAGGTGCAGGAGTGCCAAGTCTCACATGGAGCTGCCATGAGACTCACCAGGCCCAGCCAGCAGCTGCTTACTCAGTGTCAGCCTGCCTTAGACTGTCTGCATCTGCTCTCTACTGCACATCAGCCAGCTTCCTGGGAGCCTCCACTTCGGTCAGGCAGCATTCTGCCTATGTAGCATTCTCTTCCCTGGGACAGATGAATTGTGATACTCACAGCCTGCACTTGCAGCTGCAGATCGTTTTTCTCCTGCAGCAAGGCCACCATTTTCTCCTCCAGCTCCTTCCTCTTTGCCTCAGACTTTGCAAGCTCTTCCTTGGTTTTCTCAAACTCTTGCTTCATGTTGGCCATCTCCTTCTCAGACTCTGCACTCTTCAGCAAGGGCTTGATCTTGAAGAAGAGCTTCATCCAGGGCCAGTGCTTGACGTTCATGAAGGCCCTAACGTTGTACTGGATACAGAAGATGGACTCCCTGAAATGAAATTCACATGGCTATTGTATAACTTCAGTGTGATGGATTTAAACTTTAGTCAAGTACCATGAGAACAAATTATGAGGGATGTCTACCTCCTCTCCACCATCTTCCTATACTCCACTCTCATCAGGAAGCCTCTGCACCTGGCCTGTGTGCGGGTGATGATCTCTGCCAGCTTGTCATCTCTCATCTCCTCCAGGAGTCCCAGCAGCCCAGCTTTGAAGAACACCTTGAGAAAGGAAATGTTGCAGCATACCATTGTCAGGTAGTACAGAACAGTCACATAGTATTTTCATGGCCATGACAATCATCACCTTGGGCCCCCTCCCAAACCTTCTGCCCAAGGACCTATGAACTTCCTATAAGTTCATCCCTAAGCATTCAGTCCCTGTCTGAGCTATGTGTTAGGAATTCTGATTTCCAGCCACAGCTTCAGCCACAACTGTGCCTGATCATGGAACCCGGTGAGCTCAACCATGTCCTGTGAACTTACTTCCTGGCTTCATGTCAGACCAATCTCCTTGATATGGATCTGATCAGGAATTAAGGTATAGTCCCTGGGCCTTGTTCACCTACCCATATGTCACCTTAACTAGACTCTAACACCAAGACTTTATAGCTTCACCTCCAACATTCCTTATTGTCACAAACTTGCCTGATGATCTGGACTCTTGCTTTAACCTTATTACCATTTCTTGGATTTCCTCTCCTGCCTTGCTTGAGTACTGTGGAGCTGAGCACTCACTGACTGAGGCTTCTACCCAACCAGTTCTGTTATTGTGCTGTGCTCTCCGACAGAGCAGCCTGCCCTTATCACTGCCTGACAATACTTTAACACGAGTGATGTGTCTACCTTGGTGTGACCAAATCTGTATTGGGTGTGGTCCACATCAATGGAGCCAAGAAGCATTTCTGAAGCCTTCTTGCTGTCCATGAACTGTCCCTCTGGGATAGCACTGGCATTAAGCACCCTGTATCTGTAGTAGAAAGGAGAACATGATGAAATCCCCATCACAGACATCACCACTGTCAGTGAAGTTCAAAGACTTCTGAGACTTAGATGAACTGGAACATGTCCAGAAAAGGGTCACAAGGATGATCAGAGTCTGGAGCTCCTCTGCTATGAAGATGGATTGAGAGAGTTGGGCATGGAAAAGAGAAAGCTCTGAGGAGACCTTCTTGTGGCCTTAAAGTATCTGAAGGGGGGTACAAGAAAGCTGGGGAAGGACTTTTGAGGGTGTCAGGGAGTGATAGGACTGGGGGGAATGGAACAAAACTAGAAGTGGGGAGATTGAGATTGGATGTTAGGAAGAAGTTGTTCCCCATGAGGGTGGTGAGACACTGGCACAGGTTGCCCAGGGAGGTGGTGGAAGCCTCCTGCCTGGAGGTTTTTGCAGCAAGGCTGGATGTGGCTGTGAGCAACCTGCTGTAGTGTGAGGTGTCCCTGCCCATGGCAGGGGGTTTGGACTGGCTGATCCTTGAGGTCCCTTCCAACCCTGACAATTCTGTGACTTTCTCATTGAACTGGTCTCATGCCTGGAGACATCCTATCCTCTCAGAACAGGATATGGAGAGGGCTTTTACTGTTATCTCTACATGTATTTTAATCCTGATCTCAGCAGTGTCATATTGTCATGAACTAATGGTGAAACATTTCTGTATTACTGCTCATTACCAATTTAAAGTGTCATGTTTCACATAGGTTGAGATACTTCAGCTTGCTCTGAATGGGCAGAAGGGTGAAGCACTCTCACCTCTGTTTGAAGTCAGCATAGAGGACTCTGCTGGGGAATCCCTTCCTGCAGATGCGGATCCCTTCCAGCACGCCGTTACAGCGCAGCTGGTGCAGCACCAGCTCGTGCTCCATGGCACCTGGCAAACACCTCTGTTAGTCACTGCCCTGATGTTTGACACTGAGGAGAAGAGGTTGGGTGCACTGAGTTTTCCTCCTCTTGGGTCACTTACCTGGTGTTTTTGTTTCATTTGGGATGATGCATCGTACAAAATGGGGATGAGTGCTTCTCAGATTAGTCATCAGCTTGTTTAAATTCTCCTGTGGGATTATAAAAGTGAAGTTTAGATTATTAAGCACAGGTACTGGAAGCTTAATAATGGATGTATCAGACTGAGTATTTCAGGATGCAGACCTGTCTTCTCCAAACCATCTAGCAGAACTCCCAAAAGGAAATTTGCAAACCGAGGACTCTCAGATTTTTGGGGCTGAGATCTCACAATTTTCCTCCCAGCTCATGGAATTTAGTTGGTTACTTTAAATTACTGACATGCTGGTGTTGGTATATTAAATGAGTGACATGTTGGTCTTTGTACATAACATGAGTGACACAGACTCTTGGTTAAGTGTGACTAGCATCTGATTTGGCAGCTAAATAAGTTCTTTTCAAATGGATGAAATACATGTACAGCCCATTTAAGCTGATTTTTAAGTAGTACTTCACTCTCACCAACTCTATATCAGCCAAATGAAACCTTGACAACATAATTGAAACTGACCTCAAAATTCCACAATTTGATGAAAATTAACATTTCATCTCTTTCCTCACTGAAATGAAATCATCTCTTTAAAATCTGACAATCTCAAGGTAATTTTTTCACTCTTCATGTTTGATCTGTGTTTCTCTTCCTTATTTCTTGTATTCTACAAGAACTTGTATAGAATTCTTGTTTCAAATGCTACAGTATGTCAGTATTGAAAATCTTCATAGATATGTAAAATAAGTCCAGGAAATATCTTTGAAGTCTCCAGAGAGGATTTTGAGGAAGTTCATGAAATATCTTTGAAGTCTCCAGAGAGGATTTTAAGGAAGTTCCTCAGATTTGTTCTTAACTCCCAGATTAAGAAGGTGAACTGAACACTTCAGTGATTTTTATAGATTATTCAGGGGAGGCAATAGCAAAACTAAGACCAAAATCAGCCCAAACATAAGGATGCAATATCAAGAGTTCTTTAGAAAAAAACAGGTTTGGTCAATTTGCTAGGGAGTCCCAGGAAGGAACAAGATCATTCACTCTTCTGAAGTAAAAGGAAGTTCATGAATGAACTAAACCTGTTTTTGTGACATCCAAGCAGATTAATTATGCAATATTGAAGGGAGTGAGGCAATATTCCCCTGCCAAAAGGCATGGATATTCAAGGATGACAAAAGCTATGACCAAAAATGCAACAGATGTTTCAGAGCCACAATCAAATTCGTATCTATATCCTAACAAATAATGACGTTTTCCTTACCCGGAAAAGAGCCGAGACAGTCTGGAAAGAAGAACCCTTCTTCTTGCCACCCTTTTTGCCACCACCAGAGTCTGTCCGTGGAAGAAAAGAAAGAAGGTACAGATGGATTATTTGAGTTAGTATTGGAGACTACAAAATCTATTTAGTGTTTACTGCTGTCATTCTCTGGTGACCCTGTCCCACACAGAAAACACTTTTCTCACAGAGCTGACCTGCATCTGCTCCACCATAGTTGGCAAAGAGCAAGGCCAGAGTCTTCACAGAGGATTTCTGGTACAACCCAATGACAGTTTCATTCAGAGGGTCCTTGTTCTTCTCCAGCCAGCCAGTGATGTTGTAGTCCACAGTGCCAGCATAGTGCACCAGGGAGAAGTGAGCCTCAGCCTTGCCTTTGGCAGGTTTGGGCTTCTGGAAGTTGTTGGACTTGCCCAGATGCTGGTCATAGAGCTTGTTCTTGAAAGAGGTGTCAGTTGCCTTGGGGAACATGCACTCCTCTTCCAGGATGGAGAAGATGCCCATGGGCTGGAAGGTACCACAAGAAGTGAGAGGAAAAGATGGTCATGATGAGAAACCTCTTATGAACATCAAAGGCACCAGCATCCACCAAAGGATGCCAGTTTGCTGTAAAGAAGTGTCTTGGTGGGAGGCCAGGCTATCATTTCTGTGCCTGAAGACCAAGGAATGCAGGACTCATGGCACAGATTGGCATTCCCTAATTCCTCTTTCCAAGACCAAAATAAACTTCCTTGCCAAGTATCTTGTTGGCCTGACCCCAAATGCTGCATGTGAATGAGCTCTGAGCTGCATCTGGCTCAGACACATCACACAAGTCCACACAACAGCCTACACTTGGATGGGAAAGTACCTTCTCAATGAGCTCGATGCAGGCAGCCAGGTCCATCCCAAAGTCAATGAACTCCCACTCAATGCCTTCCTTCTTGTACTCCTCCTGCTCCAGCACGAACATGTGGTGGTTGAAGAACTGTTGCAGTTTCTCGTTGGTGAAGTTGATGCACAGCTGCTCAAAGCTGTTGAACTGCACAAAGCATAGAGAGGTGCACAGGTTCTCAAGGTGTGGCAACCACCACAGCCTTTTGCTGCCATTCTCCTAACACTGCCTGAAGTCCCCCAGCTGAAGCACCGCTCCTAAACCTACTGCAACCCCCTGTGCTGCCTTAGCAGGACACCTAGTGTAAAACCGACTGTCCCCCAAGGCTCCTGTTGTTCTCACTTGTGAAAGCAAGCTAAAAGCAGCAATTGTCTTTTACTGTTCTACTCAAAAGCAAATCCTGTAGTAGCCTTAGCTGCAGCACTGTCTGCTGTCTCAGCTGCCTGATCCATCAGAGTGTGTTTCCCCCAAGAACGTCTCAGCCCTCAGACCAATAACCAGGGCATTGCTCTGCTCTGATGCACAAGTCCTAGCACCATCACTGCTTTCACAACACAGGAAACATGCTGCCAGCTTTCTCATGGAACCCCCCTTCCCTCATCCCCTTCCTGCCCCTCTCTGGGCTATGGTGTCAAATCCTCGTGCCTTACATCAAAGATCTCAAAGCCAGCAATGTCCAGCACACCAATGAAGTACTGCCTGGGCTGCTTGGTGTCCAGCTGCTGGTTGATGCGAATAACCATCCAGAGGAACATCTTCTCAAAGACAGCTTTGGCCAGGGCACCAACTGCGTTGTTCACCTTTAGCAAAGACAAGAGATCCAGAGTTCCCTCCTAGAGTCAAAGAAGACCACTCAAGTTCTCTTTCAGTCTTGTCTGTTCCACCTTCAGCTCTTACCTGGGTCACGTTCTGACCTTTGGTCACAAATTCATTGCCGACCTTGACTCGGGGATAGCACAGGGCTTTGAGCAGCTCAGCTGAGTTCAGGCCCATCAGGTAGGCAGCCTTGTCAGCCACTGAGGAAGGGAGGGAGGGAGAGAGTGGAAGTGGAACTCATCTGGGGGCAGTGGCTAGGGTCTGGTCAGTGTGGCCAATTCTACTGTGCCTGTTCTAGAAAGGGGAATGCACTGCCCTGGTCTCAGCAGCCCTGAGAAGGAAGGTAAATTCTGGCAGGTAGCGATGGCTTGCTTTGACAGCAAGTACAGACACACTTGGAAAGGGAGAGCTTGAATCTGGAAGTTCCCAGAGGACCCCCAAAAGGCCTCGTGCAGCACATTTCTTTTCCTGTGGAAGGTGGATTTCTGCATGGCAAATAATGCAGGATTGATTTCACAAAAACCAGGATTGCCCAACACAGTGAATTGGAGGTTGGAAGCTGTACAGGGGCAAAGCAGCAAAGCTGTCCTGGGTGAAGCTGAAGCTTCCCCTCCTAGGCCCTCTGTGTCTGGACTGTACCCAGTGGCTAAAAGGTTTAGCCTTTCCCATGATCAGGAAAGCAGCCCTGCAGATAAGCAACAAACAAAGAAGCTTTTCCTTGGTGCTTTGGTGGTGGCCCAGGCCAACAGAGGCCTGTCTGTGGAGGCTAACACAACATCTCCGCTAGCAGAGGAGCTCTTGGAGCTTGAAGAATTCCCTGGTACCTTCTGTGCCATCAGGCTCTGCCTGCTCCTCTCGCTGTTTCTGCTTGAACTTCAGGTTCCCGTAGTGCATGACAGCCCCTGTCAGCTTGTAGATGGCTGTCTTCTCATCAGCAGTGAAGCCCAGGATGTCAATGGCACTCTGCCATCAAAACCATGAATTAAAATCTGTGTCCTTAGCAGGTTGCCTTGGTCACCTTTGAGAGCTGTACAGTAGCTACCTTCTGGCTGTGTTACTTACATCGGTAGCCATCAGCTCCTCCTGGTCATCAATGCTGGGAACAGTGACCTCACCTTGACTCACATAGTGGAAATCAAAAGGGTTGGTGGTTATCAGGAGCATGTCTGAAAGCAGCAAGAGGTAAGGCACAGGATTAGTTTTACCAGAGAGCTAGCTGCTTTTCAGTGATCCTCAACAAAAGGTCAGAATAATCCATCCTACCAATCAGCTCTGGCTTCTTGTTGGACATGATCTGATAGAAGATGTGGTAGCTTCTTTCTGCTGGCAGCTGGAAAGTGACTCTGGACTTCTCCAGCAGATCTGGCAAGGATGGCAGAAAGAGTCAGGCACAGGGAGGCAGTTGGAGGTGGCAGTTTAGGTCGTGAAGGTGGGAATTTAGGAAGGAGTGGGATTGTTTCAGGAGGTCTCTTACAAGTTTCAATGTCAGCAGAAGCCAGTTTGCCTGTGGCCCCAAAGTGGATTCTGATGAATTTACCCTGTTAAGGAGAAGCAACATTATCTCAGCCTGAGGAGGTTCTTTTGACATCTCTTTGACATAGAGTACAGCTTGGGCCATCACTCTCTGTGTCATGAGAGGGAGAGGTTTTGTGCAAAGCAACAACTTACAAAGCGAGAGGAGTTGTCGTTCCTCACAGTCTTGGCGTTGCCAAAGGCCTCCAGCAGGGGGTTGGCGCTGATGATTTGATCCTCAAGCGTGCCCTGCAGGATGGTCATTAGTGGAGGTTATCTTTTAAAAAATATTCCAGGAATGGAGGAAGGCATTGATTCAAGATAGCATCTGTTAATTTCACACTAAACATGGTGATAATAAGCAGGGTGATCATTATTCACTGACAGAGATCAGCTTTCAGCTGACCTGGCAACTACATATTGAGGGTTCAGTTTGTTTTCCCAATTTACCTGCATCTTGCCTGATGTCCCCTCCTCCTTCTTCTTGTCCCCACTGGCTGCAATTGTTGCAAAGTACTGGATGACACGCTTGGTGTTGACAGTCTTGCCTGCACCGGATTCTCCGCTGCCAAAGCAAAGGGAGAAGAAGAGAGCCTGGGGTCAGGCAGGAGGTCCCCTGGCACCAGGCAGCCCTGCAGGGACCCGAGCAGGGAGGGTACCTACGTGATCAGGATGGACTGGTTCTCCCGATCTGTGAGAGACAGAAACAAAGATGCTCTTAGTGACTTTTTGAGTACTACAGAACAGGATTTGTGGGTGCTAAATGCAGTTCTTTTGGGGAGGTTAGGTGTTTTACAGAGAGGTCCAGAGTGATCAAGTTTGTATTGCTGCTCCATGGTTTTATTCTAAACTCCCTTTCCAGTCATTCAAATAGGACATTTATTCTTAATTTAATCTCTTATCAACCTCATTTTCTTTCCAGTGACTTCAAGATGTCTGGAGGATTATCTTCCTTACAGGAGTCTGTTACAGATAGTGGAAGGCTCTGATATGAAAGATCCCACTGTAGAATCCACAGAGATTAATACCACATTTCTCGGGTGTTGTTTTATGATCCCAGGAAGTGTAAGTTACAATTTGCACATTAGCAAGTCCTCAGATAGTTTGAGATTCTGAAGTCAGTTTATAGCTGTTCTCCTTTACCAAAACACCCTTTGAAAAGTCTGACAGGTCACATTCCTAAGTAGCAAGGGAGTGGAGCACAAATTGCATGAATCGAAAGCTTCAAACCTCCTCCTCTCCTAAATCATAAATGTATAAATGTAGAGATTTGGTCAGTGTTGGAAACAGTCAAACAGGTTCTTCCTTTCTCTCCTTTTTCCTATTTTTTCCTTTTCACCAGTGCTTTAGAAGGAACAAAAGTGCTTTCTGGATGAAAAACATTGGGTTTTCTTATTCTGGTTGGGTTTCATGTCAGATGATCTCTGCTCATTTTTTTTGTTTACTTCTGTCTTTGCAAGTCTGTTTTTAAAGACACAAACTACAGAAAAGGAAGAAAGAATATACTAAATGTGCAGAAAACCTCCTAAGCTGCTGCTTCTGAGCAAGCCTGATCCAGCGTGAAAAGTGGAGTTGGAAAAGGAGAAGAAAAAGAACTACTCCCTTTTTTAAATTTTGTTTTTAAATTCCAGATTCAGCAACATTATTAACAATGAACCTTATTGTCATTCCTGTTCAGTAATGGCCTTTTAGAATCATGGGGAAAAAAAAGCACAACCATCAAATCATTGATTCCCTTCTGCATAGTGGGGTTTTGGTGCACAGAACTCTAGTCTTTTCCAACCAAGTGACATTTATGTTTTGAAAGCAGAGTAGAGTAGAGTAGAGTAGACCAGGTTGGAAGAGAGCTCAAAGATCATCAAGTCCAACCTATCACCCAACACCATCTAATCAACTAAACCATGGCACTAAGCACCCCAGCCAGTCTCTTTCTAAACACCTCCAGTGATGGTGACTCCACCACCTCCCTGGGCAGCACATTCCAATGGCCAGTCTCTCCTTCTGGGAAAAAATACTTCCTAACATTCAACCTAAACCTCCCCTGGCACAGTTTGAGACTGTGTCCTATTGTTCTGGTGCTGCTTGCCTGGCAGAAGAGACCAACCCCCACCTGGCTACAACCTCCCTTCTTCAGGTAGTTGTAGAGAGCAAGAAGGTCTCCCCTGAGCCTCCTCTTCTCCAGGCTAAGCAACCCCAGCTCCCTCAGCCTCTCCTCACAGGGCTGTGCTCCACACCCCTCCCCAGCTTTGTTGCCCTTCTCTGGACACCTTTCAGCAACTCAACATCTTTCCTGAACTGAGGGGCCCAGAACTGAATACAGGACTCAATGTGTGGCCTAACCAGTGCAGAGTACAGGGGCAGAATGACTTCCCTGCTCCTGCTGGCCACACTGTTCCTGATATAGGCCAGGATGCCATTGGCCTTTTTGCCCACCTGGGCACACTGCTGGCTCATGCTCAGCCTACTATCAACCATTAGCCCCAGGTCCCTTTCTGCCTGGCTGCCCTCCAGCCACTCTGACCCCAGCCTGTAGCACTGCATGAGGCTGTTGTGACCAATGTGTTCAGGGAATTTGTCATTCAAAACAGTTATCACTGTTTGCAGAGGGTGCAAGTGGGATTCTGGCCTTTGATCGTAGCAAATATCACAATAACACTTGAAATCAGGAAATTTCCTTTTTCAAGTAATGTATTGATGAAACAAAACCAGGTAAAAATTAATATACAACACAGTTTTGGGAGAGAGAAACTAAATTGCTCAGAGCTCTATGAATATTTCCTGACACATTTTTGCCAAATCTGATCTCAACAGCAGGTGGGGGAGAATTTTTGTTTCACCTGATTCATTTAATCCTATTAATTATTCTTCTAACTTTTTCTGTGCTGCTGTCTACATCACCCTGGAGATATTCAAGGTGAGGTTCAACAAGGCCCTGGGCAACCTGTTCCAGTTGGGGTGACCCTGCTGACTGCAGGGAGATCAGACTGGATGACCTTTGGAGATCCCTTCTGGTCCAGGCTATGGTATGATTCTATGATCACTAGGGCATAACTATGTCTCACACATAACATCAGCCACTGATTAAATAAGGTAATTTAAGGCTTGTGATGATGTTTGCAAACAGGAATTCATTAAAAAAAACACAACAAAAAGAAACAAAACAAAGAAACCCCCCAACACCCAGATTTTATATGGCTGTGAAGATTCTGCCATTGTCTTACCAGTCAGCATGAACTGATAGGCGTTGTCAGAGATGGAGAAGATGTGTGGAGGAGCCTCCTGGCGCTTCTTGCCTCGGTAGGCCAACACCACCTCCGGGTTGTACACCGGCAGCCACTTGTAGGGGTTGACAGTGACACAGAAGAGACCCGAGTAGGTCTGTGGGGAAGGGAGACAGCAGGTTGGCTTCCCCTCAGCCTGGCACAGCAGATGCTGCTGGCACCCAAAGGCAGACTGCTGCTGCTACTTACGTAGATCATCCAGGCTGCATAACGCTCTTTGAGGTTGTACAGCACCGCGGGTTCGTGCAGGTGGGTCATCATGGCCATGTCCTCGATCTTATCGTACTTGGGAGGGTTCATGGGGTGGATTTGATCTTCCTTCACGGTCAGAGTCTGTCAGAGGAAGGAAAGATACACCTGTGTCACTGGAGGTCTCAGAAAGGGAATTAAATGCTGTTTGTCAATCTTGCATTTTACCAACCTCTCCAGCTTCAGTCTTGACGGTGACCTTCCCTCCTTCCTTGCTCTGGATTGACCCTTTCACAAAGGATTCTTTAGGATGCACCACAAAGACAGATGTCTTGGCATCAAAGGGCTTGTTCTGGGCCTCGATTCTCTCCTTCTCTGACTTTCGGAGGTAAGGAGCAGCCTCCCCAAAGACGGCCATTTCAGAGTCTGCAGAGGCCATGGTTGCACTTGTCCTGGAGGCACAGCCAGCATAGAACCTTGTGGGAGAGAAATTTTGTTGAGTCAGTGAGTGAACAGCTTTATGTAGAAAAGAAGAAACTTCATGCACCTTGATCTGTTCAAATATTTGCACCTGATGCTGGGTTTAAATTTCCCAGACTTATCTGGAAATACTTGCATCCTCTCCTGGAATTAATCCTTACACATCTTGCTATGGAACAATGTACAGAACAGATCTTTGGTGTTTCAGTACAGTTTAGAATTATCACTTCTTGGACTCTAGTAAATTTGGACATTGTCATAATAGAGACTTCATATTTCAGTAATGAAGACTTCATATTTCCCTAACAGAGTATTCATATTAAATAAATCCTTGATTTTTGCTACTCAGGAGCCATTGAGAGCCTTCTTTGTCTGCCAGGGAATGGCAGCTTTGCACTGGAAATTTGACTTGCTATGGACAATTCATCTAGCATTATGACAGTTATAACTGTCACCATTGCCTAGTCTGCTTTTCAGAAACCTTAAACTGTTGAATTTCTTCCTCTTCCTTAACAGTTGGTCAATTTTGGTATTAATTCTGATGGCATAGGTTAGAAGTCAGCCACTGCTCTTTGAATACACAGCAATCATTTGTGTTGCACAGGTAACCAGAACTATTATATAAGCTGAAGAAAAAATGCTGTCCTTCAGTGTAGAATAAAATCACTGGTGATATAGTCCTGATAGAAATGGATATCCAAGTCTTACGGGAAGTCAAATGGAGTAAAAAGGTACAAGATTTGCCCAGAGTTCACAGGAGCCATACACTTACCTTGAAAGTTTCTGGCAAGACTGGGCGCAGAGCTCCAAAGAGACTTTTATAAGGTCTGGAATGCAGATGCTCTGGATGTTTCCTTTTCCTTCAGTAAAAATATATTTTGGGAAGCCATCTTTGGCAAACACATTGTCAGGCAAAGTTAACTAATGGCATAATTGTCATTTGATTTGGCTGGGTATATTTAGAAATGTTTTACATCCTACCGGTCCTGTGGATACCTTTCCTATAAATAGTTTGACAGGGATATTAATGAAGGGAACCTTGACAACTCAAGGCACTTAAAAAAACTTGCATGTAGAATTTATAGGTTATTCCACTGTGGCACTAATAATTTGATCTTTGACCCAGGTGAGATTCTATGGCATTTCTGTACTGCAACTATTCCAAGTTTTAAAAGGGTATAATAGAACATATCTTGTGCTCAGGGTCCTATGAAATTTGCAGCAGGGGAAAAGATAACTCTACAAAAGACAAATCCTGAGCAAATGTCATTCAAAGGGGAAAAGCAGAGGCATATCGTGGGCGAGAACTTTGCAACAGGGCTAGTTGCGGAGGGAATACAAGAGACAGTCAGAATACAAGCACAAGTCTGGACATGCAGCTCCTGCCTGGAGCTTGAAAGGTGACTCTTTGGCTATAAAAAGAATGTGTGTGCTCAGATCTGCACTTGGTGTTCTGCAGAAATTGAACAATTCAGAAGGCACATGCTGCAGTCTTGCTGCAGTCAGTCATAACTGGTACTGGAGGAAATTCTTATCTAGGCTTAAACAAACTACTCATGGTACCTCCTACCTGAAAAAAGATTCAGTGCTTGTCTTGCAGAGCTGATCTAGAGACAGCCTGTAAGGTTTACTGACTGGCACTTTTGTTAATAGAGAAGTTGTTCACAATCAGAGGTAATTCTGTTTCTCAAATTTTATTAAAGACAGCGCAAGGGTTAAGAGAGACAAAAAACATGTAAAAATTATCTAGGGTTGGAAATACCTTCAACCTCATATATATATATATATATATAGAGAGAGAGAGAGAGAGAAAGGTGCATATTCCACTAATGCACAGTGAAGATTCCCATTCCCCTTCTCACAAACAAGAAGTGCTAGCATGCCTTAAAGAGATCAAGCTGTGCCTCCAATGCATGTGTGTTCTTTGTCAACGTACATCAAGCAATGTCCTCAAGCAAGTCAGGAAGCAGTGGAGGTCCTTTTTGCTCTTCACTACCTACAACTCAAGAAAACCAACACCCCTGCACCCAAGGACAGCTCCACACACAATCATACACACAGCACACAGCCCAGGCACCCTTGCACTCTGGCTCATCCTTAGTCCAGCCCTCCCATCTTGCACACTTACACATCCATACAGCTCCAGAAGCAAAAGCCATGATTGCAGTGTTGTCTACAACAGAGCATTAGATGTGGAGGCAGCCCTGTGCAATGTCAGAGAAAGGGGGAACTTGCTGCTAGACCAGGAGAATGACTGATCTAGTTCTAGGAAAAGGGCACAGTCACTTGAGCTGCTTCAAATACTGTCACTTCTCCTGGTCATTGGCATTTTGTTTATTAAAACAGCTCAGTGGATGAAGCTCTGTGAATGACACAGGGGCAAAGTCAAGTGATGCCTGTGATCCAAGGTAATATCCAGCATCATGCACTGGCCTGTGCCTGAAGATCTTGTTGCAAGGAAGGCTCTGGCATTGCAGCACCCACATTTTTTGGAGTTCAAATCCAGAGCTCACCCCTGAGCTCCCTGTGCAGCACATGGAGAAGCTGATAGAAATGCCCTGTGCCCTACCCAGGAGGAGCTCAGAGACATGGATGGAGAAGTGGTGAGTGCAGGAGCACATGAGAAGTCCTGACTCTCTAAGCAAGTTCTGACTCCCAAGGACATGCAAAAGTTAATGAGTAGAATCATAGAATCATGGAACAGCTTGGGTTGAAAGACCTTAAAAATATCATCTACTGCAACTCCCTTGCCATTGGCAGGGATATCTTTGACTAGCTCGAGCTGCTTAAAGCCCCATTCAGTCCAAGCTTGAACACTTCCAATAACAGGGCTTTCCCAAATTCTGGAGCAAGTATGTTCCAGTGTTTCACCAGCCTCACCTTAAAAACTGAATAACCCTTATATCCATCCAGAACTTACCACCTTCACTTTAAAACCTTTGCTCCTTGCTACAGGTAAAACGTCATTCTCCACCTTTTTTATTGTGCTAGTTTAACACAGCCTTTTCCCTACAAGACAGAAGTAGGGGAAAGTAAACACACAAAAAAACTCTGGGTTGAGATAAAGAATTAAGAGTTTACTGAATAAATGAGAAAATAAGCATACAATACACATCTGCCTTAGCCTATTTGCAGATAAAGCACAGAGAAAGCAGCAGCAAGCAGAAGCAAGCAAACTAAAAACACAAGCCAGGGAGCTACTCCCCCATCCCTTCCTGTCCTGTTGCCATCTCAGTGGAAGAGCCAATACCCAAACAACTCAGAATCCAAATGCAGCAACCAGAACAGGAAGACTCTCATGCTATAATCTGAACTTCAAGCCCTACAATACTTTGCTCCAGCCAGCACTTTAATTTTGAAGCTGGCATGAGGCAGGATGGTTTTGAATAACAATAGCAAATATTCAACTTAACACATGACATTTCTAAACCTCCTTTATATATATTGAAGGGCCTCACTATGATCTCTTCAGAGTATTCTCAGCTCCAGGACAAGCAGGCCCAGTCATTCTTCACAGGAGAGGTGTTCCAGTCTTTGGACCATTTCTGTGACCCTCCCTTGCACCTGCTTAAGCAAGTCCAGCAGGTCCATGTCTTTCTTGTACTGGGGGCCCCAGAGCTGGATACAGTGCTCCAGATGAGGTTTCATGAGAGCAGAGCAGAAGGGTAGAATCAGCTCTGTCTGCAGGGCTGCTCTCCGTTCCTTGGCAGATACTGTTAGTGGGGATTGTCCTGACCCGGGGCAAGACCTTGCGTTTGGCCTTGTTGAACTTTATGAGGTTGCTGAGGTCAAGGTGATCTAGACCCCTCTGGATGCCATCCCTGGATGCCCTGTATCAAATGCACCTGTTCATCTTGATGCCATCTGCAAATTTGCTGAGGGAGTGCTCAGTTCTACTCTGTACGTCATTAATGAAGATATTAAGTACTATTGGTTCCAGTAATACAAATGCTTGAGGGATACCATGGGGTTCTACTGGGACACTGAGTCTTGTACTGTACTTTGGGATGTGGCCATCCAGCCAGTTCTTTATCCATCTAACAGCCCATCCATCACAACCATAACTCTCCAAATTAGTGTCAAGAATGCTGTGGGGGTGTGAGACCCGCTGAAGGGCAGGTGTGCACACCGCACCCTGCACACCACGCCCTGCACAGCTCAGGGGATGCCACCCCTCACCTGCCAAGCAGGGGGTGAGAGGGGGGCAGGCAGCTTCCAGGGAAGTGTGAGGTACCAGGGGGATGGAGGAAGGGGTGAGGGGGAAACGGGGATGGGAAAGGCTTGCAGGCAAGCCTGAGGGAGTAAGGGACAGGAGGAAGTTTTCTGCTCCCACTGCTGCCTGTGTGCCTGGAGGGCTTTACTGCGGGCAGTACACATGCAGTCTGTACTGCAGGCAGTCTGTATCACTGGCAATCTGTATCACAGGCAATCTGTATCACAGGCAGTCTGTTGTACAGGCAGTCTGTAGCACAGGCAGCCTGTACCGCAGGCAGTCTGTACCTCAGGCAGTCTGTATCACTGGCAATCTGTATCACAGGCAGTCTGTTGTACAGGCGGTCTGTAACACAGGCAATCTGTATTGCAGGCAGTCTGTAGCACAGGCAGCCTATATCACAGGCAGCCTGTAGCACAGGCAGTCTGTAGCACAGGCAGCCTGTATTGCAGGCTGTCTGTACCTCAGGCAGTCTGTAGCACAGGCAGCCTATATCACAGGCAGCCTGTAGCACAGGCAGTCTGTAACATAGGCAACCTGTATTGCAGGCTGTCTGTACCTCAGGCAGTCTGTAGCACAGGCAGCCTATATCACAGGCAGCCTGTAGCACAGGCAGTCTGTAGCACAGGCAGCCTGTATTGCAGGCTGTCTGTACCTCAGGCAGTCTGTAGCACAGGCAGCCTATATCACAGGCAGCCTGTAGCACAGGCAGTCTGTAACATAGGCAACCTGTATTGCAGGCTGTCTGTACCTCAGGCAGTCTGTAGCACAGGCAGCCTATATCACAGGCAGCCTGTAGCACAGGCAGTCTGTAGCACAGGCAGCCTGTATTGCAGGCTTTCTCTACCTCAGGCAGTCTGTAGCATAGGCAGCCTATATCACAGGCAGCCTGTAGCACAGGCAGTCTGTATTGCAGGCAGTCTGTCACACAGGCAGTCTGTACCACCAGCCCTGCTCTGTTCCTCTCCCTCTGCTGCACTGCATAGAGCCAAGCCACAGCCCTGCACTGCCACTGCTGCTCCTTGCAGCATGCAACTGTGACCAAAATACATGGAACTGCTCCTGCCACAATTCCATTTCAAGCCAGGGAGACGGTGATATCCCTTCTCCAAGATGTACATTTTTCCCACTGTTTTTCCTTCCCGTTTTCCCTCTGCTCCAGTCTGATCCAATGGAGTTGTTTCACTTTTGTTTACTCCAAGGGAATTGTTTGAACCTTGGCATGACCCCTGCCATGTGCACAGCTGTCCAGGTTTGGTGCAGGAGAACCCATCCTCTACACAGGGACCACATCAGAGGCCTTACAGAAGTGCAGGCAGAGGACATTAGTTACTCTTCATTTGGACATTGACACTGCCTATTTAAACAAAAATAATAATTCCAAGGATGAAAATAATCTCAATAGAATTCTTGTGTAAGTATGCCAACCTGAATGTGGGCAGAGTCAAGGGGGCACAATGAGCTGCTTTCCATTCAGATTTAGAAGGAAGAATATTACTAAAGACCATTTGTAGGATCAAAGTATGTTACGGGTTAGAAGGCACCTCTGGAGATCATCTAGTCCAGCCCCCCTGCCATAGCAGGACCATAGAATCTAGTTCAAGTCAGACAGGAATGCATCCAGATAGGTCTTGAAAGTCTCCAGAGGAGATGAGGAAGTGTACAAAAGAGAACCCTGAAAACTGCAGAGAGAAGCTTCCTGAAAGGAAGTGCAGAAGGCTGCCTGGCTGTGCAAGGTGCCCACAACACACTGTCTCAACTAAGACTACATGTAGGGTGTTGAGTGAGGTTGCCCCTTGACAGAACAGGTTTTCTCTGGTCAAATGCTAACAGGAGATACAAATCAGAGTACGAATGTACGTACTGACCACCTCTTGAAGAAGAAACTGCCACTGCAGCAGAGCTCTATTTGGAATTCCTGTGCTCGTCAGAGAAATTGATCCCTACTAATAGCTCTGCATTGTTGCCTTAATCCCCGGGTACACACAATGGAATTTAGCACAAAGCAGTTACAGATGTGAGGAACCATCCTCTGATGGGTGACTGCGATTAAGTAAACCGAGTTCACAGAAAGCAAGCAAAAATGAGATTGAAAAGCACTCCCTGTGGGGATTGAAAAGCAGCCCCTGTGGGATTTTGCAGTGTGCTGATGTGTTGTCAGCGACTCAACCTGGATTAGCAAAGCAGCCTTGTAGGGATCAGTACACCCTGTGAGTTACCAGTGGACTGTGTGACATGGGAAATCTGTTCCAGGCTTGTGTGGGGCAAGACAGACTTGATAGAGAACACTGATGGCTAAAGTGGGAGCTAAAGTAGACATGAGGTGAAGATGTTTCACCTAAACATCCACATTTTCTTCTTTCCTTGTTGCTATTTAATTTGTTTCACAAAGAGAATTTCCTACTCACAGGGTTAATGGTAAGGGAGATTCTCATGGGTGTTGCTCTTCTTAGGGGAAAAGATAAAGATGCCTTAAACCTCCCTTCAGTATCAGGCAGGAACTGCATTTGTTCTGCGCTTAACTCAAGGTGCTTAGAGGAGAAGCAAAAGCATGAGCAGAAACCAAGTGTGTTTGAGAACATTTAGAGTAAGAAGTGTGGCTTTCAAATAGCGTGGCTGCAATTACTTGTTCAGCGTGCTGAGAGAAGTCCCCACGCCCAAGGGCAGCCAGTCAAGGAATGCACAGCCTCCACTCCAGCAGTGTTCCTTAGGGCAGCAGCCCCGTATGTAAAAGGAGAACTCCCAGGAATGCCAGCCCAAGCCAAATAGGAATGCCATCAGCCTTATCCTTTGGGGGGAGAACTGCCCTTCCCTGCCCTTCTGCCAAGACACAGCTGAGTGCTGGAGCCTGTGTGTGGTAGGGACATGCTTTCCTCATTCAGGAACCTGTTTGTTCTTCTTATAGTCACTGGGTCATGTGGAAGAGGAGTGCTTTCTCTGCACCTAGCACATGACTACTCCACATAGGTGTTTGTGGGTTATCAAATGAAGAGATATCCCATCTCAGGAGAGCCATAAAGGCACTGGATTGGTCTTCTGCCATTTTCTCATGCTGCTTCACCACTCAGGGACCAATTTCTTCAGGTATTTGCTGACCTCATAACAGGGAAAAAAGAAATGAATGCACCTTTTCTTTAGGGAGACAGATTCACACCTTTTTGTATTGGTTGTTCCATCTCTTTCCAGTGATGACATTCTTCAGTGGTTTCCTGCAGACTGGAAAAGACTGAGCATCTCAGGGCCCAGATTGTCTAACTGGAAAGGTAAGCAGAGTGGCTCTTAGCCCTGTCATTTGAAGTTGGACTGCTCTTGAACAAGTGCCAAAGTTTCACAGTTACTCAGACACCTGTTACATTCTCAGCTAACATCTCTAGAAGAAACTAATGCTGGGCAGTGGGTGCAGGCTGAGAAGATGACCTTCCAAATGCCATTTCTATCTCCTACCAAAGCAACTGGAGTGATTCTCCAACAGATAAGGAGGGGAGCAGACCTCTTGGGTAAGACCGAGGAAACAAAATAGTCAGAAAAGAAGCAATGATGGCAATGTGCCACTAGATAGCCAGCAACCATAGTGTCAGGGTGCTCTATTCTGAGGAGATTCCCTGCTTACTCTGCTAAAGGCCTTTGGGGGATACACTTCTCCCTTCACAAGGTTTGTGCTTCCATGGCTTGGATGGGTGGGTGCTCCACTGGATAAAAATCTGGCTGGAAGGCCAGGCTGCAAACAGGGAGTGAATGGAGTTAGCTGCAGTTAGCCAGACACAAATCCAGTTAATCCAGTCACCAGTGGTGTTGCCCAGGGCTCAGTGCCTGGGGCCAGTGCCCTTAAATATCTTTGTTGAAGATCTGGACAAGGGCATCAAGGGCACCTTCAGTAAGTTTGCAGATGACACTGAATTGGGTGTAAGTGTTGATCTGATCGTGGCTAGGAAGGCTCCGCAGAGGGATCTGGCTGGATCCATAGGCTGAGGTCCGTTATATGAAGTTCAACAAAGCTAAGTGCTGGGTCCTGCACTTGGGTCACAATAACTCCATGAACTCTCCAAGCTTGGGTGTGACAGGTTGAGGCAAATCCCCTCCCCACCACGGGCAAAAATGACTCAGACAAACGGATTGCAAAAGTGGTAGAACGTTTAAATGAAAGGTGGTGAATGTTTACAGAGAGCCAGAGGCACAGTGACAAAAGAGATCCCAAAGCACACCCAGAAATATCCCATCCCCACTTGGGGGTACACCCATAACCCCCGGGGCTCTGTCTCCCCCCCCCTCCACTGCTAGGCTAACCTCAGCTGGCCAGATCTGAGATTGCCCATCCCCCTGGTCTTGGGCCTAGCCAGGCCCAAAAGGCTGGGAGACACACCCCACCACAAGTTACCAGGTGGTGGTGAGGGAAGAAAAGAGGACGTGCCAGGACCCCTGCTGAGATTTTATAGTGGAGCAGGGTATTATGGGATGAAATACCTGGCTTCCCGTGTCCACCCATCTGGGCTGGACTCCCAAGGCACACAGGAAGCGCCCCTCATGAGAACGCAGCAGAGGGCACCCAGCCCAAACTGCTACACTGGGGCAGAGTGGTTGGAATGTGCCAAGCAGAAAAGAACCTGGGAGTGCTGGGTAACAGTGGCTGAAGATGAGCCACCAGTGCATGCTGGTGGCCAAGAAGGCCTCGAGCAGCAATAGTGTGGCCAGCAGGGGCAGGGAAGTGATCACACCCCTGTACTTGGGCACTGTTGAGGCCACACCTTGAATACTGAATTCATTACAAGAAGGACATTGAGGGGCTGGTCCAGAGAAGGGCAAGAAAGCTGATGAAGGGTTTGGAGAACAGGGCTGGTGAGGAGCAGCAGAGGGACCTGAGGGTGTTTAGTCTGGAAAAAACAGGAGGCTGAAGGGAGACCTTCTTGCTCTCTCTCTACAAAACCCTGAAAGGAGGTTGGAGCCAGAGAGGGGGTTGGTCTCTTCTACCTAATAACAAGTGATAGAAGAGGAAATAGCTGCAAGTTATTGGCTAATCAAAAAAACTTCGCTACTGCCCTACACCTCCACTGATGACCTGTTGCAACTAACTTTTCCCTGCTCACTCTCTGCCCTGACATTTTTTGCCTTTGGCTTTAGAGAGAAGCTCCAGGTTGAGGCCATGAGACACAAGACCACTAAGGGAAGCACCACTTTGAACCATATTTTGCTTTCTCAAGAGGCAAGAGAGATTACCCCAGGCAGGATAGTGTCTCAGAGGGTAATGTGCCAGAGCCTCAGCTTGTGTGGACAATGCTCTGCTTTACAGCAGTTAAAGGAATTAGCACAGAACTGTCTCCAGCATTCTCCAGTTTTAGTTCAAGGCCCGGTGATGCTCTTCATGGTCCTGCTGTCTAATTAAATGCAGGAAGCAAACCTGGTGGGGCATAAAGACTGCTTTCTGTCAGCCACCCCTAAACCTGAGAACTCTGTTGGTTATTAGCCCTTCACAGATCTGCCTTGGACAATGGCCAGCAGAAAGACACAGCCCTGGCACATGGAAAGAGACACAAAAGAAAACCACTGCTCATGGTGTGTATGCAAAGGTATCTACAGTCTTTATTCTCTACCTACTGAGCTGGTGGCAAACCTTAAATATGGAAGAAGGTGCCTGAGAGGTTCACATTCTGTGCAGCCCTCAGGGCACTTTGCTGTCTCATGACAGCCTCACTCTTCCTCTTCTATCTTCTTGCTGTGGAATTCGCGGCTCTTCACCCGGAGCTTGTTGACCTGCGACTCTGCAATGTCAGCTCTCTCCTCGGCTTCCTCCAGCTCGTGCTGGATCTTGCGGAACTTGGAGAGGTTGACATTGGACAGCTCCTCCTGTGCGGGGAGAGGGAGTCCGTGGGGAGGGGCCCAGGGCAAGGGTTTCACTCATACTGCCTTGTAGGGCTGCAGCTCTTCCCTGAGGGCAGGCCCAGACTTCCATCCCCCACTCACCACTGCTGACATGGAAGCCCCCTCCACAGACCTTCTTATCCTCCCTATTCAGGACCCCACTGTGACAAGCTTCACCAGGGCTGTATCATGCTTGTGACACAAATTGGGTCCCTTGGATTTCTCTTTGGTGTGTTGCTGCTCCTTGCACTTCAGTTCAATTGTCAGTGTCACTTCTAACAGTAGATGTGCCCCTGGGCTTGTTTGGCCTGAGCTCTGCTCTAAAACAGGCTGCAGAGCTTCCCTCAGTTCAGCCCCGGCTGCAGGGTGCCCAGACCTTCGCATGGCCTCATGTCACAATAGGGACAGAGTGTGGCCAAGGCTGTTGTCTCTTGGCAGGTTCTTTCCAGCCCTTTCCTGTTACCCACACTCATTTCACTGAGCTTGCTGCCCCAATGGAAGGTGTCTTGAGCCTATTCCTTGAGCAATACTTACAGCCTCCTCAGCTTGTCTCTTGTAGGATTTGACCTTCATCTGCAGCTTGTCCACCAGATCCTGCAGCCTGAGAACATTCTTCCTGTCTTCCTCAGACTAGATGGATTGATAGACAAGAAAGAGACAGACTGATGGGTTCTGCATCATGTCAGGTGATTAGTTCCCTTGGGACAATGTGTGCAAAATTTGATTTGCTGTGAGAAATCTCTGACAGGCCAGGGGTGTCTGCTGCCTTACCTGGTAGGTCAGCTCCTTCACCCTCCTCTCGTACTTGCGCACACCCTTCACGGCTTCAGCGCTGCGCTTCTGCTCAGCATCCACCTCCCCTTCCAGCTCTCGCACCTGCAAGGACAAGCCCAACTTTGCAGCTTCCCTCACACCTCTCCAAGGGATCTCCTCACTCACACACCAATCCCAGCCCTACTACGCACTCTGGCCTCCAGCTTCTGGATTTGCTTCTTGCCTCCCTTCAGGGCCAGCTGCTCAGCCTCATCCAGACGGTGCTGCAGGTCCTTCACTGTCTGGTCCAGGTTCTTCTTCATCCTCTCCAGGTGGGCACTGGTGTCCTGCTCCTTCTTCAGCTCTTCTGCCATCATGGCGGCCTGAGCAGAGCAAAGGATCCAAGCCATTTTGGTGCTGGAGACACTTTGGGTCAGAATTCATCCACAACCAGCACCAAAAGGTGTCCCCAACTCACATCAGTGATGGCCTTCTTGGCCTTCTCTTCAGCGTTTCTGGCTTCCTGGATGGTATCCTCCATTTCTCCCTGGATTTGGGCAATGTCAGTTTCCAGCTTCTTCTTAGTGTTGATCAAGCTGGTGTTCTGTGAACAGCAAAGACAGGATTTATACTTTCAGAGCTAAATTCTCCACAGCAAGTGTGCATATTGTTTATATAATGTTTATATCAGGAGTCCTTTTTAGAGCCACAGCAGCAAACCCAACGTCACTCTCCAAGTGTTTACATAGCAACTATTGACAGGAGCAGAGCAGTTTCATTCTGTATTATCCCTCGTGGAAGGGATGAATTCCCAGCAGTGTCCTACCTGGGTGTGGAGCAGCTGCACACGTTCAGTGGCATCCAGGAGCTCCTGCTCAGCCAATTTCCTCGACCGCTCTGTTTGCTCCAGGGCTGCCCTTAGCTCCTCAACTTCAGCCTGCAGCAGGTTTGCTCTGCGCTCCACCATGGCCACCTGCTCCTTCAGGTCCTCCTGAGTCCTGACAGCATCATCCAAGTGCAGCTGAGTGTCCTGGAAAGAGAGACATGAGGAATGACAAAGGTGGAAGTGTGAACTTGGTGCCAGAAATGTCAGCAATGTCATTTCTCTGCCTGCAGCTCTGCTGAGCAGACCTTCAGAACAGCCTGAATGTTCCTTAGGTTCTTCTGTGCCTCTGAAGCCTGGCGATTAGCATGGCTCAGTTGGATCTCCATTTCATTCAGGTCTCCTTCCATCTTCTTCTTCAGCCTCAGGGCTTCGTTCCTGCTCCTGATCTCAGCATCCAGGGTGCTCTGCATGGACTCCACGATTCTGAGGTGGTTTCTCTTCATCTGGTCGATCTCCTCATCTTTCTCTGCTATCTTCCTGTCAATCTCAGACTTCACCTGGTTGAGCTCAAGCTGGAGGCGCAGGATCTTCCCCTCTTCATGTTCCAGGGAGGCCTGGAGAAGAGGACACAAACATTTATAACACAGATAAAGCTCCAGCTGCTCTCCAGGTAGTTAGGAACTATCTCAGGAAAGCTCAGCTGGCTGCACGGTCCAGCCAGCCCAGAGTGGGACCAAGCAGCTTTCAGCCATGTTTCTCCTTTGCAGAAAAAATGATCATGGGCATGTACCTCAGCTTCCTCCAGAGCAGCCTGGATTTCAGATTTCTCCTGCTCAACCTGCTTCTTGACCTTCTCCAGCTCATGAATTGCCTTTCCTCCCTCAGCAATCTGCTCCGTCAGGTCAGAAATCTCCTCTGTGGGAGCAAAGACCAATGGCAGGGGCAGGCACAGAGTAGCATGGCAAGGGCCCTGCCACACCAACCTGACAGCCACCTTGGTCACCTGCAGGCACACAGCCAGGTGGAGCAGTGGGGTGGTGGATGGCAAGGAAGCCCATCCAGGAGCAGAGGGCCAGGCACTTACGCTGCAAGTTCTTGTTCTCCCGCTTGAGCGTTTCCAGGTGGTCCAAGGACTCCTCATAGGCATTCTTCATCTTGAACAGCTCTGTGCTCAGAGAGCGAGACTCCTTCTGGGAGGCTTCCAGCTCAGCCTGCGTTTCCTCATACTTCTGCTTCCATTCTGCCAGAATCTGAAGAGAAATGGGATGTGAGTATGGCTGTGCTGGTCAGGAGGACATGCTCTACCCTGGAACCCCAGGGCTGGAGCCCAAAAGACCTTGTCAAAGTTCTTCTGCTTCTTGTCCAGAGCTGCACAGGCAGCATTTGTTCTTTCCACATCAATCATCAGATCCTCCACTTCATTCTGCAGCCTCTGCTTTGTCTTTTCCAGGGAGGCACATTTGGCATTGACAGCTTCAACATGTTCCTCTGCATCCTGCAGGCGCTGTGCCAGCTTCTTCCTGGGGAGGGGAAGCGCAGGTTATGTTAGACCTTAACGGGCAGCCAACTTTGTATTGCTTGAGAAAGGGCAGTTGGCCACTTGGGTTTTTGAGCCCAACAATTTGCCATGTGTTTCTCCTGGTCCAAGACTGCATGCAGTCTGAAGTGTCAGCCAATCTCTAGTCTAGCACCAACTGAGTGCTCAGCCCATCTTAGCCTTTCCACACCCGAGGCCTACTCTGTCCTTCCAATCCACACTTTCTCCACAGCACACTCTTCCTCTCCCCTTTTGTCCTCTCTCCCTCAAAGTCTCTACAACTCTGCCTCTCTGCCACCCCTGTCCTGACCCACTCTCAGACACACTTAACAATCTCAGTCTTCTCAAGTCATTCAACATCCTGCTTCCCACATACTTGGCCTCCTCCAGCTCCTCCGTGCGCTGAATGGCGTCTGTCTCATATTTGGTTCTCCACTGAGCCACTTCACCATTGGCCTTGGACAGGGCTCGCTGCATCTCCCCCTTGGCCTCCTGTTCCTCCTCATATTGTTCCCGGAGTAAGTCACAGTCATGGCGAGCAGACTGCAGGGCGTGGGCCAGGGCATTCTTGGCCTGTGGCGACATTGACATTGGTAACCTGAGTACTTGTTTGAGGGAAAACAGAATGAAGCGCTAACTGGGCAAATGTAAAGGCAGGAAGTGGTGATGCCTTCCTCAGTCAGTTTTGGAGGTGTTGGTGACAGCTTCTTTGGGGTTCTGTACTGGATTTGACATAGGTGTCTGAATTCTATCTTAGAGGCTGTCAGCAGCAGCTCATGGAAGGCTTGTGAATGCCTCCCTCCAACATCAAAGTCTCCGCATTTCCCTCCCTCTAGCTGACGAGCAGGGGGCTGTGCATTTCCTGCTCTTGTCTCCAGTAACACTTGCATTTGGGCACAGAGTATTGATGAGGTCCTGGACTCTTATGATTTGTTCAGGGGTGATGTAAATTGTGGACAGGAGAGTACTTCCAAACCTTGATTTCTTCCTCCAGATGTCTCTTGAGTTCCTCAATCTGCTGGGTGAATCCTTGCTTGCCCCTAGACAGCTGAGAAATCAGAGCATCTTTCTCCTCCACCTGGCGGGAATATTCACCTGGGGAGGGTAAAGGGAACAGAGGTAAGTGGACAGTGAACAATGAGACAGTTCTGCCCTTAAACCTATGGAGTCAGGAGAGGGCTGGAGAGGACACAGCAGATGTCACTTTGCACATTGTGGTATCCTCGTGGCATGCAGTTCCTCCCATTGCAGCTCAGCAAGGAGGATGTCTCACCTGATTCTGTCTGCAGGCGAGCTCTCTGCGTGTTGAGGTCATTGATCATGCGCTGGTTCTGCTCGTCCTTGGTTTTCAGCTCGCTCAGCTGATCTTCCAGGGTGCGACACATCTTCTCCAGGTTTGCCTGCAGAGCAAGCACAAGGAAGGACATCAATGAACCCCTGCACTCTGCCTTCTCCTCACAGCAGAACCTTCTTGATGAGCATGTGGCTCATAGGTGCAGCCTCTGTGCCATAGCTAGGCCCTGTGAACCCCTTCTACTGCAATTCTATACCTTGGCTTTGGAGACAGACTCCATGTTACTGGCCAGGTCGTCAATCTCCATCTTCAGCTCACTCTTCTCCTTCTCCAGCTTCTGCTTCACCCTCTGCAGGTTGTCGATCTGCTCCCCAAGCTCAGCGGTGCTGTCCGCGTGCTTCTTCCGCAGGGTGGCAGCCGTGGCCTCGTGCTGCAGCGTGGCCTCCTCCAGGTCCCGACGCATCTTCTGGAACTCTGCCTCACGCTTCTTGTTCATCTCAATCTGAGCTGCTGTAGCCCCTCCTGCCTCTTCCAGGCGCTCACTGATCTCCTCCAGCTCCCGGGAGAGGTCAGCTCGATGCTTCTCTGCTTTTGCCCGAGAGGTTCGCTCGGCCTCAATTTCCTCCTCCAGCTCCTCAATGCGAGCCTGGGGAACACGAGAGACCCTTCACACCCATGGCCTTCTCCTGCCTGACCTGAGTCTAGGTGAAAGAGTGGAAGCAACAGAGACTTGCCTGCAGCTCCTTGATCTTCTTCTGGAACTGCATGCCCAGGGCTTGCTCATCCTCAATTTTGCTCTGGATCTGGCTGATCTCAAAGTCTTTCCTTTGGGCAAAGCAAACCATGTTAGAGCCCAAAGGAAACAGACAAGTTCTGCAGCACAGCGCTCAGCTGCCCCACAGCCTCACTTACTTCTTCAGTTTCTCATCCAGCTGCTGCTTATCATTTTCCAGATCCATGATGCTGTCTTGGGCCAGCTTCAGATCTCCTTCCAGTTTCCTCTTGGCTCTCTCCAGGTCCATGCGCAGTTTCTTCTCTTGCTCCAGGGACCCTTCCAGCTAAAGACAAGAAGGCCATCAGTGCTCTGCCACACAGCTCCAACTCCACACCTGTCCTCTTCTTGCTCTTTGCCTGGGTGCTTACATCATCCACTTGCTGCTCCAGCTTGGTTTTAGCTTTGGTCAGAGTGTTGACTTTGTCCTCCTCTGCCTGCAGGTCATCCAGTGTCTGCTGATGAGCCTCTTGGAGAGCTTTCTTCTCTTTTGTCAGCTTGGCAATGGTCTCGTCCAGGCCTGCCATCTCCTCTGTCAGGTTTTTCACCTTTGAGAAGAAGGGAGAGGTGTGAATAAAGGAAGGTAGTACAGAAGCCCTGGAAGAGCACAGTGCTCTTTGCTGAGTTGTGATTGACTGCTCCTGCCTCATACCTTGTTCTCAGTGGCATGCTTTTCCTTCTCCACCTTGGCCAGTGTTAACTCCAGGTCATCAATATCTTTCTTCAGCTCTGAGCATTCATCCTCCAATTTCCTCTTCTTGGCTGTCAGCTCAGCATTAATTTCCTCCTCATCCTCAGCCCTTTCGGTCACCTCTTTAATTTTGGCTTCCAGCTGGATTTTGGTTTTGATGAGCTGGTCACATCTCTCCTCAGCATCAGCCAAGCTATCTGCTTCCTGGTGGGGAGACAATGATTGTTGTGGGTTTTCATGGTTTGAAGTTTATTTTTCTGTCTTTTGTATCGCTGAGTAGGCAGGGCTTAAAATGGGGGCTTGACCTGGTCTGCTCTAGAGCTTGATACTGGAATATATTGCTCAGTGCCTACTGCAAAACCATTTCTACTGATGTAAACTGATGCCAATTGTTTTGTATCTCTTAAGAATGCCTCACAGATAGGGCAGCAGTATTTAACAGATGCTTCCTTTTTTTCACTTACGCATCATGATTCTCTTATTTGTGGAATGGAGGCTTTGCTAGAGTAATTTATTGGAGAAAGCGGTATTTTGTTGGATGTGAAGTTACTGCCTGTTTCTGATTGAGTCTGCAGGTGAAGTATCCATGCATCTGAAAGTTTTCAAGGCCTTCTAGTGAAGCTGCAAGTAGGAAATGTGACTCCTCCTCAGCTTTGCCTTTGCTGTCTTAGCAGATGCTCTCCTCTGAAAGGCGAGCAGATGGAGATACTTCCCCTCCAGCTCAGGGTTCTCTGCTGCGGCTCTTTCTTCAGGTGCAGGAGTGCCAAGTCTCACATGGAGCTGCCATGAGACTCACCAGGCCCAGCCAGCAGCTGCTTACTCAGTGTCAGCCTGCCTTAGACTGTCTGCATCTGTTCTCTACTGCACATCAGTCAGCTTCCTGGGAACCTCCACTTCGGGCAGGCAGCATTCTGCCTATGTAGCATTCTCTTCCCTGGGACAGATGAATTGTGATACTCACAGCCTGCACTTGCAGCTGCAGGTCATTTTTCTCCTGCAGCAAGGCCACCATTTTCTCCTCCAGCTCCTTCCTCTTTGCCTCAGACTTTGCAAGCTCTTCCTTGGTTTTTTCGAACTCCTCCTTCATGTTGGCCATCTCCTTCTCAGACTCTGCACTCTTCAGCAAGGGCTTGATCTTGAAGAAGAGCTTCATCCAGGGCCAGTGCTTGACGTTCATGAAGGCCCTAACGTTGTACTGGATGCAGAAGATGGACTCCCTGAAATGAAATTCACATGGCTATTGCATTCTCTTTATGGGGTGAATTTAGACTCAGTTAGGCATCTACAATGAGAACTTGACATGTAGCCAAGGATTGTTTACCTCCTCTCCACCATCTTCCTATACTCCACTCTCATCAGGAATCCCCTGCACCTGGCCTGTATCATGGTCATAATCTCTGCTAGTTTCTCATCTCTCATCTCCTCCAGCACTCCTATCAGTCCAGCTTTGAAGAACACCTTGTAACAGGGTTGGACATCAGTCACATGTTTTGCATAACAAAGGCATAGAGTGTTTGAACACAGAACCTGTTTTTACCTTGGTATGACCAAATCTGTACTGGGTATGATCGACATCGATGGACCCAAGAAGCTTCTCTGAAGCCTTCTTGCTATCCATGAACTGTCCCTCTGGGATAGCACTGGCATTCAGTACCCTGTATCTGTAAGAGACAGCAGAACATCAACAAGCCCACCACTGCAAGTGAGCCCCACAACTCCTCAGCATCAACTGACTATGTAAAGTATTACAGACAATTCTTTCAAGACATTTTCAAGGCGTTTTCATTCTGTTGACTCATAGCCCAAGAGAATCCTCACCACTGACATATTATCAACCATAAGTTCACAGTAAAGCATTTCTATTATTCTATTCAGGTTCTTTTTCACAGATCACAGAATATTAAGGGTTGGGACCGCAGAAGGTCATCTAGTCCAACCCCCCCGGCAGAGCAGGATTTTTGAAGTACAATGTTTTAACATTGATATACCTAAGCTCTTCAGCTTGCTCTGAATGGGCAGAAGGGTGAAGCACTCTCACCTCTGTTTGAAGTCAGCATAGAGGACTCTGCTGGGGAATCCCTTCCTGCAGATGCGGATCCCTTCCAGCACGCCGTTACAGCGCAGCTGGTGCAGCACCAGCTCGTGCTCCATGGCACCTGGCAAACACCTCTGTTAGTCACTGCCCTGATGTTTGACACTGAGGAGAAGAGGTTGGGTGCATTGAGTTTTCCTCCTCTTGGGTCACTTACCTGGTGTTTTTGTTTCATTTGGGATGATGCATCGTACAAAATGGGGGTGAGTGCTTCTCAGATTAGTCATCAGCTTGTTTAAATTCTCCTGTGGGATTGTAAAAGTGAAGTTTAGATTATTAAGCACAGGTACTGGAAGCTTAATAATGGATATATCAGACTGAGTATTTCAGGATGCAGACCTGTCTTCTCTAAACCATCTAGCACAACTCCCAAAAGGAAGCTTGTACAGACTGAAGGCTTCTATGTGATATGCATGGAAAAATGGAACCTTCCAATGTCTAGGCCTACCATGCCATATACATGGCTATGCTTGTGTAAACCTCTTTCACTTTGCTGAGGGAGTGTCTTCTGACAGCAACTATACTCAACCCCTGTCTAATTTCAGTGGCTGAATTTAATAAGGAAGAAGTGAATTATGCACCCACCCGGAAAAGAGCCGAGACAGTCTGGAAAGAAGAACCCTTCTTCTTGCCACCCTTTTTGCCACCACCAGAATCTGTCCATGGAAGAAAAGAGAGAAGATACAGATGTTCTGTACTGGAGACTACAAAACCTATTTAGTGTTTACTGCTGTCATTCTCTGGTGACCCTGTCCCACACAGAAAACACTTTTCTCTCAGAGCTGACCTGCATCTGCTCCACCATAGTTGGCAAAGAGCAAGGCCAGCGTCTTCAAGGAGGATTTCTGGTACAACCCAATGACAGTTTCATTCAGAGGGTCCTTGTTCTTCTCCAGCCAGCCAGAGATGTTGTAGTCCACAGTGCCAGCATAGTGCACCAGGGAGAAGTGAGCCTCAGCCTTGCCTTTGGCAGGTTTGGGCTTCTGGAAGTTGCTGGACTTGCCCAGATGCTGGTCATAGAGCTTGTTCTTGAAAGAGGTGTCAGTTGCCTTGGGGAACATGCACTCCTCTTCCAGGATGGAGAAGATGCCCATGGGCTGGAAGGTATCACAAGAAGTGAGAGGAAAAGATGGTCATGATGAGAAACCTCTTATGAACATCAAAGGCACCAGCAACTGGCTGGTAGCATCCACCAAAGGATGCCAGTTTGCTGTAAAGAAGTGTCTTGGTGGGAGGCCAGGCTATCATTTCTGTGTCTGAAGACCAAGGAATGTAGGACTCATGGCACAGATTGGCATTCCCTAATTCCTCTTTCCATGACCAAAATAAACTTCCTTTCCAAGTATCTTGTTGGCCTGACCCCAAATGCTGCATGTGAATGAGCTCTGAGCTACATCTGGCTCAGACACATCACACAAGTCCACACAACAGCCTACACTTGGATGGGAAAGTACCTTCTCAATGAGCTCGATGCAGGCAGCCAGGTCCATGCCAAAGTCAATGAACTCCCACTCAATGCCTTCCTTCTTGTACTCCTCCTGCTCCAGCACGAACATGTGGTGGTTGAAGAACTGTTGCAGTTTCTCGTTGGTGAAGTTGATGCACAGCTGCTCAAAGCTGTTGAACTGCACAAAGCATAGAGAGGTGCACAGGTTCTCAAGGTGTGGTAACCACCACAGCCTTTTGCTGCCATTCTCCTAACACTGCCTGAAGTCCCCCAGCTGAAGCACCGCTCCTAAACCTACTGCAACCCCCTGTGCTGCCTTAGCAGGACCCCTAGTGTAAAACCGACTGTCCCCCAAGGCTCCTGTTGTTCTCACTTGTGAAAGCAAGCTAAAAGTAGCAATTGTCTTTTACTGTTCTACTCAAAAGCAAATCCTGTAGTAGCCTTAGCTGCAGCACTGTCTGCTGTCTCAGCTGCCTGATCCATCAGAGAGTGTTTCCCCCAAGAACGTCTCAGCCCTCAGACCAATAACCAGGGCATTTCTCTGCTCTGATGCACAAGTCCTAGCACAGTATCACAGTATCACAGTATCAGTTAGGTTGGAAAGGACCTCGAGGATCATCAAGTCCAACCTATCAACACAGACCCCATGACTAGACCATGGCACCAAGTGCCACGTCCAATCTCCCCTTGAACGCCTCCAGGGTCGATGACTCAACCACCTCCCTGGGCAACCCGTTCCAATGACGAATGACTCGCTCGGTGAAGAACTTCCTCCTCACCTCGAGTCTAAACCTCCCCTGGTGCAGCTTGAGACTTTGTCCTCTTGTTCTGGTGCTGGTTGCCTGGGAGAAGAGGCCAACCCCTTCCTTGCTACAACCACCCTTCAGGTAGTTGTAGAGGGCAATGAGGTCACCCCTGAGCCTCCTCTTCTCCAGGCTAAACAATCCCAGCTCCCTCAGCCTCTCCTCATAGGGCTTGTGTTCAAGGCCTCTCACCAGCCTTGTTGCCCTTCTCTGGACACGCTCAAGTGTTTCAATGTCCTTCTTAAACTGAGGGGCCCAGAACTGGACACAGTACTCAAGGTGCGGCCTAACCAAAGCAGAGTACAGGGGCACTATGACCTCCCTGCTCCTGGTGGCCACACTATTCCTAATGCAGGCCAGGATGCCATTGGCCCTCCTGGCCACCTGGGCACACTGCTGGCTCATATTCAGGTGGCTGTCGATCAGCACACCCAGGTCCCTCTCTGTTTGGGAGCTCTCCAGCCACTCCGACCCCAGCCTATAGCTCTGCATGGGATTGCCATAGCCAAAGTGCAGCACTCGGCACTTGGACTTCTTGAATGCCATCCCATTGGACTCTGCCCATCTGTCCAGTCGGTTGAGGTCCCTCTGCAGAGCCTTTCTACCCTCTAACTGACTAACATCTGCCCCCAACTTTGTGTCATCTGCAAACTTGCTGATGACTGACTCTACCCCTTCACCATCACTGCTTTCACAGCACAGGAAACATGCTGCCAGCTTTCTCATGGATCCCCCCTTCCCTCATCCCCTTCCTGCCCCTCTCTGGGCTATGGTGTCAAATCCTTGTGCCTTACATCAAAGATCTCAAAGCCAGCAATGTCCAGCACACCAATGAAGTACTGCCTGGGCTGCTTGGTGTCCAGCTGCTGGTTGATGCGGACAACCATCCAGAGGAACATCTTTTCAAAGACAGCTTTGGCCAGGGCACCAACTGCGTTGTTCACCTTTAGCAAAGACAAGAGATCCAGAGTTCCCTCCTAGAGTCAAAGAAGACCACTCAAGTTCTCTTTCAGTCTTGTCTGTTCCACCTTCAGCTCTTACCTGGGTCACGTTCTGACCTTTGGTCACAAATTCATTGCCGACCTTGACTCGGGGATAGCACAGGGCTTTGAGCAGCTCAGCTGAGTTCAGGCCCATCAGGTAGGCAGCCTTGTCAGCCACTGAGGAAGGGAGGGAGGGAGAGAGTGGAAGAGGAACTCATCTGGGGGCAGTGGCTAGGGTCTGGTCAGTGTGGCCAATTCTACTGTGCCTGTTCTAGAAAGGGGAATGCACTGCTCTGGTCTCAGCAGCCCTGAGAAGCAAGGTAAATTCTGACAGGTAGCGATGGCTTGCTTTGACAGCAAGTACAGACACACTTGGAAAGGGAGAGCTTGAATCTGGAAGTTCCCAGAGGACCCCCAAAAGGCCTCGTGCAGCACATTTCTTTTCCTGTGGAAGGTGGATTTCTGCATGGCAAATAATGCAGGACTGATTTCACAAAAACCAGGATTGCCCAACACAGTGAATTGGAGGTTGGAAGATGTACAGGGACAAAGCAGCAAAGCTGTCCTGGGTGAAGCTGAAGCTTCCCCTCCCAGGCCCTCTGTGTCTGGACTGTACCCAGTGGCTAAAAGATTTAGCCTTTCAGGGAAGCAGCCCTGCAGATAAGCAACAAACAAAGAAGCTTTTCCTTGGTGCTTTGGTGGTGGCCCAGGCCAACAGAGGCCTGTCTGTGGAGGCTAACACAACATCTCCGCTAGCAGAGGAGCTCTTGGAGCTTGAAGAATTCCCTGGTACCTTCTGTGCCATCAGGCTCTGCCTGCTCCTCTCGCTGTTTCTGCTTGAACTTCAGGTTCCCGTAGTGCATGACAGCCCCTGTCAGCTTGTAGATGGCTGTCTTCTCATCAGCAGTGAAGCCCAGGATGTCAATGGCACTCTGCCATCAAAACCATGAATTAAAATCTGTGTCCTTAGCAGGTTGCCTTGGTCACTTTTGAGAGCTGTACAGTAGCTACCTTCTGGCTGTGTTACTTACATCGGTAGCCATCAGCTCCTCCTGGTCATCAATGCTGGGAACAGTGACCTCACCTTGACTCACATAGTGGAAATCAAAAGGGTTGGTGGTTATCAGGAGCATGTCTGAAAGCAGCAAGAGGTAAGGCACAGGATTAGTTTTACCAGAGAGCTAGCTGCTTTTCAGTGATCCTCAACAAAAGGTCAGAATAATCCATCCTACCAATCAGCTCTGGCTTCTTGTTGGACATGATCTGATAGAAGATGTGGTAGCTTCTTTCTGCTGGCAGCTGGAAAGTGACTCTGGACTTCTCCAGCAGATCTGGCAAGGATGGCAGAAAGAGTCAGGCACAGGGAGGCAGTTGGAGGTGGCAGTTTAGGTCGTGAAGGTGGGAATTTAGGAAGGAGTAGGATGGTTTCAGGAGTTCTCTTACAAGTTTCAATGTCAGCAGAAGCCAGTTTGCCTGTGGCCCCAAAGTGGATTCTGATGAATTTACCCTGTTAAGGAGAAGCAACATTATCTCAGCCTGGGGAGGTTCTTTTGACATCTCTTTGACATGGAGTACAGCTTGGGCCATCACTCTCTGTGTCATGAGAGGGAGAGGTTTTGTGTGCAAAGCAACAACTTACAAAGCGAGAGGAGTTGTCGTTCCTCACAGTCTTGGCGTTGCCAAAGGCCTCCAGCAGGGGGTTGGCGCTGATGATTTGATCCTCAAGCGTGCCCTGCAGGATGGTCATTAGTGGAGGTTATCCTTTCCCAAGTCATTTTAGGAATAGAGAATGCATGGACTCAAGCTAATATCTGAAGTTGTTCCACTAGAATTGTGATAAATATATTGGCCCCAGTCCAGCCGGTCTCACCATGGAGGTCTAAAATACAAACTGACAGAGCAGTCTGCAAGAAGCTGCAAGACCACAGCTGCCTGTGGATCTGCAGACCTAGTGACTATTAAGCAGGTCATGTATGGTACAGTTCACTTTCCCACAGCCTACCCCTGTTAAGCCACAGTTTCATCTTTTCTTCACAGCTGTGTTTGTCCCAAATTGCTTTCCCCATCTCCATCAAAGATACAGCAGCTCGTTATCTTTGCTCCCTTTCTCCCACAGTTTGGATACAACACCGCTTATCAACCTCTAGGGACCCCACACCGACCTGAAAGCCATGTATAAATCCCTTTAGCTAATCCCTGGATTCCCACAAATAGCTATTAATTAATTAATTAATGTCATGGCCTTAAGGCACCGGGATGTCTTAAACCATAGAGAAGTCTTCCTGGGGGACTGTGCAGTCCAGAAGGTACACACCGGAAAGTATAATCTTTTGTTGTTTCGTTCCCATAAGCCCTGCATCTCCATAAACCCAAGGCTTTCTGCTTGTTCTGCCCTTTTCCTCTCTCTCTTCTCCTCTCCAGAACTTATGTTTTTGTTTGGTTTTTCTGGGCAATCTTTCAGCCTTGGTCAGCATGCTAGTAAAGCTGAATTTCTTCTGTGCCATTCTGGTCCAGACGCATGGGAGAGTAGAGAGTTGGGGGTGTTGGAAATTGAGGCCTGGGCTTTTGGCCTAAGTGGGGGAGGTTTTGAAAAGATTTTTTTGGCTTAAAGAGGTGGTTTTAAGCCCAGGCTGAATGTGAATTTGGGTATTTTGTAATTTCTATATCTAATTGTGAATAGCACTTCCATTTTACTACCACTCCCATGTGAGAGCACTTTTATTTTACTTCCTTTGGCGGGTAAAATCTAACTTTCTCTGGGCTCTTAAAACTAAGACAATTAATTATTTGATCCTCAAGCATTCCCTGCAGGATGGTCATTACTGGTGATTACCCTTTCCAAAAATCATTCCAGGAACAGAGCAAAGCAGTAATCCAAGCTAATATTTATGAGCTAGTAATTTGATACTAAGTGTGGTGACAACAAACAGGGTGATCACTGTTCACTGACAGAGTTCAGCTGCCATGAAAACTATCCATTGAGGGTTCAGTTTGTTTTCCCAACTCACCTGCATCTTGCCTGATGTCTGCTCCTCCTTCTTCTTCTCCCCGCTGGCTGCAATTGTTGCAAAGTACTGGATGACACGCTTGGTGTTCACAGTCTTGCCTGCACCGGATTCTCCACTGCCAAAGCAAAGGGGGAAGCAGAGAGCCTGGGGTCAGGCAGGAGGTCCCCTGGGACCGGGCAGCCCTGCAGGGACCCAAGCAGGGAGGGTACCTACGTGATCAGGATGGACTGGTTCTCCCGATCTGTGAGAGGCAGAAACAAAGAGATTACTAATGGATATCATGAACACATGGGATCTAATCTTCCTGAGTATTTCAGAAGATGCACTGGAAATATGCAGCTAATTCCTTTCATAAACCTGCTTGCCTTCATCCCTCATTACTTTTGAAGTTGTCCCTAGCTATATCTGGGGAGCTGACATGGCAGCAGTGATATGGATGTCAGCTGTAGTATGTGTGTTCCTTTTTCTGCATATTGTCCTCATGTCAAGCGGCTTATTTTCTTTATGACAAGGATTCCAGCTAAGGAGTACTTTTAACTGAATTCTGTGTAAGCTAATGTAAGCTACTTTATAACAGGAATAACCATTCCTGAGCAGTCTATTGGCCTCCCTGATGTTTTTTTTTTAATGTCAGTGGCAAAGTGATCATTGTCTAAATCAAATCACAAAAGCACCATGCGCTTGCAATAGTAATTTCCCAGAACACTCATTCAGTCTCCAGAACACAGACATTATGGTACTTCACAGGTCACACAAGATCACAGAATCACAGAAACATTCAGGTTTGAAAAGACCCTCATGATCACCAAGTCCAACCAAGAACCTTACTCTGCAAGGTTCACCTCTAAACCATATCTCCAAGCACCACATCCAAACCACCTTGAAACACATCCAGGGTTGGTGACTCAACCACCTCCCTGCCCAGCATATTCCAATGTCTGACCACTCTTGCTGGGAAAAAAATGTTTCCTACCTACCCAATCACAGCTTGAGGCCACTCCCTCTTGTTCTGTCACTAATTACCTGTGAGAAGAGACCAGCACCAACCTCTCCAAAACCTTCTTTCAGGTGGTTGTGGACAGCAATGAGGTCTCTCCTCAGTCTCCTCTTTTTCAAAGTAACCATCCCCAGCTCCTTCAGTTGCTCTTCATCAGGTTTATTCTCCAGGCCCTTCCCAGCTTTCTTACCCTGCTCTGCCCTGGCTCCAGCACCTCCACATCTCTCTTGGATTGAGGTGCCCAAAACTGGACACAATATCCAAGTATGGCCTCACCAGAGCTGATTACCAGGGGACAATATTCACAAGGAGATACACGGAGATATTCTCATGTCTAGTGATTGCCTTGCATGGAAATTGCTGCTGGTTTGCTGCTTCCAAAATCAGTATTTGTTCCTTAAAACTCTCACACAACTCTTTTTGATTCTTTGTGTAACACTTAACATTTGCCAGGCAATTTTCAGTGAGCATTTTTGATCTGTAGAGTTCTACTGCAATGCTTGGCTGAATTTTGTGCTGGAAATTTGCTAGGATTTATTTTATTACTTTTTGGTTTTTTTTAAGGACACTTCAATCCAAAGAAGTTCCTCTGATGAGTCCCACTGCAAGGAATTCCAGAAATTAATACTTGCCACACTGCCTCAAGGTAAACAATTTAAAATCTCTTTTAGATGCTTTGATATGACTTTCTGTTTACCAAGCTGTTGTTTTAAAGTTTAACTGTGTCAGTGCAGATTTATTCTAAGCCCTTCTGTTCCTTAAGTATTTGACAACAGAAAGTTTCTATTCTTACTTTTGTGCTGCAGATTGTTCTCCAACCTTTGGTCTTGCGTGCTTTGTGTTTTCAGTTAGCTAGCTGGGGTCATGTTGTAAAGAAAGTTTATCACAGTATCACAGTATCACAGTATCACTTAGGTTGGAAAGGACCTCGAGGATCATCGAGTCCAACCTGACACCGCAGACCCCATGCCTAGACCATGGCACCAAGTGCCACGTCCAATCTCCCCTTGAACGCCTCCAGGGTCGATGACTCAACCACCTCCCTGGGCAACCCATTCCAATGCCGAATGACTCGCTCGGTGAAGAACTTCCTCCTCACCTCGAGTCTGAACCTCCCCTGGCGCAGCTTGAGACTGTGTCCCCTTGTTCTGGTGCTGGTTGCCTGGGAGAAGAGGCCAACTCCCTCCTGGCTACAACCACCCTTCAGGTAGTTGTAGAGGGCAATAAGGTCACCCCTGAGCCTCCTCTTCTCCAGGCTAAACAATCCCAGCTCCCTCAGCCTCTCCTCATAGGGCTTGTGTTCAAGGCCTCTCACCAGCCTTGTTGCCCTTCTCTGGACACGCTCAAGTGTCTCAATGTCCTTCTTAAACTGAGGAGCCCAGAACTGGACACAGTACTCAAGGTGCGGCCAGTTTATTATGTGTTTAATAAGCCAGCTTCACAGGCTCTGTAGTTGGGCTGGCTTTCAAAGGAGCTCATTCTGCCAGGTGATTATATCTGTTATATCTAGGATGGACAGACTGAGAGCTGGGCAGAGAGGAACCTGATGAGGTTCAACAAGGATAAGTGCAGAGTCCTGCACCTGGTAAGGAATAATAAACTGAAGCAGTACAGGTTGGGAGGTGATCTGCTAGAGAGCAGCCCCATGGGGAAGGACCTGGGAGTCCTGGTGGACAAGTTCTCCATGGGACAGCAATGTGCACTTGTGGTCAAGAAGGCCAATGGTATCCTGGGGTAAATTCAGAGGAGTGTGTCCAGGACATCCAGGGAGGTTCTCCTCTCCCTCTACTCTGCCCTAGTGAGGCCTCACCTGGAGTATTGCATCCAGTTCTGGGCTCCCCAGTTCAAGAGTAACAGGGATCTGCTGGAGAGAGTCCAAGGGAGGGCTCCAAGGATGCTGAAGGGACTGCAGCACTGCCTGGGGAGGAGAGGCTGAGAGCCCTGGGGCTGTTTAGTCTGGAGAGGAGAAGACTGAGAGGGGATCTAAAAAATGTTTATAAATCTCTGAGGGCTGAGAGTCAGGAAGGAAGGGACAGGGACAGCCTCTGCTCACTTGTGCCCTGGGATAGCACAAGGGGCAACAGATAGAAACTGCAGGGCAGGAAGTTCAACCTCAACATGAGGAGGAACTTCTTCACTGTGAGGTTCACAGAGCAATGGAACAGGCTGCCCAGAGAGGTTGTGGAGTCTCCTTCACTGGAGGCTTTCAAGCCCCATCTAGATGTGCTCCTGTGTGACCTGCACTGGGTTCTATGGTCCTGGTCTGGCAGGGGGGTTGGACTCAAAGGTCTCCAGAGGTCCTTTCCAGTCCCTAACATCCTCTGATGCCTATGATCCTGTAATGGCATTTCCCAATAGTCTGCTTGCAAAGTGAAGAGGCTCAGCCACTGGGAAACTACCTCCTGGTATAAAAGTCTGGGTTTGTATTCAAGTGTCCTTACATTTCTTGAAGGAGCCAGCAAGCACAGACATACCACAACATATAAAAAGTGCCATGATAAGGCACACTAAACAAACAGCAATTTATTAATGTTCCCTTTCCACAATATTGTCTTCCAACTGACCTTACTGCCCTGAATACTGCCAAACTGATTACAGTAACTGAGGAGGGAGTAGGGCACAAGACTTACTTTAACAAACCTCCTTTGGTTTATGATTTTTCTGACCAGTCTGCTCTTTCTTGAAAGTTTGGAGGTTCAGACAATGTTATAAAGTTTTCACCACTCTTCTTTCTTATTGCTTCCATTTATATTCATGAATGGAAAAGCAGGAATTGTGTCTGACATGCAGGGAGAAGCATCCCCTCCCCATGTCTCCATACAACCACCACAGGGAGCTTTGGCTTTAATGTTGAAGCACTTTTCCTTTTTACACACAACCTTGTTCACAGAACATCAGCCTTAAAAAGTAAGTCTTTCAAAGAACAATCCTCTTCACTGAGAATAAGCCCCAAATTTCTTTGAAGAAAAATCTGACCATCTATCCAGAGTTAAGCCATAACCTCCCAAATATCTTGGACAGCAAGTGCTGCTGGTGATTGGTGGCACAAGATCTCTGTGATGGTGTCCAGTGGAGAAAACATTTCCAGTTACAACAGCTCTTCTACCCTCCCAACACCAAAAAACTGAACTATTTTGCAGTGAAAAGACTTTTATCTCCTCTGTGATTGTTTACAGCCAAATAGTTATGAAGAAACCAACTAACTCACCAGTCAGCATGAACTGATAGGCGTTGTCAGAGATGGAGAAGATGTGTGGAGGAGCCTCCTGGCGCTTCTTGCCTCGGTAGGCCAACACCACCTCCGGGTTGTACACCGGCAGCCACTTGTAGGGGTTGACAGTGACACAGAAGAGACCCGAGTAGGTCTGTGGGGAAGGGAGACAGCAGGTTGGCTTCCCCTCAGCCTAGCACAGCAGATGCTGCTGGCACCCAAAGGCAGACTGCTGCTGCTACTTACGTAGATCATCCAGGCTGCATAACGCTCTTTGAGGTTGTACAGCACCGCGGGTTCGTGCAGGTGGGTCATCATGGCCATGTCCTCGATCTTATCGTACTTGGGAGGGTTCATGGGGTGGATTTGATCATCTTTCACAGTCAGAGTCTGTCAGAGGAAGAAGGAGAAGCATGTATGTCAGATGAGAGTGGGAATTATGCAGCAGTTTTAAGCCCTGGTTTATACTTACTTCTCCAGCTTCAGTCTTGACAGTGACCTTCCCTCCTTCCTTGCTCTGGACTGTCCCTTTCACAAAGGATTCTTTAGGATGCACCACAAAGACAGATGTCTTGGCATCAAAGGGCTTGTTCTGCGCCTCGATTCTCTCCTTCTCTGACTTGCGGAGGTAAGGAGCAGCCTCCCCAAACACAGCCATCTCGGCGTCCGACGACATGGCTGCACTTTAGCCAAGACACCACAGCAGAGAGAACTGTGGCAGAAAATAAAGAGAGCATCAAGAGATCATTAATGTACCTTGCCTGCAAGGAAATACATTTCCCAATATTTTAAAATTCCTTAGTGTTGCTAAAACTACCCAAACTATCCTTCCTGGTGTTTAGGGGCTTAGAGGCAGAAGAGAAAAATCTTTTCACTTGAATAGCACAGAATCAGCTTTTAACAACTGCATTATTTGTGTCTTTTGACACTGCACAGGTCGTGCATTTGGCTTCACAGACAGTGAAGATTGTGCAGAGTCATGTCTGAGAATATGATCTACGGTAAAGGAACCTTCTTACTCCTATGCAAAGTTCAAAAGGTTATCTGTAGAAAATATATAGATGCCTTGAAAACAGGTGGAAAAACTCATGTGGAAACTAGTTCCAGAAGGAAGAAGGTACTGCATACTATGCCCTAAGGGGAGATGCCTGAATTCAACAAGTCACTGGAGCCTGCATGCTTACCTTGACACTTCTCTTCGAGACAGGGCAGACTGCTGCAAAGACTCTTTTATAGTGCCTGGCTGGCAGATGCTCTGGATTCCTGCTCTTTCTTTGGTCAGAACATTTTTTGGCAAACTTTCTTTGGCAAAGCATTGTCTGGCAAACTGAACTAATGGCATAATTGTCATTTGATTTAACCAGATATATTTAGAAGTGTTTTATATCTTACCAATGGTGTGAATGTATCAACTATAAATAATTTGACGAGGGACTTAAGGAGAGAATCTCAGTTGGTCCAGGCATTTGGAGAACTTGGATGTAGGACTTATGGATTCTATGGCTACATTTTCAGCCATTTCCTCCTGGACTCAAAGTAGATTTTCACTGCATGTGAAAATGCTGCAGCACATCCAGTTGCATTGTGCAGACAATATTACTGTTTCCCATGTGATGTTCCAAAGCTAATGAGGAAGTACACCCAGGGCAGTACTTAAACTGCATATAAATTGGTAAAATATTCCTGATAAACGAATTTACCTCTTGCATTCATCTAATACTTGAAATGAGAGAAACAAAATGTCCAAAATGTGCAAATACAGTCCCAATTTCTACCTCACAAATATCTTTCACACTTAGACTTCCATACAGCTCCAGCAACATAACCCATCAACACAGCTCTGCTTACACCAGAACATTAGAGGTGGAGGCAACCCTGGGCAATGCTGATACTCTGAGTAAAGGGTAGTCCTGGAGGTTGACTGATCTAATTCTAGGAAAAGGCTCAGTCATGGCAATGTCCTCAGTTTTATCATACTTGGGAGGGTTCATGGGGAAGATTTAATCTTCCTTCACAGGGTCTGCCAAGGAAGAGACTGATACATGTCACCTAAGAGCCCGGAATGAGCATTAGATTTTGTTCTCATGCCTTGCATTTTCCTAACCTCTCCAGCATTAGTCTGAACTGTGACCTTCCCTGATTCCCTGATTGGCCTTTTCACAAAAGATTTCTTAAGATGCCCCACCAAGAAGACAGACGATTTGGCATCAAAAGGCCTTGATCTCCTCCTTTTCTGACTTTCAGAGATAAGGAGCCATCTGCCCAAAGATGGCCACCTCAGCATTCAGAGAGGATGCATCTGCACTTTCCCAAAAGCAGATCAGCAGATCGTCTGCAGGGAAAAGAAGACACTTTCCATCTGTTAGACACCAGTTTTCTGTGATAAGAATGAAAACTCTCAGAGTTACTATCTTTCTAATATGTAAATAACACCTTCTGAGAGCTAGTTTTACAGAATCAAAGAATGTTAAGGGCTGGAAGGGACTTTGAAAGCTCATCCAGTCCAACCCCCCTGCCAGAGCAGGATCACCAGGAGCAGATCACACAGGAACACATCCAGATGGGTTTTGAATAACTCCACAACCCCCCTGGGCAGCCTGTTGCACTGTTTCATCACCCTCACAGTGAACATTATTTCCTCATGTTTACATGGAACTTCCTGTGCCTCAAATGAACACCAGAATGTTTCCATCCCACTTGAGAATGAGCCAGCATTTTAAATAACTGTAGTCAGCTAACTCAGAAGAACATTTTCATATTGACTCTAATTTTGCAGTGGCTGTTTTGTCATTTTTGCTGTTATAATATTGAAGAACTAAACCTAAAGCAAATCTTTCTCTTCTTTGGCCTGTAACCATTGGGAAAGTCTCTGAGATATCCTTTCACTGCCCATGATCTGTGGAAGCTGAATTTCTGGGCTTTCACACTGTGTATGCATTCTTGGGCTCAGTCCACTCTTCCCTGCAGTGGGTATGAATGCAAAAACTGTGGAAAGAATGTCACAAAACTACCTCAAGGTAATTGGGCTAACAGCTGCTAACTTAGGTGCTATCTGTCATGACATCAGGAGGTCTACATAAATTTCCAGTCTATTCCCAGGTTGGTAATTTTCTTCTTGCATTCCAGAATAAATTTTAAATTGGAAACAAAAAGGTGTCATAGAAAGTAGACTGAAAATTCCAGCCATCAGAACCAAGCCCCTGCTTCTGATTATCAGAAGCAGTCTGAGTGCCATTACACAGGCATGAGAAATTGCTCAGTGTCTACAGTCCTACAGAACCCTTGAAACCTTCAGTCAGAGCAGGGCAAAATAGTTCCAAGAAGATTTTAAATAATAATAATAATAATAATAATAATAATAATAATAATAATAATAATAATAGAACAAACCAGGTTGGAAGAGACCTTCAAGATCATCACGTCCAACCCGTCAACTGATCCAACACCACCTAAACAACTAACCCATGGCACCAAGCACCCCATCAAGTCTCCTCCTGAACACCTCCAATGATGGTGACTCTACCACCTCCCTGGGCAGCCCATTCCAATGGGCAATCACTCTCTCTGTATAGAACTTCTTCCTAACATCCAGCCTAAACCTCCCCTGGCGCAACCTGAGACTGTGTCCTCTTGTTCTGGTGCTGGCTGCCTGGGAGAAGAGACCAAGATCCGCCTGGCTACAACCTCCCTTCAGGGAGTTGTAGAGAACAGTAAGGTCACTCCTGAGTCTCCTCTTCTCCAGGCTGAGCAACCCCAGCTCCCTCAGCCTCTCCTCATAGGGCTGTGTTCCAAACCCCTCACCAACTTCATTGCCCTTCTCTGGACACACTCCAGCAAGTCAACCTCCTTCCTAAACTGAGGAGCCCAGAACTGGACACAGGACTCGAGGTGTGGCCTAACCAGTGCAGTGTACAGGGGCAGAATGACCTCCCTGCTCCTGCTGGTCACACTGTTCCTGGTGCAGGCCAGGATGCCATTTTACAGAGATGCTCTGAATTCTTCCTCTTTCTCCAGTCCAAGATTTTCTGGGCAATGGGTTTTTTTGGCACAGCACTGTTTGCCAGGCTTTCCTAAAGACAAAATTGTCATTTGATTTGTCCAGATACGATTAGAATTTTTTGAAGTCTTAGTGATAAGACTAGGGGGAATGGAATGAAGCTGGAGGTGGGGAGATTCAGGCTAGATGTGAGGAGGAGGTTCTTCACCATGAGAGTGGTGAAGCCCTGGACTGGGTTGTCCAGGGAGGTGGTCGAGGCCCTGTCCCTGGGGGTGTTTAAGAGCAGGCTGGATGAGGCTCTGTCCAGCCTGATCTAGTGTGGGGTGTCCCTGCCCATGGCAGGGGGGTTGGAACTAGATGATCCTTGTGGTCCCTTCCAACCCTGAATGAAACTATGAAACTATGAACTGTGGGGCTCTGTCTGCCATAAATAATTTGACAAGAAAACTAAAGAGGAAATCTTGGTCAGTTAAGGCACTTAGAGAAACTGGGTGGAGGATTTATGGATTATGCTGATATACTTCTGTGTGAATTTCTGATCCAAGGTAGACTGTTTGGTCCACAGTGCTGCAGCAAGCCTGTGGTGGGTTGAAATTTCCCCTCCCCCCCCCAACATTAACTTTGCCAGACCAGCTCAGCTGGAATCAATGAAAGCTGTATTCACAAGCAGAACTACAATCTACAACGGAGTACAATGAATACGTACAAAATATGCAGTAGTTATAATATTAACAGATATTTACAATTAACAAACAGCACAAGACCCCCCTGGTCAAGAGACCAGGGGAAGCTACTAGCTTCTCCTTTTCTGCCCCCCCACCTTCTGTCCAGAAGGGAGAAGAGAAAGGAGCAAAGCTGCTGTTAGACTTAACCAAAGCAATGCAGCCAAAGTCAAGCAGAAAGAAGTCAGTCTCTCTGCAGAGCCACAAAGCAAGAAGAGAAGAGATGAGAAGAAGGAATTGTTTTGGTACCAGCAGTCTTATGGTAGATATCTGTCCAAAGGAATCATTTAGAATTATCTTTATTTTCCTTTTCACACCCAATAGTGATTTATTTACATTTTACCACTTTTCTGCTCAAGAGCTGTGAAACAAATGTTAAAGGCATAGCCTAAAACTACCACAAAGCCAGACTATGCAATGCAGGTAGTGGTGTTTATCTTCCTCACAGGATGTTGTGACGTGTTTATAAAAGAAATACTTGAACAATAACAGTATACCAAAACCTACAATTCACTGTGAGCAAAATCAAGGTGTTTTTCTTGAAAACAGAAAATCAGAAAACTATTGTAGCTCTGTACTGGTTTTGAGCCAGGAGCAAAAGGACAGAAAAGACATTTTACCCCTTCCCAAGGAGTGAAATAATAAATGCTCCACACTAGACTGAAAGTTTTGAATGGAAATTCTATTTACAAATACATACAAAAGGCATTCCAATGAAAGGAACACACCTACCACCCCAAAACCTTCCAGAGCCTTCCAGAAACCTCCACCCCCCTCAGCCTCAGCAGCCACACTGCGCCCCTCAAGCCCAGCCCCATCTAGACCCAGGCCTGCCGCAGGCTTCCCCAGGCTCTGTGGCGTAGCTGCAAACTCACTGCCAGCCAAGGCCTGGGGAAAGCCTCTCCCCCACACACCATAAGATAACAGCACAGGGCCCAAGACAGAGAGAGGAGACAGAGCTTTGGCTGTGCACTGCCTTAACTAGAGAGAGAGAGTAAAATGGAATAGAATAACAGATTACAACATCCTGGGATGAACTGCATGTATAGAGTATTTGAGATGATTCTTAGGATCCTGAGATAAATATGGATGCAGAGGGATCTAAAGATGCTACAGATATAAAACTCTATTGTATCTAAAAGATACTACATTTCACAGACAGAAAAGGTATCCAAAGACACTCTGTACATCCCTAATGAGTACAAAGATGCAAATTGTTGTGGCATCTGTTATGTGATGGAGATCCAAAGACAACTCCTGATCTTAACAGCTAGAAGTCACGGCATCCATAGGTGAGTAAAAAAGGAAGTTTATCCACTTGAGCAAGAAGATGAAATTCCCAATTTACAGGGTTCAGACAGAGAGAATATGTGAGCTGCTCCAAATCCTGTCAGAGTTAAACACATTCTTCCTCTTCTCATAGGCGTTTTGGTTGTTAAAAGAGCTCAGTGTGTAATGTGTGGATGGATGGTGCATGGATTTGATGCCAGCAGCCACCATTAGGCAATGTCCTGGGCTTGTGAAGCCCATTCCAAGCAGGGCTGCAGCACAGCAGCACCCAGTTTGTTGGAGCCCAAACCCAGAGCTCACTGCTGGGCTCCATGCACAGGGCATGGGTTGGCTGCTGGGAACACCTGAACCCTGCCCAGGAGAAGCCAAGAGCCAGCCAGTGGGAAATGGTGTCCATAGAGGCACACTTGAAGTCCTTCCTCTCTGGGGAGAGGACACCAAGGCAGGGTCCCTCCAGTGGGACCCAGAGCACAACCATGTTTCCCAGCACAGGGACCAGCAGACAATGCTTGGAGGGGCTCTAGCAGCTCAGTCCCCAGGGTGCTGGGATGCCTTGTGGTGTCCAGCAGCTCAGTGGCTGTCAGTCCAGGCTGAAGAAGGGACAGATAGTCTAGGGTTTAGAAGACCTCGCAAGAAGAACAAGGGATGAGTGAGGTCTCTCCCAGGACATAAGAGCTGGGAGTTTTCTCCCCTGAGGTTTGGAACTGAAACCTCTTTGACTTGCCAGTGGTCAAAGACAAAATCCTCCTTCTCAGCAGAGCTCTTGTGGGCTTTTCTGTTGTGCAGGATGTGGACCCAGGAGCAAGGCATGTGACCAGGCAGCTCTGGGCATGCAGTCAGCCAAGGGAAGGTCTAGTTTGAAAGGGAGGTGGACATTAAGTTGAAGTGTCTCCAGGTGTGAAGAGGCACTCAGTAGTGTTTTGGGGATCAGTATGTTCTTCAGCCCTCTCACCTGTGTCCTGACAGAATTCCTTTCCAAGAATTCACTGAGATAGTGCTCCTGATGCACATCCCAACAAATGAATACTTCCTGTCTGGTCTTCTTGCTCTGGGATTACATATTGTGAGCTCCACCCTCACAGGCAAGCAGCCATCATCTGATTAGGAGACAAAGGAGCCTCGCTTGCACAGGAGCACTGGGAGATCTGCACAAGACCTGGGCTGGCTTAGATGTGTCCATCCAGTAAATGGAGTACCTTCACCAGTGGATTTAAAATGCTGTTAAAATGAAGTGTTTAAGATTCTTCATAGGGCCTACATAGGCAGAAGCCTCTGGAACCAGTCATTAGCACGCAGTGTGCAGATGACTGCTCAGAAAGAAGCATGGAGTTGTTATATAGGAGCTCAACTTTCAACTGAGCAATTTTTACTGACTGCCATCTCAAGCTTTGCTTTATAGCTGGCAGTTTAAAATATAGTACATTTGGACAGGAGCAGGCAGTGGAGCTTGCAGCCTAGCCAGCAAATCACAGCCTAGTCAGCAAATCTCATCCTGGGCTGCATCCAAAGCAGTGGTGCCAGCAGAGCCAGAGAGGTGATTCTGACACTTTGCTCTGCTGAGACCTCACCTGTAGTGTTGTGTGCAGGTCTGGAGGAGGGCCACAAAAATGATCAGGGGGTTGGAGCACCTCTGCTATGAGAATAGGCTGAGGGAGCTGGGGGTGTTCAGTCTGGAGAAGAGGAGATTCCAGGGAGACCTAATAGCAGCCTGCCAGTACCTGAAGGGGGATAAAAGAAGGATGAAGAGAGACTGTTAACAAGGGTCTATGGTGACAGAACAAGGGGCAATGGCTTCAAACTAGAGCAGATTTAGATTGGGTGCTAGGAGCAAGTTCTTTACCATGAGGGTGGTCAAACATTGAAACAGGTTGCCCAGGGAGGTGGTTGAGGCCCCCTCCCTGGAGATATTTACGGTGAAGTTAGACAGGGCTCTGGGCAACCTGATCTACTTGGGAATGTCCCTGCTGATGACTGGATGACCTAGGCTGCCCAGAGAGGTGGTGGAGTCACCATCCCTGGAAGCATTTAAAATAAGACTGGATGAGGCCCTTGGTGCCATGGTTTAGTTGATTAGATGGTGTTGGGTGATAGGTTGGACTTGACAATCTCAAAGATCTTTTCCAACCTGGTTAATTCTGTAACATCCTTTGGAGGTCCCTTCTGGCCCAGACCATTCTCTGATTCTATGATTTAGGCAGACTACTAAAAGTTTGCAAAATTCCTCATGCGGTTACAGATGTTATTGATCTCTTCCCTTCAAATTCTAATTACAATAAAAGGAACAACAGTGTAAATGCTGTTAAGTCTTTGCTGGAACAAACAGTAATTAAAACTTTTTGCTGTGTGAAGAGAAATAAAACATTTAATATTTCATTTGAAAAGTCTAACAGCATACAGTGTTCTTTTTCCACTTCTCATCAACCAGCAGTTCCTTGCCTTTCCACTGGGGATACTAAAATGGAAGATGAAGTGATTGACAGTGATAGCAGCTGTGACAGGACATGTGATGTTGACCACAAGACAGACATGAACTCCCAGTGCAGGTTTAGAAAGGGAAGAGCCTTGTCCCTTGCATTAGATTTGAAGATGTGGCAAAAGGAAAAGAGATCAGAAGACAACACATGGAAAAGGGACTGAAGGCAAAGCAAATCTTTGCTTCTTTGCCAGTGAGAATGCCTGTCTGGGACTGTCATTTGCAACCATAGCCTCTAATGATTGTTGCTGGTTAATAATGGTATTAATGAATGCTGAAGGGCAGCCTATCCTTGAAAGCTCCTGTTCCATTGGGCAGGAAACTCCTGCAAAACAATTCATGGTGCTTAATCATCTAGCCACTCATATGGGTGTTTGTGAAGGGCTTCTGGGCTACACATCATTTGCTTCATGGTATATCATGAAGGGCAGGTATCTGAATGCTAGCCCTGGTAAAGCATCTCCTGAAAGAAATAATAATGCCTTAAAGAAAAGCTGAGCAGATCCCCCACTAATTTCCTCCCAGCCCTGTCACTGTTTCTGCAGGGCTGGACTTGACTGTGGCTGAAAGCAAAGCACAGCACCATCAAAAAGTGGCAGAGTGAGGGCAGTCCCTGGATATAGAACATCCTGTTCAGCAATGTGGCATGGGCAAGGGGCTGCAGTGCTGACATTTTCCATGGAGACGAAGAGACTCAGGCATGCTGAAAATAAACCATCTTTAGAAAGACATCAGGCAGCTGCCTTACACTCTGCCAGCCCTTAAGACATGACTTCTTCTTCAGGCTCTGTGTGAGCAGAGAGAGAGAATAACGAGCAGTGCATCACAGTCAAAGCAAAACCATAGACACAGCTTTCCAGCCTACAGCCAGGCAGAATTTCACTGAGTTTTACAAAGAGTTTCACTTTTAGATCTGCACTGTGAATTGAAGACTCAAGTTTATAATGCTCCAGCAGGGAAGAAAATTTCACAGCCTGAAAGTGTGTTCATCTTCTACACTGCTTTTATCCCCGAGTTTCAATGTGTTCATGAGCATAAGAAACCTCATGGCCCTTGTTCAGGTCTCAGAACCTCCTGTGAGTGATCACAGGCCCCAGATCTTCATATGGTACTCATCCATTCTGTGTGACTACTTGAAAGGAGAGAGCTTGAACACTTCTGATTTGCATTCATCCAGGAAGCACTTTGTGTCCTTTGTACAAACAGGTTCTCTGTTGGCAGCCAGCAAACTCCAGAACAATGGAGAATCACAGAGTGTTAGAGCTTGGAAGGGACCTCCAGAGATCATCCAGTCCAACCCCCCTGCCAGAGCAGCATCACCCAGGGCATTCCACACAGGAATGCATCCAGGTGGGGTTGGATAGTCTCCCAAGAAGGAGACTCCACAACCCCCCTGGGCAGCCTGCTCCAGGGCTCTGGCACCCTCACTGGAAAGAAGTTTCTCCTCATGTTGAGCTGAAACCTTCTCTGTTCAAGTTTGTCTCCATTGCCCCTTGGCTTATTGCTGTGCACCACTGAAAAGAGCTTGGCCCCCTCCCCTTGACCCCCACCCCTCAGATATTGATAGACATTGATCAGATCCTTCTCAGTCTTTCAGACTAAACATCTCCAGGGCTCTCAGTCTCTATTCACAAGGGAAATGCTCAAGTCCCCTAATCATCCTTGTAGCTCTCTGTTGGATTCCCTCCACCAGGTACCTGTCTTTCTTGAACTGGGGAGCCCAATAAACTGTAATCCCATTTCTCCTTTCCCTATGGTGCAGCAGTGAAATCATTTGCAATCTGTAATGTTTGGTGCTCTCAAATACCTTTGGCAGTCTCATTAGCTTCCACTTTCTCACTGGGTGTCCCAGTACAGTCCCCACTAACATGTCCTGGGGAGGTTTGTTTATCCACTAGGACAACTGCTCAGTGAGCAGTAGATTAGGAAGTCCTAGTTTATAGGTTCATACCAGTCATGAGGGAGGAGGGAGGCCATCCAGAGGGACCTTGACAGGCTGGAGAGGTGGGCACAAGCTGTCATATGTGCTGTCATAGAATAGAATCATAGAATCAATAAGGTTGGAAAAGACCTCAAAGATCATCAAGTCCAACCTGTCACTCAAGACCTCATAACTACTAAACCATGGCACCAAGTGCCACATCCAATCCCCTCTTGAACACCCCCAGTGATGGTGACTCAACCACCTCCCTGGGCAGCCATGCGGTGTGAGGGACATCCTGCCAAGGACAGGAGGTGATTGAGTGAGACTGAGATGAATGAGAGGTACTGATCAGTGAAGAAACTGAGATGGAGTAATGCAGGATAGGGGATGAAAAAATATGGAGAAGAAACAAGAGAGGAGCAATTATGTAGGGGCTGGCAATGGAGAGAGAAAATGCAGTATTGTGGGTGTGTTGTCTACGAGAAGGTGATGCAGCAAAGCTGATGCAGCTAAGATATTGCTGGAATGGAAAGAGCTTGAGCTAAGCTCAGCTATCACATCTGTAGGAATCCAAGAATTCAGCTCATACAGCATCATTAATTTCAGAGTGGCGTGGGGTGTTCTTTAATTGCTGACCAACTCCCTCCTCTTCAACATTTCTCTTTCAGTCTCAAGATGCAAAAACCTAAAGAGGGCTATGTCCTTTGGAGATGAAAGTGGAGAATCATGGTGAAATCCTGTCCTTCACACAGATCTGAGGCTGCTGCAGGCCCACATTGCTCACACACAGTACTTGGGAGTGCAATGACTTTGGTGTTATTGACACTGGAGTGGTCTGGCAGTTCCACCTGGAGGTGTTCAAGAGGAGATCGGATGTGGCACTTGGTGCCATGGTCTAGTCATGAGGTCTGTGGTGACAGGTTGGACTCGATGATCCTCGAGGTCTCTTCCAACCTTAATGGTACTGTGATACTGTGAACTTCTCCAGGCTCCTAACTCCATTGCAATGAAGTCAAAAGCAGTTCAGGGGAATGAGAAATCCCTTCTGAAGCTCAGTCTCTCTTTCTGTAGAATGTAATTTTTTCCACAGGTTTTCTGCATAACATTTTCTCATTTCACAGTTTCTCTGTGACTCACTAAGAGGCTGCCCCCCAAGAGCTTCCTGCAGAACAAATGCAGCCAGCAGTGCTTTCCTACCAGGCCATAACTGCATCCATTGTACTATATGTGAACAAACCAAGTCATGTTTGGACCATGTGTGTGGAAGGCTCTCATCTACCCTGCATGGTTGGAAATGTCAAGCAAGTTGATAAGAAGCATCTCATGGCATGATTTGATGTCATCTTGTACCACTATCAGAATAACAACTTCCAGAAAATCCTGACGAAGGTGCAAGTGCTGCCCTCTGCACTGGGCTGTTCAGGCACAGCTCTAGGATTCTGAGCTGGCTTCAAGTGTGATGTTAGGACATCAAAAATCAAGATCTCCCCTGTCCCTAGGGACAACAGACCTGCCTGGCTGGATAGGAAGACAGCAGATCCAGCAGGAAGAAGAAACAGAAAAGCTGGAGTAGAGCATAATAAAGGATAAAAGGCATTTTGCCTGCTTAGCTCTTTGCCCCTAAGGAGTATCCTCTTCTCTTGCCACTCCAAACCATTTTATTTGGTCCTTGTTCCTGCTGACAAATGACAGGAATCCTACATTGCTTCGTCTCCTCACAGTGGACTCGAATGGCAGATCTGAAGGAAGCAATGCCAGAACAGTCCTGACTTCCAAAGAGCACAGGACATCTTTGATTGGCAGCTGACAATTCACTCCCTCCCCAGTGCTCGGGGGAGCCATGAGAAGGAGCCCTCTGGCCGGCCTGTGCTGTCACTGGACACACTCCTCTCGTGCCAATCAGATGTGGCTGCTGCAGGAGCAGGTAGATCCCATGGCAGAAGCACATAGTAAGTAAGGTCTAATACTGTTGAATTCCTTTGCCAAGAGTGATGGCATTCCAGTGTGTGCCTCTGGAAAACATCCCTGGAAGGTTTATCACTGTCCAGTTGTAACAGCTGATCTTAACTGATGTTGCTTCTCTTGGCAGACCTACTGTAGCTCTTCCTTAGATATGGCAACACAAATCTGTGCCACTGGTTTTGTATCTTGTCCCTTTTAGTAAAGCAGGATGTTAAAAACAGTTCTACATTTTGCTGAAGTTTCAGAGTATCCCTGACAGAACCTCTGCTAGCTTCAGAGAAGTGTGACGGTTTCAGGCTATGCCTTTAAAATCGGTTGCCGTTTTTTGAGCAGGAGAATGAAGAAGTACAAACAAATCCACAGCTGGGTGTAAAGAGGAAAACAAGAGATTATGCTAAAGGAATTTCATTGGTCAGATGTGTGGGATTTATTTCTAACAATCTCAACATTCCTTCTTCTGGCTGCTGGCATGTCTGCTTCACTGGAGAGACCTTTATCAGCTATCTTTGAGATAAGCATACTGGCTGTCTAACAACGCTTTTGAGCTAACAGTTCTCTCTAACAGTCTCTTTGCTCTTTTTCTTCTAATTAAACAGAGGAAAAGGGGCAGGGAGAGGTTAAGGGGGGAGGGGAGCGAGGCAGTGTCCCCTGGAAAGGGAGGTATCCATGATGCTTTTTTCTGATGGTAAATACCTGTATAATCTTGTAAGTAGTGTGTGTTTGTACATAGTCCTTGCACTCCATCACAGAGTGTAGCAATTGCTTCTATCATACAGCTTCCATTTGCTTCCCTGACTGAGGTTAGCCAAGTTTTTGTTAATGTGTGTAGGTTAAACCATTACAAGAAGAAAGGACTTGGTGGAAGAACCTGGTTAGGCCACCAGTGGCAGAGGAGAGGCCTGGGTCTTTCATGAGGGAAAAAAAATGTCAGAATAATAAATTTATCATAAAAAATCCCCCAGCAGCCCCCGGAGCAGGGCCATTTCTCCAGCACTGGTTTCAGCTGTCAAATTTTCAGTTGTCTCAATTCAGCAAGCTCTGCAAGTTTCTCCAGTCTGTTGGACAGCCTTCTGGCTGGTACTTTTGAAACCAGACTGTGTGCCTGCTCCTTGCTTCTCTGAGCACTCTGCTGCAGGCCCCTGTGTTCAGATCTCTTTCTTGCATACAGTTTTCTCATCACTCTGGAAGTTACCTCTCATCATCCTGTCCTGTTTACCTGCTATCAGGTGAAATCCAGTCTTCCCTTCAGAACACTTCACCTGACCCACACTGAAGCAGAACAAGGCTTCCCTATCTCCTCCCCAGTCACAGTCTTTTGACAAGATACCACTCCATTGATTGCAGGGTTGAAGAGATCTAACCAAAACCAATTCTCAAGCTGAGGGTAGCAATAGATCAGCTTGTCAGAGCGCACCCCAAATGCGTTGCAGGAGTCTGGCAGTCCATCCCAGTCACACACAACCTGGAGCATCCAGAAAGCAAACACAAAAGTAGTCATTGCAACCACACTTTGTAAGTGAAATCTCTGGCCTGTTGTCTCTCTGTGAGATCTTTCAAAGACATTTAACCAAAGCAATCATCCCTTGCTTTCCTTCATTGAGTTCTGTGATTGCTTTTAGACCCCACGGTGGCCATCCAGTGAGGGATGGCTGCAGTTGTGTTAGACAGGAACTTAACACTTCAGAAGGTTGTTTGATTTCCATTGAAGGAAACAAGAAGCCTGGGCTGCAGTGTAAGACATTTACCACAGAACTCTGACTAAATAGCAAAACAAAAGCACACAGGTCTGGTCTGGTCAGTTCTGTTCTATTCTACACAGAGAGATATCAGCTTCCAATATCACCAGAGATTTTGGAGTCGAGTTTTACACATCCCTACTGCTTTGCTCAGGCCTCATTTCTTTAAAGGTGCGGGAGTTCTACACAGATCAGCTAGCATCTTTTCTGCAAAGCAGACGAAACAGAGAGTTCAGTCACTTCTTCTTGACAAAATGCTGGTCCTCTGTTCAGGAAATCAAGCAATTTCCAGGTGATGTGTGAACAGACAGAGGGGAGATCACAGTCTCACAGTATAACTAAGGTTGGAAAAGACCTCGAGGATCATCGAGTCCAACCTATCAACACAGACCCCATGACTAGACCATGGCACCAAGTGCCACAGCCAATCCCCTCTTGAACACCTCCAGGGATGGGGACTCCACCACCTCCCAGGGCAGCGCATTCCAATGACAAATGACTCTCTCAGTGAAGAACTTTCTCCTCACCTCCAACCTAAACTTCCCCTGGCACAGCTTGAGACTGTGTCCTCTTGTTCTGGTGCTGATTGCCTGGGAGAAGAGACCAACCCCTTCCTGGCTACAACCACCTTTCAGGTAGTTGTAGAGGGCAATGAGGTCACCCCGGAGCCTTCTCTTCTCCAGGCTAAACAACCCCAGCTCCCTCAGCCTCTCCTCATAGGGCTGTGCTCAAGGCCTCTCCCCAGCCTTGTTGCCCTTCTCGGGACATGTTCAAGTGTTTCGATGTCTTTCTTAAGCTGAGGGGCCCAGAACTGGACACAGTAAATGTTTCACATGGCTCCCTGTTGATATGTCATAGCACACAATACCCTTTCTGCAAACTTTCTATACAACTTTTTTGTCTCTCAAGCACTTTCAAATCTGAAGTTTTTCTGTGCTGGCAAAACAAAAGCTCTCAAGATAGGAATGTTTTGAAGCATTGTCCCCATCCTGTTTATGGAAATATCTTAGTTTCAGTAGAATGAACCCAGAGGGAAAAAGAATCCAAATGCCACAGCTGGAATATGTCCACATTTCTTCTTCTTAGTTAACATATGGATTTAGGGAATGGCCCCAGCATCCACAGGGTTACTAGAATAATTTATCTGGGGAATAAAAGTGTTAGGTTATGGTGAATACTTAGCTAAGGCAATCGAATCATCAACACAAAGCAAAAGAGTTTGTCTGCTAATGCCGAGCTGCTCACAAAATGCAAAGCTAAGTACCGAAGCTTCTTGTCAAATCCAAAAGCTGTTCAGCCTTTTGACTGCTCAGTGTTAGCTTCTATACTGATACAGAAGAAGATTCCTGGTGGGATTTGCAGCTTGCAAATGCTATTCTCATCTATGCCGCTAATATTTAGAATGCACGCCAAGAGAGATCTTTGTATCTGTGGGTCCTCAATGAACAGAGAGAGAGAATGTGTAGCCTCGTACTGAAGATCCCTGGGTAAAATAAAACCTCTCAGGAATGCTGGCATCAGGCAGGGAGAAATGCCAGAACATCGATTCTCTGGTGCAAAGCTTCTCATTCTGACACTGCTGCTAAGATGTGGCCGGGCACTGGCTCCTGGAGATGGTAAGGACACTTTTCACACCAAAAGTTCCTTTATTCTGCTGGCAGGTGAGCACCATGTTGAATTAAACAGAACATGATGAGCGCTTTCTCTGTTCCTGGCATAGTGTATCTAACCTGGGCAGTCACTGTGTCTGGGTAAGGTGTGTCCTTCAGGGATTTGAATTGTCATTCCAGATGAGCAGTGCTAAATAGGACAGGCCAGGAAAGGAGCTGAGGAGCTGAGCTTAAGAAATGAAAGACTCACTAACCTGGCAGTAAGTAAAGTACATCAGGCCAGTTACTGGTTTGGCAACTGCAAAGACAAACCGAGTGAGCTAACTTTTTTTGTCTGTTGCTGTTCAGAGCCTCCTTGTATCTCAGGCTTGCTATGAGTGGACCTTGCTATGTTCTGCTCCTGTTCCTTTGTTTGGAGTCTAATTTCTGCAGTGCTGGATAGAGTCATTATCTGACCTCACAGCAGGGATTAAGAAATTAATTACTTCTACCTGGGAAGTTTTAACAGCAGATTTTAAAGCCAGGGGTGTCTTTACTTTCCTCTGATGCCACCTAAGCAGATGTTTACTGAGTAAATGTAACAGCCTTGTGAAGAAAAGCAGAGAGGGAGGGCAAAATCTACTGGAGATTAGATAGTTAACACAGAGCACTTTTTGGCTTGAAGATGAACAGCTCTTGGCTGTGCATGAGATTTCTATGGTTACTTACACTTCTCCTATCTCCACAGCAAATGTCAGAGAAATGTGAGCAGCAGGTCCTGGCCAAGGAGATGACATTCAGGATGCTTTTTCTATCACATGCCCAAGCAGCAAAACAACTTCAGTTACAGAGCAGGTGAGTGGGGTGCACATGTTCTGACAGCAATGGAAGGGGGAGGAAAAGGCAAAGGAGTTGGAGAATGGCAGGGAAGGAGAGGAAATGGGGACAGCAATATAAACTACAATTACCAGGTGCTTCATTAATTGTCTGCTTCCTCTGTTTACAATACACCTATGAGAGAAGCAGGGAGAGGCTACTCTGTGGAGAGACATCTGTTTAGATTTGCACAAGTGACTTCATGTTGCCCTAAGTGGATGTCACAATTACATCCAAAAGATTTACCTCCTTTCTTCACAAAGCATGAACTACTTGTCAACATTGACACCACACAAGGCATTGTCAAGTGCAGAAATAGTCTGTAGTATTGAGAGCAAGTGGGATGTTTTCTATTGATCAATCCTCATATTTATTATTTACATTGAAAAAAGGAAGATTCTCAAAAGCTGCTTTTAGTTTGGAGAGTAATAGGATATTACTATTACATTACTGTTGTTATTGCTATTACTATTGCTGTTATTAGGTCAGCAATAGGATAATTAGTATATTGGTGCTCATGCAAAATTAGCCTATTTTAATGTTGACCTAATCAGCTACATGTGCAGTGACCACTGCCATGCCAGGTGGCACAGATCAGTCTCTTCAGCTCCTTGACCCTCGCTCCAGCTGGCCCTGCTCCTGAAGTGCCTCATAGGCTCTCAGAGCAGCGCTGTGACCCTGCACTGCTGTTGCACTCCTTTAACTAAGCCTGGACTTTACCTCTTTGGGCTCCAATTCCAAAGCCTTCCTGTGTGCTGAGCTGTATTTCTCCCAGCAGTACTGTGCCGATGTCAGGCTTGTGCTGCTGGCACGCTGGGGCCAGAGGGTCCCCATTCTGTGAGCAGCAAACCTGAGGTCCTAGCTGATATCCTCCCTGCCTGGGGTGTGATGGGGAGCTCACAGTGTGAACTGCTGAATTTCACTTTTTTGACCAAGAGTGTGAGATGGGAAATGTTTCCTGCTACTATTGCTGAAACACCACTTCTGTGCTCCAGTGCAAGAAATATATATTTATAGCTGATATTTACTATTTTGGGTGGTGGTGTCTTCAGGCACCACCGTCACTTACTGACAGAGTATATTTACAGGTTCTGTTATTCAGTTGTGGGTAGTATATTCCACATACAAAGAATATGAAGACAGTTAAATGACTTAAGCACACATCTGAGAATTTCCAATCCAGAGATTTAAATGGGAAATAAAGATGCTGTGCTCTGTGGTTTCCCACCAGGGAGATTTTGTAGCAAATTACCTGGGGACTCACGGCTTGTCCTCTCGCCAGGATCTTCCAGGCGCTGTAACTGTAAGTCAAGCAGTTCTTGGCTCAGAGAGGGCTAAGGGCCTCTCTCCCCTCGTGCCCAGTTCACAGGCTGTAGCAGTGCAGCTCTTCTGTAATTCAGTCCTCTCAGGGCTTTTCCCCTTTCTGCCTCCAGCACAGGGCTCTCAGAGTGTTGGTTGCCTTGGCCCAGGTACAAGGCCCAGGTGTGGTTTGCCTGCTAGGAAAGGCTCTTCAGCTGCTACTCCAGCAGCACTTGGCTCTTGTTGCTTGCTTGGTGAGCACAAGGCCAGTTGCCTACCTCCTCAGCTGGTTTAAATGCTGTCTGAAGACAATTAATGTCTGCTGGCAGCAGAGAAACCTGATAGCTGAACCTACAGGATGGGGCATATCCAAACATGGCCAGAGGCACACAGTTCACAGGTGTGTTACAAGGTTAATTACATGTGCTACATGTTTACCTGGACCATCTGGACACCAGGAAATGTCCAGGTTTGCACTTTCACAGGGCCTTAACCCATTGGCTGTGTTAGGCATGTTTTGGGGTTTGTCCTTTCAGGACAGCCAGAGATCCCCTGACAATTCCCTGACCACCATATGGGACAGGAGCTCTGCTTGGGGCCATTACCTACATCCATTTGAAACTTTCCTCTCAGAGGTGTTCCCCTGTGGCCATTATGGACTAGCATTCATTTTCTTTGGGGACATTTGCACTAGTGCTGATCAGGTGACAGACATTAATTCCAAAGATAGTGCCTTAGTGCCAAGCTTCCCCTGACCTCCACACAGTGGATAATCACAAGTCAAAAAAACCCAGACAGTTCTGGTTTCTCACCTGTGTTCTGTAAGGTATTGGTTCCTCGGTAGAACTGCACTGAAATTTAAGCATAGGACAGGATGTAGGGCTAGGATTCTCTGTCTAAAGATGCTTTTAGATGATTTGTTCTGACTGAAAACTACAGCAAGTGATAAACAATCCTGAGCCCTTGTGCAACACAATATCCTAAAAGAGTAACATGAATTGGAGGGCCCAAGAGTGTGATCATTTTCAAGCAAGGTGGATCGGATAGTTCAGATATTCCTAATTTATTCTGAATGCTTCCATGATTTTCTTTTGCTCACAATACATTTTCCGAGGTGAAGGGACTGGTTTTCCTATTCATGTAGCTGCCGATCCGAAAGAAGGCCACAGAAGTGATCAGAGGGCTGGAGCACCTCTCGTATAAAGAAAAGTTGAGAGAGTTGGGGTTGCTCAGCCTGGAGAAGAGAAGGCTTCAGGAGACCTTCTGGTGGCCTTTCAGTGCTTAAAGGGGCCAAGCAGTGACAGGACAAGGGGTCATGGTTAAAATCTACAACAGGGAGATTCAGACTGCATAGAAGGAAGAAATTGTTTACACTGATGGTGGTGAGGCATTAGCCAGGTTGCCCAGAGAGGTGGGAGATGCCCCACCCATGTAAACATTCCAGATCAGGTTGGACAGCACTCTGGGCAGCCTGCTCTAGTTGAAGATCTCTCTGCTTACTGGAGGGTCATTGAACTAGATGACCTTTAAGGGTCCCTTCCAGCCCAAACTGTCCTCTGATTCTATGAAACATGAACTGTTTCCTATTATGGAATCTCCACGACATCCAAACTCGACAACATCCAAACGCCACAACATCCAAACACCAGCACAACCCAGAACATTGCCTGGAAACCCTTGCAAATATAAAAATGTCCCTTTTTTTTTCAGTGTTACATCATGACAGGTTTCAGTCTCCAGTTTCTTTCCCCAGCTATAAACATTTTCCTGTCTCATCTATCTTCCCAGAATCCTTTCTCTTCATTAAATTTCTCCAGTTTCTTAGAGCTCCTTTTGATTCTGAAGCTATTTCACCCTGACAAAGTTCATTGATGCTTCTCTTCCTCAAGTTCTGAGGCCATTCACAAAGTCTGCAGCGTAACAACCACGCAAGGCAGTCACAGCAGGTTGTCATCCTCATGTAGAGGTTTAAATGGCAGCTCATGTGGCAACCATATGGTGCAGCTGCCAAGAGTGGCACTAAGTACCCCTGCTTTAAAAGCCAACAGAACTGCCAGAATGGGACACCCAAGTGTTCTTCATTGGCAATTGTGTATTTTATCCTAGTGACTCTTGGCCCTGGAGACCCAGGTGCCTGGCAGGTTCATGCTGGGACAGCCTGTTGCCATCTCAGTAGCTGTATCATGAAGGAAATGTCACTCTCTGGCCAAAGGTCCTTGGAGAGGGGATGTGTAGAGCCAAGCACATGAAGTGCAGCTCACCTAAGTATGGCAAATATCTGTTCTTGGCTCTCTAAGGCTCTCTCCTCATGCAGTTATGGCAAGTCACTGCCACAGGCCAGGGCAGAACTAGAGAAAAGCTCCATCCTGACAGGAACAGAAAGGATCTCAGGGCTCTGCAGCCAGAGGGCACTTCTGTGCCTGGAGCCTCAGCTGCACAGGGACTCCCAGACTGGGCTGTCCCCTGTGGAGCAGAGACAGCATCTTTGAGAGTGGCTGTTTACCAGCTCCTCCCTCACCCAAGGTCCACACAGGCTGCCATGGTGCAGCCAGCACTAAGGGCATGGACAGGCTCTGAGCACATCTTCGTTCATGCTTAGAGCCAAACAGGATGATGTTGAAGTAAATCTCCCTCTTGTGGCACACTGTGGTTGGCGTCACAGGTGTGCTCCAGGGGCACTTCCAATGTGCCTCACACTGGCACTCAGGCAGACAAGGAAGATGAGGGGCCAGATTTCTTCTTCCTGCTGTAGCACGAATCTGTGCCTGTGTTTGAACAGTGATGGTCTGGGTGTGCTTTGCTTGGCTTCACACCCACTTCAGGAAGGAGAATATTGTGCTTCTTGTCTTTTGAAGCAGCATAAATGGCTGGCTTAGGTGACTGGCAGGTCCTCATCTCTGGTCATCTAAAGATGAGTGAGGGCGACCCAGAGCCCTGTGCTTCATGTTGTGCCTGGCCTATGCAGGACCAGCCAGATCACAGCTGTCTAAAGAGGTGCTGCCATCACTCTCCTTAGGCTGCTCTAACCCTTAAAAACAAAGGGGTCCAGGAGAGCTGGACCTACTTCAATGAAGAATTGTTGAAGGTGCAGGGACAGGCTGTGCCAATGTGCCGGAAGATGAGCCGCCGGGGCAGACGGCCAGCCTGGATGGTTCATGAACTTTTAATGGAACTGAGGGAAAAAAAGAGGGTGTATCATCTTTGGAAGAGAGGGGAGGCAACCCACAGAATGTTTGAGGATGTTGCTAGGTGTTGTAGGAAGAAAATTAGGGAGGCAAAAGCACACTTGGAGCTTAAACTGGCCTCTACTGTGAAGGACAACAGCAAGTCCTTCTATAAATACATTAATAGTAAGAGGAAGGGAAAGGACAACCTCCACTCCGTGGTGGACACGGAGGGGAACATTGTAACAAAGGATGAGGAAAAGGCAGAGATACTTAACACCTTCTTTGCCTCAATTTTTACTAGAAGGACAGAACGTCTTCCTGACAGCTGGCCTGCAGAGCTGGCAGAAGGAGCCAGGGAGCTGCACAGTTTCCCTATGTTCCATGAGGCGGTGGTTGGAACTCTCCTTAGCAGCTTGGATCCCCACAAGTCCATGGGACCAGATGGGATCCATCCTAGGGTGCTGAGGGAGCTGTCAGAGGAGCTGGCCAAGCCACTCTCCATAATTTTCCAGCAGTCCTGGCTCACTGGCGAGGTCCCAGAGGACTGGAAGCTGGCCAGCGTTGTGCCCATCCACAAGAAGGGCCGGTTGGATGAGCCAGGGAATTATAGGCCTGTCAGCCTGACCTCAGTGCCAGGCAAGATCATGGAACAGGTCATCCTGAGTGCAATAACACAGCACTTACAGCATGGCCAAGGGATCAGGCCTAGCCAGCATGGATTTAGGAAGGGCAGGTCCTGCCTGACCACCCTGATCTCCTTCTATGATCAGGTGACTGCCTGCTGGATGTGGGGAGGCCTGTGGAAGTAGTCTACCTGGACCTCAACAAGGCCTTTGACACCGCCCCCCATAGCAAACTGCTGGCCAAGCTGTCAGCCCATGGCTTGGACGGGAGCACACTGCGATGGGTTAGGAACTGGCTGGAGGCTGAGCCCAGAGAGTGGTGATGAATGGTGCCACAGCCAGCTGGCAGCCAGTCACTAGTGGTGTGCCCCAAGGATCAGTGCTGGGCCCTGTGCTCTTTAACATCTTTATTGATGATCTGGATGAGGGCATTGAGTCCATCATCAGTAAATTTGCTGATGACACCAAGCTGGGGGCAGGAGTTGATCTGCTGGAGGGTAGAGAGGCTCTGCAGAGGGACCTGGACAGGCTGGACAGATGGGCAGGGTCCAACGGCATGAGACTGAACACATCCAAGTGCCAGGTGCTGCACATTGGCCACAACAACCCCAGGCAGTGCTACAGGCTGGGGTCAGAGTGGCTGGAGAGCAGCCAGGCAGAGAGGGACCTGGGGGTACTGGTCGATGGCAGGCTGAACATGAGCCTGCAGTGTGCCCAGGCAGCCAGGAGGGCCAATGGCATCCTGGCCTGCATCAGGAACAGTGTGGCCAGCAGGAGCAGGGAGGTCATTCTGCCCCTGTACACTGCACTGGTTAGACCACACCTCGAGTACTGTATCCAGTGCTGGGACCCTCAGTTTAGGAAGGAGGTTGACTTGCTGGAACGAGTCCAGAGAAGAGCAACAAAGTTGGTGAGGGGTTTGGAACACAGCCCTATGAGGAGAGACTGAGGGAGCTGGGGTTGCTCAGCCTGGAGAAGAGGAGACTCAGGGGTGACCTTATCACTCTCTACAACTACCTGAAGGGAGGTTGTAGACAGGCTGATGATGGTCTCTTCTGCCAGGCAGCCAGCACCAGAACAAGAGGACACAGTCTCAGGCTGCGCCAGGGGAGGTTCAGGTTGGATGTTAGGAAGAAGTTCTATACAGAAAGAGTGATTGCGCTATGGAATGGGCTGCCCGGGGAGGTGGTGGAGTCACCATCATTGAAGGTGTTCAGGAGGAGACTTGATGGGGTGCTTGGTGCCATGGGTTAGCTGTTTGGGTGGGTTGGGTTGGTTGATGGGTTGGACACGATGATCTTGAAGGTCTCTTCCAACCTGGTTTGGTTTATTCTATTCTATTTATTATTCTATTCTAATGGTGGAGCTCTGAGGGCCACAGATTCCTCATGATGCCCTTTCAGTAGCCATCTGCTTCCAAGCACCTACATGGTGCTCTTTGTGGGCAGAGTGTCCAGTACAAATGAGACCCTGCCCACTGACCAGTGGCTGCTTCTGTCAGCTCAGGGACTTTCCTCCCAGCAGTGCTGGCCCTCACTCCCACTGTCAGCCCTTTGCTGGCCTGTTCCACCTGGCTTTGCTCGGGCCCCGTGGTAAACACCTGAGGCTGGCTGACCCCTCTGGCTGCACTCTAACCATCTGCTGTGGTTCAGTGATGAGATGTGGGGCAGGGAGTTTCAGCAGCTTTAGCCTCTGCTGGGTTGAAGGCAGCCCTGGGTGCTGCTGGGTGCTTGCCCAGCCGGGCACAGGAGAGGCCACCCTGGTGGCTCCATGCTGCCCCCCGCTGGCACTGGGAGCCTTGAGCAATGGCTCCGGTCGGCTGCTGCCTGGCTGAGCTCCTGTGACTGCCAGGAGCCTGCTGCAGCCCTGTGCCCGGTGCCCCTGCCGGTAATAAGGCCATGGTCCTGCCAGGGATCCCTACATGAACTTCTCTGTCCCTTTGGTGTCAGATGATTCCCAGGCTCAGGCTGAGAGTAAAGTTGATGGGGCTGCTGCCCTCTCCACAGTGGTCAGAGTGGTGAGGCAAAAGGCAGAGCCACCACCCCAACCCAGGCCTGTGCTCCTCTGCCTGATTGCCTGTGGTGCCTGCAGCAGGCAGTGAGCAGCTTTACTGAGCCCTCCAAAGGGCTGCTGGTGTCTAGCTGCAGGCAGAGCTCAGCTTCTCTAAGCATCATGTGAGAGCCACTGGCCTGGCCAGGCCTTCTCCTGGATGGTTCTTGAGGGGTGTCTGCTTTAAAGCCCTCAGTGAGTGCAGGGAAAGCAGAGACTGAGCAAAGGGCCATGGCCTTCTGCAAGGCTGCTGAGCCTCAGTGCAAGCCTTGCCTCTGCCCCTATCCTCACCCACACAGGGACATGGGGGAGGCAGCTGTAAACTCCTGCACTTAGAGCTGCAGCCCAGCCTGCCTTTTACATCTCTTGGTTAGCAAGAGAAGAGGTGCCCCCACCCACCCCAGGCTGAGACCCACATGATCACTGGAGGCACCAAGGCAGCTGCTGTGCTCCCATGGGACAGCACATCCCAGCAGGGCATGGTGAGCACCCAGGAGCTGGGCTGGCACACCTCATGCCATGGACTTCAGAGAGAGCCCTCCTGATGGAGACCCTTCCCAGGGAGAGCAGCCTCAGGCCTGCTTCTGCTGGTGACCATTTCAGCTGAGCAAGGAGCTGTGTGGGCTAAGAATAGCATCTGCTGCCTTGGGACACAGGCCAGCTGCCAGCTGCTCCCTGGCAGCAGCTTGTGCTGAGCTATAGAAGGCAACCTGCCCCCCCAGGAATGTCTTCAAGTGCTATTAGTGGAAGGCTGTCAGCTCCACAAGCAGGCACGACCCCACGCAGGGCTCTTGCAGGAGCAGAGCTATTTGGACTTAGAGCCTGAGGAGGGAGGCAGACACATGCCAGGCTGAGCCTCCTGCTGGGGGCCACCTCCAGAGCTCTCTGTGCCCTGGTCCCCTCCTCTGGGGAAGAGTCTTGGGAGGGCTGCTGGCTGCCTGGGTTGGACCTCAGAGCCCTAGAGGCAGGGGCCAGGAGGGAGCTGTGCATTTGCCCAGGACACAAGGCCAGGCCCCAGTGCCACCAGCGGTGCCCAGTGGTGCCTCTGGCCAGTCCTGCCCCGAGGCTGTGCACCAGCCCTGAGCCTTGGGCCCATGGCTCCAGCTGCAATTTCAGCCCCAGCCCTGAGAGAGAGAAGAGACCACAGGGTCTGTGGCTACCTGCAAGAGAAACATGCAGGAGGCTGAGGGAGAGACTCTTCACTTTGCAAAGCAGAGCCTAAGGAAGGCTGTGGCCAGAGCAGGCCCAGTTCTGTCCAGGATGTGAGAGCTGTTCCTTCAGTGACTTGCCTGTCCTTTCCCACTGGTGCCCTTTGTGACACTCATCACAGCAGCTATCTCCAGGTGTCACACTTACCAGTATGGCCAGGAGCCATCAGCCTGATCCATTCTCTTCATCCCTGCCTTCTTCTGTCTTCCCAATGCCTGGCACTGCTCCTTTCATTCCTCCTTTGTGGTGCCACATTGTGAGGCTGCCACGGTGCAGACAGTGTGGTGGTGCCAGGGTTGTGAAGCAGGATTGCAGAGCCTCAGGAGTTTGTGCTTGTAGAAGCCATTACACACAAAAGGGATGCTCATGGATGTTGACTGTCATTTAGACCCTACCCTTGGGAGCCACCATCTGAGAGGCCTACATATCATCTGGTTCTGTGACTTGTGAGAACTTACAGAGAGGCTGATGTTAAGGTTTGTGACTGCCAGGATCTCCATCCAAAGCAGGGAAATGAGACAGGAAAGGGATCAGCCTCTCTTGCCCTTCAGCTGTAGTCTCCATCACTGTTTAGGAAGAGACTGGATGGGGCACTTAGTGCCATGATTTAGCTGATCAGATGGTGTGGGTGATAGGTTGGACTTGATGGTCTCAAAGGTCTTTTCCAACCTGGTTAATTCTATTCTATTCCATCTGATTCTATCTGTGCTGAAAGGACAAAGCGAGAAGTCTGTACAAAGTTTGGTAGGGCAGGAGCAGGGCAAGGAGCTGCTGGAGGCAGAAGAGAGGAGGCCAAACCATCAGTAGTCCCCACAGCAATGGCCAGCCTCTGAGTTTGTGAGTCCTCAATCCAGAGTCTGTGCCAGCTGCTCCCTTGCCCCAGCAGTGCAGTGTCCCAGGCTTGCTGAGAAACAAACCCCAGAGAAGACTCTGCTCACAGCGTGCATGCAGAGGACTCTACACTCTTTATTCTCTAGACACATTGAGGGGGTACAAAGACTATCACAGAAGAAAGGGCCCAAGGGGTTCACATTTTGTGCAGCCCTCAGGGCACTTTGCTGCCTCATGACAGCTTCACTCCTCTTCTGCTATCTTCGTGCTGTGGAACTCGCGGCTCTTGGCGCGGAGCTTGTTGACCTGCGACTCTGCAATGTCAGCTCTCTCCTCGGCTTCCTCCAGCTCGTGCTGGATCTTGCGGAACTTGGAGAGGTTGACGTTAGACAGCTCCTCCTGTGCAGGGAGAAGGAGTCAGTGAGGAGGGGCCCAGGGCCAGGGCTTCACTCCTGCTGCACATCTCTCAGCAGCATGGTTACAGCAATGCCAAAATTCCCACAACCTTTTCTTTCCAAACCTCCTCAGCCTGCTGCGCCACCAGCACTGTCCAGAGGATCTCCTTACAGCTGCTGCTGTGCTAATGCCACACACAGTTCCCAACACTTGCCCCCTCATGAGGGTTCTCATTCCCCCCTCAAGAGATTTGTTATTCCCCACCATGAGGCTTCCTATTCCCCCACTGATTTCATTCTCAAAGGGCAATTTCCAAGCATCTCAAAGAACCTGAAGCCTTCCATTACTGAGCTGTGGCACTTTCCAAGTTCCTTACATTCACCCCCTCAATGCCAATGCCACCCACTGGGGAGGTTTCTTACCGAGCACTCAGGGTGATACTTACAGCCTCCTCAGACTGTCTCTTGTAGGACTTCACCTTCATCTGCAGCTTGTCCACCAGATCCTGCAGCCTCAGAATATTCTTCCTGTCTTCCTCAGACTGAAGCAGAGGGCAAAGAGACAGAATTATTGCTTTATCCATGTCTTGAATTACATTGCTCATGGAGTCCATATGAAAAAGTTTGGCTTCCTGGGGTAAGAAATCTCTGTCAGGCCAGGGGTGTCTGCTGCCTTACCTGGTAGGTCAGCTCCTTCACCCTCCTCTCGTACTTGCGCATACCCTTCACGGCTTCAGCACTGCGCTTCTGCTCAGCATCCACCTCCCCTTCCAGCTCTCGCACCTGCAAGGACAAGCCCAACTTTGCAGCTTCCCTCACACCTCTCCAAGGGATCTCCTCACTCACACACCAATCCCAGCCCTACTACGCACTCTGGCCTCCAGCTTCTGGATTTGCTTCCTGCCTCCCTTCAGGGCCAGCTGCTCAGCCTCATCCAGACGGTGCTGCAGGTCCTTCACTGTCTGGTCCAGGTTCTTCTTCATCCTCTCCAGGTGGGCACTGGTGTCCTGCTCCTTCTTCAGCTCTTCTGCCATCATGGCTGCCTGAGTAGAGCAAAGGGTCAAAGCCATTTTGGTGCTGGAGACACTTTGGGTCAGAATTCATCCACAATCAGCACCAAAAGGAGTCCCCAACTCACATCAGTGATGGCCTTCTTGGCCTTCTCTTCAGCATTTCTGGCTTCCTGGATGGTATCCTCCATTTCTCCCTGGATTTGGGCAATGTCTGTTTCCAGCTTCTTCTTGGTGTTGATCAAGCTGGTGTTCTGTGCAAAGAGAGAGTGCAGGACTTGTGTTGGGAGGCCTGCAATGCCAAACCTGCAGCCTCAGCCAAGTCTTTCCTCTTCAAGACTGAGATTCAAAACCTGGAATTCTTTTCAAAATATTGTTTACAAGATATTGGTGGTGGTGAGAGCTGAGCAAGGACAGTAGGAGAGAGGCCATTCTAGACCTCTGCCCTGCCCTACTCTCTGGCATAAAACAGCCCTCTGCATTTGTTAGGTGTCAACACAACTGCTGTGGCACCACAGCCAGACCTGGGTATGGAGCAGCTGCACACGTTCAGTGGCATCCAGGAGCTCCTGCTCAGCCAATTTCCTCGACCGTTCTGTTTGCTCCAGGGCTGCCCTTAGCTCCTCAATTTCAGCCTGCAGCAGGTTTGCTCTGCGCTCCACCATGGCCACCTGCTCCTTCAGGTCCTCCTGAGTCCTGAGAGCATCATCCAGGTGGATCTGGGTATCCTGGAAAAGAGAGACAAGAGGAATTGCAAGGAGTGAGCTTGGTGCCAGAAATGTCAGCAATGTCATTTCTCTGTCTGCAGCTTTGCTGAACAGACCTTGAGAACAGCCTGAGTGTTCCTCAGGTTCTTCTGTGCCTCTGCAGCCACTCTGTTGGCATGGCTCAGCTGGATCTCCATTTCATTCAGGTCTCCTTCCATCTTCTTCTTCAGCCTCAGGGCTTCATTCCTGCTCCTGATCTCAGCGTCCAGGCTGCTCTGCAAGGACTCCACGATTCTGAGGTGGTTTCTCTTCATCTGGTCGATCTCCTCATCTTTCTCTGCTATCTTCCTGTCAATCTCAGCCTTCACCTGGTTGAGCTCAAGCTGCAGGCGCAGGATCTTCCCCTCTTCATGTTCTAGAGAGGCCTGGAGAAGAGGACACATACATTTACAACACAGATAAAGCTCCAGCTGCTCTCCAGATAGTTAGGAACTATCTCAGAAAAGCTCAGCTGGCTGCCATCTCCAGCCAGCCCAGAGTGGGACCAAGCATCTTTCAGCCATGCTTCTCCTTTGCTCATATGTTGAGTGCAGAAACAGTGATCGTGGGCATGTACCTCAGCTTCCTCCAGAGCAGCCTGGAGTTCAGATTTCTCCTGCTCAACCTGCTTCTTGGCCTTCTCTAGCTCATGAATTGCTTTTGTTCCTTCTGCAATCTGCTCCGTCAGGTCAGAAATCTCCTCTGTGGGAGCAAAGACCAGTGGCAGGGGCAGGCACAGAGCAGCATGGCAAGGGCCCTGCCACACCAACCTGACAGCCACCTTGGTCACCTGCAGGCACACAGCCAGGTGGAGCAGTGTATGTGGGGGATTGGTGGATGGCAAGGAAGCCCTTCCAGGAGCAGAGGGCCAGGCACTTACGCTGCAAGTTCTTGTTCTCCCGCTTGAGCGTTTCCAGGTGGTCCAAGGACTCCTCATAGGCATTCTTCATCTTGAACAGCTCTGTGCTGAGAGAGCGAGACTCCTTCTGGGAGGCTTCCAGCTCAGCCTGCGTTTCCTCATACTTCTGCTTCCATTCTGCCAGGATCTGAAGAGAAATGGGATGTGAGTATGGGTGTGCTGGTCAGGAGGACATGCTCTGCCCTGGAACCCAAGGGTGGAGTCCAAAAGACCTTGTCAAAGTTCCTCTGCTTCTTGTCCAGAGCTGCACAGGCAGCATTTGATCTCTCCACATCAATCATCAGATCCTCCACTTCATTCTGCAGCCTCTGCTTTGTCTTTTCCAGAGAGGCACATTTGGCATTGACAGCTTCAACATGTTCCTCTGCCTCCTGCAGGCGCTGTGCCAGCTTCTTCCTGGGGGGAGATAAGCACAGCTCAGAGTTAGCACAGAGGAATCATTGTGGTTTTCACCAGAGCAACCCTAACTGTTTTGAAGTGTGCAGTCACACAGAGTGAAGGCTTTAACTTATCCTGTCCTCTGCATTTGCCTTTACTAAGCCACTCAACTTTGTACAGGATAAGATTCCCCATCTCAGTTACCCTTCCTCAATCAAATCCATGACTTATTCTCCGGAGTGTCTGGCTGTGTCTCTTTCAACATTGCCTTTGAGTCTCCCTTGGCTTCCTCACACCCTGACACCACCTACTTGGCCTCCTCCAGCTCCTCCGTGCGCTGAATGGCGTCCGTCTCGTATTTGGTTCTCCACTGAGCCACTTCACTGTTGGCCTTGGACAGGGCTCGCTGCAGCTCCCCCTTGGCCTCCTGCTCCTCCTCATATTGTTCCCGGAGCAAGTCACAGTCGTGGCGAGCAGACTGCAGGGCGTGGGCCAGGGCGTTCTTGGCCTGAGGAGGCAATGATATTGTGACAGTGAGTGACCTCTGAACCCACCAAATGTTAACTTAGGGAACATTGTTGAGAATTCTTTTAATTGCCATTTAAAGTCAGCCTAAGGAAAGAGGTTACACTGATTCCATGTTCTGGGGAGCTCCTTATTGCTTCATTCATCAGAATCTGGGGGGTTACCTCAGTAGAGATGGTGTCTGAACTCTAAATGATGTCTGTGAATCTGGGAATTGTTACACGCATTGGACTCTGTTGTAAAGTTTCAGCTTCCACTATGGAAAAGTAGAATGAGAGTATTTGTATGTCATTATTAATCTGAGTAAAGACCTGAAGTTACCCTTGCCTGCCTCAGTATGCAGGTTGGAGGTGATGCCCTCCCTCAACGTTTTTCCCACACTAGAGGAATGTGGTGTCACCTCAAAAATTGTGTCTGGATCCAGGCAGTTCCACCACAGTGAGCTGCGATATAAACTGACCAGTCGAGAGCAGGGACCATGGCCACAAGGGGAGCTGCGTGGCCTCATGTTGTGGAACCGGTGGCTATGTATTAAGACATTTGAGAACGGTGCAGTTCCACTTTCCCCCAGCTTACCCCCGTGAAGCCCTCTCTTTTCCCTCTATTTTAGCAGGTGCTACTCTCCCCATCTGCCTTTCCCATCTGCTTCAAGGATGCAGCACTTTGTTATCTTTAAGTCCCATCCTTTCTCACAGAGTTCAGGGGTAAAACTTCTCCCAGCACACTCCAGGGCCTCACAGACATGAAGGCCATCTAAACATTTCAATATCACTCCCTTTTTGGATTCCCACAGAGAAAGAGGTGTCACAATGATCCTTATAATTTGAGAGCTCCCAAAGTAACCTGGCAGGGCTAAAATATTCTGATTTTATCATGAAAGAAAACGGAATCTGAATACAAAGTCAGCCCTTATACACAAGGACCTGTACCTTTATTTCCTCTTCCAAATGTCTCTTTAGTTCCTCAATCTGTTGAGTAAATGCCTGTTTGCCTCTGGAGAGCTGAGAAATCAAAGCATCTTTTTCTTCCACCTGGCGTGAATATTCACCTGAGAGATTTTACAGAGAGAATAATTCAGGAAGCAACATTAAACCTTTAAATCCATGCACAAGCAGTTCCCAGTTGAATAAAGCATCAGTGTGTCCTGTCAGTGGCAGTTACAGGGTCAGCCATGACAGAAGGATGTTACCGGCTTCTGTCTGCAGACGAGCTCTTTGAGTGTTGAGGTCATTGATCATGCGCTGATGTTCTTCTTCTTTAGTCTTCAGCTCGCTCAGCTGATCTTCCAGGGTGCGGCACATCTTCTCCAGGTTTGCCTGGGTGTCAAATACACATGAGGAAAATGAGCAAGCCCATTTCTAGCACATTCTCATGATGACATGCACTGCAACGGTGCGTGGCAGCCAAATGTAACCTGAAGATTCAAAGTCCTGTAGGAGGTCATGAATCATAGAGCAGTGACCTGACAGAAGTTCCATACCTTGGCTTTGGAGACAGACTCCATGTTACTGGCCAGGTCGTCAATCTCCATCTTCAGCTCACTCTTCTCCTTCTCCAGCTTCTGCTTCACCCTCTGCAGGTTGTCGATCTGCTCCCCAAGCTCAGCGGTGCTGTCCGCGTGCTTCTTCCGCAGGGTGGCAGCCGTGGCCTCGTGCTGCAGCGTGGCCTCCTCCAGGTCCCGACGCATCTTCTGGAACTCTGCCTCACGCTTCTTGTTCATCTCAATCTGAGCTGATGTAGCTCCTCCTGCCTCTTCCAGGCGCTCACTGATCTCCTCCAGCTCCCGGGAGAGGTCAGCTCGATGCTTCTCTGCTTTCGCCCGAGAGGTTCGCTCAGCCTCAATTTCCTCCTCCAGCTCCTCAATGCGAGCCTGGGGAACACGAGAGACCCTTCACACCCACGGCCTTCTCCTGCCTGACCTGAGTCAACGTGAAAGAGAGCAAGCAACAGAGACTTGCCTGCAGCTCCTTGATCTTCTTCTGGAACTGCATGCCCAGGACTTGCTCATCTTCGATCTTGCCCTGGATCTGGCTGATCTCAAAGTCTTTCCTTTGGGCAAAGCAAACCATATTAGAGCCCAAAGGAAACAGACAAGTTCAGCAGCACAGTGCTCAGCTGCCCCACAGCCTCACTTACTTCTTCAGTTTCTCCTCCAGCTGCTGCTTATCATTTTCCAGATCCATGATGCTGTCTTGGGCCAGCTTCAGGTCTCCTTCCAGTTTCCTCTTGGCTCTCTCCAGGTCCATGCGCAGTTTCTTCTCTTGCTCCAGGGACCCTTCCAGCTAAAGACAAGAAGGCCATCAGTGCTCTGCCACACAGCTCCAACTCCACACCTGTCCTCTTCTTGCTCTTTGCCTGCGTGCTTACATCATCCACTTGCTGCTCCAGCTTGGTTTTAGCTTTGGTCAGAGTGTTGACTTTGTCCTCCTCTGCCTGTAGGTCATCCAGTGTCTGCTGATGAGCCTCTTGGAGAGCTTTCTTCTCTTTGGTCAGCTTCACAATGGTCTCGTCCAGGGCTGCCATCTCCTCTGTCAGGTTTTTCACCTTTGAGAAGAAAGGAGCAAATGCAGATAAAAAAGATTGTTTTAAACCTGAATGGCAAACCAGAGGTCTTCCCTGTGAGAGTGACCCCTCCTGCCTCATACCTTGTTCTCAGTGGCATGCTTTTCCTTCTCCACCTTGGCCAGTGTTAACTCCAGGTCATCAATATCTTTCTTCAGCTCTGAGCATTCATCCTCCAGTTTTCTCTTCTTGGCTGTCAGCTCAGCATTGATTTCCTCCTCATCCTCAGCCCTTTCAGTCACCTCCTTAATTTTGGCTTCCAGCTGGATTTTGGTTTTGATGAGCTGGTCACACCTCTCCTCAGCATCAGCCAAGCTATCTGCTTCCTGGTGGGGAGACACAGATTTTCTTCTATTGTTTTCTGAACGTTTCTATATAAGCACACATTAAACTGTGGCCTGAGGCTGACCTCTCCTGAACAACCTTAATCTTAGTTGGGTTTTTTTGGTTGCTGGGTTGCTTGTGTTGTTTTGGGGGTGTTTTTGTTAGTTTTGTGCTGGGGTTTTCGGTTTGGGTTTTTTTTGTGAGGAATGCATTATACAGCCTCTCAGTTGAAGACAAGAATGATTCCTAAACTTTGTTCTCTCTCATAAAAATATCTCATAGATGTGGTAAGTATGAGTATTCCTCATTTACCTGGAGGAGAAAGGAATTTGAGACATTACTCTTCACAGACCCAGTATTCATTATCTTTCCTTTTGTAACTGAATCATTCTGAACCCATTGTTATGTTGGGAGTGAAGGCTCTGGCTGCCCCTGTGCTAATTTAATAGAAAGAAGATCATTCTCTCCCTAGATGTGTGAAGACTGCTCCTGGTGCAAGTGGAATCATAGCCTCCTCAATCAGCTGCCTGGGATCCTTCCATGGATGTTTCTGGAGTGGCATAAGCTGGTTTCAGCTGGTCGCCATCTTACTCTTTGGTGGACTTTTGGTTTAGTGAACTTCTGTTGTCCCAAATGAATTTGACAGAAATACCTTATAGGGAACTCCATATCTATTTTTCTCTATATACCAGATTCCCATTTCCAATTGGCATGTTCAAATAACTGGGTAGTGAAGAGTGGTGCTCCAGTCGTAGTTGGTAATTCCAGTAATTTAATGAGTAGCTAAAGGTGGCTTTGTAAAGTGAGATTTGAATATCAAACACTTAGGTTTATGCTTTTAAGCAGTATTTTATTTCATGAAGGCTCATAGGATTGTGGGGGTAAAATTATTGGTGGTTAAGAATGAGAGGTCTGGCTATGAATTTGCCTTTACTAAGAGAATGCTCCTTTCAACTGAAATCTAACAGTCTGTGATTGCTTCCAACTCCCCACTTCTGAGCTAAGATACTACAGGTGTGCTATGTCTGTAAGCTCCACCAAAAGCCAGGTGCTGTTAGAGAATCACAGAATCATTACAGTTGGAAAAGACTTCCAAGATCATCAAGTCCAACCAGAACCCAATTACCATGACCACTAAACTGTATCCCGAAGCACCATGTCTATACACTTCTTCAGAACCTCCAGGGATGGGGACTCCACCACCTCCCTGGGCAGCCTCTTCCAATCCCTGACCCCTCTTGCAGCAAAGAAATTTTTCCACTTTTCAAGCTAAAGCTCTCCTGGCGCAGCTTAAGCCCATTTCCTCTTGTCCTCTCGCTAAGTTACTTGGGAGAAGAGATCAACACCAGCCCCACACCAACTTCCTTTCAGGGAGTTGTAGAGAGCAATGAGGTCTCCCCTCAGTGTCATCTTCTTCAGACTTAACAACCCCAGGTCCCTCAGCTGCTCCTCATAGGATGTCCTCCAAACCCCTCACCAGCCTTGTAGTCCTTCTACGCTCCAGGACTTCAATGTCTTTCTCATACTATTATATTATTTACTATTTGATTCCTTAGAGCTGTTGCAGTTAAGAAGGTACCTGAGTAGAGCACTCCTCCCAGGGATGGATCCCTGCTTTGTTAACACTGAAATGATTAGCTCACCTCACCACTTCCGTGTTTTCTGGTACAATGGTTGACATTAAGGAGAGAAGGGTGTAACCTTTTGTTGGCTGCAGGAAGCCTGTGTCTATGTATTCTTAGACTAAAGAGAAGTTTGAAGGTGCATTTCCAAATCAGTAGTTATTAAGCAAAGGCTGGCTGGCTTTTCCTGCACATAACTGACAAGTACCAGTTGCAAATCTGGCTTGCATTTGCACCCCAAAGTGAATACATTGTTCTGCATCCTGATGGGATGGAAATCACCCCTGCAGGACCCACCTGCTCAGAAGGGGCTGGAGAGTCAGGCAAAACCTGCGCTGAGTATTTCATGTTGGCCAGCCGTAGCAGCCTCCTTTTTCTAAGGTCAGAAGCTTTGAGTCCCACTCAGAGCTCCCTCCCTCTTTGCACTGGATGTCACAAAGCTCACAGCAACTGTCAGACACTGGTTTCCTCACCTTCACATACATGGGATGGGTAATTCAAATACCTGACTTACTCTGCTATAGTCTGACCTTCAGCTTCATAAAGAGCAGTTTGCATACATAGACTCCTTTTCTGAGTGATAAATGAATGGGGATAAACTCACAGCCTGCACTTGCAGCTGCAGGTCATTTTTCTCCTTCAGCAGGGCCACCATTTTCTCCTCCAGCTCCTTCCTCTTGGCCTCAGACTTTGCAAGCTCTTCCTTGGTTTTCTCAAACTCTTGCTTCATGTTGGCCATCTCCTTCTCAGACTCTGCACTCTTCAGCAGGGGCTTGATCTTGAAGAAGAGCTTCATCCAGGGCCAGTGCTTGACGTTCATGAAGGCCCTAATGTTGTACTGGATGCAGAAGATGGACTCCCTGAAGTAGAATTAAAATGAATATTTTCCATGTGTCAAGTGCCAGCTCCTTCCCACAAGTACAGTGACTTTAATTAAGATGAGGAATGTTTACCTTCTCTCCACCATTCTCTGGTACTCCACTCTTGCCAGGAAGCCTCTGCACCTGGCCTGTGTGCGGGTGATGAGCTGTGCCAGCTTCTCATCCCTCATCTCCTCCAGGAGCCCCAGCAGCCCAGCTTTGAAGAACACCTTGAGAAATAGAACATTGCAGCACCTGACTGCCAGGCAGAGCACAGCACAGGCACACAGAGAGTGAGTCAAGGAGGGTTTGTACCTTGGTGTGGCCAAATTTGTACTGGGTGTGATCCACATCAATTGATGAAAGAAGCTTCTCAGAAGCCTTCTTGCTGTCAATGAACTGTCCCTCTGGGATGGCACTGGCGTTCAGCACCTTGTACCTGTGGGTAAGAGACAAAGACCAGGCTGATTTCCCAGCCAGCACACCCCAGCTGCTGGACACCACCAGCCCATACACAGATGGTTTTGACAAGAGGGTCCAGTCTGAACAAACCCATCTGAATGCCCCAGCTTTGCTTTAATGATGCTGGAGAGTGCTGTGCTCTCACCTCTGTTTGAAGTCAGCATAGAGGACTCTGCTGGGGAATCCCTTCCTGCAGATGCGGATCCCTTCCAGCACACCGTTACAGCGCAGCTGGTGCAGCACCAGCTCATGCTCCATGGCACCTAGCAATTCAGAGCACAAGGCAATGCCACAGTGTCCAGTGCAGAGGCCAAGGACTGCACCAGAGGGACTTCTCTTTCTGCTTGAGCATCTTACCAGGGGTTTTTGTTTCATTTGGGATGATGCAACGGACAAAGTGGGGGTGAGTGCTCCGTAGGTTGGTCATCAGCTTGTTCAGGTTCTCCTAGAGGACCAGGTGGTAATGTGAGTGCCTACATCCAGTGTTTGATGCACTAAGCCTATGTCAATGACTTTTTGGACTTCTTCTAATTAGCTGGATTTCAGAACACTTAAGGAAAGCCACAATAATAATCTTCTGTTTGAACACTGTGAACAACCTTTTTGAGGACTGAACTACTGCTATGCTGCCATTGATCCAGTGCAAACTAATGTACAACTTACACTTGCAAACAAGGCCTTTCACATTCTGCCTTCTAAACTCAATCTGCTGAAGGTAAAATAGTGCTGTTTTTTCCAAATGAGATAAATGCCACCTTGAAGAGTATTCAGAAGAGCATTCTTTCAAAACCACCAACCTCACAGAAATGCAGGAATGATAAACTTAGAGTTCTAGCCTGACCCAAAGTCATAAAAATATAAATCCCCTAAAACCAAACAAACACCTAAAAATATAAAAATTTAAAAAAGGATGGAATCTTTAAGCAATGAATCCTTATTTTTTTGACTATCACATTTCAGCCAGATTTAAACTGATCCTGATATGGAATTTCCAAAGACTTTCACCACTGTTGCAATAACACAAACCAGCCCTTTGTTTGCCTCCTTTCTTGACATGACAAAGAGATAACAAATGCAGAACCGTACCCGGAAAAGAGCTGAGACAGTCTGGAAAGAGGAGCCCTTCTTCTTGGCACCCTTCTTGCCACCACCACCAGCATCTGTAAATGGAACAAGAGAAAAAAAATTAAAACCAATAATAACAAAATAACAAACAAACAAACCCCAAACAGATAAACTATGCATGCTGTATATTGGGGAATGAATTTGTTTAGTGTTTACTGCTGTCATTCTCTGGTGACCCTGACCCACACACAAAATACTTTTCTCACAGAGCTGACCTGCTTCTGCTCCACCATAGTTGGCAAAGAGCAAGGCCAGAGTCTTCACAGAGGATTTCTGGTACAACCCAATGACAGTTTCGTTCAGAGGGTCCTTGTTCTTCTCCAGCCAGCCAGTGATGTTGTAGTCCACAGTGCCAGCATAGTGCACCAGGGAGAAGTGAGCCTCAGCCTTGCCTTTGGCAGGTTTGGGCTTCTGGAAGTTGCTGGACTTGCCCAGATGCTGGTCATAGAGCTTGTTCTTGAAAGAGGTGTCAGTTGCCTTGGGGAACATGCACTCCTCTTCCAGGATGGAGAAGATGCCCATGGGCTGGAAGGTATCACAAGAAGTGAGAGGAAAAGGTGGTCATGATGAGAAAAATGCTATCAACATGAAAGGTACCAATGTTTATCTGGCAGCATCTCAGCCCATGGTCTGCAAAACATTACAACAGATCAGGAAGAAACAGATTATAAAGGGACATCTCTTGGCTGGAAAGTTGCTAGAATCAGAGATGGCTGTTCCCAGTCATTTCATGACAATGCCAGGGAAAATTAACTGTGGCTCAACGATTTTTGGTGGTGGTGTTCCACTTTAACTTACCTAAATACCTTTACTGATGAGGAAATTGCAAACATAGCATCAGAAAATGCTGCCCTCCCCAGAAAACCTCCTTAAGGATTGGCACAGAACATGACAGACTTTTATGTAATATCATTTTGTAACCTGGAAACGAATCCTCTCACCAAGTTCCTCAGATCTGAGTATGATCTCCTATGCAAAAGCTGGACTATTCTCACATGCTTCTTAAGTTTGTCTCTTGGAAGTATGGAAGATCCAACATATAATAGACTTGAATAGGAAGATACCTTCTCAATGAGCTCAATGCAGGCAGCCAGGTCCATCCCAAAGTCAATGAATGTCCACTCAATGCCTTCCTTCTTGTACTCCTCCTGCTCCAGCACGAACATGTGGTGGTTGAAGAACTGCTGCAGTTTCTCATTGGTGAAGTTGATGCACAGCTGCTCAAAGCTGTTGAACTGCCAGATATAAGAACACAGGCACTGCTTTCAGCTTTCAGCAATAACAGCAAGGGGGTTTCTCGCATCATCCTAATTCAGTGTGGCTGATGCCCTAAATGCAAGAGCTCTTCCTGTATAGTTTTCCTATGCTCTCTCTCTAGGATAGGCTTTCAATTTAGAAAAGAGAAAAGGTTTCAATTTTGGTGTCATTAGGAGCTAGTTTTTTGTTGTTACTGTTATTATTTTCAGGATTAAAAATGTGATTCCAAAAGCCCTGCAAATAACTGTAGGAAGATGCTAACTTGATCAAAAATCTGTCTCAGAATTCCCTTTACTTTCCACTGTCCTTCTATTAAAATGCCAGTAAAACTGTGTTGCTTACATCAAAGATCTCAAAGCCAGCAATGTCCAGCACACCAATGAAGTACTGCCTGGGCTGCTTGGTGTCCAGCTGCTGGTTGATGCGAACAACCATCCAGAGGAACATCCTCTCATAGACAGCCTTTGCCAGGGCACCAACTGCGTTGTTCACCTTTAGCAAAGAAAAAAGATCCAGAGTTCCCTCCTAGAGCCAAAGACCACTCAAGTACTCTTTCAATCTTGCCTGTTCCACCTTCAGCTCTTACCTGGGTCACATTCTGACCTTTGGTCACGAATTCATTGCCGACCTTGACCCGGGGATAGCACAGGGCTTTGAGCAGCTCAGCTGAGTTCAGGCCCATCAGGTAGGCAGCCTTGTCAGCCACTGAAGACCAGAATTGAGTGAGAGAGAAATAAATATTGGACAGCTGGTATTTGTCCCTTGAGGAGCTGTTTCAAAAGTTACAGCAATGTTCACTGGTACAGAGTTGCACAGAGATATCTGAGTCAAAGCTACAAGGCTGATTTCTCTGTTGTCTTCCGGTTTGAAGAGTCTACAGGACTCCCTGAGGTTGAGCTTCTACTAATATTGTTCAAGAGTATCCATTGCTTTCATCCTTTTTCATACATGGAAATGGGACTTTCACTCAGAACTGTGCATGGTTCTTTCTCTGTCAGTGACTAATCAACTACGTACCTCACATCCGAGCTCCCCTCAACAGCTGAGGGGCACTAGGAGCACATTGTCCCCTCCTGTTAGAGCTGAACCACTTCCCAACTCCACAGTACAGCAGAGACTGCAAGGTGCATTCCAACCCCAGTACCACTAACCGTGGTATAGGGATTGACATCCACACCTGGCAGTGTATACCGGGTCTCTTACTTATTAAGTAGTCTCAGAGTAAAGTTATCAGCAGGTATATGTCACAACTGTCACCTGGCCATTGAAGAAATAGTTTTTTTCACTTTACAGTTTGCATATTTAAAGCCTGAAATCTGCTTAAGTCCTTTTGGTGACAAAGGCAACCTTTTGGGGAAAGGTTGATGAATCTGCTGGTACCTTCTGTGCCGTCAGGCTCTGCCTGCTCCTCTCGTTGTTTCTGCTTGAACTTCAGGTTCCCATAGTGCATGACAGCCCCTGTCAGCTTGTAGATGGCCACCTTTTCATCAGCACTGAAGCCCAGGATGTCAATGGCACTCTGGCAACAGAAACAGTCATGTAAATGTGTGTGTACCAGACTTGTAACCACCAGATGGCCTGTTTGGAAAAGTTACTGACATCTGTAGCCATCAGCTCCTCCTGGTCATCAATGCTTGGAACGGTGATTTCACCTTGACTGACGAACTGGTAGTCATAAGGGTTGGTGGTAATGAGAAGCATGTCTGAAACCATCAAAAGGAGAAAAATAAGCTTAGTTAGCTTTCCAAATTATGCAATAAGATATTGCTCAGTGGTTTTCCTTCAAAAAAAGTTAGTGCTCTTCCTACCAATTAGCTCTGGCTTCTTGTTGGACATAATCTGATAGAAGATGTGGTAGCTTCTTTCCGCCTTGAGCTGGAAAGTGACTCTGGACTTCTCCAGCAGATCTGGAAAAGAAGGTAGGAGAGAGTTAGAACAGAACAGAGGAGGGTTAGAAGGAATATTATGAAGTCAGGGGAATCTCTCACAAGTTTCAATGTCAGCAGAAGCCAGTTTGCCGGTAGCTCCAAAGTGGATTCTGATGAATTTGCCCTGTTAAGGAGAAGCAGCAGCATTTCAGCCTAGATGCATTTCATTGCCATCTCCTTATCACAGTATCACAGTGTATCAGAGCTTGGAAGGGACCTCAAGAGATCATCGGGTCCAAACCCCCCTGCCAAAGCAGCATCACCCCGGGCAGGCTGCACAGGAATGCATCCAGGTGGGGTTGGAAAGGCTCCAGAGACGGAGACTCCACAACCTCTCTGGGCAGCCTGCTCCAGTGCTCCATCACCCTCACTGTAAAGAAGTTTCTCCTCATGTTGAAGTGAAATCTTCTACGTCCAGGTTTGAACCTGTTGTTCTTTGTCATATTTCTGTGCACCACCAAAAAGAGCTTGGCCCCCTCCCCTTGACACCCAACCCTGAAATATTGATAGACATTGATCAGATCCCCTCTCAGTCTTCTTTTCTCCAGACTAAACAGCCCCAGGGCTCTCAGTCTCTCTTCACAGGGGAGATGCTCAAATCCCCTAATCATCCTCGTGGCTCTCTGTTGGACTGTCTCCAGCAGGTCTCTGTCCATCTTTAACAGGGGAGCCCAAAAATGGACACAGTGTTCCAGGTGTGGTCTCACCAGGGCAGAGTAGAGGGGGAGAAGAATTTCCCAATGCCCTCATCCAGGTTGTTGATAAAGATATTGAACAAAACTGGGCCCAGTACTGATCCCTGGGGAACACCACTGGTGCCCCCAAGCTGACTCTGTGCCACTGATGACAGCCCTCTGAACTCTGTTGTGGAGCCAGTTTTCAATCCACCTCACAGACCAGCTATCTATGCCACATTTCCTGAGCTTTTCTATGAGGATGTTATGGGAAACAGTATCAAAAGCTTTACTGAAGTCGAGGTATATGACATCCACTGCTCTTCCCTCATCTACCCATCTGGTCATAATTTCATAGAAGGCTATCAGATTAGTCAGGCAGGATCTCCCCTTCATAAATCCATATTGGCTACTCCTGATAACCTTCTTGTCTTCTGTGTGGTTAGAGATGACCTCCAGGATGAGCTGCTTATAGAATCATAAAACCATTTTGGTCAGGAAGACTTCTGAGATCACTGAGTCCAACCGTTGACCTAACACCACCATCACGATTAAACCATGTCCTGAAGTGCCATCTCTATCTGTCTTTTAAGACCTCCAGGGACAGTGACTCCACCACCTCATATGTGAGAATGCCACTAGCCCATGACTACTGCTCTGCTGAGGAGGGGTTTGTGTGCAAAGCAACAACTTACAAAGCGAGAGGAGTTGTCGTTCCTCACGGTCTTGGCGTTGCCAAAGGCCTCCAGCAGGGGGTTGGCGCTGATGATTTGATCCTCAAGCGTGCCCTGCAGGATGGTCATTAGTGGGGGTTATCCTTTACAAAAATCATGCCAGAAACAGAGGAAAGCATCAATTCAAGATTATCAGTTAATAATTTGATGCTAAATGTGGTGATGATTATCCACTGACAGAGTTCAGCTGACCTGGCAACCACGTTGAGGGTTCAGTTTGTTTTCCCAACTCACCTGCATCTTGCCTGTTGGCTGCTGCTCCTCCTTCTTCTTGTCCCCACTGGCTGCAATTGTTGCAAAGTACTGGATGACACGCTTGGTGTTGACAGTCTTGCCTGCACCGGATTCTCCACTGCCAAAGCAAAGGGGGAAGCAGAGAGCCTGGGGTCAGGCAGGAGGTCCCCTGGCACCAGGCAGCCCTGCAGGGACCCGAGCAGGGAGGGTACCTACGTGATCAGGATGGACTGGTTCTCCCGATCTGTGAAAAGACAGAGATGAGAAAGCTTTGCCAGTGCTCATGTGGATAACAACTATAAAACTGCAAGGAAAATGTGAGCTTCCAGAGAATGCAGAGACTGAGGATAGAGAAAAGCCCTGGGAATTCTACAGCATGCTTTTGGTGTTTCCTGCAGTACTTCAGGCATTATCAACTGGATCAGAAAAGATTTCAGGGTAGCTATTGTAGTCTTATATCCTCAGAGGCACTGTCTTGTCACAGGACTGCTTATTTCTCTCTTATGAGGCAAGCACTCGTAGCAAACCATTGCGGCATCAACAGTGTGTAAATTCTTCTGAAGCTAACATTTTCCTGAGTAATCTGATGGAAATTTGGAGGTCTCATGAGCATCAGAAAGGCCTGGTGACCCTCTTTCACTATTTTTAATATCTCATTTTTGAGGGGTTGGAGGTTTTTCTAAGTCAGGTATTCCTGAGACCATTCATAGCTAACGTTGAATATTCATTCCTTGATTCCAGATCATTGCAACAAAAGCAGATCTAAAATCCTGCACATCTTTCAATGCACACACAAGGGAGTGAAAATAAGAGATGGGAGGAAGAGGAGAAAGTAGAAGGAACATTTTTTAAAGCCATTCAATTGAAATGCTGAAAGTTTAAGTTTCTCCTTGACTTTGTTTTCTGAGATTTACTTTCACTATAAGGTGCAAGTGGCTGTCAGTTGCAGCCATCAGCATAGGGGTTCCATAGATCATTAAAGGCTGTAAGTGCTTCAGACCACCCCTCCTCCGTTCCATCATGAATGTCATTTGCATAACAATCAGGTGAAGCTTACATCCTGTACAGTGCAGAGAGAAACTTTCTGGTTTACCTTAGCGCTGCAGCTTGCCAATTATTCGCATTATTCACAGGGCAAGTGTGACATAGCTGTGCTCTGCACTCTCTGGCTCAGAATAGTTTAGAGATTAAGAACTGCATGTATGTCAGATCCCACTAGACTCAGTAAAGCCTACAGCAGAAAACAGAGATATTCTTTCCAGTGAATTTAGTCCATCCAGACTGCTTGCATTAGGGCCAGCTGTTTATCAGTTCTGACAGAACACAGACTCTGGGCTCATAGCACCGCTGCTCACTGGCAGTTGAGTGCTCTCCTCCTCCATCACTCTCACACACACAAGATTTTCAGAGCTGCACCAAGTTTCCAGAGAATGTCCTACATTTTCCTATCCTACAGATAGCTCATTGCAAGAGCAGTTCCAAAGAAATCAAGGACTCACCAGTCAGCATGAACTGATAGGCGTTGTCAGAGATGGAGAAGATGTGTGGAGGAGCCTCCTGGCGCTTCTTGCCTCGGTAGGCCAACACCACCTCCGGGTTGTACACCGGCAGCCACTTGTAGGGGTTGACAGTGACACAGAAGAGACCCGAGTAGGTCTGTGGGGAAGGGAGACAGCAGGTTGGCTTCCCCTCAGCCTGGCACAGCAGATGCTGCTGGCACCCAAGGGCAGACTGCTGCTGCTACTTACGTAGATCATCCAGGCTGCATAACGCTCTTTGAGGTTGTACAGCACCGCAGGTTCGTGCAGGTGGGTCATCATGGCCATGTCCTCGATCTTATCGTACTTGGGAGGGTTCATGGGGTGGATTTGATCATCTTTCACAGTCAGAGTCTGTCAGAGGAAGAAGGAGAAGCATGTATGTCAGATGAGAGTGGGAATTATGCACCAGTTTTAAGCCCTGGTTTATACTTACTTCTCCAGCTTCAGTCTTGACAGTGACCTTCCCTCCTTCCTTGCTCTGGACTGTCCCTTTCACAAAGGATTCTTTAGGATGCACCACAAAGACAGATGTCTTGGCATCAAAGGGCTTGTTCTGCGCCTCGATTCTCTCCTTCTCTGACTTGCGGAGGTAAGGAGCAGCCTCCCCAAACACAGCCATCTCGGCGTCTGCAGAGGCCATGGCTGCACTTTATGGAGGGGCTCGTCAGCAGAGCTGTCTGGTGAGGAAAATGGTTGGGGATCACTGTGAATAGTATGGCCTGTATCAGTGAGAAAACTCCATGCTCTTTAGGTAATAAACTGCTAGCTGGTCTCCCAGAGTATCTCTTAGAAGCAACTACTGAAATCCAATTTGATGTAAACTTAACTTAGAAAATTACTTTTTCCCTATTTCCAACACATCACCTAAACAAACATCAGCAGAAATATAGGAAGAACTCATGCAGCTGCACAAAATCCTGTTTTAGTCTAGGAGAGCATTGTTCAGGCTCTTACCTTTGAAGAAATGCTTCTATCCTGGAAAGTGGCAACCCTGTGAAACAGGAATGGCAGAGACAGTTTATAGACTGAAGATACAGAGAGGCCCTGGAATTGCATTGAACGGTTGTGTTGGCACGGAGCAATCCCCTGTGGCAGTGGCTGTGAGAGGCAGGAGAAGTGGAATGGGATATTACTCTCTTCCTTCAGAGCTCACAAAGTACACGCACTTACCTTGAAGCCTTCTGTGGAGACAGGCCAGGCTCGTCCCGGGGAGGCTTTATAGTGTCTCTGCTGCAGATGCTGCAGATGCTCTTTCTTTGGGCAAAACATTTCTGGCAAAGCATTGTCTGGCAAACTAAGGGCATAATTGTCATTTGATTTGAATGATATAACTGGAACATGATTATATCTCACTGTGTGAATACATCTATAAATAATTTGTCAAGAGTGTTAAGGAGAGAATCTAGACTACTCAAAGCACTTAGAGAACTTGGATGCAGGGACTTCTGGTTCCTATTGAGGGCTTTCTCGCTGGTTTACTGCTTGACCCATGGCGGTTGCTATGATATGTTTCTTCCAGTCGTGCAATGGGGATGGTAATGTCTGTGATGCTTTAGGAGTACAGGAATCAAGAAGAACAGGAAAAGTATGCCAAAAAAATCAGCAAATATTTGCTGCTAAGAGGCACTTCTCAGTGCTATTCTCTAAAAGGCAGGAGTCAAAATGCATTACAGCTGAGGTTTCTGCACAGGACACTGAATAGCTCAGAGCATCTGAAATACAGGGAGTTGGAAGCCTGAACCCAGGAAACAAGAGACTTTGCTTTGAAAGGGAGGTCTTTAATATATGCCTGAGGTGACTTTGGAGGTATGCCTGCAGGTGACATTTGTCCATGCCTAGATAATACCTGGGTTGGTGCAGATTTCATTTTTAAAGTGATTGCCCAAGAAACTCTGCTTTCTCACTGTCTCCTGTCTTGCATTTGACAGTTGCTTGCTGCATAAATAACCAGTTCCCTCTGTCACACTTGAATTCCAGAGGCTCCCATAGCCCTCCCTACCCATAACTCCCCAAACCAATGTGCCTTACCCTTCCATGCTTGTACAAACCATCACACATAGCCCCTCAGCTGCAGATACTGTGTTTGCTGCTAAATCTGCAGTCTGGCACTGCCATGCCATCAGCACATTCATATTTACACCTTCACAGCCCCAGAACCATCTAACAACAGAGTACTGCCTGTACCAGAGGGCAGAGGTTGCAGGCAGTCTTTTGTATGGGAAAAAGAGGTGTGCTGGTACTCCAAGAGCCCAGCTGGCCCAGTTTTAGGAAAGGATGCAGTTGCTTCAACTTCTCCAGACCCTCCAGATCTAATACATTCCTTTCTTGGATATTTCATTCAGGACTAGAGGAAATGGTTTCAAGCAGCACCAGGGGAGGTTCAGGCTGGGTATTAGGAAATATTTTTTCACTGCAAGGGTTCTCAAACATTGGAATGGTTTGCCCAGGGCAGTGGTGGAGCCACCATCCCTGGAGGTGTCTAAGCAAGTGTGGACCTGGTGCTTAGGGACATGGTTGGATGTTGACCCTTCCATGCTGGGTTGAGGTTGGACTGGATGATCTTGGAGGTCTCTTCCAGCCAGGTGTATTCTGTGATTTGCATCTCAGTCATTAAAGTATCTCAGTGAATGCCACAGCCAAAAGCTTACAAAAACAGGTGGAACACTCACATTTGGGGTTCAAGACTAGAACCCAAAGCCAGAGCTCACCCCTGAGCTCACCACACTAGCTGCAGGGACAGTTGAAACTCTCAGAAGGGTGTTCTTCTCACGTGGATTAGGAAGAGGAGCTGCCATTACCAAAGGGCTAGTGTGGTAGTGTTGACTTCTTGCCTAGTGCAATAGGGCAACGTGGAGGGTATTTAATATCTGGTTTGATCATGCAACCCTCACAAAACAGTTCTTCATACAGGAATAGAGGCCTGCCAAACTTCTCTGTATGTTCAGCTGCTAACACATGCTTGGAGCAAGATGAGACATTCAGTTCAGGTACTGCCAATGGCTTTGTCTTCCTTTGTCGTTGAACCAAACTGACTGAATGCAAGAGAGGTGAAAAGTGTGAAGCTTCACGTGCTTACTATCAGGAAAAAAGATAAAAGGCAGCAATCACTTCATCATAGAAACCAGCCAGGTTGGTCAAGCATGATTGCTTTCCATGGCTGTTGACTGCTCTTGGTTATCTTCTTGCCCTTCACATCCTTCACAATAAACACAAAGAGGACATATTGTGTGATCTTTCAAACAGCTAAAGTAAGACTGAGCAGCTTAGAGTTTCACTGTTCCCTCCTGCTGCTTTTTTAAAGATGGGCAGAACACTTGCATGGGCCCTGCCTTGTGTACCATCATTCTTCACCCATGGTAAACAGGAAACTTCAGCATCATTTGGTGAGTATCACAATATCACTAAGGTTGGAAGAGACCTCAAAGATCATCGAGTTCAACCTGTCACCACAGACCTCATGACTAAACCATGACACCAAGTGCCACGTCCAATCACCTCCTGAACACATCCAGGGACGGTGACTCCACCACCTCCCTGGGCAGCGCATTCCAATGACAAACGACTCTCTCAGTGAAGAACTTTCTCCTCAACTCCAGCCTAAACCTTCCCTGGCACAGCTTGAGACTGTGTCCCCTTGTTCTGGTGCTGGTTGCAAGAGAGAAGAGACCAACCCCTTCCTGGCTACAACCACCTTTCAGGTAGTTGTAGAGAGCAATGAGGTCACCCCTGAGCCTCCTCTTCTCCAGGCTAAGCCACCCCAGCTCCCTCAGCCTCTCCTCACAGGGCTGTGCTCAAGGCCTCTCCCCAGCCTTGTTGCCCTTCTCTGGACACCTTCAAGTGTTTCGATGTCCTTCTTAAACTGAGGGGCCCAGAACTGGACACAGGACTCAAGGTGCAGCCTAACCAAAGCAGAGTACAGGGGCACAATGACTTCCCTGCTCCTACTGGCCACACTATTCTTGATGCAGGCCAGGATGCCATTGGCCCCCTTGGCCACGCGGGCACACTGCTGGCTCATATTCAGGTGGCTGTCGATCAGCACCCCCAGGTCCCTCTCTGTTTGGCAGCTCTCCAGCCGAGTACCACCCATTCCCATGGGTATTAGTACATCCAGCTTTTCTTTGTAATTCCACCTTCACTATGTTATCCCTTTCCTTCTCAAACTCCATTGGAAGATACAGATGCCTGGGGACCAGCTTTGCCCATGAAGACTGATGCAGAAGAGGTCCTGTGTGCTTGAGAACTTCCACTCCCCTCTATCACTAAATGGTGTGTGTCATCACCCCCCCATTCAGCAGTAGCCACATGGTTTCTCTCAACTCCTTTATGCATCATCCACACATAGCTGTTATGCTTTACCTCTCTAGATGCCTAAGCAATGTTTTGTATTCCCATTGCAGTCCTTGCATCCACCATTCATATACTTTCGTGGGTGAGTTCATGAAGAGGTTCTCTGATTAGCTAGGATGCAATTCTCAGTCTTCTTGCAAAGTAGTTTGTTTCTGAGGTCTCAATAATTTTCATTTGAACCCTAACCATCTCTCCTGAACAGCTGCTGCCAAGTGTGTTCTAAGTAGCTGTCTTATTGAGGTCTGGAGTGCTAATTCTGTAGCTTACCTCCCCAGCATTCCAATAGATCCTTCACTCAGTCATCATATGGTAGCTGCAGCCTGAACTGCCATCTGGGACCGTATTTATTCCTAGTTCATCCCTGCTTTGAGTACTCAGCTTTGCCCATCCAGTATTTACATTAGGATTTGGCATTAGCATAGTCTAAGACCTTATGTCCTGGCTTGCCTGGTGCTGCTCCCTTCCCAGCAGATGGCCACATGGCTGAAATCTTTCCTAAGGCAGAGGAGACTTCAGCCTTTCTTCTTACTGGTTAAAGGAATCCTTTTTCACAACTTTGTCTTGGCTGGGCTGTCTATAACAGACCCCATCACAACAGTGCACATTTTCCTCTCCTCTGGGTCTATAGTTTCACACTGGAACTTTGCACAGTCAGGGAGATGTTTAACACAAAGCATCAGTCTCTCATCTTCCATGCCTGTTCTCCCTAAACAGTCCATACCCTCCCATGATGGAGGGCACATTATCCCCTCCTGTCTGCCTGATTCTGATCACGTTCCTCTTCTGCCTTGCAGAATTCCTACAATAGCAGCTATTCCTCTTTCCTTTCTGGGCTTGAGTCCTCTTCCCATCGTGAAGATTACCCACACCCTTGTCATCAGGTCAGTAGTCTCCTTGCAAAGACTTCTTAGTCCTCAAAGATGTCAAAAAATCTAGAGGAAGTCTAAGAGGTTAAGTTAAGTTTCCAAAGGTAGTGTTCCTACTTAAATCACTGTTTGGGTCTCACAGGGCTGTCCGGTGACTGATGTAATCCTGTGATGTTGGAAGGGTTTATGGGGAACTGGAGTGGGTGAGGCTGATGGCTGCAGTGGACAAATCAGTAGAAATTACAGCAGAGAACAAGGGCCAAAGGAAGAAGTGATGCCTTTTGTGTGCATGTCTTACTTCACAAACCTGCTTGCTCCTTTGAAGGCTAGATTATGCTGCTAGGTTTAACTACCAACACTGCAACTGTAATGCTAAATAAACCTGCTCCTGAGTGCAATCTCTGGTATCAGGCAAGATGCTGCAGGATGCCTTGCAGCCAGCCCTTGGTGCCTGTGACAGCCAGAACTACCTGGCTGCATCTGCACCTCATAACTCTTGGCTCAGGTCTCTGCCTTTAGCCCATGCCCACTTTCCTTTTTGCAGCAGCTGAATAAAATATAAAGCCATAAATCCCCCCCTGAAATGTTTGACAGGTGGCATTAACCAGTGGTGTGGAGGGAAAATGGCAAACTGCAGCACTGGCATCAGTGTGCATGGTGGTTCCAAAAATGAGCATCAGCAGCTGAAGCAGTTTTCAGAGGGAAACCCTTTGGACAGATTAGACACTGAGAAGGAAACTGGGGAAAAAAATAGATACAAAAAGACCTGAGAATGGGCTGATGTGGCAAGTTCAGGGGAACTTTCAGGAGAAAACAAGACCTAAACCTTTACCCTTCTCTCCAGAAAAAGGTTGTAGTAATTCATATTTGCAGATGAACTAACTTGAGTTTTCTTTCACAGCTTTAGAACTCCTGGTCATCAAGACACTCAGATAGGTGTCTTGTAAAGAGTTCTGGGATGCACAGCATCTGCTTTGCGTTTGTCTTAATTCATAGAGATTAGCAATCCCACCCAGGTGACGCGTTTCTGCATGGCCCATTGGGCACTCCAGCTTCTTGCAAAGGAGTACTCTGTGATAGGAATTGTCAGTTCCAGACTCCATGCAGATTTATCTAAACAGTTCTCAGCTGGCTCACACAAAACTGGCTGATTTCCTCTGCCCAAGCATGAGGCAGCAAGGCAACACTTGCCTTGGGAAGAGGGATCAGCTGAAAGAGGCAGCAATGCCCTGAAGCAAAACAAAGAGCAAAATGGTTCCTGCCAGGCACTGACTTTCTGCGACTTCTGTTTCCATCCCTGCAGGAGCTGGAGCCCACTGGGACTAAAAGCAAATCACAGCAGAGTCAAAGAGACAGAATTAGAGGAATTCCTGGGTACAGACAGTCCTGCAGAGACACACAATGTGGGCAGAGTGCTGAAGTGATGACACCCAGGAGTGCTGGAAAAGGTCCCATCCCTACAATGAGATTCCCTTTCCCTTTTGTTCAGTGAGATGAGCTGAGAAGAAGTAGAGGTACCATGAGCACAGGTGAAGTGTGGAAGTGGAGCACTGCCAAAGGCTCTTGAGCTTGCAGCCCAATGCCAACTTCACCTTCCATTCTGCTGCTTAGACCAGTGTTATCTCCTTGCATCCTGTCTGCTTAGAAAGAAATTCCAGGATCAGTATCTCCACATTGTCATCTTGAAACCACCTTCAGGCCTCATCCTTAGGTCCTCCACTCCTTCCACCCTGGACTGAGATGACCAGAACCTCTTGTCCAGCTGCAATAAGAGGAAAAGAAGCATGACTGCAGGCCTCTTCCCTTCATTTCAGGCTCATTGGTCTTCTTTTCTGCCCAGAAAGAAACAACTAATGCAAACACAGTCAGAACATTTGAGAATCAAGCAGCAAAGTTCAAGAAGGTATCTTCTTGAAGGTCAGTTTGTATGGTGTACCATTTAACCAGGACAGCAGTGAATGCCAGTACAGAAAGGAGCTGATTTGATGAGCTTTCATCTGAGTCTTTGAACAGCATCAAGATCACCCTCACATGGTTTATGTTCTCACAGTAGCATTGGGTGCTTTGACTACTCCCATCAGATTTCTTTAACCATGAAGACATCCTAGAGCAGCCACAGTGTGGATTTCACAGACATTTTGAGATGCTGTGTTGAAGTCAGGTAGACATCCAGTTGGTGGATATCAAAACAGTGATGTGATCAATGGAATCTCTCTGCTCTCTGAAAGATAAGCAGGTTCCACCTTGGCACTGAGCACGCCCACTCTTCTGTGTGACTTGTCCTGAAGATTGGCACCAATGGCATTAAACTTTCATCTTCTGCAAAAGTGCAGAGAATTCATTCACACAAGCAAACAGCAGGAGATCTCCAGCAACAGATCTCACCTTGTGCCTTCAATCTCATGTCATCAGCAGTTACCCTGGAAGGAGGCTTGGCATGGGTGAGCTTGATGCAGAAGCAGGGGAGACAAAGGTTGTCTAGAGCAGCAGCCTGCAGCTGTACAGGTAAGGCAACCTCTGCTGTTTCTGGTGCACAACATGAGCTTAATGGTCTCACCCACAAGCCATCTGTGAGCCTCCTGTGGAAGGCCCATAATGCTCATTTAAAAGGGATACCTTTGTTATCCCACTCTCCCCCCCCCCCCCCCCACTTTAGTCAGCCCTAGGAGGCTGGACAGAGCTGAGAGCTGTTGAGGTAGGAACTCTGTTCTTGTGGACTATTGTCTTCCTGTGATTCTTCACCTGAGAGGCCAGACCAATCACAAGAGAAATACAATCGACAGCACCCATAAGTGCAAGTGCAGGTGACTGCCTTCTGCACCATGGAAGACTGTCCAGGCATGGCTCCAATCTGGCCAAGCACTCCCTTTAGGGAGGTAAAGACATGCAAGGTCTGTACAGCTACACTGCAGCAAGCCACACCCAGCTTGTCCCAGTCACACACAGCTGGATGAGTGTTTTTCTCAGTCAAGTATCTGCACTTCTAAGGGGAAGGATTCCACAAACTCCCTCAGCAGTTCCCACTAGATGCCTTCTGGATCAGATCCAGGAGGCAAGGTTGAAGAGATGCACAGAATCAAAGTAACTGTGACCCAGACAAGAGACTGCCCAGCTGCCCACCAGCATCACACACAATCACAGAAACATTCAGAAACCCTACTCTGCAAGGGTCACCCCTAAACCATAGCCCCAGGCACCACATCCAAACCACCTTGAAACACCTCCAGGGTTGGTAACTCCACCACCTCCCTGGGCAGCACATTCCAATCCCTGACCACTCTTGCTGGGAAAAAATGTTTCCTACTGTCGTCTAAACCTACCCAGTGGCAGCTTGAGGCCACTGCCTCTTGCTCTATCACTAATTACCTGTAAGAAGAGACCAGCAGCAGCTTCTCCACAACCTCCTTTCAGGTAGCTGTAGAGAGCCAGGAGGTCTCCCTCAGCCTCCTCTGTTTCACACTAACCATCCCCAGCTCCTTCAGCTGCTCTTTATCAGATTTATTCTCCAGGCCCTTCCCAGCTTCCTTGCCTTGCTCTGCCCTGGCTCCAGCACCTCCACATCTCTCCTGTGTTGAGGTGCCCAGAACTGGACACAGCACTCGAGGTGTGGCCTCCCCAGAGCTAAGTCCCAGGGGACAATCCCCTCCCTGCTGCTGCTGGACACAGCATTGCTGATCCCAGCCAGGAGGCCTTTGGCTCTCTTGGCCACCTGGGCACACTGCTGGCTCCTCTTCAGCTGCTTGTCCATTAGAGCCCCAAGGTCTCTTTCTGCTAAACATCTTTCCAGCCAATCTTCCCCACGTGAATGCCCAGATGTTCCTGCATGCATTAGGTTGTCATTGCCCTCTGTATCTTGCAGCCGTTGTGCTGCCTTGCCAAGCAGATTTCAAGAACTGCTCCAGGAAATCAATTAGGGTTTTAGAAGCTTGGCACCATGAAACAAAATAAGGAGTAGGGCAGCTGGGCGATTGACAATAGCTTCTCAGCCCATCAATGAGGAGACTGAGCAACAGTCAACTAATTACTGTAGAACTGCAGTTCCCTTGTCTGCAGTATCTGAGCTGTGAGGAAACCCAAGGACTCTGGACTCCATAGATGGGCTGACAAGTCAGGTTGTCAGAGCAGGTTTTGAATGCCCCAGTGCTGAGATTGTCTACAGGTGGCATTCTGGAATTTGGGTTTAGCTTTTGGCACCATGTCCTGCTGTTTCTGAGAATGACTGCAAAGTGGGAAAGGTGAGACCCAGCTCAAAGAGTGCTCAGAGCAGGGAACAGAAGCCCTAATTAACTTGTCTCCAAACCAAAGCTAATCCATTAACCACCTTCTGCTGAGCAGCCCCATGGGTTTGACAGGGAGAGGGCTGCACTCTAGACACTGCACAGCACAGGAGGGATGTGAGTACTTGGCATCCTTTCCTTGTCTCTGAGATCTTGGTCCAGTGTTCTGGGTGGATGCACTGTCCTCAGCCCTACCCTGAAGCCTGAAGTCCACAGCGTTACCCATTACTGACAGAGGTAGCAGGCTGGGAAGATGCATGGAAAAGGTGCTTTGCTGGGACACATCTGTCAAAGTATCCTTTAGTGCTCCTTAGGCTGCTCTGTTTGGGTCAGGCCATTGAGATTTCTCTGGCAGGTCACAAGATCTCTGGTAAACTTCTGCAGCTTTTTGTGCTAAATCCAGCAGTATAATGAAGACTCCTTTCATCATCCTTAAGAAATTTAGATGAGAAACTAAATATTCAAAACTTGTGGCTTTTTCCTTGTTCTCTACATTGCAGTTTATGGTGAGATAAGCAATCAGCTCTAACTTACCAGGCAGGGGGAGAGACCCAGGTGGTGAGGTAGATCAGGTTGTATTCTACAGAAGCGACAGGGAGCACTGTGCTATCTGAGATAGATGACCTAAGTGATTGTCTTGCAGAGGTTAGCAAGGAATCACTGGAGGCATTTAGCAGTGCTTGAAAGTTTGAGGTGGGTGTTGTTCAAGAGAAAAAGATCTAATTCAATCCCTATTCATACACCTGCATAGATCAGATCCTGAGTGAATAACACCAACTGAAAGCCAGGCTGGGGACTAGACTGTGATGCAGACACTTGTGAGCTACTGCAGGCAGAAAGCTGATTTTGGACCAGGGTTCTGTGATAGTTTTAGGCTATGCCTCTAAAATTTTTTCACAGATCTTGAGCAGAAAAATAGTGAAAAGTAGAAAAGGGGGGAGAATTTCAACCCACCACAGGTGTCTTGTCCTAGCCGATTGCTGCTGTGGCCTCTGGGTGCTTCTGCAGAGATCTCCCAATAGCTTCTTGTTTCTGAGAGCACAGGCCCTCAGGGAAGAACTTACCCAGCCTGAGCAGCAGTTGTTCTGATTGCCTTTTCCTGTTGTGTTTTTTTTTCTGCAGGCTCTTTCTCTTTAGGCTGCTGAGACACCACCGTCATCTCTTCCATTGGCCCTGTGTCCTCCACACTGTTTTGCATTGTACCCAGAGTAGGAACTGGCAGCCACTGCCTGAGCCCTTCCCTTAGCTTCCAGTCAGTATGTGCAGGACCCTGTCAATAAGGATGTTGTTTCAGCACAGGTGGCCTCAATTACCTGCCACTGGGAAATTCAGTATCAGTATTGCTGTGGGTTTAAGCCTGGATGTCTAAACCATAGAGTTGTTACTTCCTGGCCTGCATCAGGAACAGTGTGGCCAGCAGGAGCAGGGAAGTCATTGTGCCCTGTGCTCAGCACTGCTTAGGCCACACCTTGAGTCCTGTGTCCAGTTCTGGGCTCCTCAATTTGAGAAGAACATTGAGACACTTGAGTGTGTCCAGAGAAGGGCAGCAAAGCTGGAGAGTGGTTTGGAGCACAGCCCTGTGTGGAGAGGCTGAGGGAGCTGGGGTGGCTTAGCCTGGAGAAGAGGAGGCTCAGGGGAGACCTTCTTGCTCTCTACAGCTACCTGAAGGGAGGTTGGAGCCAGGTAGGGGTTGGTCTCTTCTCCCAGGCAACCAGCACCAGAACAAGAGGACACAGTCTCAAGCTGTGCCAGGGGAGATTTAGGCTGCATGTTAGGAAGAAGTTCTTCCCAGCAAGAGAGATTGGCCACTGGGATGTGCTGCCCGGGGAGGTGGTGGAGTCACCATCCCTGGAAGTGTTTAAGAGGAGACTGGATGAGGCACTTGGTGCCATGGTGCTGGGTGCTGCGTTGGACTCGATGATCTCAAAGGTCTTTTCCAACCTGGTTAATTCTGTATTCTGAAAAGCCCTCCCAGGAGCTAGATAGATGCAGGAAATTGTAATCTTTTGTTATTTTGTCCCACAAGCCCTGCATCTGCTATACAGACAGGTTGCAGGGTCAATTCCTCCATTTCTACCTCTGTCTCCCCAGTGTGGATCCTTCATCCCTTGCAGTGTGCAGGAGGTTTGCTGCCTGGCTCGGCCTGAGCCAAGCCAGTTTTGCAGCTATGCCATTTGGGCACAGTTGGAGGCCTGGTGGGCACTGAAGCCTGGGTTGTTGGAAGGGTTTTGTGCTTAATGAGGTTGTTGTAAGCTGAAATGTCAATTTGGGTGTTTTGCATCTGTGTCAACAGTGTAAGGGTTTGTAAATAGTATTTGCATTTAAATTCCCAATTCTGTGAGGAGAATTTTTATTTCACTCCTTTGGGGAGGGGTAAGATATCTTTCTGTCCACTCTAAGACAAGGATCTTTATATTCTAGAAATAAAATATAATATTTTGTTCAGTGCCCTGATTCTGCCTCGAAAATACATATGGCAACATGAGACCTAGCCACTAAAGTCCACTTCCTGGTCTGGTGGAACTCTGTTGCCAGATTCTTCAACTCATATAGAGCAGAATATTATCCCCCTGAGAATCAGTGGCATCATTTCTATTCTGGAAGCAGGGTATTAGCATACAGCCCTTTCCAGGTTAAAGAAACCCACCATAATCCCAAACCAGCTGAGGCAGGGACAGTGACAGAGCCTTTCCTGGAAGATATAAAAATCAGTTGGAATAGACACTTCTACAAGGAACACTGCTCCAGGATGGAGTCCAAAGTTACAGTATCACAGTATCACTAAGGTTGGAAGAGACCTCGAGGATCATCGAGTCCAACCTGTCACCACAGGTTGGTGACAAATCTGACATTCTGGTTGGAATCTGTTACAGACCACTCAACCAGGATGAGGAGGCTGATGAATTGTTCTACAAGCAACTGGAGCCTGTCTCAAGATCATCAGATCTTGTCCTTGTCAGCGACTTCAACCTCCCAGATATCTGCTGGGAACTTCATTCAGCAGGGAGGAGGCAGTCCAGAAGATTCCTGGAGCGAATGGAGGACTGCTTCCTGACACAGCTGTTAAGTGAGCCTACCAGGGGACAGGCTCTGCTTGACCTGCTGTTCTGCAATAGGGAAGGGCTGGTGGGAGACGTGATGGTGGGAGGCTGCCTAGGGTGCAGTGACCACGAGATAGTGAAGTTGTCAATATGCAGGGAGCTAGGGAGGAGCACCAACAGGACCTTCACCCTGGACTGCAGGAGGGCAAACTTCAGCCTATTTAAGAAACTTGTCTGCAAAGTTCCCTGGGTACCAGCCCTCATGAACCAAGGGGTCCAGGAGGGTTGGACCTACTTCAAACAGGAGCTCTTGAAGGCACAGGAACTGGCGGTTCCCACGTGCCGGAAGGCAAGCCGGCGGGGAAGGCGACCAGCCTGGATGAGCAAGCAGCTCCTGGAGGATTTAAGGGGGAAGAAGAGGCTGTATCACCTTTGGAAGGAGGGGAAGGCTTCTCGAGGTATGTTCAAGGAAGCTGTTAGATTATGTAGGAATAAAATTAGGGAGGCAAAGGCCCAGCTGGAACTGAAGCTGAACACCTCTGTGAAAGGCAACAAACAGCATTGTTACAAATATATTAACAATAAGAAGAAGGGCAGGAGGAACCTGCACTCCCTATTGGACCTGGAAGGGAACACGGTGACTGAAGAGGAGGAAAAGGCTGCGGTCCTGAACACCTTCTTTGCCTCAATGTTCAACAGCAAGGCAGGAGTTCAGGACGAGTGGCCTCCTGAGCTGGGCGATGGGGTCGGGGAGCAGTGTAATGCCCTGGGAATCCATGAGGAATTAGTTCGGGACCTGCTGAGCCACTTGGACACTCACAAGTCCATGGGACCAGATGGGATCCATCCTAGGGTGCTGAGAGAGCTGGCAGATGAGCTGGCCAAGCCGCTCTCCATCATTTTCCTCCAGTCCTGGCTCACTGGAGAGGTCCCAGGTGACTGAAACTGGCCAGCGTGGTCCCCATCCACAAGAAGGGTCGGATGGAGGAACCTGGAAACTCCAGGCCTGGCAGCCTGACCTCAGTGCCAGGGAAAGTGATGGAGCAGATTATCCTGGCGGCAATAACTGCGCACCTGAAGGATGGCCAAGGGCTCAGGTCCAGCCAGCATGGATTTAGGAAGGGCAGATCCTGCCTCTCCAACCTGATCTCCTTCTATGATCAGGTGACCCGTCTGGTGGATGTGGGGAGGCCTGTGGATGTGGTCTACCTGGACTTCAGCAAGGCCTTTGACACCGTCCCCCACAGCAAACTGCTGGCTAAGCTGGCACAGTATCACAGTATAACTTAGGTTGGAAAGGACCTCGAGGATCATCGAGTCCAACCTATCAACACAGACCCCATGACTAGACCATGGCACCAAGTGCCACAGCCAATTCCCTCTTGAACACCTCCAGGGATGGTGACTCCACCACCTCCCTGGGCAGCACATCCCAATGCCGAATGACTCACTTGGTGAAGAACTTCCTCCTCACCTCCAGTCTAAACCTCCCCTGGCACAGCTTGAGACTGTGTCCCCTTGTTCTGGTGCTGGTTGCCTGGGAGAAGAGACCAACCCCTTCCCGGCCACAACCACCTTTCATGTAGTTGTAGAGGGCAATGAGGTCTCCCCTGAGCCTCCTCTTCTCCAGGCTAAACAATCCCAGCTCCCTCAGCCTCTCCTCACAGGGCTGTGCTCAAGGCCTCTCCCCAGCCTTGTTGCCCTTCTCTGGACACGTTCAAGTCTCTCAATGTCCTTCTTAACCTGAGGGGCCCAGAACTGGACACAGGACTCAAGGTACAGCCTAACCAATGCAGAGTACAAGGGCACAATGACTTCCCTGCTCCTGCTGGCCACACTATTCCTAATGCAGGCCAGGATGCCATTGGCCTTCTTGGCCCCCTGGGCACACTGCTGGCTCATGTTCAGGCAGCTGTCAATCAGCACCCCCAGGTCCCTCTCTGTTTGGTTGCTCTCCAGCCACTCTGACCCCAGCCTGTAGCTCTGCATGGGGTTGCCGTGGCCAAAGTGCAGCACCTGGCAGTTCTCTGATTTGCTCATGATTTCCCCCACCAAAAAAAGAACTCACATTGCACTTGCAGGACTTTCAGCTTAACAAGGGCTGTTGTTGGCTATGCTGTCACTTTCAAGGAGCCTGCCTGGGCAGATCAGTTTGCTCTGGAGCCTGGGACGGACAAAGAATGCCCAGCCTCTGCTTGCAGCAGCATTTCTGCTGCCCTCTGTGTAAAATGAGAGCTCCTGGGAATGTTAGCACAGGACAAGCAGAAATGTCAAAACACTGCTCATCCCTACACTTCTGCTAGGATGTGGCTGGACACTGAGCCTTGCAGATGGTAAGAGCACCTTTCCCATATTAAAAGGTTATTTAGCAACCCTATGTAGATCTACTAAGGTGCATGCTTTCAGTGTTAGGTGCAGAATGTGTCCAGTCCATGGTTTTGATGTGTCATCTGGTTAGGAATTGTGCCACTAAACCAACATATCTGATGAATGAGCCTGAAAGAAGGGGCTGAGAGAACTGCTGGAAGCAAAACATTATTTCCCAAGAAGAAGTACTGAGGATCCTAATGAGACTTCAAACCTGCAGGCTGAAATCCGGGGTGGCAAACCTAAGTGAAAAGTTCTGGCTCTACCTGTGAGCACTTGTGATGAGAAGCTGTTGTCACAGGCTGGCCATGAAGGGTCTCTGCTGGCCTTGCTGCTCCTTGCCCCTTCTGCTCTATTCAGAAACTGTTTTCTGCAGATCTTCACACAGTTGGGATTTTCCTTTGCTACAGGACAGGGAAAGTGAATGTGCTCCTAGGGAGAACTCTGAGGACAAACTTCTGACCAAGTAGCTTCCCACAGAGTAGTGGTCTTGGAAGTCCTCAGAATGAGTTAACTGAACATGAGCCCCAAACAAAATCCACAATCTGGGATTAGAGGATGGGCAGCTTTCAAATGTGCACCACAGGTGCACCATTACTCACACCTCTGCTGTCTCCACAACTAGCAGTGGCGGAAGAGATCTGGGCAGTAGGTTCTAGCCAAGGAGATGACATTCAGGATGCCCTTTCCATCATCCCACTAAGGCAGCTGAGAAGCTCCTGTTACAGAGCAGGTGAGTATGGGGTGCAGGCTGGGAGACCACTAGGTAAAAGAAGATAATCAAAACAGCAAGTAGCTGGAAGAGGAGGAAAGCAGGGGAAGGAAAAGCAGGCAGCTGTAGCATAACCTAAAATACTTGTGAGGCCAAAGGTCCCTGTAGCCAAACTTTCTGTCTTTGAAAGTGATGCCCAGGAAGAAGGGACACCTTGCCTAAGGCACCATGGAGTGGTACTGCTCCAAAACTCCCTCTACTCCCAGTAACCTGCATTTATAGAAGCCTTGCGCAGGACATGATGTCTGAGCGTTTAATAGCTCCTTGTGGACTTCTTAGCCCATGAACTGCTCTCTGAACACATGGCCTGTTGTTGTCATCCTCCACAGGGCCAGCAGGGAGAATGCAAACCTCCCAGTATGCAGCTCAGTTCACTTTGTCATTGTCTTTGGCTGAGTGTTACCAACACAAATCTCCATCAGACTTCATCCAAATTGTCACAAATTTCCTCCTGTACTTGAGGAAGAGTAAAGAGCAGCTAAACTCCCAGCTGCCAAGGCAAACCATCCTCTGGTACATTGTCATACTGCAGCAGGATGTTTTTCTTGTAGTATTTTCAAGGGAGGTTTGTTTTCAAACACTAAGGCTCCTGTCACTTCAGAGACTCTACCGCAGCCTCCTGTGCAATGTCAGCAGATCAATTTCCTCGGTGGTCAGCCTCAATATTTCCTTAAGTGCACTCTGCATCCATCCAAGATGCCAGGGGAAGGGTACAAGGCCCTGCTCCTCCCAAAAGGCAAATCAGTTGTGTAAAGCAGAGCAGCTCCAGCAGAAGACAATGACAGTGACAGGTCACCAGATAGGCAGCAGCCAGAGTGGCAGGGCGCTGGTGGCCCACATGGGAGATTATCAGCCGGGGGTTTCTATATAGTGCTTGCAGCCCCTGTCCTGAGGAGATCACTCCACTACAGTCTATGAGGGACAGACCTCAGGAAAACCTGAGTTTATCCCAAAGGAGAAAAAGACACTGGGTCCAAAGAAGGAGGGGATGTAGTTTTACATCTGAGTCAGGACTGTGACCTGAGGAAATATACCCCAAATGTGCTGCAGCTCAGAGGCATTGCTGGGTGTGTATGAATTTGGATTAGACAGCAAAGAACATGCACTTCTCTGTCTAATATCGTCTTCCCAAAGCACTTTGCCTCTCCTTCTTACATTTCCTTCTGAAAACTGGAGACATTTTGTCCAATTTTCTAGAGTTACTTTTAAGACTGATCCCATTCTGCCCTGCCAAAGGCTTTAGATGACCCAGCTCCTAAAAGGCACAACACTAGTGGCTGCTTCTGTCAGCTCAGGGACTTTCCTCCCAGCAGTGCTGGCCCTCACTCCCACTGTCAGCCCTTTGCTGGCCTGTTCCACCTGGCTTTGCTCTGGCCCCGTGGTGAACACCTGAGGCTGGCTGACCCCTCTGGCTGCACTCGAACCATCTGCTGTGGTTCAGTGACGAGATGTGGGGCAGGGAGTTTCAGCAGCTTTAGCCTCTGCTGGGTTGAAGGCAGCCCTGGGTGCTGCTGGGTGCTGGCCCAGCCGGGCACAGGAGAGGCCACCCTGGTGGCTCCATGCTGCCCCCCGCTGGCACTGGGAGCCTTGAGCAGTGACTCCGGTCGGCTGCTGCCTGGCTGAGCTCCTGTGACTGCCAGGAGCCTGCTGCAGCCCTGTGCCCAGTGCCCCTGCTGGTAATAAGGCCATGGTCCTGCCAGGGATCCCTACAAGAACTTCTCTGTCCCTTTGGTGTCAGATGATTCCCAGGCTCAGGCTGAGAGTAAAGTTGATGGGGCTGCTGCCCTCTCCACAGTGGTCAGAGTGGTGAGGCAAAAGGCAGAGCCACCACCCCAACCCAGGCCTGTGCTCCTCTCCCTGATTGCCTGTGGTGCCTCCAGCAGGCAGTGAGCAGCTTTACTGAGCCCTCCAAAGGGCTGCTGGTGTCCAGCTGCAGGCAGAGCTCAGCTTCTCTAAGCATCATGTGAGAGCCACTGGCCTGGCCAGGCCTTCTCCTGGATGGTTCTTGAGGGGTGTCTGCTTTAAAGCCCTCAGTGAGTGCAGGGAAAGCAGAGACTGAGCAAAGGGCCATGGCCTTCTGCAAGGCTGCTGAGCCTCAGTGCAAGCCTTGCCTCTGCCCCTATCCTCACCCACACAGGGACATGGGGGAGGCAGCTGTAAACTCCTGCACTTAGAGCTGCAGCCCAGCCTGCCTTTTACATCTCTTGGTTAGCAAGAGAAGAGGTGCCCCCACCCACCCCAGGCTGAGACCCACATGATCACTGGAGGCACCAAGGCAGCTGCTGTGCTCCCATGGGACAGCACATCCCAGCAGGGCATGGTGAGCACCCAGGAGCTGGGCTGGCACACCTCATGCCATGGACTTCAGAGAGACCCCTCCTGATGGAGACCCTTCCCAGGGAGAGCAGCCTCAGGCCTGCTTCTGCTGGTGACCATTTCAGCTGACCAAGGAGCTGTGTGGGGTAAGAATAGCATCTGCTGCCTTGGGACACAGGCCAGCTGCCAGCTGCTCCCTGGCAGCAGCTTGTGCTGAGCTATAGAAGGCAACCTGCCCCCCCAGGAATGTCTTCAAGTGCTATTAGTGGAAGGCTGTCAGCTCCACAAGCAGGCACGACCCCACGCAGGGCTCTTGCAGGAGCAGAGCTATTTGGAGCTTAGAGCCTGAGGAGGGAGGCAGACACATGCCAGGCTGAGCCTCCTGCTGGGGGCCACCTCCAGAGCTCTCTCTGCCCTGGTCCCCTCCTCTGGGGAAGAGTCCTGGGAGGGCTGCTGGCTGCCTGGGTTGGACCTCAGAGCCCTAGAGGCAAGGGCCAGGAGGGAGCTGTGCATTTGCCCAGGACACAAGGCCAGGCCCCAGTGCCACCAGCGGTGCCCAGTGGTGCCTCTGGCCAGTCCTGCCCCGAGGCTGTGCACCAGCCCTGAGCCTTGGGCCCATGGCTCCAGCTGCAATTTCAGCCCCAGCCCTGAGAGAGAGAAGAGACCACAGGGTCTGTGGCTGCCTGCAAGAGAAACATGCAGGAGGCTGAGGGAGAGACTCTTCACTTTGCAAAGCAGAGCCTAAGGAAGGCTGTGGCCAGGGCAGGCCCAGTTCTGTCCAGGATGTGAGAGCTGCTCCTTCAGTGACTTGCCTGTCCTTTCCCACTGGTGCCCTTTGTGACACTCATCACAGCAGCTATCTCCAGGTGTCACACTTACCAGTGTGGCCAGGAGCCATCAGCCTGATCCATTCTCTTCATCCCTGCCTTCTTCTGTCTTCCCAATGCCTGGCACTGCTCCTCTCATTCCTCCTTTGTGGTGCCACATTGTGAGGCTGCCACGGTGCAGGCAGTGTAGTTGTGCCAGGGCTGTGAAATAGGATTGCAGAGCCTCAGGAGTTTGTGCTTGTAGAAGCCATTACACACAAAAGGGATGCTCATGGATGTTGAGTGTCATTTAGACCCTACCTTGCCTTACCTGAAGCTTTGGAGATGCCTGCAGCTGTGGCTACTAGTTCTCAAGCCACTCCTCAGCGGCTCCTCATTCACTCCACATCCATCTGCATCGAGAGCTCTTGCAGCTGGAGTCAGCCCCAGCAAGGGCAGAGCTGCAGCAGGGGATGTGATTGTGTCAGTTGAGATTGATGAAAGGATTTACTAATTAACTTGACAGCCTTGGTTACCACTCACCCATGCTGTGCTCCCTGTACACACAGCCCTGCAGTCCTTGAGGTTTCTCAGATAATCCTCCAAGGCTGTGGAACCTCCCTGCAAAGAAAGGACAGAAGTTGCTCAGGAGCTGAATGATGGTTCTGTGAAGCTATCAGCTCAGGCAGATGTCTGTGAGTTTGTCTCTGACGTACCTAGGCTCTGTCCAATGTCCTTCACCCAGCCCAGAGGCAAGGCTGAAGATGTTGCTACAATCCAGCTAAGATGGCTGATAACACAAATGAGACTTCACAGCAGTACTGGGCCTCTGATGTCCTGATCATGGGGCTGAATGAAGGAAAAAGTCTTTGACAGCTTCCCCCTTCCATTTTCCAGCCTCTCCTTCCAGCTTCCCAAAATTCATTGTCTGTTCAGCCTGTGTGTTGGCCAAAATGCTGGTACAGGAAGGCATGGGGGGGCACAGCCATCTGTTTTCTCCTGCTCTCCTGCCTGAGGCAATGGCACATGCAGCCTGCTGAGCAAGAGGTGACAAAGCTGACCTCTGAGCTGCTCTGCTCAGGAGCTGTATTGGTACCACAGAGTATGAGAAATGGGCCTCAAGGGACAGTCCTTCCAGCATGTGGCCCCAGGCTGTGCTCAGCATTCTGCCCATGGTGGAGAAACTAGGAGCAGGTAGTGGCACCAGCCAGGGGCATCTAGGGTAAGAGAGAATGCAGAGCTTAGGGGCACCATCAATGTGTCATAAGAGTGCTCTGTGTGCTGAAAACCACCTCTGCCAGGGACCTGCCAGGCCTTAGTGCTGCAGGGTTCTGTGACTTGTGGGAATGTACTGAGAGGCTGATGTTAGGGTTTGTGACTGCCAGGATCTTAATGCAAAGCAGGGAAAGGAGACAGGAAAGGGATCAGCCTCTCTTGCCCTTCAGCTGTGCTATCCAACAAAGTTTGGGAGGGCAGGGGCAGGGCAAGGAGCTGCTGGAGGCAGAAGAGAGGAGGCCAAACCATCAGTAGTCCCCACAGCAATGGCCAGCCTCTGAGTTTGTGAGTCCTCAATCCAGAGTCTGTGCCAGCTGCTCCCTTGCCCCAGCAGTGCAGTGTCCCAGGCTCGCTGAGAAACAAACCCCAAAGAAGACTCTGCTCACAGTGTGCATGCAGAGGACTCTACACTCTTTATTCTCTAGACACATAGAGGGGGTACAAAGACTATCACAGAAGAAAGTGCCCAAGGGGTTCACATTTTGTGCAGCCCTCAGGGCACTTTGCTGCCTCATGACAGCTTCACTCCTCCTCTTCTATCCTCCTGTGGAACTCGCGGCTCTTGGCGCGGAGCTTGTTGACCTGCGACTCTGCAATGTCAGCTCTCTCCTCGGCTTCCTCCAGCTCGTGCTGGATCTTGCGGAACTTGGAGAGGTTGACGTTAGACAGCTCCTCCTGTGCAGGGAGAGGGAGTCAGTGGGGAGGGGCCCAGGGCCAGGGCTTCACTCCTGCTGCACATCTCTCAGCATCATGGTTACAGCAATGCCAAAATTCCCACAACCTCTTTCCAAACCTCCTCAGCCTGCTGCGCCACCAGCACTGTCCAGAGGATCTCCTTACAGCTGCTGCTGTGCTAATGCCACACACAGTTCCCAACACTTGCCCCCTCATGAGGATTCTCATTCCCCCCTCAGGAGATTTGTCATTCCCCACCATGAGGCTTCCTATTCCCCCACTGATTTCATTCTCAAAGGGCAATTTCCAAGCATCTCAAAGAACCTGAAGCCTTCCATTACTGAGCTGTGGCACTTTCCAAGTTCCTTACATTCACCCCCTCAATGCCAATGCCACCCACTGGGGAGGTTTCTTACCGAGCACTCAGAGTGATACTTACAGCCTCCTCAGACTGTCTCTTGTAGGACTTCACCTTCATCTGCAGCTTGTCCACCAGATCCTGCAGCCTCAGAATATTCTTCCTGTCTTCCTCAGACTGAAGCAGAGGGCAAAGAGACAGAATTATTGCTTTATCCATGTCTTGAATTACATTGCTCATGGAGTCCATATGAAAAAGTTTGGCTTCCTGGGGTAAGAAAGCTCTGTCAGGCCAGGTGTGTCTCCTGCCTTACCTGGTAGGTCAGCTCCTTCACCCTCCTCTCGTACTTGCGCACACCCTTCACGGCTTCAGCGCTGCGCTTCTGCTCAGCATCCACCTCCCCTTCCAGCTCTCGCACCTGCAAGGACAAGCCCAACTTTGCAGCTTCCCTCACACCTCTCCAAGGGATCTCCTCACTCACACACCAATCCCAGCCCTACTACGCACTCTGGCCTCCAGCTTCTGGATTTGCTTCCTGCCTCCCTTCAGGGCCAGCTGCTCAGCCTCATCCAGACGGTGCTGCAGGTCCTTCACTGTCTGGTCCAGGTTCTTCTTCATCCTCTCCAGGTGGGCACTGGTGTCCTGCTCCTTCTTCAGCTCTTCTGCCATCATGGCGGCCTGAGTAGAGCAAAGGGTCAAAGCCATTTTGGTGCTGGAGACACTTTGGGGCAGAATCCATCCACAACCAGCACCAAAAGGAGTCCCCAACTCACATCAGTGATGGCCTTCTTGGCCTTCTCTTCAGCGTTTCTGGCTTCCTGGATGGTATCCTCCATTTCTCCCTGGATTTGGGCAATGTCTGTTTCCAGCTTCTTCTTGGTGTTGATCAAGCTGGTGTTCTGTGCAAAGAGAGAGTGCAGGACTCGTGTTGGGAGGCCTGCAATGCCAAACCTGCAGCCTCAGCCAAGTCTTTCCTCTTCAAGACTGAGACTCAAAACCTGGAATTCTTTTCAAAATATTGTTTACAAGATATTGGTGGTGGTGAGAGCTGAGCAAGGGCAGTAGGAGAGAGGCCATTCTAGACCTCTGCCCTGCCCTACCCTCTGGCATAAAACAGCCCTCTGCTTTTGTTAGGTATCAGCACAACTGCTTTGGCACCACAGCCAGACCTGGGTATGGAGCAGCTGCACACGTTCAGTGGCATCCAGAAGCTCCTGCTCAGCCACTTTCCTCGACCGTTCTGTTTGCTCCAGGGCTGCCCTTAGCTCTTCAATTTCAGCCTGCAGCAGGTTTGCTCTGCGCTCCACCATGGCCACTTGCTCCTTCAGGTCCTCCTGAGTCCTGAGAGCATCATCCAGGTGGATCTGGGTATCCTGGAAAAGAGAGACAAGAGGAATTGCAAGGAGTGAGCTTGGTGCCAGAAATGTCAGCAATGTCATTTCTCTGTCTGCAGCTTTGCTGAACAGACCTTGAGAACAGCCTGAGTGTTCCTCAGGTTCTTCTGTGCCTCTGCAGCCACTCTGTTGGCATGGCTCAGCTGGATCTCCATTTCATTCAGGTCTCCTTCCATCTTCTTCTTCAGCCTCAGGGCTTCATTCCTGCTCCTGATCTCAGCGTCCAGGCTACTCTGCAAGGACTCCACAATTCTGAGGTGGTTTCTCTTCATCTGGTCGATCTCCTCATCTTTCTCTGCTATCTTCCTGTCAATCTCAGCCTTCACCTGGTTGAGCTCAAGCTGGAGGCGCAGGATCTTCCCCTCTTCATGTTCCAGGGAGGCCTGGTGAAGGGGACACAAACATTTATAACACAGATAAAGCTCCAGCTGCTCTCCAGGTAGTTAGGAACTATCTCAGGAAAGCTCAGCTGGCTGCCATCTCCAGCCAGCCCAGAGTGGGACCAAGCATCTTTCAGCCATGCTTCTCCTTTGCTCATATGTTGAGTGCAGAAACAGTGAGGCATGTACCTCAGCTTCCTCCAGAGCAGCCTGGAGTTCAGATTTCTCCTGCTCAATCTGCTTCTTGATCTTCTCCAGCTCATGAATTGCCTTTCCTCCCTCAGCAATCTGCTCCGTCAGGTCAGAAATCTCCTCTGTGGGAGCAAAGACCAATGGCATGGTTAAGCAAGAGAGTAGCATGGGAAGGCCTCTGCCAAGCTTATGAAAAAGCCCATCCAGGATCAGAGGGCCAGGCACTTACGCTGCAAGTTCTTGTTCTCCCGCTTGAGCGTTTCCAGGTGGTCCAAGGACTCCTCATAGGCATTCTTCATCTTGAACAGCTCTGTGCTGAGAGAGCGAGACTCCTTCTGGGAGGCTTCCAGCTCAGCCTGCGTTTCCTCATACTTCTGCTTCCATTCTGCCAGGATCTGAAGAGAAATGGGATGTGAGTATGGCTGTGCTGGTCAGGAGGACATGCTCTGCCCTGGAACCCAAGGGTGGAGTCCAAAAGACCTTGTCAAAGTTCCTCTGCTTCTTGTCCAGAGCTGCACAGGCAGCATTTGATCTCTCCACATCAATCATCAGATCCTCCACTTCATTCTGCAGCCTCTGCTTTGTCTTTTCCAGAGAGGCACATTTGGCATTGACAGCTTCAACATGTTCCTCTGCCTCCTGCAGGCGCTGTGCCAGCTTCTTCCTGGGGGGGAGATAAGCACAGCTCATATTGGGGCCTAAAATGAATTCTAAGATATTCCATTTTCACCACAGTGCTGATATGCTTTGGATTATTTGGTTACCACTCTCATGGTGCAGGCTCTGTCCTCTCTATTCATCTTTCTTTCTTCTCTTAATCTTATCCCAGGTTCCAGCTCTCTCTCTGCCCCTGCACACACCACACACTGCCTTTCTCATCATTCCTTATGCTGTAACCTATTTTCCTGTTTGTTTTTTTCAGAACCCCACTCTGCACAGTACAGGGCTCTCTTTCATTTATCTCCTCCCTAAAATGCCACTAGGTTTTTCCCATTGCTATCTCAACAGACTCTTTGGATTTCTATTAAAGGCTTCTTCCACCCTACTCCTCCTTCCCCCCGTACTTGGCCTCCTCCAGCTCCTCCGTGCGCTGAATGGCGTCCGTCTCGTATTTGGTTCTCCACTGAGCCACTTCACTGTTGGCCTTGGACAGGGCTCGCTGCAGCTCCCCCTTGGCCTCCTGCTCCTCCTCATATTGTTCCCGGAGCAAGTCACAGTCGTGGCGAGCAGACTGCAGGGCGTGGGCCAGGGCGTTCTTGGCCTGGTGGTAAAAAGATAGTGATAAAGAGTAGAAATACTCTGGGAAATGTTCTCTTATTGGCAGTTGGACACTGGAATATACCCCAGAGAAAAAGTCATTCACTGGCTGCATGAAAAGAAAGAAATCAAACCAACCAACCAACAAGAACACAAACCCCCCCGGGTCTGATGTGTGGCAAAGAGCTGGGAGTCCTCCACTGGCAGGGTGCAGAGGGCATGACCTAATGGGGTGTGTTAATTGATGACCTTGTGAATTCTTGCACACTGCCCCCCAAGCCAAGTGATGTCAAATACTGTGGCATATTAAGGCATGGGCCTTTGAAAAATACTTGGGGAGTCTGGCAGTGTGGTGGGCTGAAATTAACCCCCAACAATAAATTGCCAGGCCAGCTCAGTTGAGAGCATATAAAGCTGCATTCACATGCAAAACTACAATCTAGAAATATGGAATTTAATGAATATGTACAAAATGTACAATATTTACAGTTTACAAACAACACAAGAACCCCCCTAGACAAAACCAGGGGGTTACCAACAGCTTCCCTTTCCCCCACCTTATACTTATTGGAGAATAATTTTTTTTCCTTCCATCAGCTTCTCTAGAATAGAAGTAACCAGGCTGGAAAAGACCTTTCAAATCATTGAGTCCAACCCAGCACCCAGCACCATCTAATCAACTAAACCTTGGCACCAAGTGCCTCATCCAGGCTCCTCTTAAATACCTCCAGTGATGGTGACTCCACCACCTCCCTGGGCAGTGCATTCCAATGACCAATCTCTCTTTCTGTGAAGAACTTCTTCCTAACATGCAGCCTAAACCTCCCCTGGTGCAGCTTGAGACTGTGTCCTCTTGTTATGGTGCTGTTTGCCTGGGAGAAGAGACCAACCCCCACCCTGGCTGCAACCTCCCTTGAGGGAGTTGGAGAGAGCAAGAAGGTCTCCCCTGAGCCTCCTCTTCTCCAGGCTAAGCAACCCCAGCTCCCTCAGCCTCTCCTCACAGGGCTGTGCTCCAGACCCCTCCCCAGCTTTGTTGCTCTTCTCTGGACACCTTCCAGCAGCTCAACATCTTTCCTAAACTGAGGAGCCCAGAGCTGGACACAGGACTCAAGGTGTGGCCTAACCAGTGCTGAGCACAGGGCACAATGACTTCCCTGCTCCTGCTGGCCACACTGTTCCTGATGCAGGCCAGGATGCCATTGGCCATCTTGGCCACCTGGGCACACTGCAGGCTCATGTTCAGCCTACTATCAACCAGTACCCCTAGGTCACTCTCTGCCTGGCTGCTCTCCAGCCAGCCTGACCCCAGCCTGTAGCACTGCATGGGTTTGCTGTGGCCAACATGTAGAACCTGGCACTTAGATGTGTTAAATCTCATGCCATACACGGTAAAAGAGAGAGAGAGAAGAGCAGAGAGTGGTTTGTTAGTACTTAGCCACAACAAAGAAACACAGCCAAGGCCAGCAACAGCCAAGCAAAAGCCAGACAGTATCTGCCAGAGCAAAGACACCAGAAAGAGAAAGAGTTAGTTTACTACCTAGTTTATTAATATTGTCAACCTTCCAGAACTACAGGGTCCCCCTTTGATGTGTGAGGGTATGCCAGACCATGCTCTATCCCCACAAATAAAAAAGAGACTGTGGGGTAGGCTCAGTGGACTATTGCTGGACTTAGACACATTTACAGCAGTATAATTACACCAAGCACTACTATTTCTACAAGCAGCTAAGCTGGCATTTGCAGATGGACTTGATGAGCTATTTTTTCCACTCTAATTAAAATACAAACAATAATCCATTTTAACCTTCCCTAACAAACCTATTTCTTGTGGTCCTAACCCCCTGTGCTTCAGATATGGTGTCCATCCTGCTCATGCTTCAGCACAATTTGTAGGATTAACAACTAGAGAACATAAAAGGCTTTTGCTACCCTTTCCTGAGTGGACATACCTACCCTAAGGTGCCCCAAACTCTTTGGCAATCAATGTTTGCATTTTCAATAGCCAGCTGTTTAAACATCAGCTCTCTTGCTTGGTCATTTTCAACTTGCTTCTCCAAAGTATCTTTCAGATGATCAATAAATTGCATAAAAGGCTCTTGAGGTCCCTGCTTTATGTTGTCAAATGATTGCCTTTGTTTACCAGCATCAGACACTGCTTTGATTGCTCCAATCTTATCATCCTTCATAGCAGAGTTCCAGAGCTGAACTCTGATCTTATCCCAGGTCTGGCTGGTAATAGAGGGGTAGTGTTTACTAGCCCACAAAAGCATTTTTTAAAGAGCCAAGTTGCTGATAGATTTCCCATGTTGCTTAAAGATTTTCTGAGAGGCTTCCAGGACAATTTTCTGTTCCTGAGTTAGATTATTCCCCCTCATTCTCGTTCTCAGCCACTTACCTTTCATGCAGCAAGAGGTAATTCTTGTGTGCACATCTACGTGTGTTTCCTTTCAACACCTCTTTCCCCTTCAGTTCAGCTGAGCTATGCCACTGGAGACACCAAGTCTTCCAGTGCCCGATTCAGCACACCACTCATGGCAATCTAAGGCATGGAGCCCTGAAGAATACTTGACAAGACTTGCAGAGAGCTCAAAGAGTGGCCAGGATCCGTTTGATTATGAGAATACCCTCGGCTTATATACACTTCAGCAACAGCACAAAGCAAGCCTGTTTCTAGCAGTACTTTTCCATCCTAGCAAAACAAAACTTATCTAAATAGTCACTGGTTGAGTATTTCAAAGCTACTTGCACTACTGAGCTCAACGACAGATGTTCATTATCTCAACCCCTTTCTACCTTAGCACCTCCCAAGGTTTTGTTTTACTGAACATGTCTTTATGAGTTTCTTTATCAGAGCACTGTGTTTCAGACTCAAAAGAGATCAACACTTTTTCTTCAATCCCCACAAAATACCTATTTCCTATGCAACATGAGATAGCTTCACCTTTATCTCTTCCTCTAGTTGCCGCTTCAGCTCTTCAATCTGCTGGGTGAAAGCCTGCTTCCCTCTGGACAGCTGAGAAATTAAACCATCTTTTTCCTCCACCTGGCGTGAATATTCACCTGCAAAAGTTTGTCATTATGAAAACATTTCCTCAGCCAAGAGAGATATTTAGGGGAGTCTTCTATTTCCAAGCTAGAGGTGGAAGTTCCATACCAGATTCTGTCTGCAGACGAGCTCTCTGAGCACTGAGGTCGCTGATCATGCGCTGATTCTGCTCCTCCTTTGACTTGTATTCATTCAGTTGGTCCTCCAGAGTGCGACACATTTTCTCCAGGTTTGCCTAGGTGCCAATCACAGATAACAAAATAGACTCAATACCTCAATCCTGCCTTAGTTGCCATAGGATGGGATGATGTGTCCAGAAGATAATTTCTATATCTGGGGCCTGTGAGCCCTATAGTTCTATACAGGAGACCTGGAGAATACAGCGATACTATGACCTGATAACAATTAGATAAGGGAAGACCAAACACAACAATTGCACTATCCTTGATATACTAATAAAAGTTATTGCGTACCTTGGCTTTGGAGACAGACTCCATGTTACTGGCCAGGTCGTCAATCTCCATCTTCAGCTCACTCTTCTCCTTCTCCAGCTTCTGCTTCACCCTCTGCAGGTTGTCGATCTGCTCCCCAAGCTCAGCGGTGCTGTCCGCGTGCTTCTTCCGCAGGGCGGCAGCCGTGGCCTCGTGCTGCAGCGTGGCCTCCTCCAGGTCCCGACGCATCTTCTGGAACTCTGCCTCACGCTTCTTGTTCATCTCAATCTGAGCTGATGTAGCTCCTCCTGCCTCTTCCAGGCGCTCACTGATCTCCTCCAGCTCCCGGGAGAGGTCAGCTCGATGCTTCTCTGCTTTTGCTCGAGAGGTTCGCTCAGCCTCAATTTCCTCCTCCAGCTCCTCAATGCGAGCCTGGAGAACACGAGAGACCCTTCACACCCATGGCCTTCTCCTGCCTGACCTGAGTCTAGGTGAAAGAGAGGAAGCAGCAGAGACTTGCCTGCAGCTCCTTGATCTTCTTCTGTAATTGGATACCTAGAAGCTGCTCATCCTCAATCTTGCTCTGGATCTGACTGATCTCAAAGTCTTTCCTTTGGGCAAATCAAAGACTGAATCACAAAATGATCTGGGTTGGAATGTACCTTAAAGATCATCTATTTCCAAACTCCCTGCCATGGGCAGGAACACTTTCCTCTAGACCTGGTTGATCAAGGCCTTGTCCAACCTGTCCATGAAAACCACCCTGAGCAACCTCTTCCATCATTTTAATACCCAAAGTAAAGAGACAAGTTCAGCAGCAGAGTGCTCAGCTGCCCCACAGCCTCACTTACTTCTTCAGTTTCTCCTCCAGCTGCTGCTTATCATTTTCCAGGTCCATGATGCTGTCATGAGCCAGCTTCAGGTCTCCTTCCAGTTTCCTCTTGGCTCTCTCCAGGTCCATGCGCAGTTTCTTCTCTTGCTCCAGGGACCCTTCCAGCTAAAGACAAGAAGGCCATCAGTGCTCTGCCACACAGCTCCAACTCCACACCTGTCCTCTTCTTGCTCTTTGCCTGCGTGCTTACATCATCCACTTGCTGCTCCAGCTTGGTTTTAGCTTTGGTCAGAGTGTTGACTTTGTCCTCCTCTGCCTGCAGGTCATCCAGTGTCTGCTGATGAGCCTCTTGGAGAGCTTTCTTCTCTTTTGTCAGCTTCACAATGGTCTCATCCAGGGCTGCCATCTCCTCTGTCAGATTTTTCACCTTTGAGAAGAAAGGAGCAAATGCAGATAAAAAAGATTGTTTTAAACCTGAATGGCAAACCAGAGGTCTTCCCTGTGAGAGTGACCCCTCCTGCCTCATACCTTGTTCTCAGTGGCATGCTTTTCCTTCTCCACCTTGGCCAGTGTTAACTCCAGGTCATCAATATCTTTCTTCAGCTCTGAGCATTCATCCTCCAGTTTTCTCTTCTTGGCTGTCAGCTCAGCATTGATTTCCTCCTCCTCCTCAGCCCTTTCAGTTATTTCTTTAACTTTGGCTTCCAGCTGGATTTTGTTTTTGATGAGCTGGTCACACCTCTCCTCAGCATCAGCCAAAGCATCAGCTTCCTGGTGGGAAAATTCCATGTTTAGGGATATGTGTTTTGTGGGAACATCAACATGCCTACCTTCATAGTTTACAGTTCTGGAGAGCAGTTTTGTAGTTAAAATTTAGCTTTTACCATCCCAGCAGCATGAAATGCAATCTTGAGTTGATTTTATATTGTTGGTTTTCAAACAGCCAGATGGGAAAGCTAAAAGCATATACAACCTTTTTCCATCTACATGAAGGCCTGAAAACTTACACCTTTGTGCAAGGTGTGGAATCCAATATCATCCCATAATATCAACTGGGAAAACAAAGTACAAATCTTTGGGTTTAGCCATAGGAATGTCTCCCACAGTTGCAATGTGATGAGTGATGCCTGAGCATCACAGTCATGCTCACAGCATTCCTGTGGTTTTCCTTTTTCATCCTTTCTGGAGCAACTGTCTCTGATTTAGGCTTTTGTTACCACAGCCCAGTCCCACTCAGCAGCTGGGAGCTTTGGATTTTCTCTCTCAGACCCTCATAAACTACAAAGAAAAGGAATAGCTGGAAAATTGGCCTCTAGGCTGGGGTTTTTGTGACAGATGTCCTGTGACATTTGTTGTATTGTGTATCAAGTTTCAGTCTGGCTGAACTAACACGGAAAAGATAATTTTAGAAGGGAGTGGGGGTTTTCATTTTTTTTACAATTGAAGATTCTTCAGCAAGGGGGAGCATGTGCATTTTCCTACATGCCACACAGACTGCATAGCAGTGCTTTGACGATCCACTCGATTCTCTGAATGATGTGCTTTAGAAACCACAGCATCACAGCACAACAGAGCAGCCCTGAAGAAAAGGCCTTGGTTGTGCTGGGGGAGGAGAAGCTCAACAGGAGCCAGCAGAGAGCACTTGCAGCCCAGAGAGCCAAGCACAGCCTGGGCTGCAGCAAGAGAAGTGTGGCCAGCAGGGCCAGGGACGGGATTCTGCCCCTCTGCTCCACTCTGCTGAGACCACAGCTGGAGCTCTGGGGCCAGTTCTGGAGCCTCTGTGCCAGGAAGGATCTGGAGGTGGTGGAAAGTGTCCAGGGAAGGGCCACGAGGATGAGCAGAGGTCTGGAGCTGTGCTGCTATGGACACAGCCTGAGAGTTCAGTTTGAAGAGGAAAAGGCTCCAAGGAGACCTTCTGGTGGCCTTCCGGTATCTGAAGGGGGCTACAAGAAAGCTGAGGAAGGATTTTTTGGGATAAGACTGGGGGGGATGGAGCAAAACTAGAAGTGGGGAGATTCAGATTGGATGTTAGAAAGAAGTTGTTCCCCAGGAGGGTGGTGAGAGCCTGGCACAGGTTGCCCAGGAGGTGTTTGCAGCCAGGCTGGATGTGGCTGTGAGCAACCTGCTGTAGTGTGAGGTGTCCCTGCCCATGGCAGGGGCTTGGAACTGGCTGAGCCTTGAGGTCCCTTCCAACCCTGACAATTCTGTGAGTCTAGGTACCACAAAGTTTTATGTAATGATTCTGAGAGATTTAAGAGGGTGAGGAGAAATACTAAATTCTGTTTCCTCTCAGTTAGTTCAGAATTACAACCTACAATCCAATGCTTTCTTGCTTAATCGGATAATAAGGGGAGGAACAAAATTTCCTTTTAACTTGTCTTAAGAATTCCTAATCCTGTGTGTCTAAGAACAGGCATGTGGAATTTTGGAGAGGCAGGAAAAAATTACCAGAAGGACAAACATGATCCTAATAAATTATTTTTTTCCTGAGGGAGAGTTGGTTTAGACTGGATCTTAGGAAGAAGTTCTTCAGTACAAGGGTGGTGAGACTCTGGAACAGGTTGCCCAAGAAGATTGTGGATGCCTCCTCCCTGGGGGTGTTCAAGGCCAGGTTGGATGAGGCCTTGAGCAGCTGAGTCTCGTTGAGAGGTGTCCCTGCCCATGGTGGGGAGGTTGGAGGAGATCATCTCTGAGGTCCCTTCAAACCTGAGCCATTCTGTGACTGCTCTGATGTGGTTTAACTGAATGTAAATGAAAGAGACCTCAGCATATGCAATGGAACTCTCTCACCTTGCGTTATCCTGAGCACAGCCTCCCGACAGTTGTATTGAAGCTAGTAGTATTTTTAAGAGCATCACTTAATGACCTGCAGTTGAATTGGATTAAATTGTGCTTTCTGTGTATCTTTTGAAAGTGTATTAACTGTCAAGCTGATAGTCATAGCTCTAGTAGGGTGATGCACACAGGTGGTACTCACAGCCTGCACTTGCAGCTGCAGGTCGTTTTTCTCCTGCACCAGTTTCACCATTTTCTCCTCCAGCTCCTTCCTCTTGGCCTCAGACTTTGCAAGCTCTTCCTTGGTTTTCTCAAACTCTTGCTTCATGTTGGCCATCTCCTTCTCAGACTCTGCACTCTTCAGCAAGGGCTTGATCTTGAAGAAGAGCTTCATCCAGGGCCAGTGCTTGACGTTCATGAATGCACGGATGTTGTACTGGATGCAGTAGATGGACTCCCTGAGAGGTAAGTCAGATTAATTGTTAAATATTTAGACCATGAGCATGTGGTGAGACCAATACAGTGAAGCTAACTTGAAGCAATGTCTACCTTCTCTCCACCATTCTCTGGTACTCCACTCTTGCCAGGAAGCCTCTGCACCTGGCCTGTGTGCGGGTGATGAGCTGTGCCAGCTTCTCATCTCTCATCTCTTCCAAGAGGCCTATCATGCCAGCTTTGAAGAACACCTTGGGTAAGAACATGAAAATAGGTGCAGTGTATCTGTTTGCTGCTCAGCATAGCTGAATACATTGCACCCCATGGCAGATCAGGTGGGAGGTTAAGCAAAAGAGCAAAAGCACAAGGAATGTGTGCAGTGATGGACCCACTTTTATGTCTCCAAGCTTGCAGTCACCTGCAGTTGAGGCAGAAGAACAGCCAGACATTTTGCCTTGGTTTCTATTAACCCTTGCTTCTTTTGTTCTACACCTTTGTCTTAAATAAGGAACCCATAACTTACCCTTAATTAAATCATCCTAGGGCAAACAATGTTTGTTTTATTCAGGTGTCACAGCAGTAAGTACTTAGCTGATTTCTTTCATATACATTGGTTAATCATTTCCTGTACTGTCTGGAGAATCTGAGTACCATTCTCAGCCATGCAAACCAGCACGCAGTACTTGAAACAAGCAGTTCTCATACCTTGGTGTGACCAAATTTGTACTGGGTGTGGTCAATATCAATGGACCCAAGAAGCTTCTCACAAGCCTTCTTGCTGTCAATGAACTGTCCCTCTGGGATGGCACTGGCGTTCAGCACTTTGTATCTGGGGGATAAAACAGAAAGGCTTTCATTGGACTCAATGACATTAAGGGTATTCTCCAGATAAGGGGACTCTATGATTCTATGACTATACAGGGATCTGATGTTGAGAGCAATTGGCTGATGCACTGCAGGGAAGAGCCTAAGAACTGCTAGTTAGTTAGTTGGCAGTGCTGCTAAACAGAAACATCAGAGAAGGCTCCAGCCACCAGAGACCAAAAATTGCACAAGCTACACGAGATCACAGGATCACAGGATGTTAAGGGTTGGAAGGGACCTCTGGAGATCTTTTAGTCCAACCCCCTGACAGAGCAGGACCACAGAATCTAGTCCAGGTGGCACAGGAACACATCTAGTAGGGGAGAGAAGTCTGACCTCTGTTTGAAGTCAGCATAGAGGACTCTGTTGGGGAATCCCTTCCTGCAGATGCGGATCCCTTCCAGCACGCCGTTACAGCGCAGCTGGTGCAGCACCAGCTCATGCTCCATGGCACCTGGCAATTCAGAGCACAGACAGATGTAAATACTCTGGAACACAGGCTGGAAGAACTGCACCACACTGAGAACCCTCTGTATGTGAGTCTCTTACCAGGTGTTTTTGTTTCATTTGGAATGATGCAGCGCACAAAATGTGGGTGAGTGCTCCTTAGATTGGTCATCAGCTTGTTCAGGTTCTCCTGGAAGGGTCATTAACAGAAGTTTTTATTAGTGAATGTAATTTCCACTGTGAGCAGCAAGCCTTCTGAAGCTACCAGACCAAAACTAGCTTACAGAATCTTGACCTCAGGCCCCCTGCTCCCGTTTTTCTGGGTTTCCACAGATCTTCACTGTTACTAGCTTGATGCATAAAGCTCTTCTAATTAATCTGTAGGAGATACTGTACTCTTAAATCTACAACTGTAATGCATTTCAATGACTCCAGTGGAATGCCTTCATCAGATCTTATATTCATCTTCCATTGGCTGTACCTAGAGAGATAAGCTGGCACCCCAGGAGACAGTTTGAGCTATATTACAGAGTGCATTTAAGATGGGGCACTTGAGGAGCACCACACAGAGCTCTCCTGGTTTCCCCACTGAAAGCAAAAGGAAGAGATGACAAACTCAGCCTGTCATGGCTGAGTTTTATCTGTCTAGACTACATGTGTGCCATGTAAGGTGAGCATAAAGCCAGGTGAATCCCAGCCTTGGCTTGCAATTAACATCTGTATACTTATTTATAAACAAGTGCTGCCTATGATTATTGGAGGGAAGCAGCTGCCTTCAGAGGACACCCTGCAAGACAGAGATTAAGCTGCCAAAACATGAAGATGTCTAAACACCAATGTGTCTGCACAGAAGGGAGAGTGGAAGGAAGTCTGAAAACGTAAGAGAAATGCAACCCACATGCAGCAAATTGTCTTTCTGCTATAACATTGCCTCTTCAGGCCTTTGGACAGAGACTTATGGCACTGGTTTGGAATGTCACATGCTAGCAATAATTGCCCGCTTGCAAGGCCGAGGTACTGCAGGCGCAACTCTATTTCTTGCCCTGCTTCAGAGCACTGGCTGGAGGCTGTCAGGTGATAAGGAATCATATGACAGCAGATGTGTAGAAGAAACTAGGCTGTGACAGGGAGTCCTAAATGAAGGGTGAATATGCCAAGACTTAAGTATTTCTCCTGGCAAAAGTATATGGAACAGCCAGCAGCAGCACCTGGTTATGACAAAGAACTGCCAAGCATCTGACACCTTAAAAATCCCTAGTCCAAGGAGTGGTGATAGTTCAGCTAGAAGAGATTGATCCCTGAACCATGGAGAAAACTAGAGAGCAAACAGTTCATGCTCCAGACCAGTTGGCAGAATGCTGTTAAAGGTCAATAAAGGATGCGGGAGCCAGAGATGGGCATCAGAAGGAAATCTGGCACAGGTTAGATCTATCTCAGAGGTTTTCTGTATGACATTCTTCCATCTAGAACATCCTCCTGGGACAAGGGGTCCAACAGAAATGTTGTGCATTCAGTAGAATGAAGCATAATTAGATCACTGTGGATTTATCTGTGGCAAACTATGGACCAACAACTTCACAGTCTTTTAACACAACCAAGCCAGGAAAAGAGAAGACATTTGAAATGGTGACCTTGCTCCCCAGCTCAGGAAGAAATACTGAACTCTACTGTACCCGGAAAAGAGCAGAGACAGTCTGGAAGGAAGAACCCTTCTTCTTGGCACCCTTCTTGCCAGAAGTAGCCTCTGCAAAATTGAAAATAAACAGAACAGGGGTTAGATTTTTTTATTTTGCCTTTTATGATTCCTTTTGGAAGTTGTACAGCAAGGAGAATAGGGGAGGCATAGAACCAACCTGCATCTGCTCCACCATAGTTGGCAAAGAGCAAGGCCAGTGTCTTCAGGGATGATTTCTGGTACAACCCAATGACAGTTTCGTTCAAAGGGTCCTTGTTCTTCTCCAGCCAGCCAGTGATGTTGTAGTCCACAGTGCCAGCATAGTGCACCAGGGAGAAGTGAGCCTCAACCTTGCCTTTGGTAGGTTTGGGCTTCTGGAAGTTGCTGGACTTGCCCAGATGCTGGTCATAGAGCTTGTTCTTGAAAGAGGTGTCAGTTGCCTTGGGGAACATGCACTCCTCTTCCAGGATGGAGAAGATGCCCATGGGCTGGGAAAATGCAGAAAGGAGACTTTGTAATTTCCTTTTCAGGGCAGTAATGATTTTCACTGAGGCAGATACAGCTGAGAGACATATCAGAATTCATTATTATTCAATTACATTTTCAGCTAGAAAGTGAGATTAAACATGCTGATAGCTACTTTTTTAAACACCAAATAAATAATAAAGGTTAATGGAAATCTAGTTATTTTTTATTGAGAATGTGCTTTGTAAGATCAGAGCACTACCTTCTTATCCAGAGACTTTCAATGTGTTGTGTTAGCCAAACTGAACATGAGCCAGCACACAGCCTTGCAGCAAAGGCAGCCAACTCATCCTGAGCTGCACTAGGAGTGTTGCCAGGAGCACAAAGGGTCTGATCCTCCCCCTTTTCTCAGATCTACTGTGTCCAGTTCTTGGCTCCTCAGTAGGAGCGAGACATGGACATTGTGGAGTGAGGCCAGTGACAGGCCCCAAAGGTATTGAAATGAGTGGAACAGACAAGGAGAAGCCAAGGGAGCTGGGAAGAGAGAAGGATCTGGGGGTTCTTATCTATTTAACTGGAGTGGATAAAGAAGACAGAGCTAGAGGCTTCTCAGTGGTGTCCAGTGACAGGACAAGTTGGAACGTGCATGAAATGTCATTTAAACCAAAGGAAAAAAACCCTTCTTTACTGTAAGGCTGGGCAAAAGTTAGAACAGGTTCCTCAAACTATCTGTGGAGTCTCTACCCCTGTGGACATTCAAAATCCGACTGGGTGTGATTCTGAGCAACCTGCTTTAGTTGAACCTCCTTGCCCAGAGAGGGTAGAGCAAGCAGTCTACAGTGCTGCCTTCAAATGTCAGCACTTTTGTGATGCTGTGATTCCAGCATCCTGTGGTTCTACCACCTGACCATCCTGCCACCCACTGTGCTTGCAACCCATGTGCAGAGCAGCCACTCTCTTGTTGTCAGTGTGGCTGCAGGCACAGGTCAGTGTGACTGGGTGCTGCCAGTCATGCATGGCCATCTTCTCTGCTACTTCTGCAAAGATGCAGCTCCTCTGCTGTACAAACCCAAGTCTTTTAGAGAAGAAAGGTGTGGAGGACACACTGACATGGAAACTGACTCTGTACTGGAGGAACACTCTCACACGGAGCTGAACAATCTTTTGGCACTTGCAATCAGCAGAGACTTGCTGCCACAAAGATGTGTGGAGTCTTCTCCATGTCTCATTTGATAAGAAAAAGAAAACCCACCCAGCAATGCACATTGAACAGCAAAAGCTGCGTGGTGGGACTTGGACATAGAAATAAAAGTTCCCTTTGAAAAATGAGACCAAGGAATTATAGAATTTTCAGGCATGAAATGCACCTGAACAGGAAGATACCTTCTCAATGAGCTCAATGCAGGCAGCCAGGTCCATCCCAAAGTCAATGAATGTCCACTCAATGCCTTCCTTCTTGTACTCCTCCTGCTCCAGCACGAACATGTGGTGGTTGAAGAACTGTTGCAGTTTCTCATTGGTGAAGTTGATGCACAGCTGCTCAAAGCTGTTGAACTGCAAATCAAATAAGAAAGGCTCGTGTCTGCAAGATGCAGCAAGAGTTACAGAACAGTAAAGCAGCTGTCATGGCTTGGCTGTCAAATGTGTTCATTTCCTCAGACTGTCTATGTGATACAGCAGAGAAATGACTCAAAGTAATCATCCACAGGAATATTGGGGTTTTTTCATCAATAAAAGTGTGAAGAGAAAATCTCTTCCCTGTATAATCTGAGACCAAATTACAAGAAGAATGAAAACCCACCAAATTTAGGCTTATCTAGATAGGTATTTGTTATGCTGTCTTGATCATTTAAACCAAGGAATCTTTTCTGATTGAATCATTCTCTACTTTTGAGTTTGCACATCTTGAAGTAAGAGAGTTCCTTTGGAAGGTCATTTTTTCACTTGTGCCCAAAAATACAAAGGCATAAAGCTGCAAGTAACTGTGTGATGATGTTACATCCCCTTTTAAAAGATGGCTGAGAGGGATTATAGTGTTCAGCTGTTACTTCCAAATAACTTTTACAAACTCCTCGTGCCTTACATCAAAGATCTCAAAGCCAGCAATGTCCAGCACACCAATGAAGTACTGCCTGGGCTGCTTGGTGTCCAGCTGCTGGTTGATGCGAACAACCATCCAGAGGAACATCCTCTCATAGACAGCCTTTGCCAGGGCACCAACTGCATTGTGCACCTGTAAGGAAAAGAAATGCCTGGAGTTAGCACATAGGGCAGAGTCAGAAGGATTTTAGTTCAAAACTGGCTTGAGATTACCATATGTTCATTACCTGCTGTGCAGTTTGACCTTTGGTCACATATTCATTCCCGACCTTGACTCGGGGGTAGCAGAGGGCCTTGAGCATGTCAGCTGAATTCAGACCCATAAGGTAGGCAGCCTTGTCAGCCACTGAGACCACAGATGAATAAAGGAAGAACTTAGTGTCACAAAAACTTTGAATTTTGGAGTACTCCCTACAGGCTGCAGGGTTCAGGTTTCTGGCCTTTGAAAGCTTTTGGTTGACTCTTACAGAGGGAATCTCAGTAACATCGGAGCCATCATTGTCCATGCAGAGCTTTTCTGAAGTAATTGCTATTCTATAACCTCCATGCAGAAAGTAGCAATGTGCTCAGAACCCCCCTGGCACAAAACTGAAAGCTGCAGCTCCCCAGTCTGAGTGTTTGTGGTACACTCCTATCTCAGGAGGTACTGATCTGCATTCAGGTGATCATAACCACCCAATATTTAGGGAACAGAGAGAGGCTGTCTCAGAGAGACTCAGAGTCTACAACCCTTTCTGAACTTTGGTTTCTGGGTTCTCACTGGGTTTCATCTCTTATCTACAGTATTTCCAGCCTGTCCTTTAAGAGGAGCCGCTGCTCAGAGAGCTGGAGACGTGGGTTGTAAATCCTGCTCTAACAAAGGGGAGAGATCAAATACACCTCACACCAGAGTTCCCTGAGCATCTGAACATGGTCCCCCTCATCCTGTTAGAGCTGAGACACTAGGTTGCTTCACAGTTGCAAGCCATGTTCCAACAAAGCTGTGATGGAAAATGATAAAGGAAACCCATCCATGCTGCTGACTTCCTGGAAGTGTACCAAGGACACTTTGAACTATCAATTGTTAATAGGTAGAACAATCCTGAGATAAGGAACTTCATGTGGTGATAAGAGGACAAGGGAGAGGATTTTTTTCTGTCTTACTGCTTTTCTTGAGAACCTAACATCCAAGAAAGAACAACCTTAGCTGTCTGTCACATCCATAGTGGCTTACAGCAGGGTTAATGATTGACTTTGCTGATACCTTCTGTGCCCTCAGGCTCTGCCTGCTCCTCTCTTGGTTTCTGCTTGAACTTCAGGTTCCCGTAGTGCATGACAGCCCCTGTCAGCTTGTAGATGGCTGTCTTCTCATCAGGAGTGAAGCCCAGGATGTCAATGGCACTCTGGTAACACAGTCAGAAAAGTGAAACATTTGCATATTACACAATGTATGACCTGTGCCCATTGACCTGTATTGGGAGTGACTTACATCTGTAGCCATCAGCTCCTCCTTGTCATCAATGCTGGGAACAGTGATCTCACCTTGACTCACAAAAGGAAAGTCATATGGGTTGGTGGTGATGAGGAGCATTTCTGAAAACAAAGGGATTCATGGGTTAAATGTCATTGGTTCTGTAATGCACTTTAGTGTTGCTCAGTGATCTTCCAAGATGTTCAGTGATGTCTCCTACCAATCAGCTCTGGCTTCTTGTTGGAGGTAACCTGGTAGAAGATGTGGTAGCTTCTTTCTGCCTTCAGCTGGAAAGTGACTCTGGACTTCTCCAGCAAATCTGACAAAGATGGCAGAAAGAGTTAGGCACAAGAACACAGGGGCCCCACTGCATGAGTGGGAACTTGGTAAGAAGCGTGATGAGGTCTGGGGAATCTCTCACAGGTTTCAATGTCAGCAGAAGCCAGTTTGCCTGTAGCTCCAAAGTGGATTCTGATGAATTTGCCCTGTTAAGGAGAAGCACCAGCATCTCAGCCTGGCTGCCTTTCATCACCATGTGCCTATGTGAGAATGCCACTAGCCCATGACTACTGCTCTGCTGAGCAACAACTCACAAAGCGAGAGGAGTTGTCGTTCCTCACGGTCTTGGCGTTGCCAAAGGCCTCCAGCAGGGGATTGGCGCTGATGATTTGATCCTCAAGCGTGCCCTGCAGGATGGTCATTAGTGGAGGTTATCCTTTCCCAAGGTCATGTTAGGAACAGATAATGCATGGATTCAAGCTAATATCTGCTAATTAACCATTTGATCTGCAGTCACTCATGCAGGGTGATCATTATTCAAGGACATATTGAGTGGTCAGGCTGTTGTTCCTGACTCACCTGCATTTTCCCAGGCTCCTCCTTCTTCTTGTCCCCACTGGCTGCAATTGTTGCAAAGTACTGGATGACACGCTTGGTGTTCACAGTCTTGCCTGCACCGGATTCTCCACTGCCCAAGCAAAGGGAGAAGCAGAGAGCCTGGGGTCAGGCAGGAGGTCCCCTGGCACCAGGCAGCCCTGCAGGGACCCGAGCAGGGAGGGTACCTACGTGATGAGGATGGACTGGTTCTCCCGATCTGTGAGAGGCAGAGTGAAAGACACTGTTAGCAGTTGTCCTGTGTAATGCTAAGCTGAACAAGAAGTAAAGCTGTAAATGGAAGCTGGGGATTCTTCAGCAAGTACAGGAGCAGTAATTCAAGTAGTGCAGGACTACCTGATTCCCTTCCAGAACACAGAATCATAAAATCATAGAGTAGTTTGGGTTGGAAAAGTTCTTTAAGATCAACCACTCTTAACTCTGCCAAGGCTGGCGGTAAACCATGTCTCTCAGCACCACATCTCTGTCTTTTAAACACCTCCAGGGATGGGGATTCAACCACCTCTCTGGGGATGAGATTTTGTGCTTGAGAACTCAGTCATAGAAAGTACAAACTCAAATGGATGCACAGAGCTTCCAGAGCCACATAGTCCTCACACAAGCTCTATGCCCACCTGCCCTTCACACAGTTCTCAGCAAGAAATCCAACCCAGCTGCCTACCTATGTGCAAGCAGAGGTTATATGGAACTGGAATTCCTGTCCCCTCAGTGCAAAATGTCACAGTCAGATAATGTTTGTGCAGTGCAGAGTGTAGGGTTTCATACAATTAAGTGCAAACGAGACACAGTGCTGAGCCCAGGCAAGCTTCTGGGTCAGTTTCACTGCAAATTAATTCCTGCATAACTCAATCAGTTTCTCAGACAAACATCTCAGTGATGTTTGTAGCTGGCTTGTCACATGCTCCAGGGAGATCATGAGGTTTCTGGGTTTAGATTGCTGTGAGGGATGTCAAGGACTCACCAGTCAGCATGAACTGATAGGCATTGTCAGAGATGGAGAAGATGTGTGGAGGAGCCTCCTGGCGCTTCTTGCCTCGGTAGGCCAACACCACCTCCGGGTTGTACACCGGCAGCCACTTGTAGGGGTTGACAGTGACACAGAAGAGACCCGAGTAGGTCTGTGGGGAAGGGAGACAGCAGGTTGGCTTCCCCTCAGCCTGGCACAGCAGATGCTGCTGGCACCCAAAGGCAGACTGCTGCTGCTACTTACGTAGATCATCCAGGCTGCATAACGCTCTTTGAGGTTGTACAGCACCGCGGGTTCGTGCAGGTGGGTCATCATGGCCATGTCCTCGATCTTATCGTACTTGGGAGGGTTCATGGGGAAGATTTGATCATCCTTCACAGTCAGGGTCTGTCAGAGGAAGAAGGAGATGCATGTATGTCAGATAAGAGTTGAGGCTGGGAATCAAATGGTGTCCTTCAGCTTTGTTGTTCACTCACCTCTCCAGCTTCAGTCTTGACGGTGACCTTCCCTCCGTCCTTGCTCTGGACTGTCCCTTTCACAAAGGATTCTTTAGGATGAGCCACGAAGACAGATGTCTTGGCATCAAAGGGCTTGTTCTGGGCTGCAATTCTCTCCTTCTCTGACTTGCGAAGGTAGGGAGCAGCCTCCCCAAACACAGCCATCTCGGCATCTCCGGAGGCCATGGCTGCACCTCACAGAAGGTACGACAGGAGAGGACTCTAATAGAGAGGAACAACAGGGCACTGGGTATCGACATCTGGTCTGTAAGGCTGGGGGGGGAAAATCTACCCTGTGCCTTGGGTTCCTCCATAATCTGAGTATTGAAGCATCTAACATGAGCTACCTAGCAACTTGAGGTCACCTTGGAAAGCAAGAGCTGTTCATTGAGGGACTCCAGGTCTTCAAACGTTTCAGTGAGTAACTTTTAATGACCTTTTAGAACTGTGGGTTTGGTGTTATAAGAATGGTAAGTCCATAAGAACAGAGTGAATGTGCTGATCAAGGTTCACTAAGAGATGGGTGTTAGGAACAGAAGCAGAGGTAGGACATCTTGTTACAGGGAGGAACAGAGAGGAAACCTTTCTGAGAAGCTGTAGGTTAGGTGACCTACAGTCTTGGAAAACATTGCACCTGTGAGCAGAGAGGCAGTGGGAAAGCAATGAATTTTGCCAGTGAAGTTTTCCACTGGAAGCAAAGGTCCTGCCCTTTGTGACCTTTTCCTACCCTGCCATATTTTCTTTTGCTGTATGCAAAGAGCATTTCAGTCCTGACTTGGGTGATATAAAACACAAGCACTGAAACTGGAGTGGCCAAATCTGTTTTAAGATCCCAAATAAATATTTACTGGGAAAGCAAAAAAACAAACAAAAACCCATCTAGGAACAGGTGAGCTCTCAACATTCATTTAAAAAGAAGGAAAAAAAGAGAGCATTCCTTCAGAAGTCTTATTAAAGCTGTAGGCAGCTGGATTTAACCAACTCCCTTTGAAAGTTCTCTAGCTGCATTACTAAAATCTGCTCCCCCTTCATTCAGGAGCTGATAAGTGGGGTGGGTTGGTTTGGTCTCTTTTTTGCCTGGAGAGAGAAAATGGGTCTCTAAGAGAGCTCTGGCATTTGACAGAGGTGGTTGGAGGTCTGTGTGCTCAGGTCTTTCATTCATTCATACATTCTCCAGGAGAATGCAGGGTTTTGTCCTTATTCCTTCTGGGCTCCTCTTGGTCCAGTTCTCCTGGTGCCACAGCTGAGATGGGAAGCCAGCACTCCTCACTCCATTAGGTCAGCTAAGCATCAGTGAAGAGTTTCCCCATGGGGATTTTCTGGTCTGCCCTCAGTAGTCAGAGACTTCAAGCACAGACACTGGAAAACCTTGAGCACCCCACCGGCTTCTACTGTAATCGCACTAGGTTTCAATATAGGGTGAGATAGTGACCATTCCAGGAATCCCACCCAGAAGGATGTCTCTCAGAATTAGTAAATTGGGCTCTTACCTCTTGTGACACCAGGTGGGTGGCTTGCAGGCCGGCAGCTGCTCAATCCTGTAACAGAAATGGCAATTCCTTACTTGCTGCTGCACAGAAATCCACAGAGAAAACGTGCAGGTGCCCTCGAAGCAGATTTAAAAGCTGAGCTGAGACACTGAGTGTCCTCCTGGAACCGAGCATTGGAGGCACAGGAGTGCTGGGGCACAAGGAGCAGCATCCTCTTCCCACGAGCCTGCAGACCCCCGGCACTTACCTTGGAGCTTCCCCTGGGGACAGGGCAGCCCCGCGGCAGGGCCCTTTTATACGCTGCCCCCTGCAGATGCTCCAGATGCCTGCTCTTTCTTCGGGCAAAACATTTCTGGCAAACCTTCTTTGGCAAAGCATTGTCTGGCAAACTAAGGGCATAATTGTCATTTGACATGGCCAGATATAATTAGAAAATTTTGATGTCTTACTGACTATATGAATACATCTCCTATAAACAATCTGACAAGGGTGTTAAGGAGGGAATCTGGACTAGTCGAGGCACTTGGAGAACTTGGATGCAGGACTTATGGATTCTATTGCTGGCTTTCCCACCGACTCACTCTATGACCCAGGGAGGATTGCTTGGTATGTCTCTGCTGCAGCTGTCCCAGCTGTACAATAGATAAACCAGGATGTTAGAGGATAAATCTGCATTATTAAAGGCTTTGGGAAGTTGTGATTGTAAAATCCTGAAAGCAGAAGTGCAGATGGGTAACAGCTGGCAGGGGCTGGGGGCACAGCCAAACACCCCAGCAGCGAGAGGCTGGGCTGCAGCAGGGTGCCTCAGCCGCTGCTCTCAGAGGGATGCGAGGCAGCTCGAGGGCTGTCAGGAAGAATGCAGGCACAGGTGCACACAGGGAGCCAGCCAAGGGCTTGGGAGCTGCTGTGCACCTCAGACTGCACATGGGAGATCCTGCAGGAAAGGTCACTGTGAGCCCATGCAGCTCCTTGCTCTACAGGAGAGCTTACACCTCCTGATGCATCTGATGCTCCCTTCTTTTGCGGGCAACTTCTAAGCTTATGCAAATGTCCCCATGCCTATAACCCCAGGAAAGGGAACTCTGAGCTAGGAATGGCCTCAAAGAGGTTGATGAGCTTTTTTTTCCTACCTACAACTGATAGAAAACTGATAATCAGTCACACCTAAACACAGGGTTGTACATAGGCACAAAGACATCACCTACACATGGGACAGCAATGTGCCCTTGTGGCCAAGAGAGCCAATGGTGTCCTGGGGTCCAGCAAGAAAAGTGTGGCCAGCAGGGCTAGGGAGGTTCTCATCTACACTGCCTGCTGAGACTACACCTGCAATGCTGTGTCCAGGTTTGGGCTCCCCAGTTCAAGAGAGACAGAGACCTGCTGGAGAGAGTCCAAGGGAGAGCCATGAGATTGAGTAGGGGATTTGAGCATCTCCCCTGTGAAGAGAGACTGAGAGCCCTGGGGCTGTTTAGTCTGGAGAAGAGAAGGCTGAGACAAGGTCTGATCAATGTCTATCAATATCTGAGGGGTGGGGGTCAAGGGGAGGGGGCCTCAGTGGTGCACACCAATGACCCAAGGAGCAATGGATACAAACTCCTCAACATGAGGAGAAACTTCTTTACAGTGAGGGTGCCAGAGGCCTGGAGCAGGCTGCCCAGAGAGGTTGTGGAGTCTCCTTCTCTGGAGCCTTTCCAACCCCACCTGGATGCATTCCTGTGCAGACTGCCCTGGGTGATGCTGCTCTGGCAGGGGGTTGGACTGGATGAGCTCTGGAGCTCCCTTCCAAGCTCTAATGTTCCATGATTCAGCACACAGTCCCACATGCACTGCACCCAATGCATCCTCAGTCCAGCACTTCCATCACAAATATCTTGCACACAGACCCATTGGCACAGCTCCAGGATGCCCAGAGACATCCCTGGGGGGGCAGGTATCCCTCCATAATGCTGACAGAGATGAAATTCCCAATTTACAGGGTTCAGACAGAGAGAATGTGAGCTGCTCCAAATCCTGTCATAGTTGAACACATTCTTCCTCTTCTCATAGGCGTTTTGGTTGTTAAAAGAGCTCAGTGGGTAATGTGTGGATGGATGGTGCATGGATTTGATGCCAGCAGCCACCACTAGCCAATGTCCTGGGCTTGTGAAGCCCATTCCAAGCAGGGCTGCAGCACAGCAGCTCCCAATTTGTTGGAGCCCAAACCCAGAGCTCACTGCTGGGCTCCATGCACAGGGCATGGGGTGGCTGCTGGAAACACCTGAACCCTGCCCAGGAGAAGCCCAGAGCCAGCCAGTGGGAAATGGTGTCCATAGAGGCACACTTGAAGTACTTCCTCTCTGGAGGGGCTCTAGCAGCTCAGTCCCCAGGGTGCTGGGATGCCTTGTGGTGTCCAGCAGCTCAGTGGCTGTCAGTCCAGGCTGAAGAAGGGACAGACAGTCTAGGGTTTAGAAGACCTTGCAATAAGAACAAGGGATGAGTGAGGTCTCTCCCAGGACATAAGAGCTGGGAGTTTTGTCCCCTGAGGTTTGGAACTGAAACCTCTTTGACTTGCCAGTGGTCAAAGACAAAATCCTCCTTCTCAGCAGAGCTCTTGTGGGCTTTTCTGTTGTGCAGGATGTGGACCCAGGAGCAAGGTATGTGGCCACGCAGCTCTGGGTGTGCAGTCAGCCTAGGGGAGGTCTAGTTTGAAAGGGAGGTGGTCAGTAAGTGTCTCCAGGTGTGAACAGGCACTCAGTAGTGCATCAGCAGATCCCCATAAGCCAGCACCAGAAACCTCAAGCCTGTTTTTGAATGTGGTCTGAACAAGGGTTGTGAAGCACTTCACAGCAGCAAAGGAGGGGCTTTCTGGGGGGTAAGTTTCTCCAAGGGGGAGACTTCACAACAGCTCCAGGAAATGTGCCAGTGCTTGGTTACCCTCACAGTGAAAAAGTTTTTGCTGATTTTCAGAGGGAGGCTCCTGTGTGTCAGTTTGTCTCTTGTGGTGTCCCTGGGCAGCACTGAAAAGAGCCTGGCTGCATCCTGCCTCAGGTCCTTACACACTTTGAGGAGGTGTTTATAAACAACAGGGCACCGTGCAACTCAGGTCCCAGACCACAGCTTTTAAAGCTATTTCCATTACCATTTCCACATCCAGGGATGTGGTGGAGGTTCCATCCCTGGAGACATTCAAGGTCAAACTTGATGGGGCCCTGAGCAACCTGATCCAGTTAAAGTTGTCACTGCAGGGGGCTTGCACAAGATGACTTTCGAGGGTCCCTTTCAACCTGATGCCTTCTGTAATTCAATGAATCTCCTCCCTGGATTCCTTTGGACCACACCATCTGGTTTGGCATTGCAATGAGCTCCTCCCCAGGCTGCTGCTCAGCCTGGACTTACCCACAGACTGCAGTCCCTTAGGAGTGTACCTGCTCCAAATGGAGCCTTAAAGGAGGTTGTGGAGAGGCTGCTGCTGGTCTCTTCTCACAAGTAATTAGTGATAGAATAAGAGGGAATGGCCTCAAGCTGTCAAGGGCAGGTTTATGCTGGACAGTAGAATGCTGCCCAGGGAGGTGGTGGAGTCCCCAAGCCCAGGTGTGTTTCAGGGTGGTTTGGATGTGGTGCTTGGGGCTCTGGTGTAGAGGTGACCCTTGCAGAGTAGGGTTTTGGGTTGGACTTGGTGATCCTGAGGGTCTGTTCCAACCTGCATGTCTCTGTGATTCTTATCCACAAGCCACAGTCTCTCCAGGGGTGTCCCTGCTGTAGCCTTACAGCCACAGCCACTTTGAGGTGCACCTGTTCCAGTGTGGCCTTATCCATGGACCACAGAGATCCACCTGCTTGAACGTGGCTGCAGCCACAGACTCTTCAGAAGTAAACCTGCTCCAACATGGCCTGCAGTCCCTTCAGGGGCATGCCTGCTCTGCCCTGGGCTTTTGGTGCTTTGAGGTGCTCCAGCATAACCTCATGCACAGCCACTGATGCTTTGAGCTGTACCTGCTGCAGCACAGACAAATCCACAGCCACTGATGCTTTGAGCTGTACCTGCTGCAGCACAGACAAATCCACAGCCACTGATGCTTTGAGCTGTACCTGCTGCAGCACAGACAAATCCATAGAATAGAATAGAATAGAATAGAATAGAATAGAATAGAATAGAATAGAATAGAATAGAATAGAATAGAATAGACCAAACCAGGTTGGAAGAGACCTTCAAGATCATCATGTCCAACCTACCACCCAACACCACCTAATCAACTAACCCATGGCACCAAGCACCCCGTCAAGTCTCCTCCTGAACACCTCCAGTGACGGCGACTCCACCACCTCCCCGGGCAGCCCATTCCAATGGGCAATCACTCTCTCTGTGTAAAACTTCCTCCTGACCTCCAGCCTGAACTTCCCCTGGCGCAGCCTGAGACTGTGTCCTCTTGTTCTGGTACTGGCTGCCTGGGGGAAGAGACCAACCTCTGCCTGTTTACAACCCCCCTTCAGGTAGTTGTAGAGAGCAATAAGGTCACCCCTGAGTCTCCTCTTCTCCAGGCTAAGCAGCCCCAGCTCCCTCAGCCTCTCCTCACAGGGCTGTGCTCCAAGCCCCTCACCAACTTCATTGCCCTTCTCTGGACTCGTTCCAGCAAGTCAACCTCCTTCCTAAACTGAGTGGCCCAGAACTGGACACAGTACTCGAGGTGTGGCCTAACCAGTGCAGTGTACAGGGGCAGAATGACCTCCCTGCTCCTGCTGGCCACACTGTTCCTGATGCAGGCCAGGATGCCATTGGCCCTCTTGGCTGCCTGGGCACACTGCAGGCTCATGTTCAGCCTACCATCAACCAGCACCCCCAGGTCCCTCTCTGCCTGGCTGCTCTCCAGCCACTCTGACCCCAGCCTGTAGCACTGCATGGGGTTGTTGTGGCCAATATGCAGAACCTGGCACTTGGATGTGTTCAGTCTCATGCCGTTGGACTCTGCCCATCTGTCCAGCCTGTCGAGGTCTCTCTGCAGAGCCTCTCTACCCTCCAGCAGATCAACTCCTGCCCCCAGCTTGGTGTCATCAGCAAATTTACTGATGATGAACTCAATGCCCTCATCCAGATCATCAATAAAGATGTTAAAGAGGATGGGGCCCAGCACTGATCCCTGGGGGACTCCACTATTGACTGGCTGCCAGCTGGCTGTGGCACCATTCACCACCACTCTCTGGGCTCAGCCTCCAGCCAGTTCCTAACCCAGCGCAGTGTGCTCCTGTCCAAGCCATGGGCTGACAGCTTGGCCAGGAGTTTGCTATGGGGGACGGTGTCAAAGACCTTGCTGAAGTCCAGGTAAACTACATCCACAGGCCTCTGATGCTTTGAGCTGTACCTGCTGCAGCATGGACAAATCCACAGCCACTGATGCTTTGAGCTGTACCTGCTGCAGCATGGACAAATCCACAGCCACTGATGCTTTGAGCTGTACCTGCTGCAGCATGGACAAATCCACAGCCACTGATGCTTTGAGCTGTACCTTCTCCAGTGTGGATTTATCCTTGGGTCCCTTCAGAGGTGCACCTGCTGCAGCACAGCCATCACCATGGGCAGAGACACTTCAGCCCCATGTTTAACTTGCTGTCTACCAGGGCCCCCAGGACTGTTTCTGGAAAAGGACCTTCCATGCAGTTAGCACCCAGCACATAGTGGTGCAGGGACTGCTCCTGCCCAGGTACAGGGCCCTGCACTTCCTGTGCACCAGACCCCCCTTAGTGAATGAGGGAAGGGCTTGGGGGTGTTTGTTACCTGGACTTCAGAAAGCCTCATAGCATCCTCCTGGAGAAACTGGCTGCTCATGGCTCAGATGAGTGGGTACTTGGCTGGGTGAAAAACTGGCTGATGGCCAGGCCCAAAAAGTGGTGGGGATGGAGTGAAATCCAGTTGGCAGCTGGTCAGCAGTGGTGTTCCCCAGGGCTCAGCACTGGGCCCAGTTCTGTTTCATATCTTTATCACTGATCTGGACAGGGAGATCAAAGCACCCTCAGGAAGGTTGCAGATGACACTCATTTGGGTGGCAGTGTTGATCTGCTGCTGGGCAGGAAGGCTCTGCAGAAGGATCTGGCCAGGCTGGAGCCATGGCTGAGCTCAGTAGGATGAGGTTTGACAAAGCCAAGGGCTGGGTCCTACCCTTGGGGCACAACAACCTCATGAAGGCTCCAGGCTAGGGGCAGAGGGGCTGGAAAGTACCTGGCGGAAAAGGACCTTGTGGTGATGGTTAACAGCAGCTGGAGAGGAGCCAGAAGTGCCCGGGTGGGCAAGAAGGGCAGCAGCAGCCTGGCCTGGAGCAGCAATGCTGTGGGAGCAGTGAGGCCACAGCTTGAGTGTTGGGTTCAGTTTTGGGCCTCTCACTCCAAGAAGGACATTGAGGAGCTGGAGCAGGTCAAGAGAAGGGCAACAAAGCTGGGGAGAGGTCTGGAGAACAGGGCTGGGGAGGAGCAGCTGAGGGAGCTGGGGGTGTTTAGTGTGGAGCAGAGGAGGCTGAGGGAGTCCACATTGCTGTCTACAGCTCCCTGAGAGGAGGCTGGAGCCAGGTGGGGGTTGGGCTCTGCTACCTAGCCTCAGGTGATAGAAGGAAAGGAAATGGCCTGAAATTGTGCCAGGGTGTGGAGGGCTGCAGGGCTGCATCAAATGCTGCAGGAGGTCCCACTTTGGCTGAAGGGTTCTGTGGGCATATCCCACTGCAGTGTGAATATACAGGCTGGCTTGAGTCCAGAGAAGAAGCTGCTCTTTCTGTGCAGCCCTAATGTGAATGTCTGTGTCCATTAGGAGTACTGACCTCTGGCTACATGAACAGCTCTCTATTAGCACCTCAGTACCTCTGTAAACCCCATAATGGGACTCTGGGTTTGTGGGATTTGCCTAGTATCTTGGAGTGGAATGCCTGGAAGGTGCTTGGCATCAACCATTCAGGATCCAGAGGATTACTGAAATCTAGCAAAATGCCCCAGAATATTGCCTGTGGAGATGTGGTCCTCACACCAAGAACAATCTGCACCCTGAGCTCAGCTAAAACTGCTGCACTTCACATTAACTGATAGTGCCCCCAGCATGGAGCAGCGTGTGGAGAAGACACAGCTGCCTGCTCTCTCTTCTGTCTGCTGCACTCTAGTACAGAAATAATCCTGGTGGCTCAGACCAGCCTGACCAAATGCAGCATGAAACAGCCCAGGGCCATGCAAACTGAGCCAAGGCTATTCTAGCCACTAGGAACCAGCAGCAGGAGAAGTCTATCACAGAATGAGCATCAGAGGTTGGAAGGGACCTCCAGAGCTCCTCCAGTCCAACCCCCTGCCAGGGCAGCATCACCCAGGCACTAGCCTGCACAGGAATGCATCCAGGTGGGGTTGGAAAGTCTCACTAAAAAGAGCTTGGACCCTCCCCTTGACACCCACCCCTCAGATATTGATAGGCATTGATCAGATCCCTCTCAGTCTTTCAGACCATCAGAAAATATAGTGTTAAAGCACTGACTGCTTTCTCTTGAAAGCTCTGGATCCAGATCCATTTCCTTTTGCATTAGCTAATTAAAACATGAGGACCAAGACCTTCTCACTCAGTGTCTTCAGGAGAATACCTCTTGGAGGCAGTGAGGAGCTCAAGCACTGGCAGCTGTGTGGTGAGCACAGGTGGTGCTCAGTGAATGTCTGTGGGGTGACACCTGGCAACTGGACTGAGTCAGTGGAGGCTGGAAGAAGAGGCAGGAGAAATGCCAAACAGGTTGAGAGAATAACCCAGAGCACACTGTGTTAGCGTAAGACGTAACATGACATGACAGGAAAACTGAAGTGTTTGGCCAGCTGGCCTAAGCATTGCTGAAAGGGGCTCAAGGGCACTGGGCTTCTGCTTTGGGCTTGTTCTGGTTTCCAGAGCTCCTGGGTCACCCCCTGGTATCCACCACTGCTCTGGCACTGGCACGGTGGCTTCCCACAAAACTTCTTTAATCTGAAGCTCCACTGCAGTTTGCCTGTGCAGAGCCCAGTAAATCACATCAGGGCAGGCTTTGCCCTGTTTGCTGTGTCCAGGCATGGCCAAGAAGAAAGCTGTCCAGGAAAGGACCTGTTGCAAGTGCAAATGGCACAGCGCAGAAAGAGCAATCAGACATTCCCTGCCAGTTGGTCATTTTCTGTCAACCCTGTTTCCATCTCTACAGGGCTGGACTCCACTGGGACCAGCAGCAATCCACAGCAGAATTAAAAGAAGAGGACTGAGAGCCATCTCTGGATGTGGACTGCTCGGCACAGCGCTGGGGTGTGGGCAGGGCACACTTTCCCCGTGGAGGAGAAGGATTCATCTGCGTTCAAAATAGATCCTTCAGGAGACAGAGGTCTGGCAGCTGCCTCCCTTTCTGGCTGCCCATGAGATGTGTGTTTCCTCCTCCTAATACCTGTGGTTAGCTGAGAAGGCAGGGGTGAGGAGGTGCTTTGTAGCTAGGCAGCAGAGCCAGACTGGAGAGGAGAAATGGCAGTGCCCACAGGCTGTGGGATCCTCCCTCTCATCTGTGCTCAGGGCCAGCAGGCTCAGCAGCTGCAAATGTGAGAAGGCATCTCCATGGCAGGAGGCTCTGCTGTAGGGAAGCTGCAATCCAGTGTCCCCAAAGCTCTCAGCCTGGGCACTGCTCTCAGGCTCTCTGCTCCTCTAGCCAGACCTGCCCTGGCAGAGAGAGGCCCCTGTGCTCCTGTGGGTGTGACGATGAGCATGCTCACTGCAAGCAGGATGGAAGGAGTGCTCGTGGAGTTAGGAGTGTGCTCAGCTGGCTGCAGGAAGCTGTTAGCCCTTTTGCTTGGCACTGCAGGGTACTCATTTGAAACAGCTCGTTCAGTTTTAAGCTCCCCAGCTCAAAGGGGATGCCAGCTGACAGAAGAGGGTCCAGCAGGAGGCCAGCACGATGGGAAAGGATCTAGAAAACTTGTTCTGTGAAGGGAGCTTGGGGGCATGTGAACAGAGAAAGGGGCTCCAGTACATGAGGGGCAGCTACAATGTGCTGAGCTGAGTGGCAGACTGTAACAAGGGACAGTGACCACAGACTGTTCCTTGGAAGTCTCCAGTTAGACATCAGCAGAAGTGGCACAGGCTCCCCCAGAGAGGTTGTGGAGCCTCTGTCCAAAATCCTGACTGATCCAAGCCATCCCTGATCTGCCCAACATCCACAACAGATCTGCCCAGAGTGGCAGGCTGAGCTGAAGAGCCTCAGGTGTTCCTTCACAGCAGCATTTGTGTGGCTTTCATGCAGAGATTCCCTTCATCTACCCAAAGCAGACAATTGCTCTAAGCTAAGCACAGAAGGGATCTGCAGCTCCATATGTTGTGCTAAGCAACAGACTGTAATGGTTTAATACAAGAGCTAACCTGGCTGCTTCCCCAACACACAAGTGAGGGAGAAGTGACACAAACAACTTGGGGTTGAGATAAAGAGACAAGAAAAGAGTTTAGTGTGACATAAGATACCATAATCACATTGCATAATTACCTTAGCTAGTACTCTAATTACTCCAATAATACAGTGCATGATTACCTTAGCTGAGCCTGTTTGCAGGAAAAGCAGGAAAAGTGAAATGCAGGGGGGAAATAAAACCAGCATAAAGAGACCCAGCAGCTACCCAGCTGCCACTCCTCTTGCTGCCATCCCTGTGGAAAAGAGCCAGAACCCAACAACCCAGAAGCAGCAACTGGAACACGAGCCTCCCATGCAGCAATCTGAACATCAAGTCCCACTGTTCTCTGCTCCAGGCAGCACTTTCATTTCTGAAGCTGGCCTGCCTGCAGCATGCTGTGGGTAACAGCAGCAGAGGCAGCTCACCCATGGCACAGACATCTTCCTGGAGTCCTGAAAGGCAGCTCATCTGGAGGGGACTCTTGGGCTTGAATCTGCCTTCCCACTGCATCCTTGGAGACAGTTTGTCCCTTACCAACTCTCATCTCCTGCATCTCCTTCAGAATGCCACTTTCTCAAGAATGTCATCTGGAAATGTCCTCAGCAGAGGTAGGCTTCAGCATCTTTCAGTCCTTGAAGAACAGCAGCGAGGTGCAGGCAGAGTCACAATGGCAAGCAGGGAGGTCAGGGAAGTGTGGAGCTCACCACGGCAGCAGTGCATCACATCATGCCTGGGGTTTATTTAGAATAGAATAAACCAAACCAGGTTGGAAGAGACCTTCAAGATCATCGTGTCCAACCCATCAACCAATCCAACCCACCCAAACAGCTAACCCATGGCACCCCATCAAGTCTCCTTCTGAACACCTCCAATGACGGCAACTCCACCACCTCCCCGGGCAGCCCATTCCAATGGGCAATCACTCTCTCTGTGTAGAACTTCTTCCTAACATCCAACCTGAACCTCCCCTGGCGCAGCCTGAGACTGTGTCCTCTTGTTCTGGTACTGGCTGCCTGGGAGAAGAGACCATCATCTGCCTGTCTACAACCTCCCTTCAGGTAGTTGTAGAGAGCAATAAGGTCACCCCTGAGTCTCCTCCAGGCTGAGCAACCCCAGCTCCCTCAGCCTCTCCTCACAGGGCTGTGTTCCAAGCCCCTCACCATCTTCGTTGCCCTTCTCTGGACTCGTTCCAGCAAGTCAACCTCCTTCCTAAACTGAGGAGCCCAGAACTGGACGCAGGACTCGAGGTGCAGCCTAATCAGTGCAGTGTACAGGGGCAGAATGACCTCCCTGCTCCTGCTGGCCACACTGTTCCTGATGCAGGCCAGGATGCCATTGGCCCTCTTGGCTGCCTGGGCACACTGCAGGCTCATGTTCATCCTACCATCAACCAGTACCCCCAGGTCCCTCTCTGCCTGGCTGCTCTCAGCCACTCTGACCCCAGCCTGTAGCACTGCCTGGGGTTGTTGTGGCCAATGTGCAGAACCTGGCACTTGGATGTGTTCAATCTCATGCCCTTGGATTCTGCCCATCTGTCCAGCCTGTCCAGGTCTCTCTGCAGAGCCTCTCTGCCCTCCAGCAGATCAACTCCTGCCCCCAGCTTGGTGTTGTCAGCAAATTTACTGATGATGGACTCAATGCCCTCATCCAGATCATCAGTGAAGATATTAAAGAGCACAGGGCCCAGCACTGATCCCTGGGGCACACCACTGGTGCCTGGCTGCCAGCTGGATGTGGCACCATTCACCACCACTCTCTGGGCTCAGCCTCCAGGCAGTTCCTAACCCAATGCAGTGTGCTCCCATCCAAGCCATGAGCTGACAGCTTGGCCAGCAGTTTGCTATGGGGGATGGTGTCAAAGGCCTTGCTGAGGTCCAGGTAGACTACATCCACAGGCCTCCCCACATCCACCAGGCAGTCACCTGATCATAGAAGGAGATCAGGTTGGTCAGGCAGGACCTGCCCTTCCTAAATCCATGCTGGCTGGGCCTGATCCCTTGGCCACCCTGTAAGTGCTGTTTATAGGGAGCAAGGCAGATGCTCTTCACCCCCTCCCAAAGGAGTAAAGAAAATGCTCCCAGCAGGATTGGAGAGCATTGGAAATGTCAGTGGAATTACTCTTCACACTAAATACAGCAGCACCAAAACATGCACAGGGACCCAAGGGCTCATATTCAGCCCAGCTCTCCAGTCTGGCCTTCACAAGCCTCACCAGGCCACCACCTTCCCAAAACCTTCCCCCAGACCAGGCCAAAACCCAGGCCTCAAGTGCTTCCCTCCCCTCCCCACCCCATGCCTCCCTGCCCCCCAAACCAGGCCTGAATGAGGCAATAGGGAAAGAAATCCACTTGGGATCCCCACTGCCCTGCAAAGCCCAGAGAAGGCAGCAGGCGATGGGAAGGGAGCAGGGAGGGCAGAAAAGGGGCTGAACAGCTTGTGCTGTGCCCTTATAAAGGGGAGATGCAGGCATTCTGAGAATGAAACAACACAGAGTACACTTTCCAGTCCACCCCTGGACCTCTCTGGTACTTGGAGAACTTTCAACTCCAGGGTTTAAGACATCCCAGTTTCTTAAACCCTCAAAACATCAGAACGAAGTTCCATGAGGTGAGGAGCAACAGGGCAGGCAGAGGGGGCAGGAAGCTCCTCCTGTCCTGGCAGGCTGGGCACACTCACAGTGGTACTGCTGTGCCTGTAAACATTTCCCCAGGTACAGGGATTTAGGGATGTGGTAAAAGCTTTTTTCATTGTGAGTCACTGGGTACCATTTGCTAGTGCCGAGGGCCAGGGCTGGGCTGGCCACCAGGCAAGTGCCAGAGGCTCTGCCCAAAGGGAAGAGAAAGGGAAGCAGGGAGAGAGACTGATGGGGTGGGAAAGAAACTAATCCAACTGGGATGGGAAGAGCAATGCCAGGGGACAGAGACACAGAGACACAAAGCAGTGTGGAACCCAACCCCTAATGGCACCACTGGCACCACTGCTGCTGGGGGCAGGCAAGGGCAAATCCCAGCCTGGACTCAGCAGCAGATGGGAAGCAGATCCAGGAGCTAGGTTCTGGCAGTGGATTGAGGATCCCAGGGATGGGGCTGGAAGGCAGAAGGGACAGAGTCCTGCTGGGACAGCAGGCAGGGAAGAAGAGGCTTGGCCCTGGGGATCCCTCAGCTTGCTCCTGAGGAAGCCATCCATGGGCTGCACTCCCTTGGGGGGCAGCTGAGGGTGCCCTGTGCTGTCTGCTCCTCCCCACAGGAGCCACCTCTGCCTTCCTGCCCCCAAGGTGTGGCACAAGCTGTGGCAGTGCTCTTGGTGCGGCCAGGAGCAAGTCCAAGGCAGAGGCTCTCTGCAGCCCAGCCCTTGGCAGGAGCTGTCCCCATCAGCTGCTCCCTGCTAGCAGCAGCCCCTGGCTGTGCCAAGCTGCCCTGAAGTGCAGAAAGAGCCTCAGTGAGCAGAGCCTGAGCTGGGCAGGGACAGCTCTGGGCAGGAGGGGCTCTGCTCCAGCTCACACCAGGACAGTCAAAAAGTCCCTGTGTGATGCAGTGCACAGAAGCTAACAGCACCTCTGTGAGCTGTTTCTGACCATTAACACAGCACAGTAGAAGTCTGCAGGATGTCTCTGCTGGCTGCAGGGAGTTGGAGCTTCGAAGGTTTGTTCCATCCTAAACCCTTCTATGGTTCTGCATTGTTCTGTGGCTGGCAGTGCTGGGTGAGACCAGGGGAGCAGATGGACTCTTACACTTGAGACATTTCTCACCATCCCAAACCCCCCAGATTCCCACTCCCTGCACGATGTCCCTGCCATGTGCTGAAGCCTTCTAGAGCACAAACCACTTCAAGTTGGTGAAAAATGTCTGCCTGGCTGTGCTGCAGCTCTGAGCACACAGCAGAGCCCAGGGGAGAGGAAGTTATGGCAGTTAATTACTGGTGATTACTCCACCCTGCTTCAACCTTCAAGCTTGCCTGGTGGGCCATTCTCCAGACCCTCACAAAACACTGCACCTATCCCATCACACAGGGATTAGAGACATCTCTTCAGTGTCTGTGTAGTCACCAATGCTCAGTGTGCTCCCAGCTGTCTCTGAGCACTCTGTCCCACAGTGACAGGCCTGGGGACAAGCAGCTTCCTTGGACATGCCTCTGAAGTTAGGTTCCTCACATTTATAATGCCCAAATACGACCTGGTGTTGAGAAATGCAAAGATGTTTCTCCATCTGCTGCAGGAATTAGGCTTAAAGTCTCCAGAGGAAGAGCATCCTGCAGGCCAGCAGCATGGAAGAAGCTGAGAGCACAGCAGACCCCCTCAGCACAAACACCCACTGCACACACTTTCCTTCTCCCTGACAAGCCTCCCTCAGACAGGTGACACAGCAGCAGGATGCTCCCTGGTTAGAGACAGTCTGATGCTGTCTCCCTGTCTCATCCCTGCTCCCTGTTAGCTGACAAGCAGCACCTGAGCAAAGGGAGCTTCAGGCACCTCGATGCCAGGCACTGGGAGCAGCCTGCTCCTGCAGAGGGAGGTGGGAGAGGCTGAGCTTGAGCAGGTGGGTGTAGGGAGATCACTGACTGCCCAGGCTTGCAGCTGGAGGGATGGGCAGGGAAAAGTCATGGCTGTGCTTCCTGGGAGCAGGCCTTTAGCATTGCTCCACTGTGCCTTCCAGGGTGGCAACCTGGTCTTGCAGAGCAATTGCAGAGGCAAAGCCATTCTGCTGTGATCTTTATGTGATCATTATTCCTTGCTCCTCAACACTGCTGATGGGAGAGTTGGGGCTGGAGAAGAGAAGGCTCCAGGGAGACCTCAGAACAGCCTTCCAGGACCTGAGGGGACTCCAGGAGAGCTGGGCAGGGACTTTGGACAAGGACTGGGAGTGCCAGGATGAGGAACAATGGCTTTGAGCTGGGAGAGGGGAGACTGAGAGTGGAGATGAGGAAGAAATTGTTGAGAGTGAGGGTGGGAAGAGCCTGGCACAGGCTGCCCAGGGAGGCTGTGGCTGTGCCCTGCCTGGAGGTGTTCAGGACTAGGCTGGATGAGGCCTTGAGCAAGCTGTGCTGGTGGGAGGTGTCCCTGCCCATGGCAGGGGGTTGGAGCTGGATGATTTTGAAGGTCCCTTCCAACCCAAACCAGTCTCTGATTCTAGGACTGCAGCAGGCTTTTCTTAAACAGTAGGGGTTTATTTTATTCCTTTCCTTCCCTTTCCCCAGGCCTTCAGAGAATTTTGCTCCCACATAATCTGTTTTTGCAGCCCATTTGAAAGGCTGGGAAATGGCAACTGTGCCTGCATGTGCTGGCTGAAAACAAGGAGGATCTGCAAGGCCTGCTGAGCTGGGAGAAAGCCTGGGCAGGCAAAAGCATCCTGCAGAGATCCCTCATAAATCTGAGAACAAGCAGAGGGCTGCACCAGCCTAGAGCCAGGCCCAGCTTGGGATGCTGTACATGAGTATGCTGATGCTTGGTGACAACCCAGTGTCACTTGGTCCATACTGTTCAGGGTATTTTGTCAGTACAGCATCTCCCAGCTGCTTTGTTCCCTTCCCACAGTGAGAGGTCACACTCTGGATACTTTCTCTCTCTGGTGCTCCCAGCAGTTTTGTCCCCTGTCTCAGCACCCTTCACAGAATCAACCAGGTTGGAAGAGACCTCCAAGATCATCAAGTCCAACTGACAGCTAAGCTCCAGTCACTAGTGGTGTGCCCCAAGGATCAGTGCTGGGCCCTGTGCTCTTTAACATCTTCATTGATGATCTGGAGGAGGGCATTGAGTCCATCATCAGTAAATTTGCTGATGATACCAAGCTGGGGGCAGGAGTTGATCTGCTGGAGGGTAGAGAGGCTCTGCAGAGGGACCTCGACAGGCTGGACAGATGGGCAGAGTCCAAGGGCAGGAGATTGAACACATCCAAGTGCCAGGTTCTGCACATTGGCCACAACAACCCCAGGCAGAGCTACAGGCTGGGGTCAGAGTGGCTGAGAGCAGCCAGGCAGAGAGGGACCTGGGGGTGCTGGTTGATGGCAGGCTGAACATGAGCCTGCAGTGTGCCCAGGCAGCCAAGAGGGCCAATGGCATCCTGGCCTGCATCAGGAACAGTGTGGCCAGCAGGAGCAGGGAGGTCATTCTGCCCCTGTACACTGCACTGGTTAGGCCACACCTCGAGTCCTGTGTCCAGTTCTGGGCTCCTCAGTTTAGGAAGGAGGTTGACTTGCTGGAACGAGTCCAGAGGAGGACAACAAAGTTGGTGAGGGGCTTGGAACACAGCCCTGTGAGGAGAGGCTGAGGGAGCTGGGGTTGCTTAGCCTGGAGAAGAGGAGACTCAGGGGTGACCTTATTGCTCTCTACAACTACCTGAAGGGAGGTTGTAGACAGGCAGATGATGGTCTCTTCTCCCAGGCAGCCAGCACCAGAACAAGAGGACACAGTCTCAGGCTGTGCCAGGGGAGGTTCAGGTTGGATGTTAGGAAGAAGTTCTACACAGAGAGAGTGATTGCCCATTGGAATGGGCTGCCCGGGGAGGTGGTGGAGTCACCGTCATCGGAGGTGTTCAGGAGGAGACTTGATGGGGTGCTTGGTGCCATGGGTTAGTTGTTTGGGTGGGTTGGATTGGTTGATGGGTTGGACACGATGATCTTGAAGGTCTCTTCCAACCTGGTTTGGTTTATTCTAATAAAGTTTATTCTAACCAGACCATGGCAAGGGCCTCATCCAAGCTCTTTTTAAACACCTCCAGGGATGGTGACTCCACCACCTCCCTGGGCAGCACATCCCAATGGCCAATTACTCTTTCTGAGAAGAACTTTCTCCTCACCTCCAGCCTAAACCTCCCCTGGCACAGCTTGAGACTGTGTCCTCTTGTTCTGGTGCTGGGGGCCTGGCAGAAGAGACCAACCCCCACCTGGCTCCAACCTCCCTTCAGGGAGTTGTAGAGAGCAAGAAGGTCTCCTCTGAGCCTCCTCTTCTCCAGGCTAAGCAATCCCAGCTCCCTCAGCCTCTCCTCACAGGGCTGTGCTCCAGACCCCTCCCCAGCTTTGTTGCTCTTCTCTGTACAGGTTTGAGCATGTTCCTAACTGCCTGAGCCAGACCCACAGCCAGCAGGTGGTTTGTGGGCCTGGTGCAATGATTTCTGGTTTGTTCCCAGTTGATCCAGATAACTTCTGACACTCTTTGCATTTGTGGCCACCACTGTGCACTGATTTGATGTTTGGAGGCAACAGTTCACCATTGTGGTAACCTCCCTAGCTGCTAACCCTGGTCCTCCTTTCAGAGTCTGAGTTTCTGTAGGGTTCAGTCTGTGTATGGCTCAGTCATTGCATGGTCAGGGAAGTTGGTGCTCTGTCTCATCTGCCTGAGGGGTTTTGCAACGATTGCCTTACAGGACAGCATCCTTCCTCGTGGTTCCCAACAGAAGAGGAGTGAGGAGGCTCTGGAGCAGCCCAGCCCAGCCAGCAGAGCAGTGGGGACAGACCCAGCAGCAAACTCTAATCTGGGGGTGAAGAGCCCTTTGATGAGTACCAGAGCTGTGCTGCTACTCACACTCCTCACGTTCCCAGCACATAGCAGCAGAAGGGCTGGCCGAGGATGTGACATTCAGGATGTCCTTCTTGTCACCCAGCAGCAGCTGAGGAGCTCCTGTTACAGAGCAGGGCAGTGGGGTGGGCAGGCTAAGACACCTCCGGGTAAGACAAAGAAAAGAGAGAGCACATGGAAAAGGGGGAGGGAAGGGGAGGAAAGTCAGGATTAGCTGCATAATATTAGCACTGGCAGCAACTGCACCCTAAAGAGAGCAATGAGGTGATACCTTCCCAGGCTGCCACTCATCTGAGACCCAGGCACCAATGCCACTTCTGGGAGATCCCAGAGCTGTAAATGGAAATATGCTGCTGGGGATTCTGTGTCCACCTCGTTCACTTTAAGCATCAGACTCCTCAAGGTTAAGACAGCCCTCTGGACTACCACAGAGCGTTCTGAGTGCCAGTGTCACTGCAGGGAAGGGAAGGTACCAGCAGGGCACAGCAGGAGTTCCCAGGCACGTTTTCTGAACTAACTTTTGCAGAAAAGTTCCTTTTCCTCAGTAGTTTCTGGTGGCAGACAGATTGCCTTGGTGGCAGACAGATTGCCTTGGTGGCCAGACTAAGTTGTAGCCAGGAGGGGGTTGGTCTCTTCTCCCAGGCTCCCAGCACCAGAACAAGAGGACACAGTCTCAAGCTGGGCCAGGGGAGGTTTAGGCTGCATGTTAGGAAGAAGTTCTTCCCAGCAAGAGAGATTGGCCATTGGGATGTGCTGCCCAGGGAGGTGGTGGAGTCCCCATCCCTGGAGGGGTTTAAGAAGAGACTGGACGAGGCATTTGGTGCCATGGTCTGGTTGATTAGATGGTCTTGGGTGATAGGTTGGACTTGATGAGCTCAAAGGTCTTTTCCAACCTGGTTAATTCTATTCTATTCTATTCTATTCTATTCTATTCTATTCTATTCTATTCTATTCTATTCTATTCTATTCTAACAGCTCTCTGCATCCACCTGAGATGCCAAGAGAAAGGTGCAAGTGCCTGCTCCTCCTGAAGGACAAATCAGTTGTATAAGGCAGAACAGCTCCAGCAGAAGACAGTGACAGCAAGGTGCTGCCAGCCTGCCTGTTGTGTGCCTCAAACACAGCCATGGCCTGAGAAAATGTGTCCTAAATCTGCTGCAGCTGCAGAGGCAGTGCCAGCCCAACCTCTCTGGGCTTCACCTCTCTGGGCTCTGATCCCAAAGCCTTCCCGTGTGCTCAGGTGCAGCTCCCAGCAGCACCACGCTGACACAGGGACTGTGCTCTCTCCCGGGGTTGGGAGGAGGCAGGGTCTGTAAGACCACAGTATTGAGACCCCAACAGCAAGGCTCAAAGGATTCTTCCTCCTCTGGGGCTCCTGACAGGAGCTGACAGTGTGAGCTGTTGAATTTGGTTTTGCTGATGAAGGAGAATGTTCTCAGCCACCTGCTCTATTAGTACTGGAACACAGCATCTGAGAGCAGGAGACCCCTGGCCATGCATGTGGGGCAGCAGCTCTATATGAACCCATCAGCTGAAGCTATTTAAAACTCTCCCTCTGAGATGTTCATTTATGGCCACTGTGGTCTGATGTTTTCCTTAAGACCTTTGCACAAGTCCTTATCAGGTGGCAGGCAGCCTCCTTGCACAGATAGAGTGTCAGTGCAAGACGATCCTCATTCTCCAGGGAGCAGTGACCAATTCATCTTCCTCACAGTGTCCCACTTTAATCCTGATAATCCAGCAGGCTCTACAGCAGTGCCTGGCAGTGAGGACTTTTCAGTTTCTGTCCCCTCTGGGTACATCCTCCCCTGGCTCAGAACCACTCTTTGCTCTTTTCCCCACTACATGCCTGCTCCCTCCTCCCAGCACAAGCAGGAGCAGCCAGCACCACCCAGGGACAATTAGCTTCTGCTCCCATCTCCTCCTCCACTTCCAAACTGGTTGTGGCTTTTATTGGAAGATTCCTCAAAAAACCTGAGCATGGCTGGCAGCCAGAGGCAGGGCTCACACCAAGGAACAAGCTCTGTCACTGTGGGGTGGGACAGCAGCAGCAGATCAAAACCTGAGCCACGCTGCACCAATCACACCCCTGCCAGGGACACCCAGAGCTCCTGGGGAGCAGGATGGGGCAGCTGAGGTGTGGCCGTGTTTGAGGGCTTCCAGACTCCCATCTGGGGCCTGTCAGTAGCCCCTGAAGTCTCCAGCCCTCTGGAAAGTCTGGCTGCCCACTCCCAACACACTGTGTGCCACTGGCCTTGGCACACTGCTGGCCTGAGGATGCTTCCCTTGCAGTGCAGCCAGACCCTGCCAGCACAGCAGTGTGCATGGGTGAGGAGCCATGGGCCACGTGCAGCAGCAATGGAACAAGAGCTCACTCTCCAGGTTAAATGCATTGAATTGTCTCTTCAAAAATCAAGCTTTATAAAGCCCTCTGGAGCAGGCCATGAGGCACACTGACATTGGCACACTGTCATTGCAGTGCATTTCTCCCAACCCCCAAAACTGGCACTGAGTTGGCATCTCTTCCACCTCCACATGCTCTACCATTTTATCCCTCATCCCTTTTCCTCACAAACATCCCTATCGCTTTCCTCCTCCCAGACTCCTCCCTGCACTCCCCAGCACGATTTCAGCCCCTCCTCAGCACTGTGGTCACTCTCCCTTCCACCCTCACCCACCAGCAACAGTTACATGAAGGTGAGTTCAGCTGCTCACACCACAGAGCACACTTGTGCCCCAGCTCTGTGTCTGCTCTGACAATGGTCACAGGCTGCCTCTGCTCCAGCTGACTGAGAGAGGGGACATGGCTGGCTGAAGCACTGCTGCTCCTGGAACAAGATTAGAGCAAGTCCCTCCTCTGATTCCCTCAGCAAGGAAGGGATTCATGCACTGGGGTCTCTGCTGGTCGGCACAAAAGGGTTTTCAGGCCCTCAGGCATTGTTTTAGTTTCTTGGTTAGCAAGAGAAGAGGTGCCCCCACCCACCCCAGGCTGAGACCCACATGATCACTGGAGGCACCAAGGCAGCTGCTGTGCTCCCATGGGACAGCACATCCCAGCAGGGCATGGTGAGCACCCAGGAGCTGGGCTGGCACACCGCATGCCATGGACTTCAAAGAGAGCCCTCCTGATGGAGACCCTTCCCAGGGAGAGCAGCCTCAGGCCTGCTTCTGCTGGTGACCATTTCAGCTGAGCAAGGAGATGTGTGGGGTAAGAATAGCATCTGCTGCCTTGGGACACAGGCCAGCTGCCAGCTGCTCCCTGGCAGCAGCTTGTGCTGAGCTATAGAAGGCAACCTGCCCCCCCAGGAATGTCTTCAAGTGCTATTAGTGGAAGGCTGTCAGCTCCACAAGCAGGCACGACCCCACGCAGGGCTCTTGCAGGAGCAGAGCTATTTGGAGCTTAGAGCCTGAGGAGGGAGGCAGACACATGCCAGGCTGAGCCTCCTGCTGGGGGCCACCTCCAGAGCTCTCTGTGCCCTGGTCCCCTCCTCTGGGGAAGAGTCTTGGGAGGGCTGCTGGCTGCCTGGGTTGGACCTCAGAGCCCTAGAGGCAGGGGCCAGGAGGGAGCTGTGCATTTGCCCAGGACACAAGGCCAGGCCCCAGTGCCACCAGCGGTGCCCAGTGGTGCCTCTGGCCAGTCCTGCCCCGAGGCTGTGCACCAGCCCTGAGCCTTGGGCCCATGGCTCCAGCTGCAATTTCAGCCCCAGCCCTGAGAGAGAGAAGAGACCACAGGGTCTGTGGCTGCCTGCAAGAGAAACACAAACCCTTTGCGCCTCTCACCACCTGAAGATCTTTACCTCTGTGTGGTTCTTTGGCTCCTTTTCCTCATCCTGGCCATCCCAAATCCTCCATTTATTCCCATGCCTTTGACATCCTTTTTCTCCCTGTGCTATGGATCTCTTTCCTTCCATCTTCTTTTCCTGTCTCATTCACTTTTTATTTGTTTCATTTTCAGTCACTCATGGAACTCTGCTCTGGGCACTGTGGCAGTGTTAGGCTGTGCCCTTAAGAAAAGGACAGCTGCAGAATTCTCTGGCTGAATCTTTAGCTGTAAAAAGGAAAACCAATAGAATTCTAAACGAATTTCAGTGGTAGATCAGTAGAAAGCAGCTTTAAGAACTTACAGTGTGTCCTCAGCTCTGCCTTTCTGTTCTAGGCTGGAGTGCATGCAACTGACCTTGGACTGAAACTGATGAGATAAGATAACTAACTTTCTTAACAGCTGCTTTGAACTATTTCCCCTTAATATCCCAGGCTTTCTCTTTCTCCTTTTTCACCCAGTTAACTACTAGGGGAAAGGGGAGGAAGGGAGAGAAGGGGTTTGGGGGTACCCTGGGGGGGTTCTCCTCAGGAGGGTGTTTCTGTGTCACTTTCTTCCCTGTATATTTTTGTATCTACTGTCAATCCTGCATGGTTTGTATCTATTCATTGCATTTCATTCTGCCTGTAAAACACTGCTTTCCATTCGCTTCTGCAGCTGAGTTAGCTGTGCTTTGTGTGGTGGGAGGATTAAAGCTTCACACTACCACAGACATCAAGATCTTGGGGGGAAAAAACTCTCACTCTCCTAGGAAAGCTTTCCAGCTGGGCCAGCTGCTCGCCACACTGCCCTGGGACTGCACGTTCAGCTGGAGCCATGCACAGCAGCACTGTTGGCAGGCAGGAGCAAGTGGCCAGGGATTGACTGTCCATTAGGCAGCTTATAAAGTGTTGCCACCAAATGTAATCCCTCACCCTTGGGGGATGGATCTGATGCTCTTGGAAGAAGGCTCTTGGCATCGTCCCAGCCTCCTGAGCCATTCCCTGGCATGGTCAGAGAAGTCTGAGAGGGGATCTAATAAATGTCTATAAATGTCTCAGGGCTGGGGGTCAGACAGGAAGGGACAGGGACAGCCTCTGCTCAGATGTACCCTGGGATAGGCCAAGGGGCAATGGATATAAACTCCAGCATAAGAGGTTCCACCTCAACATGAGGAGGAACTTCTGCACTGTGAGGGTCCCAGAGCCCTGGAGCAGGCTGCCCAGAGAGGTTGTGGAGTCTCCTTCTCTGGAGCCTTCCCAGCCCTGTCTGGATGTGTTCTGTGTGACCTGTGCTGGATTCTATGCTCCTGCTCTGGCAGGGGGGTTGGACTCAATGATCTCCTGAGGTCCTTTCCAACCCCAAACATCCTCTGATCCCATGATCCTATGACTCTGTTGGTCCAGCAGGCAGACCAGGGGCGCAGCTCCTCCTTCATGGGGAAGTTCTTGTTCCAACAGTTACTGTTTCAAGCACCCCACTTGGTAGCTATTCGCTATGTAACAAGAGTGTGAGACATCCGCCTTCAAGTCCCCATGGACTGGATGGAGAGCTCAGAACTGAGCCAACCTCCTGAGGTATGGTTTGACTACAAGGAGGTTAGAAATAGTTGATTCCTGACACAGGTGTCTGTGGGCTCCTGAGCTGGGCCACTCTTGTTCAGTGAAACCAGGCAGGAATGCTGCAGTTTTGTTCACACTGCATGTTTGATGTACCACACCTGCTCATGTTTATCCTCAGCCACATTTAAGAAGGTCAGGATAAGTGGTTTTAAGCAGAAGGGCTGAAGGAAGCATGTCAGACACCCAGACTTTAGTGTAGAACAGAATGGCTCAAACACAACCACAGGAGCAGCAGGACAACCCCAGGCAGAGCTACAGGCTGGGGTCAGAGGGGCTGAGAGCTGCCAAACAGAGAGGGACCTGGGGGTGCTGATCGACAGCTGCCTAAACATGAGCCAGCAGTGTGCCCAGGTGGTCAGGAGGGCCAATGGCATCCTGGCCTGCATTAGGAATAGTGTGGCCAGCAGGAGCAGGGAGGTCATTGTGCCCTGTGCTCAGCACTGCTTAGGCCACACCTTGAGTCCTGTGTCCAGTTCTGGGCCCCTCAGTTTAAGAAGGACATCGAAACCATTGAATGTGTCCAGAGAAGGGCAACAAGGCTGGGGAGAGGCCTTGAGCACAGCCCTGTGAGGAGAGGCTGAGGGAGCTGGGGTGGCTTAGCCTGGAGAAGAGGAGGCTCAGGGGAGACCTCATTGCTCTCTACAACTACCTGAAGAGAGGTTGTAGCCAGGAAGGGGTTGGTCTCTTCTCCCAGGCAACCAGCACCGGAACAAGAGGACACAGTCTCAAACTGTGCCAGGGGAGGTTTAGACTCGAGGTGAGGAGAAAGTTCTTCACCGAGAGAGTCGTTCGTCATTGGGATGTGCTGCCCAGGGAGGTGGTGGAGTCACCACCCCTGGAGGTGTTCAGGAGGGGATTGACTGTGGCACTTGGTGTCATGGTCTGGTCATGAGGTCTGTGGTGACAGGTTGGACTCGATTATCTTTGAGGTCTCTTCCAACCTTGGTGATACTGTAAGACTGTGATACTGTGACTGCAAGCCACAGTTCTGACTATGATTAACCTAGAAATAAAAGGACTCTCTTGTGAACATCAACATGTGGAGCATCTGAAGTTGTGGATATCTACTTTATTGACACTGGTACAGCAGCAGCGTGGCAGAAACTGTTTGTGTCCAGAAGCAAATGGAAGATCACTTCCCACCAGTGTAGCTCTGACTACTGCAAACCCACAGCTGGAAGGACACTTTGTGTGCATCCTGATCATCCCCGGGGAAGCTCATTTTTCACTTCCTAACACCACCTGCAAAGAGGCTCTGTTCAGTCCACACGTGCCAAGATGAGTCTTTTGGTCCCTAAAAAACTCTGTCTCAATGCTCCACCCAGTGAGGATGTGCAGGTGGAGCCCAGGTTAGTGTGGTGATGTCTGTGACCCTTATCGTTAAAGGTCCTGGGGTGAAATGGACAAACCTCTCTGCTCTCTTTTCTGCCACAGGGCTTAAGCCACCCACACCCCCATTCTCCAGGCCAAGGAGTATCCCAGCACGTCCAAAAGTGAATGTAAAGCATGGAAGAGAGGAAAATAATGCACTGATCCACTGGATCTGTTAAAAGATTCAGACATTACAATGCTCAGTTTTAGCCCTCCCAGAGCAGCATCCAGAACTTGTGCCAGCTGCCCATGCCCTACATATACTGCACACTATCAGGCTCCTCAAAGCAGGATCAGAATCCCTTCCTTCCAAAACTGTCCTTTCTGAGTGATGGCTGCACCCATCAGCAGGGCACAGATCTGCTGCCTGAGAGGAAGAAATCCTTCACAGAAAGAGTGATAGGACCTTGGAATGGGCTGCCCAGGAAGGTGGTGGAGTCACCATCCCTGGGTGAGGCACTCAGTGCCATGGTTTAGCTGATTAGATGGTGTTGGGTAATAGGTTGGATTTGATGATCTCTGAGGTCTTTTACAACCTGGTTGATTCTGTGATTCTGTGACTCTGAGCCCAGAGCCCAGCCTGCAGCCTGCCCCCTGCAGGGGACACCTACCTTGGTGGAGGGGACTTGTTGGGTCTTAGCTCGGAGCTTGTTTGCTTGACTCTCAGCAATGTCTGCCCTCTCCACAGCCTCTTCTAGCTTATGCTGTACTTTCCTGAACTTGGAGAGATTAGTGTTGGCTTGTTCATCCTGAAATGGCACAACAAAAGCAGCTGGAATCACCTGTCAAGGTGCTGGGGCACAGAGCCAACCTCTAAACTGAGAGCCCTAGAGAATGGCAAACCAGCATCTGCCGCCGGGGGACTCACAGCTTCCTCAGCCTGCCGCTTGTAAGCCTTGATTTTCATCTGCAGTTTATCTACTAGGTCTTGTAACCTCATCGTATTCTTCCTGTATTCTTCACTCTGTGGAAAGGGAATGTGCAGTTATCCACCCTGGGGAGACAAGCCCTCGGGAGAGTTCTCTCTCCTCACCCCCACCTGCAGTGTCAGCTCCCTGAGGCGCCGCTCCTGCTTGCGGATGCTCTTCATGGCCTCTGCGGATTGCTTCTGCTCCTCCTCCAGCTCAGCCTCCAGCTCCCGGACCTGGTGGAACAATCAGCAGCTGCCTTGAGGCCTCACACAGGACTCAAGGAAGAAAGGTAACTTTCACACCCAAGATCAATGCTGCTACCCACCCTGGCCTCCATCTTCAGGAGCTGTTTTTTGCCTCCTTTCAGGGCCAGCTGCTCAGCCTCATCCAGACGGTGCTGCAGGTTTTTTGCTGTCTGGTCCAGGTTCTTCTTCATCCTCTCCAGGTGGGTGCTGGTGTCATGCTCTTTCTTCAGGTCTTCTGCCATCATGGCTGTCTTGAAAGGGAAATGACACAAGAAACTGGAAGAGTGTGAAAGAAGAGTGCATGCTTTGTACCACCCAAGGACCTAGTCACGGTCCCTTCTGACCATTCCTGCCCCCTCATTTCCTGCAGCGTGACAGTGGCAGAGACACGACAGGAAATGGTAGGGGAAAGGATGGGGAAAATTCTGCTTTGCTGCACACATGGAGCTTGGAACACCAGGGTAAAAGATCTGACCCACTCATTACTGTGACCTTCACTGACCCCAGGTGCCACGGGGTAGAGCAGAAGCCACATCAAAGCTTGGGAGCAAGGCATGGCACAGTTGGAAATCTTCTCTGCACAACAGATGTGGAGTCTGCACCCTGGGCTTTCATGTGTATCCTGGGATGGCCACAGCAGCCTGCAGGGCTACTGCTACAAGGAGGGGAACTGCTACAAGGTGTAACCCAATCTATGTCATCTAAGACAAAATTGGGATATGTTTAACTCTTGAACATTTGATTCCTACACAATCAGATTAAGCATTCTGGTGAAACACCAATACAGACAGTGAGAGTGAATGCACCATCAGCATGTTTGCAGATGACACCAAGCTGTGTGGTGTTGTCAAGACACCAGAGGGACAGGATGGCATCCAAAGGGACATGGACAGGCTGGAGGGGTGGCCTAGGTGAACCTCTTGAGGTTCAACAAGAGCAAGTGCAGGGTTCTGCACCTGGGCAGGAACAATCCTCACTGTCAATACAGGCTGGGGGAGGAGGTGATAGAAAGCAGCCCTGAGGAAAAGGACTTGGGGGTGCTGATGGATGAGAAGCTGGACAGGAGCAGGCAGTGTGAGCTTGCAGCACAGAAGGCCAATGGCAGCCTGGGCTGCATCCAAAGCAGTGTTGCCAGCAGGTCCAGAGAGGAGATTCTGCCACTTGGCTCTGCTGAGACCTCACCTGGAGTACTGTGTGCAGGTCTGGAGCCTTCAATATAGGAGGGACATGGACCTGATGGAGAGGGTCCAGAGGAGGGACACAAAAATGATCAGGGGGTTGGAGCAGCTCTGCTATGAGGACAGGCTGAGGGAGCTGGGGGTGTTCAGCCTGGAGTGACAGTACCAGGAGCAATGGCTTCAAAGTAGAGCAGAGCAGATTTAGATTGGATGTTAAGAACAAGTTCTGCACCATGAGGGTAGTGGAACACTGCAACAGGCTGCCCAGGGAGGTGGCTGAGGCCCCTTCCCTGGAGATATTGAAGGTGAGGCTCAACAAGGCCCTGGACAACCTGATCTAGTTGGGGATGTCCCTGCTGACTGCAGGGGGTTGGACTGGATGAGCTTTGGAGGTCCCTTCCAGCCTGGACCATTCTGTGAGTCTATCCAGAACCACTACTTACAAATCAGGTAAAACTCAACACATGGCTTTGGCAGCTAAACAACTGAGCAAGTCTGCACTGAAAAATGTGAGAATAAAATAATGCCATTGGAAATGTTGCATCTCTATAAATGTGAGCAACCCCTTGGGATGCTCTGATTTGGTTTCATTCAAACAGGACACAAATGGGTGGTCGTAGTAGTAGTAGTACCAGTAGTAGTAGTAGTAGTTGTTTCATGAGCAACTGGAGCAGTTTTCCTTCTATTTTAACTCCAAATAATGTTTGTAAGTGTTAAGATTTTGTTTGGATCCCATACTTTAGAAATCCTTGGCAGGCTGGGCCCCACGACACCCCAGCCCTACCCCCTGGCTGAGCGTCACTGGCCTTGCCCAGGAGGATGAGGTAGAAGTCTGCAATGGGAACCCACAGTTCTCATTTGAAAAGGTCTGAAACAGGAATTTGAAGAGATAAATATTTCAACAGACACTTTACTGGTGTCAGTACCACAGGGGGGGTTGTGGTTTGCATCCCCAGGCAGCACTGGAGGAGGTTGCTTGGCTTATCCTGGCTAACTGTGGGGCTAGTTCGTTCTGATGCTGACAGCCTCAGCAACTCATCTGTCAGCAGGACAAATTCCCTGCTGCTCCTCTGATGTGTAGCCTCTTCAGCCAGGCCCACAGAACACTTCTTTGGCCAGCTTGTGGCAGGATTATTTGCATTAGCTCCCAGCAGCAATGCTGTTGGGAAGCCCTGAGAGGTCAAAGATAACCACAGAGTAACATCCTCACATCTGTCACTGCCTTCTTCGCCCGTTCCTCAGCACCCCTTGCTGCAGCACTAATATCTTCCATCTCAGTCTGGCTTTGTGCCATCTCAGCTTCAAGCTTCTTCTTTGCATTGAAGAGGCTGGTGTTCTGTGAAGGAGGAAAACAGAGGCTTTGAGTGTCTGGAAGTGTTTAGGAGGAAACTGGATGAGGCACTTGATGCCATGGTTTAGTTGGTTAGATGGTGTTGGGTGATAGGTTGGACTGGATGAGCTCAAAGGTCTTTTCCAACTTGGTTAATTCTATTCTATTCTATTCTATTCTATTCTATTCTATTCTATTCTATTCTATTCTATTCTATTCTATTCTATCCTATCCTATCCTATCCTATTCTATTCTGTCTCTGATCTCTTACAGAGACCATCAGTTACTGTTCCTTCTTACTCTGTGAATCTCTGGACCAAAACCACATCTCACTTAGCACAGCAAACTACCTGGGTATGGAGCTGTTGCAGATGTTCAGTGGCATCCATCAGTTCCTGCTCTGCCACTTTCCTCGACCGCTCTGTTTCCTCCAGGGCTGCCCTTAGCTCCTCAATTTCAGCCTGCAGCAGGTTTGCTCTGTGCTCCACCATGGCCACCTGCTCCTTCAGGTCCTCCTGAGTCCTGAGAGCATCATCCAGGTGCAGCTGAGTGTCCTAAGCATGAAAAGCCAATTATGTCCTAATTAATTTCTCGGATGCTGTGTTTAAAAAGAAATCAATCAGAAAGGTAAAACAAGACCTTGAGTATTCCTTGGATGCTGTGCAGGTGTTTCTGTGCCTCTGCAGCCTGGTGGTTGGCATGGCTCAGCTGGATCTCCATTTCATTCAGGTCTCCTTCCATCTTCTTCTTCAGCCTCAGGGCTTCACTTCTGCTCCTGATCTCAGCATCTAAAACGCTCTGCATTGTCTCCACAGTCCTCTGATGGTTCTTTTTTAACTGGCTGATCTCCTCATCTTTCTCAGCAATCCTGCTGATTTCTGATTTAATCTGAGTCAGCTCTTGGTTGACACCAAGGGTCTTGACCTCTTCACGCTCAAGAGCTGCCTTTAAAGGAAAAGAGGAAAAACAAACACAAAAGCAATACTTCAGAGAGCACCAGAGTCCTGCTGCCACCCAGTGACTCCACACAGCCCCCCAAAGTTTGTGGCAATCAACCCTGCACCCAGGCACTGCCCAGGAGAGAGAACAGAAAGCTGTTCTGATTGCTCTCTCTTTTTTCTAGTAATAGCTACACTAACTCACCTCTGCCTCTTCCAGAGCTAACTGCAGCTGGGATTTTTCTCCTTCAGCTTGCTTCTTGGCTTTCTCGAGCTCTCTGATCGTTTTGCCCTTCTCAGTAACTTGTTCAGTGAGATCAGTGATTTCCTCTGTGAGATAAGAATGGCATCAGCCTGTGGAAGCCACATGTGCTGAACTCTCTGCTTTGGGACTTTCAGCTCCTCTCTTGTACACCTGCATACATCTGTATGCACACATGTCCACAAGGCTACACCAGGTACAGCCAGCTGATGCAGGATGCCACAAGCACAGGGGCATCAATGTGGTTTCATAACCCTCCTTACAGACAGCCTGGAAGATATCTGAATCATAGAATCTCAGAATGGTTTGGAAGGGACCTTCAGCTTCAGCCCCTGCCATGGGCAGGGACACCTCCCACCAGCACAGCTTGCTCAAAGCCTGGCCTTCAACACCTCCAAGGAGTGGACATCCACAGCCTCCCTGAGCAACCTGTGCCAGTGTCTCAGCACCCTCACTCTCAACAATGTCTTCCTCATCTCCAGTGTCAATCTGCCCTCTCCTGGCTCAGAGCCATTGTCCCTCTTCCTGGCACCACAAGCCCTTGTCAAAACTCCTTCCTTGGAGGTCACTAGTGTTCCCAAGCCAAGAGGCCCAGAGACCATGGCCCCATCCTGGGCCAGCCTGGCCACACAGTGCAGTGAATGCAGCACTGGACACATGGGTGCCTCTGCCCTGCCCCTTCTTCCTGCCTGTGTCCCTTCCCCTGCTCAGCCCCACAGAGGTCTGTGAGAGTCTCAGATGTCAGGGTCTGCACGTGTCTATATTTCTGGGTCCACCACACTTACACTACAGATCTCACAGTGCACCTGTAACATTCACTGCTGGAAGCTGTACAGGTTCCTGAGGGCATCACCTCTGCACCCAAATGCCCTTCATCGGTGCAGCAGATAACGGAGAGCAGAACATTGGCTGTCTTAGCTTAGTCACTTCACAAACTTGCCCAACAGCTTCTGGTGAGACCTTTGTCTGTTCTCCACTCACTTGGAGTCAGTGGTGCAGGCAGAGTCCTGTCACAGTGCCTCTAGCAGCCAGTAGCAGGCCTGGCTGTGGCAGGGCTGGGAGCAGCTGATGGGCAGCCAAGGCCAACACTTACGCTTCAGGGTCTTGTTTTCCCTCCTGGCTGTTTCCAGCTGCTCCAAGCTGTCCTCCCAGGCACTTTTCACCTTGAAAAGCTCTGAGTGCAGTGAGTGTGACTCCTTGGAGAGAGCCTCCCGCTCCAGCTGGCTCTCCTCGTACTTGCCCTTCCATTCTGCCACCACCTGGAAGAGATGCTCCATGTGCCATGGCCTGCCACTCCTGAAGACACTTTGTGGCTATTTGTACTGGATAAACACTGCAATTCCTGGAGACAGGACAAAGTCCTGTTGCTTTAGAGGACTGATAAAGCACAGAGTCACAGAATATTAGGGGCTGGAAGAGACTTCAAAAGCTCATCCAGTCCAACCCTCTCTGCCAGAGCAGCATCACCTAGAGCAGGTCACACAGGAACATATCCAGGAGGGTTTTCAATATCTCCAGGGAGGGAGGCTCCACAACCCCCTGGGCAGCCTGCTCCAGGGCTCTGGCACCCTCACAGGAAACAAATTTTCCCTGATGTTTCCATGGAATTTCCTCTGCCTCAGCTTTCACCATTGCCTCTTGTGCTGTCACTGGGCATCACCCAGCAGAGCCTGGCTCCAGGGTAGACTCAGCTCGATTTCAGCATTGACTTAAGTAGGGAGCATTAGTTTGGCCTTCTAGAAGACTGAGCCTAAGAGATGCTGTGCTGACTTCTCACCTTATCATAGTTCTGCTGTTTCCTGTTAAGGGCAGCAGTCAATGTGTTTGCTCTCTCTATGTCCACTGTCAGATCCTCCACCTCCCCCTGCAACTTCAACTTCACCTTCTCCAGGGAGGCACACTTTGAATTCACAGCCTCTGCCTGCCGCTCTGCTTCCTGCAGATGCTGAGAGAGCTTTTTCCTTAAGGAATATAAACAAAACAAGCATGGGGTTAAAATAACTCAGTGTATTACAGACATCATGTAAAGAGTAGGGTATCACAGAGTCACAGAATGTTAGGGGCTGGAAGGGACTTCAAAAGCTCATCCAGTCCAACCCCCCTGCCAGAGCAGGGTCACCTAGAGCAGGTCACACAGGAACACATCCAGATGGGTTTGAATATCTCCAGGGAAGGAGACTCCACAACCCCCCTGGGCAGCCTGCTCCAGGGCTCTGGCACCCTCACAGGGTAAAATTTTGACTCCTGTTTCCATGGAACTTTCTCTGCCTCAGCTTCCACCACTGCCCCTTGTGCTGGCATTGGGCATCCCCCAGCAGAGCCTGGCTCCAGCCTCTGGGCACTCACCCTGCACAGCTTTAGCAACAGCAATGAGGTCACATCTCAGGCTCCTCTCCAAGCTACAGAGCCCTCAGCTCCCTCAGGCTCTCCTTGTGAGGAAGATGTTCCACTGCCTGCAGCAGCTCTGTGGCTCTGTGCTGGACTCTCTCAAGCAGTGCCCTGAAGTCCTTCTTGAACTGAGGAGCCCAGCACTGGACACAAGATTCCAGATGTGGCCTCACCAGGGCAGAGTAGAGGGGGAGGAGAACCTCTCTCGACCTACTAACCACAGCCCTTCTGACCCACCCCAGGATGCCCTTGGCCTTCCTGGCCACCAGAGCACATTGCTGGCTCAGGGTCAACCTCTCACCCACTAGGACCCCCAGAAGTAACTTTTAATTAAGTTAATTAACCCCAGTAAAATCATTTTGGTCAGGCTACTAAAAGCAGGTCTGTGCTCCTGGCAATGCACACAGCTCCTGCACTGTTCCTCTCTGTTCCTCTCATCCTCCACCCACTTGGCCTCCTCCAGCTCCTCCGTGCGCTGAATGGCGTCCGTCTCGTATTTGGTTCTCCACTGAGCCACTTCACTGTTGGCCTTGGACAGGGCTCGCTGCAGCTCCCCCTTGGCCTCCTGCTCCTCCTCATATTGTTCCCGGAGCAAGTCACAGTCGTGGCGAGCAGACTGCAGGGCGTGGGCCAGGGCGTTCTTGGCCTAAACAGGACCCATGGACCAGACCATGGCTCTGAGTGCCACATCCAGTCTTGCCTTAAACACCTCCAGGGACAGCAACTTCACCACCTCCCTGGGCAGTCCATCCCAATGTCTAATTCCCTTTTCCATCAGGAAGTGCTTCCTAACATTCAACCTAAACCTCCCCTGGCACAGCTTCAGTCCATGCCCTCTCCTCTTGTCACAAGGTGCCTGGGAGAAGGGCCTGACCCCCACCTGACTACAACTGCCCTTCAGATTAGTTGTAGAGTGTGGTAAGGTCCCCCCTGAGTCTCCTCTTCTCCAGGCTGAACACCCCCAGCTCCCTCAGCCTCTCTCATCAGACTTTCCCTCCAGTCCCTTCCCCAGTCTCGTTGCTCTCCTGTGGAGATCAGGCTTTCCAGTTAAAACCATGGAAAATGTGCACCAAAAGTGAGCCCCACATTAACCTGCAGAGCCCAGTGCTCTGCAGAGCCCCTGCCCAGCACTCATGCTGTTGAGTTACATTGCAGCAACACTGCTCAGAAGCTTCCCAAAGGGTATTTTAAAGGAATCTGACAGGTTTTGAAGCCTTGGCACACACTCAGAGTCCGCACTACCTTGCTCTCTTCCTCTAGCTGCCTTTTAAGTTCTTCTATTTGCTGTGTAATTGCCTGCTTGCTTCGGGACAGCTGCAGTGCTAGAGCTTCTCTCTCCTCCAGCTGACGACTTAGCTCACCTGTGACAAGAGGAGACAAGTTGCCAGCACTGGATTAGACATTCAGATACAAACAGCAGTCAGTAACAAGTGGAAGCAGCTTACCTACCCGGGGACCACTTAGGTCTCACTCAGGGGAGACGTTAGCTCTGTCTCTGCTACTGGAGGAAGGAAAGATTCCCTCAGCAGATCTTTGTGCCTTCCTTACCTGACTCTGACTGGAGCTGGGCTTTTTGCATCACCATCTCGTTGGTATTTCTCTGGTTTTCCTCAACCATGGCCCTCATCTCTCTCAGCTGATCTTCCAGGCTGCGGTGCCTTTTTTCCAGCATAGCCTGAAAGAGAGCAGGGAAGTGTGGCCTGTGCCTGCTGCTGCGCTGCTCCCCTCCAGGCAGCCAGCACCGGGGACACTGCAAGGACTGCGCTGATAAAGGAGCACCTTGGACTTAGCAATGGCCTCTGTACTACTGGCCAAGTGGTCAGCCTCCATCTTCAGCTCACTCTTCTCCTTCTCCAGCTTCTGCTTCACCCTCTGCAGGTTGTCGATCTGCTCCCCAAGCTCAGCGGTGCTGTCCGCGTGCTTCTTCCGCAGGGCGGCAGCCGTGGCCTCGTGCTGCAGCGTGGCCTCCTCCAGGTCCCGGCGCATCTTCTGGAACTCTGCCTCGCGCTTCTTGTCCAGCTCTGCCTGAGCAGTGCTGGCTCCTCCAGCCTCTTCCACCCTGGCATTGATGCCCTCAAGGTCACGAGCCAGCTCGGCACAGTGCTTCTCCGCCTTCACCCTCATCGCTTTCTCGCTCAGTGTCTCCTCTTCCAGCTCTGTGACGTGGGCCTGGATGATAAGGAACCAGCACAACAGCACTTACCCAGGGGACAGCAGACTCAGTGCTTAGGTTAATGTGTCACAGCCCCAAGCCAAGTTCTGGGGACTAGGAGCAAAGCAAGATCCTTTGAGTTTTACTGCTTGGGCATTGCAGTGCAGGCTGACCAACAGGAAAAGACCTACAGGCCCACCCAGACTAACTTTAGATCCCAGCTTTCCTTGGTGTGTTGGGTTTGTGTGGCCAGGCTTTGGTAGCAGGGGGCTGCAGGGGTGGCTTCTGTGAGAAGCTGCTAGAAGCTTCCCCTATACTCAAGACAAGCAATGCCAGCTGGCTCCAAGCTAGACCTGCCAGTGGCTGAGACCATCAGTGATGGTGATAGCACCTCTGGGATCACATCTTTAAGACAAGAGGAAAAGAATTCTTCAGGTCAGTGGAGAAGGAGGGGGCAGAAGTGCTCCAGAGGTCATAGCAGAGATTCCCCTGCAGCCCATGGTGAAGACCCTGGTGACACAGGTTGTTTTCCTGAAGCTCTCAGAGATTACAGCAGGGCAGATGTCCACCCTGCAGCCCATGAAGGACCCCAGGCCAGAGCAGGTGGATGCCCAAAGGAGGCTATAACCCAGCTGCTGGCACAGGACCTGTGACCGCATGGAGAGCAGCCCACACTGGAGCAGGTTTGCTGGCAGGACTTGTGACCCTGTGGGGAATCCTCCCACTGAGGAGGAGCAGCAGAGACAATGTCTGATGTACTGACCAAAACCCCATTCCCTGTCCTCCATTGACACTCATGAGAAGGAGGTAGATACAATCAGGAGCAAAGTTAAGCCTGGGAAGAAGGGGGAGGTGTGGGGAGGGATTCTCGAGATTTGGGTTCACTTCTCCTTATCATACTCTTGTTTGGTAATAGGTGAAGCTGATTTCTGCTTTGCCCATGACAGTAAGTGGTGAAGGAGCTCTCCCTGCCCTTCTCTTTCCATAACCAAACACACACGAGCTTCCTGTTGCATTTTCTCTCCCCTGTCCACCTGAAGAAGGCAGCACTAGAGTGGCTTTGGTGGGCACCTGCCAGCCAGCTAGGCTCAGCCCGTCACAGCTGTGTGGAGGCCATTACCACAAGGTGTGGAGGCAGTGGCTGTGGCTGGTCACCAGCTGTGGACAAGCATTAGTTGTGCTACCAGGGGTTAAGCAGGCAAACAGCAGAGGTGAAGCAGACACAAAGGCTCTTGCCTGCAGTTCTCTGATCTTCTTCTGCAGCCGAGCCCCTGAATGCTGCTGTTCCTCGACTTTGTTTTGCATCTGGTTGAAATCAAAGTCCTTCCTGTGGAGGAGATCTTCTTTTAATAAACACAAAATGCATCCAGGTACAAACAAGCAGTGAGTTTGGCTCTAATGCTTCTTCTCATACTTCCTTAATTTCTCATCTAAGTGCTGCTTATCGTTCTCCAGATCCTCGATGGCTTCCTGGGCAAGTTTCAAGTCTCCCTCAAGCTTTCTCTTTGCACGTTCAAGATCCATACAACCTTTTCTTTCCTGCTCTAAAGATCCTTCAACCTGTAGCACAGACAGATATAAAGGTGAGTGGTGGAACCACTGAAGCATCTCCCCCTTTTTCTGTGCAGCATGCTCACTTGGTTCACTTGCTGCTCCAGCTTGATTCTGGCTTTGGTGAGGGTGTTCACTTTGTCCTCCTCCATTTGCAGGTCATCCAGTGCCTGCTGGTGGACTTCTTGCAGGACCTTCTTCTCCTTGACTAACTTTGCAATGGTCTGATCCAAATCTGTCATTTCTTCTGTTAGATTTTTAACCTAATGTAAAGGAAAGTACCTGAAGGTCATTGATAATCTGGGGGGTTATACAGCCCTGTGATCACCCAAAGGCAATGAACTTATTGCTGGACTACCAGAGAGACTTCCTGAGTTGCACTATATGGTCAGACCATGCACCTTCTCTGCTCATGCATCAACCCTTCTGAAGTCACACAGCAACTCTGAGCTTTCATTTTAGTGCACTTCTTTGTGCACAGTACAGGTGACCAAATCCAGCACCAGGCCCACAGATTTCCTTACACAAAATCATGTTCTTGCCCAAGCTGACTGCACCTTCCTAGCCTACACAGAGACAGAACAACCACTGTTGAATGTGCAAAGAGCAGAAATACAAAGCACCTTGTTCTCAGAGGCATGCTTTTCCTTTTCACCCTTGCCCAGTGTTAACTCAAGGTCATCAATATCTTTCTTCAGCTCAGAGCACTCATCCTCCAGTTTCCTCTTTCTGGCTGCCAGATCAGCGTTTATCTCCTCTTCATCCTCCAGTTTTTCCATGACCTCCTTTATCCTTGCCTCCAGCTGGAACTTTGCTTTGATCAGCTGGTCACATCTTTCCTCTGCATCAGCCAGATTTTCAGTTTCCTTCATAGAGAAAACAGAGGTGTGCTCCATTGTCACATGGGGACTGACACTTGCAGAAGCCACCTGCTCATTATGCAGTTGGAACATCAAATAACAGAATTCCCAGTCAAAGAATTGTTTTGGTTGGAAAAGTTCCCCAAGATCATCCAGGCCAACCAGCATCCCAGCACCACCATGGCCACTAAACCACGTTCAGAAGCGCCATGGCCACAGCTGTTTTGAACACCTTCACAGGTGGGGACTCCACCACCTCCCTGGGCAGCCTCTGCCAATCCCTGACCACTCTTGCAGCAAAGACATTTTTCCTTCTCTCCAACCTCAGCCTTCCCTGGCACAATTTCAGGCCATTTCCTCTCCTTCTATCACCTGAGACTAGGGAGCAGAGCCCAACCCCCACCTGGCTCCAGCCTCCTCTCAGGGAGCTACAGAGAGCAATGAGGTCTCCCTCAGCCTCCTCTTCTTCAGGCTGAGCACCCCCAGGTTCCTCAGCTGGTCATCCCCAGCCCTGTTCTCCAGACCCTTCCCCAGCTTTTTTGCATTCTCTGGACATGCTCCAGCCCCTCTATGATCATCTGGGAGTGAGGGGCCCAAAAATGAACACAGAATTGGAGGTGTGGCCTCAGCTCTTCCCTGAACACTCAGACAAAAGTGATGTGACCTGAAGAGCAATATCTGCCCCTGTACTCAGCACTGGTTAGGCCACACCTTGAGTCCTGTGTCCAGGTTAGGAAAGATGTTGAGCTGCTGGAAGGTGTCCAGAGAAGGGCAACAAAGCTGGGGAGGGGTCTGGAGCACAGGTCTGTGAGGAGAGGCTGAGGGAGCTGGGATTGCTTAGCCTGGAGAAGAGGAGGCTCAGGAGAGACCTTCTTGCTCTCTGCAGCTCCCTGAAGGGAGGTTGTAGCCAGGTGGGGGTTGGTCTCTTCTGCCAGGCAACCAGCACCAGAACAAGAGGACACAGTCTCAAGCTGTGCCAAGGGAGGTTTGGGCTGGATGTTAGGAAGAAATTCATCCCAGCAAGTGAGATTGGCCATTGGGATGTGCTGCCCAGGGAGGTGGTGGAGTCACCATCACTGGAGGCGTATAGGAGGAGACTTGATGGGGTGCTTGGTGCCATGGTTTAGTTGATCAGATGGTGCTGGGTGATAGGTTGGACTGGATGGTCTTGAAGTTCTTTTCCAACCTGGTTAATTCTATTCTATTCTATTCTATTCTATTCTATTCTATTCTATTCTATTCTATTCTATTCTATTCTATTCTATCCTATCCTATCCTATCCTATCCTATCCATCTGGGGTCGAGCTACTCACGGTCTGGACTTGCAGCTGCAGCTCCTTTTTCTCTCGCACCAGAGCAACCATTTTTCCTTCCAGTTCTTTCCTCTTGGTTTCTGATTTAGCCAACTCTTCTTTCATCCTCTCAAACTTTTCCTTCATTGTGGCCAATTCCTTCTCAGTTCCCACACTTTTTAGGAGGGGTTTCAACTTGAAGAAGAGTTTCATCCAGGGCCAGTGCTTGACGTTCATGAACACACGGATGTTGTACTGGATGCAGAGGACAGACTCCCTGGAATGAAACTGCTCCATCAGCACTGCAAAGAAAAGCACTTCCCTGAGAATCCAGGGCTGGCAGGAGACACTCACCTGCCATCTGACATTCTCCTCAGCTCCAGCCTCCTGAGGTAGCCCCTGCATAAGGCCTGTGTCCGTGTGATCAGCTGTCCTAAGCGATCATCTCGCATCTCCTCCAGCACGCCCAGCAACCCTGCCTTGAAGAACACCTGCAGCCAAGGGACAGCAACCAGTCCCTGCTGGGCTCATAGCTCAGTGCAGTGAACGACTTCTCACTGTGTGGAAAAAGGAAGTGTTTACCTTAGTGTGCCCAAATCTGTACTGAGAATGGTCTATCTCAATGGAGGAGAGCAGCTTTTCACAGGCCTTCCTGCTGTCCATGAACTGCCCCTTTGGGATGGCAGCGGCGTTCAGAAGGTAGTACCTGGCCAAAGGAAGAACCAAAGCTTAGCTGTTGGCATCACTGGATCCATGGCTAGCATTAACAGGAGGAGCTTCAACAAGGCCAAGTGCCAGAGCCTGCACTTGGGGCACAACAACCCCAAGCAATAGAGGGGCTGGGGCAGTGTGGCTGGAAAGCTGCTGGCAGAAAGGGACCTGGGGATGCCAGTAGTGTCCAGGTGGCCAAGAAAGCCGAAGGCATCCTGGCTGGGATCAGCAATCCTGTGTTCAGCAGGAGCAGGGAGGGGATTGTCCCCTGGGACTCAGCTCTGGGGAGGCCACACCTCGAGTGCTGTGTCCAGTTTTGGGCACCTCAACACAGGAGAGATGTGGAGGTGCTGGAGCCAGGGCAGAGCAAGGCAAGGAAGCTGCACTGGAGTTCACATTTATCCTGCATCTCTTTTCTGAACCATATCCAGCTTCTCACAGACCTCCCAAAGGGTCTAAAGCAGAACCAGACACAGCACCTAGCAATGGACTTCCCAGTCCTATGTTGAGAGACAACTCCACCCCCTCTTCTTTCATCATGCTTTTGTTTACCCACACACCAATCTGCCCACCCACATCCCTGCCTTGGGAAGTCTTCAGTAAGTGCCCCAAATGCCACTTGTCCCTTTCCAATGTCCCTGCCTGTCCAGTGCTGTACATGTGCTGTGCTCTTTGCTCCTAGAGATCTGACCCTACATTTGCCTTTGTTCAGATACAAGCAGAGGACTCCAGCTGGCTTTCCATTAATTTAGCAACCCTTTGGAAATGTCTTACCTGCATAGAAGGTCCTGAGATAGAATTGTTTGCTCATGGAGTTATTTTATCTATGAATTAAGGTAGGAATCTGGCCTGTAGAAATGTTAGCCCCATGCAAAAGGAGAGGGCCACCTGGCACTAAGTTAGATGTAAAATGGAGCTACATTTGTGACTCAAGCTTGGTAATGGCATCAGAAAAGGGCTATCATAGAACTATAGAGGTTGGAAGAGACCTCTGAGACCATCAAATCCAACAACTCCCCCAGAGCTCACAAAGCACCACTGCTGCTCGGCCACTGCCACTGCACCACAGCCCTCAGCACCACATCCACACAGCTTTGAAACCCCTCCAGGGATGGGGACTCCACCACCTCCCTGGGCAGCCTGTGCCAGGGCCTGAGAACCCTTCCTGGGAAGATATTTTTCCTCATATCCAAACTGAACCTCCCCTGGCACAACTTGAGGCTGTTTGCTCTTGTCCTGTCAGTTGTATATGAGAAGAGACCAACTCCCACCTGGCCCAAACCTCCTTTCAGAGCACTGTAGAGGGCAATGAAGTCTTCCCCAGCCTCCTCCTCTGAAGATAAAACAACCCCATGTCCCTCAGCTGTTCCTCACAAGACTTGTGTTCAAGGCCCCTCACCAGCTTCATTGCCCTTCTAAGCAACTCAGCCAGTGCTGTGAAACCACTCAGCTCTGATCTCTGATCAAATTCCCTTCAGTAAAACCATTCTAGTTGGAATTATTTAAGGTTATTCAAACTCCCAGTAGGTAGTGATTAAACACAGGATGTGGTAGACACCACCCTCCTCTGCATGCGTGTTTGAAACTTGTGTCAGCTTTGAGAACCTAAGCAGAGTCCCCACACATTCAAATGGACCTGAAGTGACAATAGGTTTTGGCACAAAGCACTCAGGAAGGCATGGGTGGGCACTGCCCACACAGCTCCTGCTGTGAGATGTATCTTCATACTTCCCATAGTTGTTAAATACTAAAATAGCCTTTCCCTGAGAGTTGTCTGACTGACTTGTTGGTTTTTCTGAGAATCACACAACCACAGAATGGTAGAGGTTGGAAGGGACCTCCAGAGATCATCCAGTCCAGCCCCTTTGCCAGAGCAGGGTCACCTAGGGCAGGCCACACAGGAACACATCCAGATGGGTTTTGAAAACCTCCAGCAGAGACTCCACAACCTCTCTGGGCAGCCTGCTCCAGGGCTCTGCCACCCTCACACCCTCACCTCCTGTTGAGGTGGAACTCCCTGTATTCCAGCTTATATTCATTATTCCTTGGCCTATTACAAGGTGGCACTGAAAAGAGCCTGGCCCCTTCTTCTTGACCCCCTCCCCTCAGATATTTGCAGACATTGATCAGATCCCTCTCAGCCTTCTCTTTTCCAGACTAAAGAGTGCCAGGTCTCTCAGTCTTTCTTCAGAGAAGAAATGTTCAAGTCCCTTAATCATCCTCTTATCTCTTTGTTGGACTCTCTCCAGCAGATCCCTGTCTCTCTTGAACTGGGGAGCCCAACACTGGACACAGTCCTCCAGGTGTGGACTCAGCAGGGCAGAACAGAGGGGCAGGAGAACCTCCCTAGCCCTGCTGGCCACACTTTTGCTAATGCACCCCAGGATACCATTTGACTTCTTGGCCACAAGGGCACATTGCTGTCCCGTGAGAAGGCTCCCTTGAGAAGAGAAGCCTTCTCTCAGATGAAGTGGGCTGGATGCAAGCCCCAGAAGGTTGCCACAGACCTTTGTTTAAAGTCCCCATAAGGAATCTTGTTCGGAAATCCCTTCCTGCAGATCCGGATGCCCTCCAGAACGCCGTTGCAGCGCAGCTGGTGCAGGACCAGCTTGTGATCCATCAGGCCTGTGACAGAGCAACATGGGGACACAGGGATGTTTCTCTGGCACTGGTCAGTTGCTCTGCCTGCCAGCTTCTAACTGAGGTGCATTGTGCTGGTTTTGCACCAGGCAGAGCTGGAGAACTACCCCAAAGGAGTAACCAACAACACTTGCACACAATTTGGAAGCTAAATGAAAAGAATAGTTACAAAAAGTAGACTGAGTGCAAGAAGTGTATAAATATATACACATGCCTGTTTATATATCAGCCAGCAATGGCCCAGGGCCCCACCTCACCCCTGGAACAAGCCCCAAGGCTGCGTTGTGCCCCTACGATATCTCTCTCTCTGTCCCCACTGCACCAGGCCTTGCCTCCCACACAGCAAACCCAAACAGGAGAGGGGAAGAAGAGAAGGAGCAAGAGAGCAAAGAGCAAACTGTTCTTGCCTGATTATTATATAGAGATTTGCAGGAGGATGGGATGAAAATATTCATAAAATCCTATCTCATAGAACCACAGAGCTGTCAGGGCTGGAAGGGACCTCAAGGATCATTCAGTCCCAACCCCCCCTGCCATGGGCAGGGACACCTCACACTACAGCAGGTTGCTCACAGCCACATCCAGCCTGGCTGCAAAAATCTCCAGGGATGAGGCTTCCACCACCTCCCTGGGCAACCTGTGCCAGTCTCTCACCACCTTCCTGGGGAACAACTTCTTCCTCACATCCAATCTGAATCTACCCATTTCTAGTTTTACTCCATTCCCCCCAGTCCTATCACTCCCTGACACCCCATGTCCAACCCTGTGGGTACTGTCCAGGCCACTGGTACTCTCTAGTACTCTGGAAGGCTTTTATTTATGCTAGGACCCAAGGCCTCAAGCTATAACCTGGATGACTTGCCTGGGGTCTTGGTTTCGTTGGGGATGATGCAGCGCACAAAGTGAGGATGAGTGGTTCGCAGGTTGGACATCAGCTTGTTCAGGTTCTCCTGTGAGAAGAAGGTGACCTGCAATCCCAATATGCCTCAGGGCACCACACAAACATTCTCAGTACCATTTGACTCTGTGGAGGGTTGAAATTACCCCCAGAATAAAACTGCCAGACCAGCTCAGTTGGAAAGCAAAAGAAGATCTAACATCTAGAGGTGTGGGATGCAATGAACACGGACAAGATATTCATTTACAATTGAGAAACCACACAAGAGCCCCCCTGGACAAAATCAGGGGTTAGCAGCAGCTTCCCCCTCCCTGCTCCCTTCCCCCCCACCCTGTACAAGGGAAAAGAGAGAGAGAAGAGCAGAGAGTAGCTTGCTAGCACTTAGCCACAATGTAGAAATGCAGCCCAGGTCAGCAAGCCAGCGAAGCACCAGCTGGGATCTGCTAGAGTGAAGAAGCCTAAAAGAGCAAGAGTTAGTTTATACAACTAACTTGATGTTAGTGACCAGACCAATGGGGTTAGTTAGACTTCATCATTATTTTCCCCTTACATCCAACGATAATTTATTTGTTTTGGTGAGAGCCTGGCACAGGTTGCCCAGGGAGGTGGTGGAAGCCTCATGCCTGGAGGTGTTTGCAGCCAGGCTGGATGTGGCTGTGAGCAACCTGCTGTAGTGTGAGGTGTCCCTGCCCATGGCAGGGGGGGGTTGGGACTGGATGAGCTATGAAGTCCCTTCCAGCCCTGACAATTCTGTGATTCTATGATTTACATTCCACCACCTTCTACTCAATCTGTGGAACATTTTCCTAGGCATCAGCCTAAAGCCACCACAGACTCTGATGAAAAATTAAAGTTCCAAAGTTTTCCCTTAGTCTTGTAGTGACTGCTCTGCAGCTCCTGTGCAGGCACCAGTAAAGGGAACAGTGACTAAGAGTGGATACAGCTGAGCAGCTTCCCTCCTCTCTGGGAATGAAAAGCTGTCCTTGGTGGTTAGAAATCTATCATAGGAGCTGCTGGGTAAGGATGAGGATGGAGAGGAGTGAACAACACTCTGAGATACCAATAGTGCTCTTTCTGGATCAAATGGATGATGGGTTGGTTTGGTTGGTTTGTTACCCAGATGTATCAGTTGTGAGAATTGAGCCACAAAATCCATGTTTGCCTGTGGCATCAGAAGCCATCAGCTCTGCAGGATAGCTTCTGCCAGGACTGCCTTTGTTTAGTCATCTCAGGCAATAATGACATGCTCTGAGCAGGGCCCACGTCAGCCAGGTGGATGCTGCACTCCTCATCCTGCCAGGAAAGGCTGACCCCGTTCCAAGATACAGATGAGTCACAGCAGCATCAAGGGGCAGCAACATGAAATTTGCATGGCCCACACTGACTGCAAAGCACTGAGAGCCACACAGCATCCTGTACCCAGACAGCCACATCCTGGAAGATGCCACTTACAGCCAAAGAAGGGAAGGGTGCTGTCAGCATCAAAGGTCAAAGCCCAGACAGCCTCTGGGCTGTCTTGAAACTGTACAACCTGATCAAACCCTATGACTTCCCTTCTCCACCACTGGATCTCTTCAGCAAAGCTGAATTCAAATTAAGCTTTCCCAGATCCCAAAGGTAACCTTACACAGAGCAGGTGGAATGGTGAGCTAGCACAGACAGGCTGGGCACAGCTCCCTTCTCTGCACTTCCTGCAGCTGGCCCACGCTGGGCCAGGGAGCACACCTACCCGAAAGAGCACAGAGACTGTCTGGAAGGAAGAGCTCTTCTTCTTGGTTCCTTTCTTCTTAACAGCACCACTGTCAGCTGGAAAATGAGATGAAGGGTCCAGCTGAGGTGCTGCTGGAGACCCCTGTGGCAGCATTATAATTGTGAATGTAACAGAACACAGAGACTGACACAACACTGATTCAAGTCAAGTGATAGCTGCATCTGGAAACTCCAAACAGGAGGCATAATCCTCACATCTTACTTACCTTCATCTATGGAATCAAAGGTGGCATAAAGACTGCATAGAATTTTCATAGATGATTTCTGGTACAACCCAATGACAGTTTCATTCAGAGGGTCCTTGTTCTTCTCCAGCCAGCCAGTGATGTTGTAGTCCACAGTGCCAGCATAGTGCACCAGGGAGAAGTGAGCCTCAGCCTTGCCTTTGGCGGGTTTGGGCTTCTGGAAGTTGCTGGACTTGCCCAGATGCTGGTCATAGAGCTTGTCCCTGAAAGAGGTGTCAGTTGCCTTGGGGAACATGCACTCCTCTTCCAGGATGGAGAAGATGCCCATGGGCTGAATAGAGAAAAAAAAGTTGTTTTCAAATGAGATGAATGCAAGTTACAATGACATGGAGTGAGTGAAACAGAGAAATAGCTTGGGGGGGGGTCAAGCAAGCAAGATTTGCTGCAAACAGCTGGCAAGATATTCAAAAGCACCAGATGTCACAAATAGGGCTCTGAAGGACACAGACACTGGCTGAAAAAAGAAAGCAAGCCAAGCAAAAACTGTGCAGTAACTGCTAGGCACACAGCAGTGGCTTCTCCTGGTCCAGAAGGAGCAAGCAGACATGAGGCTCTCTAACATTTGGATTTAGCTGAGGGGAAAACCTGAAACCAATATGCAAAGCCAGCAGACAACTGAGCTAAATATGACGAGGAATTGACCGTGTGTTCTGATGTGGAAGAGAGACAAGAGTGTCTCTGTAGAGGGCAGAACACACTTGCACTCAGTGGGTAAGTCATCATGATTGGATGTGGCACTTGAAGCCATGGTTTAGTGGTCATGAGGTGTTGGGTGACAGGTTGGACTTGATGATCTCTGAGGTCTTTTCCAGCCTTGTTGATTCTATGAGGGCTATGTTTAAAGGAAGGGAGGATGTAAGGAGACCTGGAGGCTTCCCAGAGAGCCTGTATTGAAGGCACTTGGTACAAACACTCTTCCAGATCTGATGATCTGATTTGTGTGGCTGCACAAGCTGTGTGAGAAACTCACCTTCTCAATGAGCTCGATGCAGGCAGCCAGGTCCATGCCAAAGTCAATGAACTCCCACTCAATGCCTTCCTTCTTGTACTCCTCCTGCTCCAGCACGAACATGTGGTGGTTGAAGAACTGTTGCAGTTTCTCGTTGGTGAAGTTGATGCACAGCTGCTCCAGGCTGTTGAACTAATATTTAAGTAAATCTCTTAACATTGTTAAACTGACTCCCTTCAATCTATTTTGTAGAGTTGGCAAGACAAGGTCAGGTAGACTATCCCTGAAGGGTTCTGATAATAGCATAAAGGATCTGTCCTGAGTGGTCCAGGCCTGCAGGATGGTTGTGCTGTGCAGCACATGGTTGAAGCAGCCTGCACAGGTGATCCTAATGTGACCCTGATATCACTAAATACTGATTCTGTGGGAAAGAAGGCAGCAGCTTCATGGCCACACTTCTGCTGCTCCTTTTCTCTTACAAAGTGGGTGATGGATCTACAGAGGCAGAAATGGCTTCAGGGAGATTTGCCCCATTCTTGAGGGCTGTGTGGGGGTGAGGAGGAGGAGAGGTGAGAAAAGTCAAACAACACAAACAGCATTCAAAGGCAGCCAGAAGCCTGAGAGTGCTGTGGGAAGCCAGACCTCAAAGATCTCAAAGCCAGCGATGTCCAGGACGCCGATGAAGTGCTGCCTGGGCAGCCTGGTGTCCAGCTGCTGGTTGATTCTCATCACCATCCACAGGAACAGCTTCTCATAGACTGACTTGGAAATGGCATTCACTGCCTGCAGCACCTGCAGGGAGACGTCAGGGCACCACCACAGCACCGCCAGAGCGAAGCAGCCCTCCACCACACACAGCTTCTGCCTGCCCAGAGTGCACTCATAGGCCTTAGTGGCCCTGACTGTCCTCAGACCTGCACCACCCCTGTCCCTTAGGCAGAGGACATTCCCTGCTGCCCCCTGACGCTCACCTGATCCACTGTTTGGCCTTTCATCACATATTCATTCCCCACTTTCACGCGGGGGTAGCACAGAGCTTTCAGCAAGTCTGCCGAGTTCAGGCCCATCAGGTACGCAGCTTTGTCAGCCTCTGCAGAACAGAGAGAAAGCTGAAAGCCTTTCTTCTCAGCTGGGACAGATCAAGTGCACCAGAGCCAGCCCAAGCTCCCTCTGGAACCTGCCAAACTGCTTGGCTTTACCCTATCCACAAAACTTGACCATCTTTCTCATGTACATTTCCAAACAGCCTTGTAGGGCTGGTCCTCGTGACTGAGCAGCTACAGCAGTCCCAGCAGGTGTGGTGAAACCATTGAGTGCCTTGTGATGGCACAACAGAGTGGTCTTCCCTTCCAGCCACTTCTCCACAGTGTCACCCAAGCAGAACAAATCCGGATGCGTTACCAGAAACTGGCAACCACCACAGTAAGGTGTCCCGGGCACAAGGTCCCTCAGCAGAGACATCAGGAAGACAGTGGATGCAGGTGGTGAGTTGAAGGTGCAACTTCCTTTTTCTGTGTTCATCAAGGATCAGCTCCTTTCCTGCAAGGCTCTGTGCATTTCTAGAGAGGAATCCTATAAAACCAGAAGGAAATTCACCTCCCCAAGCCAGGAGGCCTTACCTTCCGTGCCGGCCGGCTCCGCCTGCTCCTCACGCGGTTTCTGTTTGAACCTCATGTTCCCATGGTGCAGGATTGCCCCTGTCAGCTTGTAAATCCCCACTCTCTCACTGGGGCTGAAGCACAGAATGTCCATGGCTGCCTGCACACCAGACAGATCAGCTGGTCATGAGGGTGGAGATGGTAAGAGTGGTGTGATGTGTGCTTGCTAAAGGTACTCACATCCGTAGCAACAAGCTCCTCCTGGTCATCGATGCTGGCCACTGAAATCTCCCCTTGGCTGATGAAGGGGTAGTCGTGAGGGTTGGCTGTGATGAGAAGCATCTCTGAAAGCAAAGGAGAGAGTGAGAGCCAGATCCTGGCTGTGCACATGGAACAGCAGCTCAGCAAGGGTTCCCAGGCTCTTTATCCTTTTGCCTCCCCACACTCCTGGGTTTCTACTAAAAGTCAAGACAGAGTAAAGACATTCAGCTGCCTTCCACTGGGTGAGCAGAAGGTCTCAGACAGGTTCTCAGTCCTACCAGATGTCATCCAGAGGGACCTGGATGAGCTGGAGAGGTGGCCCAAGAGAACTTCATGAGGCTCAGCAAGTGCAGGGTTCTGCACCTGAGCTGGAACAATCTTCACTGTCAGTACAGGCTGGGGGAGGAGGTGATAGAAAGCAGCCCTAAGGGAAAGGACTTGGGGGTGCTGATGGATGAGAAGCTGGACAGGAGCAGGGAGTGTGAGCTTGCAGCACAGAAGGCAAATCACATCCTGGGCTGCATCCAAAGCAGCATTGCCAGCAGAGCCAGAGAGGTGACTCTGACAGTTTGCTCTGCTGAGACCTCACCTGCAGGGCTGTGTGCAGGGCTGAAGCCCTCAGCACAGGAAGGACATGGACCTGATGGAGAGGCTCCAGAGCAGGGCCAGGAGAATGCTCAGGGGGTTGGAGCACCTCTGCTATGAGGACAGGCTGAGGGAGCTGGGGGTGTTCAGCCTGGAGACAAGAAGGCTCCAGGGAGACCTAATAGAAGCCTGCCAGTACCTGAAGGGGGTTACAAGAAGGATGCAGAGAGACTGTTTGCAAAGGCCTGCAGGGACAGGCCCAGGGACAATGGCTTCAAACTAGAGCAGAGCAGATTTAGATTGGATGTTAGGAACAAGTTCTGCACCATGAGGTTGGTGGAACACTGGAGCAGGTTGCCCAGGGAGGTGGTTGAGGCTCCATCCCTGGAGATATTCAAGGTGAGGCTGGAGATGGCCCTGGGCAACCTGCTCTAGTTGGGGATGTCCCTGCTGACTGCAGAGGGGATTGGACTGAGTGAGCTTTGGAGGCCACTTCCAACCCAGAGCATTCTGTGATTCTATGAACATGCTGTGAACTGGCAGCTGAGCACTCAGCACTGGCAGAGCAGGAACAAAGGCCATCCAAAGACACAGCTTTTGAGCAAGATCCTTGTAGGTGAGACTCATGCACACTTGCCCTCACACATGGCACTGATCCATTCCCTCCACCCACTGGGGCTGGGTGCTGGTGCATATGGCTAACACAAACCTCTGCTGAGCTCCATCTAAGGCAAAAATTCTCAGCTCATTTTCTGTCCTGAATCCTGTGGCACAGTAAGAGGAGAAGTGAAGGTGTGCAGTGGGGTTGTGCAGCATGCAGAGAGAAGCCCTCCATGCACTGGACACAGCCCCCTGCACTGAGCACAGCCCCCTGGCATTCTCTGCAAGAGGGAAGAGGGAGGTGGTAAACATGTGGAGGGAAGATGGAAATAGGAGCTCCACCCTGGGAAATGTTCTGTGGGTGGCTGGGAGGTGTGGACAGTGAAGTGAGGATGAACACAGAAATTACTTGTGTGGACCAAGGGTTTGGGACAGATGTCAGACATGGGTAGGGCATGGGTAGGGCATGTCATGGCAGTGGGAAGGGGGAAAGGGCTGGAGGGGCTATGCTAAAAATGGGGAAGAACTTGTGCCCACAGGATGAAGAGTTCAGACATGGTTTGTACACCAGGATATCTGCCCATCCTGCACCAGGCAATTCCTGACCTTTCCATTGGATCTAGCCCATAGAAGTTGGAGCTTCCACAGCAGCAAGGACAGAAAGGGGTAAGACAGAGCAAATCAGCCACCCCTGCAGCTCACCTGCACACAGTTTGCATCAGGCCTTACCAGGGAATCTGAACTGGGGGTGGAGTAAGCTCTAGTGGGACACCATTATGGAGAGACAGAAGTGCTGTGTCCAGCTTTGCAACTCGGTCACCCCGGGTGCTGGGCTGGGATGGCAAAAGTAAGCATATGCTGGGATCCTCGGTGCCCTGCACGGCCTGGGAGGCAGCTGGGTGATGTGCCACACGGCTCTAGGCCAGCAGGTGCCACTGTGCCCTCCCCCGTGGAGCTGGCATGCCTAGGGAAAAGTTTCCCCTGCTGAATTTACTGCCGAGTGTCACCAGGTGGTGGCTGTCCTCACCAAGCAGCTCAGGCTTCTTATTGGAGAGGATCTGGTAGAAGATGTGGTAGCTTCTCTCAGCTTTCAGCTGGAAAGTGACTCTTGACTTTTCCAAGAGGTCTGTAAGGTGGATGCACTTAGGAATTTGTTCAAGCTCTTCTTGCCTTCACAGTGGAGCAGTAAGCCACCCCCCAGGTACTCACAGGTCTCAATGTCCCCCGAAGCCAGTTTGCCAGAGGTACCGAAATGAATACGGATGAATTTCCCCTGGCAAGCAGACAGAAGGCAGAGGTCAGGGCAGCATTCTCAGGGCAGCATTCTCAGGGCAGCACACTGGAGTGCTTTCCTCTCCTGAATCTCAAGGACAACTTCTCCAGAATCAGTCTGAATTATCTTAGTCAAAGATAAATCAAGGTGGACAGTTTGGTGCAGCACACACAGCTATGAGGAGGCCTACAGGAAGGCTGCAGAGGGACTGTTCCCAAAGGCCTGCAGGGACAGGACCAGGGGCAATGGTTTGAAATGAGAGCACAGCAGATTGAGATTGGATGTGAGGAACAAGCTCTGCCCCAGGTGGGTAGTGGAACATTGGAACAGGTTGCCCAGGGAGGTGGTTGAGGCTCCATCCCTGGAGATATTCAAGGTGAGGCAGGAGAGGGCTGTGGGCAACCTGATCTAGCTGGGGATGTCCCTGCTGAGTGCAGGGGGTCAGACTGGATGAGCTGTGGAGGTTCCTTCCAATGCAGAGCGTCCTGTGATTCTGTGATTCTATGATTCTATGAACCAGCTATAAACACATTGACATCTGGCAACCAACCAAGAAATCTGTCAGAAAGAACATTTCCCCCAGCCCAGTGGCTCCCAGTTGTAGGTAACAAGCAGGCAAGGAGGATGGGAAATGCAGGAAGGCAGAGAGGAGCAGGACTCACAAAGCGAGAGGAGTTGTCGTTCCTCACGGTCTTGGCATTCCCAAAGGCCTCCAGCAGTGGGTTGGTGCTGATGATTTGATCCTCAAGCATTCCCTGCAGGAATATTGGGATAGTTATGGAAAAACACCAGGGGCTCTGTGTAGGGCAAGGTGCAGCTCAGCTGATTGCACTGCAGCTGTGCAGTGTGACTGCAGTGCCAAGCAGCAGTGCCAAGCAGCAGCGCCAAGCAGCAGCGCCCTGCACAGCTCCTGAATCATTCATCTTGGCTCACTCAGAATCTCTCCCATGGCCAGGGCTCTCATCTCCCAGCCACAGGGACAGCCTGGGCCATGTTAAGAAACTGCAGACCTTATGGTGGCCTTCCAGTATCTGAAGGGGGCTACAAGAAAGCTGGGGAGGGACTTCTGAGGGTGTCAGGGAGTGATAGGTCTGGATGGGATGGAGCAGAACTAGAAGTGGGGAGATTGAGATTGGATGTGAGGAAGAAGTTCTTCCCCAGGAGGGTGGTGAGAGCCTGGCACAGGCTGCTCAGGGAAGTGGTGGAAGCCTCCTGCCTGGAGGTGTTTGCAGCCAGGCTGGATGTGGCTGTGAGCAACCTGCTGTAGTGTGAGGTGTCCCTGCCCATGGCAGGGGGTTGGAACTGGCTGAGCCTTAAGGTCCCTTCCAGCCCTGGCAATTCTGTGAGTCTATGATTGTGATTCTTCCTGGACAACAGTCACCAAGACCTGGTCTCAGTTCAGGTGAAGCTATAGCTGACAGTGCCAGAGGCAGTTCTGGTGGCTCCTATTTGTTGTGGTCCTAACTCCTCATCAGCCTTACTGCTTTTTATGAGGTTGGCTGAAGCTGATAAAAGCTATTTCACACTTAGAGGTAATGTTTGTCCCCAGCACTGTCTGCAGCCCCAGGGGGGCAACACCCTGACCTGCCCCTCTGCCAAGCCTTTCTGCATCACACCTTCATCCAGGACTCCTTCCTCTTGGCCAGGTCCCCATTGGCTGCAATGGTTGCAAAGTACTGGATGACTCTCTTGGTGTTCACAGTCTTGCCTGCACCGGATTCTCCACTGCCAAAGCAAAGCAGAGAGTGAAGGCTGATCTGCCCTCATGCTGCTGGAGACCCAGGTGACAGTGGCAGAGGTACTCACGTGATGAGGATGGACTGATTCTCACGATCTGCCAAAGGGAAAGAGACCTGCAGTCAGTCAGGGAGGCTGCAGGGCAGGTGCTGCTTCTCAGCCTGGCACCTAGTGCCCATCAAGGGCCATGAAACAAAACCTCCACAAGCAAAACTCCCTCTCCTCCTCTCTTTCCCTCCCTGTACTCTTGTGGTGGGTTTGCACCAGGCAGAATGTGGAGTTTGCCCTCAGAGTGTGAATAACTACACAGACCCAGAACTGGGAAGTGAAATTGTTGCTAACTAGATATGAAAGTATGGAAGATAGTAGAGAGATTTTAAAAATTACATATAAAACTAGACAATAGCTCAGCTCTCCCCCTGCACAGACCCCCCTGCACACAAAGGGAGCCCACAACCCCTGGGCAGAGGGCTGTGTACCAGCTAAGTTATCTCCCTGTGGTCCCAGCCAGGAGCCCAAACAATGATCAGCAGAGGGAGGTGAAAACAAAGTTCAGAAAGGAGGCAAAGAGGAGAAAGCAGGAGAAGAGAGAAAGAAATCAAGCTGTGCTCCCAAACTGTATAGAAATTTGCAGAACCAAAGAAAGGGAATGAATGTATCCTTTATATTGTGCTCAGCCCCTTTGAGATCCATCCCACTGCACTCCAGTTCTCTGGCAAAACTTCTTTCAATTATGGCCCTAGGCCCTTACCCTGCAACACCTCCTCTTTCTGGCTTCTCTCCTCCACCTTTGCTCCACCCTGCCCTCTCCTTTTTGCTTCTGTTTTGACCATTCTTGACCTTTATTACTAAGGGGCAGGACTTGATTCAAACTAACCTCAAGTATTTTGGTTTAAATATTTCTTCCTCTCTGCCAGCTACCTGCTGGTGTGCTGACCAGGGACACCCCAGAGAGTGTGTCCTCTCCAACTGCAACTGCCCCGGGCAGTGGCACCTCTCAAGGTGCTTAGCTCAGTACTTAGAGCACAGATACAGCTACACTGCAGAGCTGCTTCAGAAATAAAAAGTCTATCTCACGGCACAGGGAAAACCATCTGGAGCTGGTTTACATGCCCTAGGGATAAAACAAGCACATCTGATTCCGCAGTACAGTAGCTGGGAGGCCAAGCAGGTAATTCACAACGTGACACAGAACAAGGAACTGGGTCAGCAGGCTGTCAGGGATGGCAAAGGCAAGAGACCCATGGCAGAGAAGGAATGGCCTTTGGCATAGAATCATTCAGATTGGAAAAGACCCTTGAGATCATCAGGTCCAACCATTAACCCTACTCTACCAAGATCACCACTAAACCATATCACTAAGTGCCACATCTAAATGACCTTTAAACACCTCCAGGCTTGGTGACTCCACCACCTCCCTGGGCAGCCTGTTCCAATGCTTGACTACTCTTCCAGTGAAGAACTTTTTCCTAATGTCCAGACTAAACCACTTCTGGTGCAGCTTGGGGCTGATCCCTCTTGTTCTATCACTGACTACCTGTGAGAAGAGACCTGCACCAACCTCTCTCTATTGTCCTTTCAGGTAGTCATAGAGAGCCATGAGGTCTTCCCTCAGCCTCCTCTTCCTCAAACTAAACAGTCACAGCTCCCTCTGCTGCTCTTCATCAGACTCCTTCTCTAGGCCCTTCAGTACCTTACTTGCTCTTCTTTGCCCCCACTCCAGCCCCTCAATGTCTTTCTTGCACCGAGGTGCCCAAAACTGAACCCAGCACTCGAGGTGTGGCCTCATCAGTGCGGAGTGCAGGGGGACGGCCACCGCCCTGCTCCTGCTGGCCACGCTTGCACTAATACAAGCCATGCAAGGCAGTGTTTCTGGCACAGTCTGGTCACAAAGGAAAAGCTCACCAGTCAGCATGGACTGATAGGCGTTGTCAGAGATGGAGAAGATGTGTGGAGGAGCCTCCTGGCGCTTCTTGCCTCGGTAGGCCAACACCACCTCCGGGTTGTACACCGGCAGCCACTTGTAGGGGTTGACAGTGACACAGAAGAGACCCGAGTAGGTCTGTGGGGAAGAAGAACAGAAGAGCCACTGACCTCCAACCCCAGGCAGCTGGATTGTCTCCTTTGCCATGGGAAGGAACTTACATAGATCATCCAGGAGCTATAGCGGTCCTTGAGGTGGTAGAGGACAGCAGGCTCGTGCAGGTGGGTCAGCATGGCCACATCCTCAGCTCTGTCAAACTTAGGGGGGTTCATGGCATACACATCATCAGGTTTGACAACAACTGTCTGGGATCCAGAAAGGAAGAGTTAACCTTGACTCAGCAGCTCTGTCTGCTCCTTCCCTGTGTACCCACAGAGCCATGGCCATGGGGCAGCAAGGACCTCTGGAAGGCTGCTGTGAGTCCTGGTTTCGTTCAGTTTAGCTCTGCACATAGCTCTGTGTAGCCACAGAGCACTGCTGCCAGCCAGGAATTCCACAGCACAGCCAAATTAGCAGGATGTAAATGTATTGTCCTGAGATAGCTACAACCTCACAGGTGCTGGACCAGACCTCTCTACACATTATTGCTGCTTATGAGCTTCAGGTGGCTGCTGCTCATAGCTGCAGTAGTCAGAGGCACAGCTGCTGGCCCTGGCTACCTTCAAGCCTCCAAGACTCACACTGGCCAGTACTGGAGAGACAGGACACCAACAGCATTAGGTTCCCTGAAATATTGAACCACAGAATTGTCAGGGTTGGACGGGACCTCAAGGCTCATCCACTTCAAACCCCCCCTGCCATGGGCAGGGACACCTCACACTACAGTAGGTTGCTCACAGCCACATCCAGCCTGGCTGCAAACACCTCCAGGGGTGAGGTTTCCACCACCTCCCTGGGCAACCTGTGCCAGGCTCTCACCACCCTCCTGGGGAAGAACTTCTTCCTCACATCCAATCTGAATCTCCCCACTCCATTCCCCTCCAGTCCTATCCCTCCCTGACACCCTCAAAAGTCCTTCCCCAGCTATCTTGGAGCCCCTTTCAGATACTGGAAGACCACAATAAGGTCTCCTTGGAGCCTTCTCTTCTCCAGACTGAACAACCCCAGCTCTCTCAATCTTTTTTCATCCTCGTGGCCCTTCTCTGGTCACCTTCCAGCACCTTCAGATACTTCTTGTAGTAGGAGCTCCAGAACTGGACACAGTGCTCCAGGTGGAGTCTCACAGGGAGAATCACCTCCCTGGACCCCTGCCGGCTGCCATTGTTGTTTAAAGAATGGCTCTGGCTCTACCAAACAGCAGTAGTGGTCTGCAGGGCTCCTGCTGTGGGTGCCCATCCTGGCACCCAGCCAGCACCGGTGGATGTGAGGGGCAGATGTGCAGGAGAGCAGACACAGTGGGCTGCAGCTCATCCTGGCCACACTCAGCCATGAAGGAGCTTGAACATCCTGCTGTCATTTCTCCAGATTGTTCTTCCCATTGGTCTTACCTGTTGCTTTTATGCTGTAATTGCTGTCCCATGGACAGATCCAAGATGACTATTCCAGTCCAAGCTGGAAATCATAGATTCACAGGATGGGTTGGGTTGGAAAGGACCTTCAAGACCATCCAGTTCCACCCCCCTGCAGGGACACCTCCCACCAGCACAGGTTGCTCAAGGCCTCATCCAGCCTGGCCTGGAACACCTCTAGGGAGGAGGCAGCCACAGCTTCCCTGGGCAGCCTGTGCCAGTCTCACCACCCTCACTCCAAAGAATTTCTTTCTAATCTCCAGCCTAAATCTAGAATTAGTGAAATAGTCTTACTCCATCATCATCACCACCATTTCCAAGCTCAAATCCTGACTTGCAGAATGAACTTGGGCTTCTTTAGAGAAAGCAAGAATTACAGGCACAGTTTTCCAAAGCAGCTTTGTGATGTCTCCCTTAGTACCTTCATGAAGCATCCAAGCACCTGAGGAGCAAGTCTCCATGTACAAGAGGTCACTCACTTACTGCTCCTCACAGCACATGAGGGATTGTTGGGGTGGTTCAGCCTGAAGAAGAGAAGGCTCCAGGGAGACCTTAGAACAGCTTTCCAGTATTTGAAGGAGACTACAGGAGAGCTGGAGAGGGACATTTTACAGAGGCATGGAGTGGCAGGATGTGGGGTGGTGGCTTCAAACTGGAAGACGCTCGATTTAGATTATGCATTAGGAAGAAATTCTTTCCCATGAGGGTGGTGAGGCACTGGACCAGGCTGCCCACAGAAGCTGTGAAGGCTCCAACCTGGCCAGTGTTCAAAGCCAGGCTGGATGGGGCAGCCTGGGCCAGTGAGAGGTGTCCCTGCCCATGCAGGGGAGGAGGAACTGGATGATCTTTAAGGTCCCTTCCAACCCAAACCATGCTATCATTCTATGATATCTACATGTCACTTCAGAGGTTTCTAACATCATGTCAGCTCAGTGCTCAGAAAAGGGCAGGAAGCTCTAAAGTATCAGGAATTATTAGAGAAAAGAATAGCAAGGTCTAAAATATTAGGAGTTGTTAGAAAAGCAAGGGAGAAAATGAGAGACTGTTACACAGTCAGGGTCTGTCAGTCCACCACACCTTCATTGCTGACCACAGCCCTCAGAAAGGGTCTAGTTGTACTGGAGCTGCTCCAGAGAAGAGAAACAAAACTGGTCACAGGTATGAAGCAGCTCCTCTGTGAGGAAAGCAGAACTTGACTGGGACTTGAGGGTGAAAAGGAGGCACTAATTTAGAGTCTGCAAAGTCATGAATAGTAGAATGAACCATAGCCACAGCACAGAAGAATTATTGTCTCACAGGCTCCCAGGATGTTAGGGGTTGGGAGGGACCTCTGGAGACCTTCCAGCCCAACCCCCTGCCAGAGCAGGAGCACAGAATCCAGCACAGGTCACACAGAACACATCCAGACAGGGCTGGGAAGGCTCCAGAGAAGGAGACTCCACAACCTCTCTGGGCAGCCTGCTCCAGGGCTCTGGGACCCTCCCAGTGCAGAAGTTCCTCCTCATGCTGAGGTGGAACCTCCTGTGCTGGAATTTCCATCCATTGCTCCTTGTGCTATCCCAGGGCACAGTGAGCAGAGGCTGTCCCTGTCCCTTCCTTCCTGACCCCCAGCCCTCAGCTATTCATAGACATTGATCAGATCCCTCTCAGGCTTTTCCTCTCCAGACTGAACACCCCCAGGGCTCTCAGCCTCTCCTCCCCAGGCAGTGCTGCAGTCCCTTCATCATACTCATAGCCCTCCTTTGGACTCTCTCCAGGAGATCCCTGTCCCTCCTGAACTGGGGAGCCCAAAATTGGACTCAGTATTCCAGGTGAGGTCTCACCAGGGCAGGGTGAAAACAATGTGCTGAAATTACCAGGCTGCATATTGCAGGGGAAAGGAAGCACTCTACACACACTCCAGTTGTAAATGTGGAAACCTTTCCCACAGAGGCAAAAAGCAAACATGGATATAAGGAAGCCAGCCCCCAGGGAAGCAGGACCTTGTGCAGAGCAGCCTGCTGCAGCCTCTGCACAGTCACATCCCTCTCACTGCTGGAGGCTGGGGCTGGACCCAGGGATGACTGCTTCAGCTTTTATCGGCTTCCTTAGACTCCTCGTGGCACCCACTGCCAGGCTGCTGGCTGAGCTGGCTCCTGGGACTGCTGCAGCTCTTACACAAGTTATCTGCACAGAGCTGCTAAGACACTGCAGCCTTTTTGCAAGATTAACACCTTGGAGGCTCCTCTAGAAAGCTGCTTGCAGTGACACTGATGTGATAACTTCACAGGCAAAGGGGACTTAAGAGGCTGCCTGATCTGCCACCAGTGAAGGAAGGAATTTATGAGTGGTCATGACAGTGTTAGTGGAGAAAGAGTTAAAAGCAGTAGCTGAGGAACACTGGGACTGGCAAGGTGATAACCCAGCCTGCTTCAGAGCACTGACTGAGCTTTAAAGGCTAAACCAAGAACAACTTTCCAAGGGATACCTTCATGCCAGCATCCAGAGCAGCTTTGCTCTGGAGGCTGTGCTGGTTCTAATCAGGGCAAGGCTGGGCAGGGCAAATGTGTTGCCTGAGCCAGACTGGTGCTTTCTGTGTGCCTTGCCCCCCCAGCAGACACCCAAGGGCCCTCAGCAAGGCAGGGAGGAGACCCAGGAGGCATGCACTTACCCTGCCATCCTCTGTCTCAACAGTTATCTTCCCATCCTGTGAAGCCTTGATCTTCCCTTTGGTGTACTCCACCTCGGGGTCAGCCACAAAGCAGTAGGTTTTGGCATCAAATGGTTGGTTCTGGGCTTCTATTCTCTCCTTCTCTGGTCTGCGCAGGTACGGCGCAGCCTCCCCAAACACCTCCATGCCAGCGTCTCTGCTCATGACTGGAGCTGAAAGACAGACCCTGCTGTGGTGGGCTCTCAGGCAGCTCCCTTAGAGCCAGACAGAGTGGAGCTGAACATCCCCCAGCCCTCCCCAGCTGGCTGCTCTGAGAGTGCCCTTCCCAGCTCTGGGATGTGTGCTGCAGCCCCGAGGGAGACGTTTGCCTTTCCAGTCTGGAATGTACAAGAGTAGTGCAGAAGAGCTGCCATCCTTCACTGCCCCAGGGAAAGAGGATCACTGCCTGAAGGAGCAGGAGGGTTTCCTGGGGACGTGTGGCCAAGTGGTCTCTGAAGGATTCCCACAGCCCTCAGTAAGACTGAAGCCCTGAAACCTGTTTCACTTCCACTTCTCCATTTACGATTCCCCCACTCCCTTGTAGCAGGGACCCCACCCAAGTCCTCTGGTGGGCAGCAGGTAAGAATGGACATGTGCCATGGACCCTTAGAGCAGCTCATGCAGGGAGGAGAACTGCTCCCAGAGAGGACAAGGGAAGATCCAGCTCATGCCAGTTTGGGCAAGCTGTTGGCTTTCACGCCTTCAATTCTCACCTTACCAATCAGTTGGCAGAAAGGAGGCAGGCATGGCCTGGCATCCCTGATCTCTGAAGGAGAATGAGTGGGAGGTCAGGCTCTGTAAGCTACAGCCTCTCCAGGCCTGACACCTCTCACTTACTTACCTTGAGCAACCACTCCAGCTGAGCACCAGTGAAGCTCCACAGATACCAGGTACCAAGCAATGTCCCAGCAGGGAACCTACAGCAGGTTTCCCACCGCAGTGCTACAGCCTTGTGAAGCTCCAAGCATGAGGAATAGCACTTGTGGTAGGAGCCCTCCAACCCCTCAGTCACAGCATGGCCATGAGCACAGCAAGGGCATCAGCAGCCACCACCAAGGGCTTTCTCCCTGACAGCCTTTATAGGCTCAGCTCCATCCCTTGGCTCGGCCCCTTCCCTATATTTGGAGGGAAGGGCTCAGTGCTGCTGCCTGCTCACCACCTCATGACCATTTTCTGCCATATACAGTAGGCAAAGAAAGGGGCTGCTCTTTTTTCCCATTTTAGTAACTCTGGGACCTTTACTGTCCTTTGTAGAGTCTTTGTTGTGAGCATTTCTTCCGCTGGGAACTTGCTCTCCTGCCAGCTGAGGCCATGACTGGCACTTCACTCATGCCTGCTCTCACCTCTGTGTCAAAGAAGGGCCCTGCCCAGTACTGCTCACAGGATGCCTGGGCAGAGATGCACAGAGGCAGGGGAATGCAAAGCAGCTCCCTGTGGGCGGAGGGCAAGGCCAGGAGAAGGGGAAAAGGTGCTGAGGATTCATATAGGATCAGTTATGGCAATTCTTGTGGCTTCCCATCACTGCATGGGTCAGGGAGGATGGGCAGAGAGGTTTTGACTGAAGTATGATGTGACAAACCATGGCAAAATAGAAGCTAATCAGAAAGAACAACACCCAAATCTAGCCAGGGATGGGCATTTCAGGAAGGTCAAACCCTGAATATGCTACAGAAAAACAGCTCCAAGTACTGCTTTGGCTGCCTGAGACATTCACTACCTTGCTGCCAGAAGGGTAACACCATGCTGACAGGTTCTCAGACACTGCCTGCAGCTCCCAGGTCAGAAGGATATTGGTAAGGGGACATAGCAACAAACAAAATGCTGGGTACCAGCCACCTTTGGATGGCAGCTGGGACAGTGCAGCTCTGCTCAGTCCTGAGCACTTGTGGCCCAGTGCACCACTGCCATGTGAATGCTTGGGGCTGCAGGTTTCACCAGGCCCAGGGAAAGGCTTCTCTGAGGAGAAGCAGGCTGTGCAAGGACACACTGCACCTCTGCAGCTCTTGCTTGGCCAGCACAGACTGAGGATGGGCAGAAAAGCTTGGCCAGCACAGGCTCAGACACCACTCTCCCTTCCCCAGAGCATGAATGTGCCACAGGCTTCCAGCACCATGCTGCCAAACCATCATCGAGGCCACTTCAGCTGACATGTGTGCCCTGAAGAGCACAGGGAGCCAGTGGGGATTAGCATGGAGAGAAATGGAAACATAGGGAAATCATCCAGCTCTGCTGTGAGAGAGGCTGGGGACAGGCAGGGCCCAGAGCTGAGCTCTCTGTGACCAGCAGCAGCACAGCCAAGCTCTGCTGGGTCACTCTGCCTGGCCAGCAACCTCCCTCTGGGCTGCACATTTCCAGCGAGACAAACCCCCACTGGCTCTTGCAAAACTCTTGCAAAGCTAACTCATCAATTCTTTTCAAGGGGCTCTGAAACTCCTGCAGGCCAGGCAGGGGCTTTGAATGGAGGCGTTCCGGTCCCCAGAGCTCTATGTGAGTGGCACAGAGCAGGCAGAGAATGGCTGCAAGTGGAGCTCACCTGGCAGGGCAGGGGAGGACAGCACATGGCAGGAGTGTTTGTGCCTTCATGGAGAGAGGTAGATCCTGGTGCATGAGCAGAAGGATCTTCCCCACCCTGAGCCATCCTACCTGTTTTGTCTTCTGTCACTGTCACCTCTTTGCCCTCTGTGTGGGACGGACACCCAGCCAAGGCTGTGCCAGGTTCCCTCACCAGAACAAAGCCTTGTGTGAAGCCAGCAGCCTACTCCAAAGAGCTCCTGCCGCCATCCAAAGCACCACACCCAGCTGGAGGAGCACCTTGGGGCCCCTGCAGCTGCTGCTGTGGCGTGGGGGATGTCACCTTTCAGACACCACCCCTGCACTGCTGGTGTTTGCCAGCAGTTTGTCTGGGGCAAGCTGGCCCCGTGGTCTGGCAGGGGCATCATTGTCGCTGGTGTTCTGACAAACATGTTCCATGTCGCCCTTAATTTCATTTAAGGTCACTAAAAATGGACAGCACAGCCACATAGCTCATGAACCATGGCTTCCTAGAATCCCCCTAAGCCAGGAGGATGAGGGCAGGCTTTTTTTAGCAAGCAGCCCCTGTGATCGGCCCTTTGAACTGGGCACCGTGGGTGGACTGAGAGGCTGCACAAAGCCCAGACACAGCAGAGCAATTAGCAGCCAGGGGCTTTGTCCTGAGCTCCCCTGTGAGTCAGGCAGGGCCTTTCCTGCTCCCAGCCATGCCCACGAGCGAGCAGGCCAGGCCCTGCTGCCCCAGGAGCAGAGGACAGGAGGGCAGCCGGAGCCGCTCGCCGTGTCTGCTCTCGCTGGTCCTGGCAACCAGCCGGGAGCAGAGGACAGGAAAGCAACTGGCAAGGAGCAAGGACCCTCAGGTAGCCCCTGCTGTGGCCCAGCTAGCCACAGGCACCTGCTGAGCACCGCCAGCAGATCCTGGACCCGTGGACACCCTTTGCACACAGTGATGGTCTGGAATGCTCTAAGCCAGGGTCCTCCAGCAGAGCCAGAAGCTGGGACATCACTTCAGGTCTTCTCCAGCCTGTGTCCAACCCAGGGACTCTCAGGAGCCATGGTTGTTACCAACCCAGCCCAGCATGGGGAGGAGGTAGCTAAGGAAGGACACATTGGTTACTTCAGAGCCCTAAATAACTCTGATCCATGATCTACACTGCCAGCTACAACAGCCACTGGGTAAAAATTGTTTAGCCTGGAGAAGAGGAGGCTCAGGGGTGACCTCATTGCCCTCTACAACTACCTGAAAGGTGGTTGTAGCCAGGAAGGGGTTGGTCTCTTCTGCCAGGCAACCAGCACCAGAACAAGAGGACACAGTCTCAAGCTGTGCCAGGGGAGGTTTAGACTCGAGGTCAGGAGGAAGTTCTTCACCGAGCGAGTCATTCGGCATTGGGATGTGCTGCCCAGGGAGGTGGTGGAGTCCCCATCCCTGGAGGTGTTCAAGAGGGGACTGGATGTGGCACTTGGTGCCATGGTCTGGTCATGGGGTCTGTGGTGACAGGTTGGACTCGATGATCCTCAAGGTCTCTTCCAACCTTAGTTATACTGTGATACTGTGATAGTGTAAAAGGTCCTGCTTCTCATGGCAGCCACACTCTCACCTCCAACAGCTCCAGCACCACAGCAAAGCAGAAAGGGTTGTCCAGGCCTGGCCCCGGCTGCCCAGGGCAGTGGTGGAGTCCCCATCCCTGGGGAGGGTTTCAAGCCTTGTAGATGTGGTGCTGAGGGCCAGGGTTTAGTAGTGCCCTGGCAATGTTGGGTTAATGGTTGGACTGGATGGTCTTAAAGATCTCTTCCAACCAAAACAATTCTGTGCCTCTGTGATTTCTCAAGAGTTGTAAAACCTTATCAGAAGGTAGCCTGGAGCAAGGGCTGGGATATAAAACTGTGCCTGTCACTGCAAGGCAAGAATGCTGAGCAGCTCAGGGAGGGTAGACCAATCCACACACCTAGAATTAGTGGATTTAGTGAGCCAAGGTTACCAGGAGGAGCTTCAACAAGGCCAAGTGCCAGGGCCTGCACATGGGGCACAACAACCCTGAGCAATGCTACAGGCCTGGGGCAGTGTGGCTGAAAGCCACTGTGGCAGAAAGGGACCTGGGGATGCTGATGGACAAGCAGCTGAACAGGAGCCAGCAGTGCCCAGGGGGCCAAGAGAGCCAAAGGCATCCTGGCTGGGATCAGAAATGCTGTGTCCAGCAGCAGCAGGGAGGGGATTGTCCCCTGGGACTCAGCTCTGGGGAGGCCACACCTCGAGTGCTGTGTCCAGTTCTGGGCACCTCAAGAGATGTGGAGGTGCTGGAGCCAGGGCAGAGCAGGGCAGGGAAGCTGGGAAGGGCCTGGAGAATAAATCTGATGGAGAGCAACTGAAGGAGCTGGGGATGGTTAGTGTGAAACAGAGGAGGCTGAGGGAGACCTCCTGGCTCTCTACAGCTCCCTGAAAGGAGGTTGTGGAGAGGCTGCTGCTGGTCTCTTCTCACAGGTAATTAGTGACAGGACAAGAGGCAATGGCCTCAAGCTGCCACTGGGGAGGTTTAGACTGGACAGTAGGAAACATTTTTTCCCAGCAAGAGTGGTCAGGGATTGGAATGTGCTGCCCAGGGAGGTGGTGGAGTCCCCAAGCCTGGAGGTGTTTGAAGGTGGTTTGGATGTGGTGCTTGGGGCTATGGTCCAGGGGTGACCCTTGCAGAGTAGAGTTCTGGGCTGGCCTTGGTGATCCTGAGGGTCTGTTCCAAGCTGAACATTTCTGTGTTCTGTGATTTTCCTTTGGTCTTAAGGACATGCATCAGACTTTTCTGGGTACAAACCTTTCTGTGTTTCCCTTCTTTGTACTTTGGAGCCTCTGAATGTTTGACAAGATGCATGGATAGGGATGACAGAGCTTCATGTAAATGAGAATCAGGAATTGCCATTCAAGATCTAAAACTTAGATCTCTTTGTGTAAGTGACAATGGGAGCTGAATGAGTGGGACACTGCAGGTGCTTCAGCCCAGCCCTGGAAATTCCCACATTTCAGCATGCTGGCAAGAGATTTCTGCTTTTATTCCATGTGTCTGGAGCTTTCCAGAGAGTAACTGCATTAGAATTACTCTGTTTCCCTCTGTGGCTGTTCTTCCCACTCCCCAGAGGAGGTCACAGAGCAATGCCTCACCGCTTCCAAGGGAAGGAGGCTGGGCCAGGCTCAGAGCAGGCTGTGGACACCTGGGTGCCAGCTTCAGGGTGCTGGATTTAAGAGGCTCGCCATAAAGCTGCCTGCACTGTGCAGGGGATCCACCTCAGAGGGACAGTTCACCAAGTCTGATAAAAAAGAGAATCTGCTCAGCCTGAGCCAAGGGACAGCGCTGAGCCCCCAGCCCCTCGGTGGCAGTGCCAGAGCCTCTGCTGCCTTTCCAGGACTTCAGCAGAGCTCAGCCCCTCTCAGCAGCCTGACTCTGGGCAGTCCTAGCAGGATCAGCAGCCAGCAAATGGGAGACCTGAAATCAAACCTCTGCTTAGCCTTCTGGTTTCAGCTACTTTCAGCTTTCTTGAACACAAAAGGCTTGGGTTGGCCTTCTTCTGCCACATGTCTGCGACAAAAATGCTTGTGAAGAGTTTATTTAGCCTGGAGAAGAGGAGGTTCAGGGGTGACCTCATTGCCCTCTACAACTACCTGAAAGGTGGTAGTAGCCAGGAAGGGGTTGGTCTCTTCTCCCAGGCAAGCAGCACCAGAGCAAGGGGACACAGTCTCAAGCTGTGCCAGGGGAGGTTTAGGCTGGAGGTGAGGAGAAAGTTCTTCCCAGAGAGAGTCATTCGGCATTGGGATGTGCTGCCCAGGGAGGTGGTGGAGTCCCCATCCCTGGAGGTGTTCAAGAGGGGATTGGATGTGGCACTTGGTGCCATGGTCTAGTTGTGAGGTCTGTGTTGACAGGTTGGACTCGATGATCCTCAAGGTCTCTTCCAACCTTAGTGATACTGTGACACTGTGATACTGTGTGAGTTCAGCAAAATCCATCCAGGAGTGCCCAGAATCACCCAGTGGCCTGGGCTGGAAGGGACCTTGAAGATCATCTAGTCCCAACCCCCTGCCATGGGCAGGGACACCTACTAGATCAGGTTGCTCAAGGTTTCTCCCACACTGACTTTGAATGCTGCCAGGCCTGGAGTCTCCACAGCATCTCTGGGCAGTCTGTTCCAGTGCCTCACTGGCACTGGCACTTTCTAATGTCTGATCTAAATCCAGCTTCTTCCACTTTGAAGCCATTACCTCTCATCTTATCACTCCATGCCTTTGTACAAAGTCCTTCTCCATTTCCCCTGTAGCCCACTTCAATACAGGAAGGTTGCTCTGAGGTGCCCTTGGAGCCTTCTCCTCTCCAGACTGCCCAAGGCCAACTCTCTCAGCCTGGCTCACAGCAGAGGGCTTCCAGCCCTGCCAGCACTGCTGTGGCCTTCTCTGGCCCTGCTGCAGCAGATCCCTGTCTGTGCTGAGGACTGCAGAGCTGCCCCAGCACCGCAGTGGGTCTGAGCAGAGCACAGCAGAGGGGCAGAATCCCCTCCCTGCCCCTGCTGCCCACACTGCTGGGGATCAGCCTAGGACACAGCTGGGTCTGGGCTGTGTGTCCACATTGCCAGCTCATGTCCAGCTTCCCACCCTTCAGCAGCCCCAAGCCCTTCTCCTCACCACTGCTCTCTATCCACTCTCCACCCAGCCTGGATTTTCTACTTGGGATTGCCCCAGCCTTGAATCTGGCTTTGTTTGACTTCCTGAGGATGGCATCAGTTCACATTTCCAGCCTGCCAAGGTCCCTCTGGACCAGGACCTGGACTGTGTGCTGCAGGGAGGTCCAAGGGCACACAGCTGAGAGCAGGCCAGGAGAATTTCAACGTTGGAAAACAGACCCAAAACCAAAATGGGGACCATAGAGTCAGTGCCAATGCCAGACTGTGCCACACTGATCTCCCTGCAAAGTCCGCTCTGATTTGGTCCCTAAGATCACCCAGCCCAGAGCATCGGCCTGGGAGCCAGCAGGATCCACTAACCACACAGCCCTCCTCCAGAGACCTCAGAATGTCTCCACCATGCTCTGGGGTTGTCCCTTCCTTTCCAGAGACAACTCCCTGGCTGATGAGTTTGCACCTCTCTTCATGGACCCAGGCTTGGGTGCAAGGAGTAGGTCTCATATCCCTGAGGCAGAGGAACACCTCAGAACAGCTCCCTGGCATGGGGTAGGCAAGGCAAGTCCCAGGAACAGTGGTGGGTTCCTGGCCAACAACGTCCTGCTTCAGCTTTTCACAGGCAGAGGACAGTGAAACCCCTTCCTTTATCACCAAAACCTTCCTGGGGCACTACAGAGGGGTCCCACATGAAGGAGCACAGCTGCCTGCAAGCAGCCCTGGGGAGCAGCAGCTGCAGCGCTGAGCCCCCTGCTGCCAGCACCATTTGCAGAGCCGGAGCTGTGCCGAGCTGAAGGTCACCAGGCTGCTGCCACAGAGAGCTGCATTGCCTTGCAAGGCTTTCCAGCCCTGGTCTTGCCAGTGGTCTTTGATCGGTGCCCTTCATCCAGAGGAGGGCACTGGGAGCTCAATTAAAGGTGGATTTACTGGTTGGTGTCCATCTATTTTTGCACAGAGGATTTTGGGGGAACAAGCAGGTTTGGAAGCTGCAGCTGAGTAAGTTCCCTGGCATGCTGAAGGACCCTGCTTTATTAAACTGGTAATGCACAGCTTAGAGCAGGGAATGAGCTGGCTCTTGCACAGGGACAGATGCAGCCATTCCTGCCCAGGTCCCCCCAGCACAGCTCCTTGTGCTCCCAGGAACGTGGACAACTGATGCAGAGCTGCCAGGGGCTGGATACTCCTCGAGCAGCACAGCTTGCTTGGAACAGATCAGCTTCTGTTTGAACCCAACCAAACCTTCTCAGCTCTCTCCTAGAGGGGAAATAGTTCACTTTCTGCTTTTCTTTTTAGACTACCCAGCCTAAGGGCAACCCAGTAAAGCTGTCCCACTTACCAGGGCACATCTACCAGGAAGGACTGTGGCCCTTCCCACCCCCCAGCAGCACAGCCCAGAACATCTCCTTCACCAGGTACACCCTGCCCCAGGGCTGGGCAGCTCCTGAGCAGCCCCAGCACACACTGGCCTGGAGGACAACTCCTGGGTCTCCCAGCTGAGCACCTCACACCAGCAGCAGGGCCTGGAAAGCCTTGGCTGTAGCCAGCAAGCTCCATGCACCCTGGCAGGCTGTCCACAGCTGTTGGGACTCCTCAGCAGCTCCTGCATTGCTGCTTTTACCTGACTGAAGATAGATCCAGGTTTGCAAGTGAGTGGTGGAGCCCAACTCAGTGGTCAGCCTTCAGCTCTGGTCTGTAGCTACCCAAGAGCATGGGAGAGCCTCATTCATGCCTCAGGCCTGCTGTGGGCTGCTGGGAGTGCATCTTCATGAGGTGGGGGTCAGTGCTTGGACCACTCAAGTCTGATACAGTAAGAGAAGACTCAGAAAATGCAGACAGCTGTGAAGTTACTGGAGAAAGGGAGAAGGAGCTCTCAAACCACCCCTAGCCCTGCCCCAGGGCTGAGGAAGACTTGCTTTCTTCCTCAGGCTGCTAGCAGCTATCAAGCAGCAAGGATTAGATGGTTCTGAGTGGCTGCAGGAGGATTCTACCTTTCAGCCAGCCTTCTTCAACGGCCAGGCACCTTTCCCACTGAAGCTCAGTGCCTCCAAAGCTCAGTGCCACCAGCTGCAGGTTCTGAAGGACTGCTGGACAACAGCTTTGCTGTGCCACAGCCTGCAGTGCTTGCTGGTGCTGGCTGGCCACACTCCTCAGCCCATCATGGACAACATGATGGCTAGATTAGAAATGATAGGTAGATAGAAATGATGGTAGGAAGGAGTTGTTCCCCATGAGGGTGGTGAGAGACTGGCACAGGCTGCCCAGGGAGGTGGTGGAAGCCTCCTGCCTGGAGGTGTTTGCAGCCAGGCAGGATGTGGCTGTGAGCAACCTGCTGTAGTGTGAGGTGTCCCTGGCCGTGGCAGGGGGGTTGGGACTGGCTGAGCCTTGAGGTCCCTTCCAGGCCTGACAACTCTGTGGTTCTGTGAAAGTGCCACCAAGCAGGGCTGGCTGTGGCATTTTCATCAGTGTTGAGGAACCTGAACCCTGAGTGCTTTGGGACTGCCATTATCCATCAGCTGAATGTTTGTGTGAGCAGCACAGCACTGCTTAGCTCCAGGGGAGGGGGCCAGGGAAAAGCAACAGTGCTGGGAAGAGCCTGGAGGAATGCAGGGCACATGGCAGCCAGCATGGAGGGACAGGAGCAGAGTGACAGCCACACAGCTCAGCTGCACACCCCAGTCCCCATGCACCCCCCTATCTGTCCCATCCCTTGGCCTCATGCCAGCAGCTTTTGATGCCCTTTGCACACTCTGCTCTAGTAGCAATCTCCCAGCTCCTTCCCTGTACCCACCATACACAGCAAGAGGGACCTGACACACAGAGGCAGCTTCCCACCAAGGAGCTACTGCAACTAGCACAGAAGAGCTGCCCTGAGCTCTCCAGCCCTCGTCCCTGGCCCGCCATGGCAGCTTGCTCTCAAGTCAAGCTGGTCCTGCTTTGGGTGGCTTGGGAGTGCTCCTGAGGTTGTCTTTGTCTCAAAGAAGGTGCTGGTACCAATCTGTGCTGGGTGAAACAGGCCTGGTGACTGCTCATCCAGCAGCCTAGGGGCAGCCCACAGGCCTCAGCAAGCTCCTAGTCAAGGGACTCATCAAGCCTTGGGAGCACAGGGACCCAGCAGGCAGTGCCAAGAAGCATTTGCAGATGACTGATGTCTGTGTGTCTGGAGCCTACCAGGACACTGCACTGGGTTTCCAGACAGCAGGAATGGTTTATTTTTCATCCCTCATGTGAGTTATTGCACTGGATGGGCACTTTGGTTGGAGGCAGCAGGTAAAGGCCAGGCTGGAGGTGGCTGTGAGCAACCTGCTGCAGTGTGAGGTGTCCCTGCCCATGGCAGGGGGTTGGAGCTGGATGAGCCTTGAGGTCCCTTCCAACCCTGACAATTCTGTGATTCTAAATGCAGCACTGTGTGGAATACCTGCCCTGGACAACCCCTCCAGGGCACAGCAGGCTGTCCTCCCTGGGGACAGTCCCAAGGGATTGAAGATGCTGCCATTGTTCAGCCACACCGGGGCCTGCAGCTGAACTGTGTGACCATGTGTGGCACAGGTCCTCACCAGCCCAGCACAGGGCACAGGCTGGAGCAAAGATCTGCCCCAAAAGCACCTGGCCCCTGCTGGGGCACAGCTCAAGCTCAGCACAAGTGGAGAGCAGAGCTGCTCAGCATCTCCTGAGCAAAAGCAGCTTGCTGGGAATGCATGCTGAGGAGCAGGCCTTGCCTGGGTCAGGCTCTGTTCCCTCTGCTCGGGGCACAAGCTGGGCAGCTGCAGCACATGGCCTGGGAGCAGGCACATTTCCCTGCCACAGGCCATTTGATCCAGGGCAAATCTCCTTAAGATCAAACCTGGATTTGGGCTGAGCCCTTTTGGCTACCGGGGCAGGCACTGGCAGTATTTTCACACTGGCAGTGCACACATGACTGAGCAGGGAAAAACAAAACCTGACTTGGATCTTGCCCTGATGACTGTGGGCTGATGCCCAGCCTGACTGCCACATGCTCTGAAGAGACACCAGCCAAGACAAGGCCTTGCTTGCCTGATAGGCTTAGTTTTTAAGCACAGAAGAAAAAGTTTCAATGAACTGGAGAGAATCCAACAGAGAGCCATGAGGATGAGTAGGGGACTTGAACATGTCCCCTGTGAAGGGAGACTGAGAGCCCTGGGGCTGTTTAGTCTGGAGAGGAGAAGGCTGAGAGGGATCTGATCAATGTCTATCAATATCTGAGGGGTGGGGGTCAAGGGGAGGGGGCCAAGCTCTTTTCAGTGGTGCACAGCAATAAGCCAAGGAGCAATGGAGACAAACTTGAACAGAGAAGGTTTCAGCTCAACATGAGGAGAAACTTCTTTCCAGTGAGGGTGCCAGAGCCCTGGAGCAGGCTGCCCAGGGGGGTTGTGGAGTCTCCTTCTCTGGAGCCTTTCCAGCCCCACCTGGATGCATTCCTGTGTGGAATGCCCTGGGTGATGCTGCTCTGGCAGGAGGGTTGGACTGGATGAGCTCTGGAGGTCCTTTCCAAGCTCTAATGTCCTGTGAGACTGTGATGTGGGGGTGGGGGGGAAACACCAAGCAGAAATGTGTTTGAAGCACCTAACAGAAGGTGAGTGGGGAGGGACAAATCACAGCTGAGCACCCTGACTGCCTGACCATTTCTGTGGGTCAGTGGGGAGAGCACTGGAGGTTGCTCAGCCTCATCTGCCACGATATTCTTGTGTCCTGGCAAGGAGCTGATGGTCTGCATGGGTGGGCAGCTAGATGGGCAAAGAACCCAGCTGGGCAGTAAGACTCAGAGGCTGGCTGGCAATGGGTCAGACCTGGGAGCTTTCCTGTGTTACACCTTGAGCAATGACCTGGCAGAGGCAGCATCACAGCTGCTTGGGAACTTTGTAGATGGCAATACAGTGGAGGCAGCAGCTGATACCCTCTGAGCTGCCACACAGAGGGACCCAGACAGGCTGGAGGGACAGGCTGACAGGAAGCTTAGCAAAGTCCTGCACTCAGCAAGGAGAGTGTCCTTCAACACAGAATCAGCACAGAATGGTCCAGGCCAGAGGGGACCTCCAAAGGCCATCCAGTCCAAACTCACTGCAGTCAGAGGGACGTCTGCTGGAGCACCTCTCCTATGAGGACAGAGTGAAGGAGTTGGGGCTGTTCAGTCTGGAGAAGAGAAGGCTCCCAGGTGACCTCATTGTGGCCTTCCAGTATCTGAAGGGGGCTACAGGAAGGGTGGGGAAGGACTTCTCAGGATCTCAGGTAGTGATAGGACTAGGGGGAATGGAATGAAGCTGGAGGTGGGGAGATTCAGGCTGGAGGTGAGGAGGAAGTTCTTCCCCATGAGAGTGGTGAAGCCCTGGACTGGGTTGTCCAGGGAGGTGGTTGAGGCCCCAGCCCTGGAGGTGTTTAAGCCCAGGCTGGATGAGGCTCTGGGCAGCCTGATCTAGTGTGGGGTGTCCCTGCCCATGGCAGGGGGGTTGGAACTGGATGATCCTTGTGGTCCCTTCCAACCCTGACTGATACTATGATTCCCAACTAGATCAGATTGCCCAGGGCATTGTTGAGCCTCACCTTGAGTATCTCCAGGGAAGTGGCCTCAACCACCTCCATGGGCAACTTGTTCCATTGCTCCAACAGCACATGTGGGACCTGGCTGGCCAAGAGTTTGAAAGGAAGAATCTGAGGTCAAGACAGTGAGGGGTCTGGGCCTGGCCACTGCATGCAGCATGAGAGGCTGAGGGAACAGGGTTTGATCAGCTTGGGAAGGAGGTGGCTTCAGGAGAACCTAACAGCAGGCATCCAATACCTATGAGGAGGTTATCAAGAGTATGGTGAAAGAGATAAGATACTGGTTGAAATTAGAAGCTCAGACTGCATATAAAGATGTGGAAAACATTTTCTTTCTCATGCAGAGAGGTAGAGCAGCCTCCATCCTTGGAGGTTTTCAAGTCCTAGCCAATTGCGATCTGGAGTAACCTGCTCTGACCCTGTAACTGCCACAGCTTTGAGCAGGTTGGACTGCAGACCTCCTGAGGTTCCTTCCCACCTGAGCTACTCCATGATGTGGCCTGCAAGTGAAACACCAGGCTTTGCAGACATTTAAAGCCACAGCCTCTGTGTCTCTTCAGTCCCAGGCTCTGCCTGTGCTGGTGGTGAGACCATTCCTAACATGGGCAGCTCCACCGTGCAGATTAGCATCCCCCATTAGCTCAGCTCCCCCACGGGCTGTGTGCACACACAGGGAATGCTTTGCCTTCCTTGGGTGGACAAATGGAGCTGTCCCTCATTCCTCAGACATCTTGTCCCTAGGCCCCAGCCATGGCTGGCAGCAGCCCTGCAGTTAGTGTCACAGCCCCAGCTGCTCCAAGAGGTGTCAGTGACTGCTGGCATTTTAGGGGGAAAGAAGGCTGGGCTGGGCTGCTGAGGGCACACAGAGCAGTGCCCCACGGCCTGCCCTCTGCCAGCCTTGTACTCTACTGTCCATCTGTCTGTGGGGTGCCCAGGGGGCCCCAGAGCTTCACCCTCACAGCACCAAGCTCCCCAAGTGAAGCTCCAGCAGTGGGCACAGCCAGGCAAGCCCTGTGGTGACCCTTCCTCTGCCAGCCCTCAGGTCTGCTCCATGGGCCAGGCACTGCCCTGGGCTGCAGGGTGTTTGGGGCAGTTTGCTCTGTTCTAATCCTGGAGCAATCCTGGACACTCCCTGACAAAGGCTACCCAGTTCCTTCCCCACAAATCCACCCCTTGGGCAGCCCTGCCTCCTCCTGGTGAGCATCCAGCACAGCCCCTGCTCCTTCTGAGGAACACAGAATGGGTTGGAAGGGCCCTTCAAGACCATCCAGTGCCAGCCCCCTGCCCTGGGCAGGGACACCTCCCACCAGCACAGGCTGCTCAAGGCCTCATCCAGCCTGGCCTGGGACACCTCCAGGCAGGGCACAGCCACAGCCTCCCTGGGCAGCCTGTGCCAGGCTCTCCCCAGCCTCACTGCCAGGAATCTTTTCCTCCTCTCCACTCTCAGTCACTCCTCTCCCAGCTCAAAGCCATTGCTCCTCATCCTGGCACTCCCAGCCCTTGTCCAGAGTCCCTCCCCAGCTCTCCTGGAGCCCTTCAGGTACTGGAAGGCTGCTCCAAGGTCTCCCTGGAGCCTTCTCTTCTGCAGGCTGCACAGCCCCAGCTCTCCCAGCCTGGCCCCACAGGGGAGGTTCTGCAGTCCCCTGATTACCTTCATGACCTCCTCAGGAGCAACTCCAAAGGAGCAGAGCTGTGCTCCCTGCTGCCACCAAGGCAGAGCTGAGATCCTGACAGTTGCCTAAGCAATAGATTTGTATTTTATAAACACCCAAAACAATCCAACAACTGGAACCCCTCCCTGCTTCCAGGGGAAGTTCCTCACCTGGGAAAGGCTGATGGGCAGGGTCAGCCCTAGAGGCAGAAGCTGGCAGGAGGTCAGCTGCTCACCTGCCTCAAGGCACTTGCTGGAGTGTGGCCATGGGCCAGACCCTCCTCCCCCATGGGCAACACAGCTGGGGAAGGGCCTGCAGAACAGCCCTGCTAAGGAGCAGCTAAGGTTGGGGAGGTAAAGGTTCAGGGCAGCCTCAGTGGAGATGAGGATCCCAGGAGGAGCAAGCAGGGCAAGAAGTAGGACTTCAGCACTGGTCTTTGGCAGGGCCTAACTCTGACCTCGTCAAAGAGCTGCTGGGAGGAAGGCCATGGGCCAGGATCTAGGCGGTAGGGCAGCCCAGGAGAGCTGGGGGATATTCAAACACCACTTCCTCCAAGCTCAAGGGCAATGCATTCCTCCAAGTCAACCATCAGGCTGAGGAGGCAGCAGGCCTGCACAGATGAGCAAGGAGCTGCTGCAAAAACTCACAGAGGAGAAAGAAGTTCACAGTGTGTGGGACAAGGCACAGGGCACTTGGGAGGCTGATAGGAACACTGCCAGCCAAGGGAGGGAGGCAATGAGGAAGGCCAAGGCCCTCTGGCCATGAAATCTGGCAAAGGAAGTCAAAGAGAACAAGAAGGCCTTCTTCAAATGCAGCAGTGGTGAAAGAAGAGCAGGCAAAATGTGGGCCTGCAGCTGCATGAGGAGGGAGCCCTGGGCACAGAGGATGCAGAGAAGCCAGAGCTACTGAAGGGCTTCCTGGCTCCAGCCTTTGCTGCTGGGACAACACCCCAGGATGCCCAGATTCTGGAAGGAAGAGAGAAAGCCTGAAAGGAGGACTCTCCACTGGTCAGTGAGGATTGGGTCAGAGATCATTTGGGCAAACTGAGCACTCACAAATCCATGGGCCCCAACGGGCTGCTGACTGTGCTCTTCCATTCCCCATCTCCTTTGAAAGACCACAGAGAATGGGAGAGGTGCCTGAGGAATGGAGGAAAGACAATGTCAATGCAGTCTTCATAAAGGACAAGAAGCTGGACACAGGAAATTACAGAGCAGTCAGCCTCTCCTCCATGCCTGGGGAGCTGATGGTGCAGCTCATTCTGGAGGTCATCTCAAGGCCCATGGTAGAAAATAAGGTTATGAGGAGCAGCCAGCATGGACTTAGCACAGGAAATTCCTGTTTGACTAATCTGATAGCCTCCTCTGATGGTGTGACTCGGCTGCACCCTGTGGTAGGACAAGGGGCAATGGATAGAAACTACAGCACAGGAGGTTCCACTTCAACATGAGGAAGAACTTCTTCACTGTGAGGGTCACAGAGCACTAGAACAGGCTCCCCAGCAAGGCTGTGGAGTCTCCTTCTCTCTCTGGAGACTTTCAAGACCCATCTGGATGCATTCCTGTGCAACCTGCACTAGATTCTATGGTCCTGCTCTGGCAGGGGTGTTGGACTCAATGATCTCCAGAGCTCCCTTCCAACCCCTAACATCCTGTGTGGCCCTGTGGACTGGATGGGTGGACAGAGAGAGCAGTGGATGTTGTCTTCCTTGACTTCAGCAGGGCTTTTGACACTGTCTCCCATAACATCCTCAAGGGCAAGCCCAGGAAGGCTGGGTTAGAAGAGTGGGTGTTGAGATGGGTTGAAAGCTGGGTGAACAACAGAGCTCAGAGGGTTGTGATCAGCTACACAAGGTCCACTTGGAGACCTGTACCTAAGTGACTGAGGGAAGCCTCGAGGACACAGTGAAGTGCTGTGGCCCAAGCAATTGGCCCTGAAGCAAAGCTGACTCTAGATGAACATCCCAACTAAACACCAGGCATCTGCTCAGCAGTGGGACATGTGTCTGGCAATCCTGAGTGGGGATGTGAGAATGGATCTCCCTTGCCCTGTGCAGCAGGGGATCAAGGCCAAGGTAGCAGATGGCCAGCTGTATTTGGTAAATCATCAAGGCCCCACAGGCAGATGGCCTTCAATGGCAGCCTACCAAGGCCACACCTGGGAGTCTGTCAAGGCCCTGCAGGCAGGTGGTTGGCCCTGCTGGGAAGGATGTGGTCAAAACCACACAGACAGGCATGCTCCTTAGGTCCCCCCTGGGCCTCCCCAGGGTATGGGAGGAATCTAACAGGAGGACAAAGGCAGATGTTCCTGTATTTGAAGTGATGGAAATTGCTTACTCAGCAATATGGAGGCTGGGCCCTCTCACAGCCTCCCTGGAAGCCTCCCCTAGGAGTGGAGGCACTGCTAGGACCTCCCAAGGGGCAGCAAAGGTTCTCCAAACCCTGGCTGTAAGCAGGGCTCCCCAGCAGCTGGGGATCTGGATGATGCTCAGGTGCTGGGGCAGGTGGTTATGGATCTTGCCTACCACTCTGCCTGGCCTCATGCAGCACTGAGCAGCTGCACTGCCTTGGTGCATTTCACCTCTGCTCTACCACCAATGTTTTGCTGCTTCTGCCACTGATATGCAGAGGCACAGCAGGGAGAGAGGAGTTCACTCCTGCCCCAAGGTGCCTGTGCCCCTTGTGCTGAGCCTGTCAGCTGGCAACACAGCTCCTGGACAGCAGTCCCAGGATGAAGGGATTGTGTGGAGGGGGGATTGGTGTCTCAGCAGAGATGAAACCTCCTGATGTGTTGGCAGAGGAACCTCCTCATGTTGAGCAGGGGTAGAACCTCTTAGAAGATTCTGATTGAGACTCTCCTCACTGTTGCAGCTTGGAATGGCAGCACTCAGCAGAACAGTGCCCACCCTGCACACATGCCCCCCAGGAAGAGGCAACAAGAGGCCCCCAACACCAGGGATGTCTCAGTCCCAGCAGGCTGCACATGGGCAGGGCAGGGAGAAGCTCCACACAGCACAACACACAGACCTGGCACTTGGTGACTGCTGCTGGGGAGATCCCCACATCCAGAAGAGATGAATCCCCAGGCCAAGTCCAGCTCCTGGCAGAGGCCACTGCACACAAACCCAACCTCTCCTCCTCTGCCAGATAGTGGAACTGAGTTTAAAGATCCACACCTCCTTTCTCCCTTAGCTCCACCAGCAGCCTGCTGCATTTCTAGCATTGGAATGTTGTCTCTTTCCCATTCCTCTTGGAAGAGAGATGTGGCTGAGATGTGCACTATGAGTCCCCTCAGGCCCTAAAACAATCAAATTACACTATTCAAATGCACTTTTTTTTCTCCACAGGGTACCTTAAGCACCTGTGAGCAGTCAAGAGAAGCACAAAGAGACTGTCCAGAGGCATACAAGGAAACCTCATGGATCAGCTGCTCCATTTCTCAGTCACATCCCCACCAGCTCTTCTACATCAGCATTCTCAAGAAACAGAGAGGGATGGACTCTCCAAGGCAGCAGTGAGGCAGGCAGGGCAATGCCCCTCCTTGCCCCCAGGGAAATCATTCCAATTACTCCTGACATGTTCAAAAAGGCAAAACACCCTTCCCCCATGCAAGCAGCCAAATAAGAACTTGGGGCCTTAGAGTACATGAGGGCCCTGAAGGAGCTGGGGAGCCCTGCACTTCCAGGCTCCACTTCACCAGCAGCACCTGCTGCCCCTGTCTGTCCATGACCACTCAACATGCCCTTGCCCACTACAGACCCAACCTGCAGGGGTCTGCAGGGGCAGAGCTGGGCCAGTGAGACACACACACAGGTGGTAAGGGGCTGCTGCTTTTCTCTCAAGGGTAGACAAATCCATTTACCACCTTCTGCATCCTAAGGCACTGAACTGCACCAGCCCAGAAGGCCAAGGGCAGCCTGGGCTGCATTCGAAGCAGCGTGACAAGAGATGGAGAGAGAGGATCCTGCCCCTCTGCTCTGCTGGGACCTCACCTGCAGTGCTGTGTGCAGGGCTGGAGCCCTCAGCACAGGAAGGACACAGACCTGATGGAGAGGGTCCAGAGGAGGGACACGAAAATGCTCAGGGGGTTGGAGCAGCTCTGCTGTGAGGACAAGCTGAGGGAGCTGGGGGTGTTCAGCCTGGAGAAGAGGGGGCTCCAAGGAGACCTAATAGCAGCCTGAAGGGGGCTACAAGAGGGATGCAGAGGGACTGTTTGCAAAGGCCTGCAGGGACAGGACCAGGGGCAATGGCTCCAAACTAGAGCAGAGCAGATTTAGATTGGATGTTAGGAACAAGTTCTGCACCATGAGGTTGGTGGAACACTGGAGCAGGTTACCCAGGGAGGTGGCTGAGGCTCCATCCCTGGAGATATTCAAGGTGAGGCTGGAGATGGCCCTGGGCAACCTGCTCTAGTTGGGGATGTTCCTGCTGACAGTAGAGGGGATTGGACTGGGTGAGCTTTGGAGGCCCCTTCCAACCCAGAGCATTCTGTGATTCTATGAACTCCAACCAGCTGCATCAGAAATCCAAAAATGAGAGGATTCCCTCTGGCCAAGGTCATGATGAGAAGAGGAAACACTTCTGGTTTTGCTCCATCCCCCCCTACAAAGTCCCTCCCCAGCTTTCTTGTAGCCCCCTTCAGATATTGGAAGGCCACAATTAGGTCTCCTCAGACTCTTTTCTCCAGCCTGAACAGCCCCAACTCTCTCCATCTGTCTTCACAGGAGAGGTGCTCCAGCCCTCTGCTCATCCTTGTGGCATTCAGCTTGTAGCTGGCACTGCTATACACAGACCCCCACAGTTAGAGCAGAGCCAGAACATGGCTCTCTAGCAGTGCAAGAGGTTCTGATGACCTTCCAGCCAAACCTAACCCAGGGACACAAAACCAACAGTTTCTCCAGAGCAATCTTTATTTCCAAATGCTGCACTGCATGAAATGGTTCTGATTGACAGCCCCCTGCATGGACACCCCCCTCCCCACTGCCCATGGCACAGGGCATCCATGCACAGAATCATTTAGACCAAAAGAAGAATCTTACTGCAACCCCTTCCTCATTTCCTCACAGTTGAACCGCATCCTCCTGGGGAAAGCAGGGCTGCTCTCACCTGGAACCTGCTGATGGCTCTTGATGCACCTTGATAAAGAAGCACCCTTCAGGCTCATAAGTACTCTCCTGCTTAGGGTCCTGCAACTGCTCCTCTCAGGTGGCAAAGCAATGCAGAAAGGGCAGAAGTGCTGTGAGAGGACGCTGCCCCACGTGGCTTTCCTGCAAGAAGTCACCCTCCTGCGGGCCCCATCCTCCACCACCCTCCTGCCAGGAGACACCCAGCAATTTTACCAGCCACATCAAGTAGTTTCTAGCTTTTGCTCCCAATAATGTTTCAGAGAAGTCCAAAAGTTTCATTCTGTAGCACAGGTCCTGCTGCAGGGAATATCCCTGGGGAAGGCTCTGCAGGGATTGCTTCGCAGCAGTCCGGTCGGGAAGACAGGAGGCACGAGGTGACAGGTTGTGAGACCTGTGTGCTTCTGCTGCAGCTCCAGTGCCCAGTCACAGCCAAACCCACAGGTGATCCTCACACCAAGCTTTGAGGGCCCTGTGTTTTAGGATCTGTATTTCCTCATGTGTGCAGCAATGGAAGCAGCAATCTCTGTGCTTCTCTTGTTCTGGCCGTAATAGTCCACGAAGGCCCCGTCCGGCCCGAGCAGGTACATGATGATTGTGTGATCCACCTGCAAGAGAGCACATCCTGCTTGGCAACGCAGGTCACAGCACCCCAGGCTGGAAGGGGCCTGAGAACCAGCTGGTCCAACCTTTCCTGGCAAAAGCACAGTCTAGGCAAGCTGGCCCCGGCCCTGTCCAGGTGAATCTTCAAGTGTTCAATGCTGGGGACTCCAGCACTGCCCTGGGCAGACCGTTCCCATGGGCAAATGTTCTCCCTCTGAAACATCTCCCTCTTGTGTCCAATTGGAATCTGTCCAAGAGTAACTTGTGCCTGCCCCCCCAAATCTCTAGCATGGGACTGCCTCTCAAGTCCCTGAAGCATCCTCCACCCCTCACAGTCAGCAGTCACAGTGTCCCCTGCTTCGCTTCAGCTGTCTGACAGACTTCTCCCTGTGAAGCTAAAACAAGGTAAGGAGAACCTCAGCAGCACCCTGGCAACTTCCTCCTGGTTCCCCCAAGGCAATAACCAAACAGGAGCATGTTCAGAATGCCAGAAGGAACTTCTGATGCAGACAAGTCTTCCCTGAGCTGTGGGCACCCTTCCTGCAGCACAGGCAAGGCAGGGAATAACAGCCTTGCCCCCTCACTTCTCCCCGTTCCCCTCTACTTCTCACCATGCTCCATGAGCCCCTCAACAAACTCCTGCTGCTAACATGATGTACATCCAGCCCAAAGAGTGGTGCTGCCCTGAACCACATTCAGTGTCAGTGCTAAGACTGGAACCAAGCCCATCACTGGGACACAGGAGCTGGCCAGAGGGAGGCAGCTGCGCTGGCAGGGGGCTCCCTCTGCTGTCTGCACGGAATGACCTTAGAAGCCTTCAGAGCAACCTCCTCTGAGCCTCCCAGCTTCAACAACTTGATTCAGATAAAAACTAACTCCACAGAAAAGCTACCTAAGGTGCCACCTGAGCACCAGCTGCAGCCCACAACAGCTCTATGAGCAGAGACACAGCACAGTGCAAGTGGAAGCCAGGAATCAGTGACTGCTCAGGACTGCATCACCCCAGAGCCACTGGAGAGCACTCTGCACCGAGAACACAACTGAGCTTGGGGCTAAGGGATCACAGAACACCTCCAGCACTGCAAGCTGCAGGATGCATTAAGCCCTGTGGCATGTCTGTCCCTGAAAGAGAGTCTCTCCAATCGTCAGTGAAGCAAGGTTTCATTCTTCAAGCTTCAACCTTTCCAGATCACAAAATCAAGTTGTGAGGAACAATGTTTGCAACAAATGTGAGACTGCCTCCCCCCTTCTCCTCCTGCCATTAGGCCTGCCCAGGCCTGAGAGGCCTTGACATGCTCCCCCAGTGTTACCTGATAGGGAGCATCTCCCACAGGAGCAGAGGGGGAAAGAAGAGGAAGAGAGACTTTGCAGATGGATTTATTTGGCACAGGATATTATGGGTATGACATACACAGCTTCCTGTGGCCACCTCCTGGGCTGGACCCTCGGGACACAGGAGGTGTAACTGATGTGGCAGGAACAGGAGGCGCCCAGCCTGAGCTGCCACAGCCAGCAGTGCCCAGGTGGGCAAGAAGGGCAGCAGCAGCCTGGCCTGGAGCAGCAATGGAGTGGGCAGCAGGGGCAGAGCAGGGATGGTGCCCGTGGGCTGGGCACTGGGGAGGCCACAGCTCAAATCCTGAATTCACTTTTGGGACTCTCACTCCAAGAAGGACATTGAGAGCTGGAGCAGGCCCAGAGAAGGGCAACCAAGCTGGGGAAGGGTCTGGAAAACAGGGCTGGGGAGGAGCAGATGAGGAACCTGGGGGTGCTCAGCCTGAAGAAGTGGAGGCTGAGGGGAGACCTCATTGCTCTCTACAACTCCCTGAAAGGAGGTTGCAGTGAGGTGGGGGTTGGGCTCTGCTCCCCAGTCTCAGGTGATAGAAGGAGAGGAACTGGCCTGAAATTGTGCCAGGGGAGGCTGAGGTTGGAGAGGAGGAAAAATTTCTTTGGTGCCAGAGTGGTCAGGGAGTGGCAGAGGCTGCCCAGGGAGGTGGTGGAGTCCCCAGGCCTGGAGGTGTTCCAGCAAGCTGCGGCCATGGCTCCTGGGGCCAGGGTTTAATCACAGAATCAAAAGCTCATCCAGACCAACCCCCCAGCCACAGCAGGATCACCCAGGGCAGGTCACCCAGGAACACATCCAAGGAAGGTGTGAATGTCTCCACAGGAGGCTCCACAAGTTCTCTGAGCAGCTCATCTCAGTGTTTTGCCACCCTCTCAGTGAAAATTTCTCCCTCTGTTGCCATGGCAGCTCCTCTGCTCCAGCTTGTCCCCAGTGCCCCTTCTCCTGTCCTTGCACATCCCTGAGCAGAGCCTGGCTCCAGCCCTGCACATCTTCATCCCCAGCAATGAGGGCAGCCCTCAGGCTCCTCTACTGCAACCTCCAAGGCCCAGCTCCCTCAGCCTGGCCTCACAGGGAGATGTTCCACTGCCTGCAGCACCTCATGGCTCTGTGCTGGACTCAAGCAGTTCCCTGAGGTCCTTCTTGAACTGAGGAGTCCAGAACTGGACACAAGATTCCAGATGTGGCCTCACCAAGGCAGAAGGGGAGAAGAACTTCTCTCAACCTACTAACCACAGCTCTTCCAATCTACCCCAGAATACCATTGGCCTTCTTGGCCAGCAGGGCACATTGCTGGCTCATGGGTCCACCAGGATCCCCAGGTCCCTCTCCTCTGCTCTCCAACAGGTCAGTCCCAACCTATGAGGACAGACTGAAGGAGTTGGGGCTGTACAGTCTGCAGAAGAGAAGGCTCCGAGGTGACCTAATTGTCGCCTTCCAGTATCTGAAGGGGGCCTACAGGAAGGCTGGGGAAGGACTTCTCAGGATATCAGGTAGTGATAGGACTAGGGGGAATGGAATGAAGCTGGAGGTGGGGAGATTCAGGCTGGATGTGAGGAGGAGGTTCTTCACCATGAGAGTGGTGAAACCCTGGAATGTGTTGTCCAGGGAGGTGGTCGAGGCCCCGTCCCTGGGGGTGTTTAAGCCCAGGCTGGCTGAGGCTCTGTCCAGCCTGATCTAGTGTGAGGTGTCCCTGCCCGTGGCAGGGGGGTTGGAACTAGATGATCCTTGTGGTCCCTTCCAACCCTGAATGAAACTATGAAACTATGAAACTATCCTATTCCATGAGGCTGTTCTTTCTCAGATGCAAGACTCTGCCCTTGTCCTTGTTGGATTTCATTCCATTTCTCCCCACCCAGCTCTCCAGCCTGTCCAGGTCTCACAGCCTGAGTGGGTGTCACCCTTCCTCCCCAGCTGGTGGCATCAGCAAACTTGCTGGCAGTGCCCTCTGTGCCCTGAGCCAGGTTACTGATGAAGACATTGAACAGTTCTGATCCTAGGACCAACCCCTGAGGGACTGCCCTTGACACAGATTCCAGCTAGGCTCTCACTGACCTCTCCTTGCTCCCTTTATAAACCTGATTTTAAGCAGCACCCCAAGACTGATTTCAGACTGCTGCCAGTCTGACCTACATTGGTGCTGAGTTTCTGCAGCAAGCTTCACTCCTCCCTTCAAACACAGACTCTGTAGCTACTGAATCACCACTTTAAGCAGTACCAGGTTCTTGGTCTCCCTCTTTCAGTACTGCACAGCAGTGCACATCAGCAGTGGGATTCCAGCTTCCCATGCAGCTTCTTTCTATGCACCACCTTTTGTCCCACCAATCTTTCTGTCCACAGGGGTAGCTGATTTGCTGCAGTTCAGTGGGTTAAAAAGGAAAGCCAGATCAAGAACAGACAATGCTGGATGGAGATGACCCAATCTGCTCCAGCACCTGACCTCACTGCCACACAATGGCTGCTTTAGCACAAGCCCAAAGACATGCTGCCTTCCTCTATTACCTCCCAACATCCAAGCCCTGGCAGCCCACAGGCTTCCTGAGCCAGGCAAGATTCCTGTGCATTTCACAGTCCTCAACAGATTGGTTTTGCCAAAGACTAACAACAGTTGTCCCTGTGGACTCCCATGACCTTCTGCCACTTGCATCTGTACCAGGGGATCCCACTTCTCATGTGCCCTCTGCATGGAGCCATCACCTTGACTTCTGAAGCCAGTTTGAGTTTTCTCTGATTCTCGTAATGAATAAATGAAGATCACAGAATGTGTATCCTCCCCTGGCTTAAGACAGCATCAGAGAGATGTTTGGGTTGGGAAAGCCCTCTAAGATCAGAGTCCAACCATCAACCCAACACCACCATGGCCACTAAACCATGGCCCCAGCTGCCGTGGCCACATATTTCTTGAACACCTCCAGGGACAGGGATTCCACCACCTCCCTGGGCAGCCTGGTCCCATGCCTGGCCTCTGTGTCACTGGGACTTACTTTACACTTCCAGTCTGCTAGGATGTGGCAAGGCAGGAAGGCCTTGGCAGTAGCTCTAAGCCCTTTTCACTTCCAGAGAGCAAGACTGACCTCTAAGCTTAGCCTCACTCAACCCTCAGTCCCCCCAGCCTTCACACTGCTACTCCCTGCATTATATTCCCACTGCATTTAGCATTAACATTCTCTCTCCCAGGTCATTTGGCACAAGAGGAAGATCCACACAATACCTGTAGGCAGACTTTGCATCACCCAAGTATCCTGCTAGGAATAACCCACAGCTTGGTGCCAGGGGGCCTGGCCTTCAACACCTCCAGGGGTGAGGCTTCCATCACCCCCTTGTGCAACCTGTGCCAGTCTCTCACCACCCTCATGGGGAACAACTTCTTCCTCACAGCCAATCTGAATCTCCCCACTTCTAGTTTTGCTCCACCCCCCCAGTCCTATCCCTCCCTGACACCCTCAAAAGTCCCTCCCCAGCTTTCTCATATCCCACTTCAGATCCTGGAAGGCCACAAGAAGGGCTCCTTGGAGCTTTCTCCTCTCCAGACTGAACAACCCCAACTGTCTTAGCCTGTCTCCACAGCAGAGCAGTTCCAGTCCTCTGCTCATCCTCATGGCCCTTCTCTGGACACCCTCCAGCACCTCCAGATCCTTCTTGTAACAGGGGCTCCAGAACTGGCTGCAGTACTCCAGGTGGGCTCTCACCAGAGACCAGTTCTATTGTCACTTTGGAGCATGCAAGGAAACTGGCAGACAGAAATATGTTATGACAGGAAGAAAGGGCTGCCAGACTTGCCAGCTGCCATGCAGCTCTGTCTGCAGGCCTGGGGGTGCAGATGTTTGGAACACATCTCAGTGAGATTGTTAGGGGGGGACCTCGATTATGACCAAGACCTCTAAAACACAGCTGAACACGTGGGTGCAGCAGGGCTCCCTCAGCTCCAGCACAGACTGCAACAGCTGCCTTCACTGCTCTTAACCAAAGTCTTTCAGCAGGCCAAGGCCCTACTTTCACTTACTATGTAATCATCATCTTCATCTTTGGGTCCCTCGCTGTAATAGACACGGTAAGCTTTGGCCACTTGGTCAATCTGTGCCTTGGTACCAGTCAATCCCACCAGCTTGGGAGAAAACTCTGGAGAGGAAGAAGAGATATAGGCATTGTGGTGACAAGAATGGCATCAGGAGCCTGCTGAAATTCCAGAGCTCTGTGTTCCATGCTTTAAGCCATGGGGTCAGAGTAGCTGAGAGCTCCCAAACAGAGAGGGACCTGGGGGTGCTGATTGACAGCCATCTGAACATGAGCCAGCAGTGTGCCCAGGTGGCCAAGAAGGCCAAGGGCATCCTGGCCTCCATCAGGAACAGTGTGGCCAGCAGGAGCAAGGAAGTCATTGTGACCTTGTACTCTGCATTGGTTAGGCCACACCTTGAGTCCTGTGTCCAATTCTGGGCCCCTCAGTTTAGGAAGGACATTGAGATGCTGGAAGGTGTCCAGAGAAGGGCAACAAGGCTGGGGAGAGGCCTTGAGCACAGCCCTGTGAGGAGAGGCTGAGGGAGCTGGGATTGCTTAGCCTGGAGAAGAGGAGGCTCAGGGGTGACCTCATTGCCCTCTACAACTACTTGAAAGGTGGTTGTAGCCAGGAAGGGGTTGGTCTCTTCTCCCAGGCAACCAGCACCAGAACAAGAGGACACAGTCTCAAGCTGTGCCAGGGGAGGTTTAGACTCGAGGTCAGGAGGAAGTTCTTCACCGAGCGAGTCATTCGTCATTGGGATGTGCTGCCCAGGGAGGTGGTGGAGTCCCTATCCCTGGAGGTGTTCAAGAGGGGATTGGATGTGGCACTTGGTGCCATGGTCTGGTCATGAGGTCTGTGTTGATAGGTTGGACTCGATGATCCTCGAGGTCTCTTCCAACCTTGGTGATCCTGTGAGACTGTGGAGAAAGCAGCAGTACCTTTAACGTATCTGGCAATGGCTTCTTCATTGTCCCTCTCAGGATCAATGGTGATGAAGAGTGGAGTCAGACTGGGCAAAGATGGAATTCCATCTGCAACATCAACAATTACTGTGATTCCCAGAAATCTAAAAATCCTTTCTGCCCTCCCTTCAGACAAGCTCACAGCTCACCTCCTGTGGCATCCACCCACAGCCACCCTACATGACAACAAAAGGCTCTCCCCAGGCAGCTTAGTTTCTGTGACTTGTGAATGAGGCCAAGGCTCCATGTGAAACCCAAGGCTCTGTGCTTGGGCCAGGTGCAAGCTGCACCTCCAGCCTCCCAGCTGGACACCCTGCCCTGCTTTGGAGATGACAAACTGGCTCTGCAGCAGGAAGTGCCACAGTGGGATGTATAGATCAAAGCACAATGGTTGCTGCAGCAAAACCATGTCTGATGGTGGACCATGAGGATAGCTGAAGACACATTTCAGGCTCTTTCCCTCACGTTCCAGCCATAGCCTTCACTGTATGTTCTTCACTTTAGTCTGCCCAAGCTGATTTGGTTACAGCCACCCCTGCTCAGTAACTCTTCAGGGCTGGCAGGCTGAGAAAACCACCTCCAGACAGTCTCCCCCTAGTCACCAATTTACAGTCACACTCAGAAGAAACTCTCTCAGGAATTTGTTCTCAGAATGAATAAAACAGAGGGGAAAAAGCCCCTGATACATCCCACCCCTGATCCAGCCCACCCCCAAAATACAAGGCAATAGCACCATTCCCTGTAACCTGCCACATCACCTTTTGTTACCAAGAAGTCACAGAATTACAGAATGCCAGGTTGGAAGGGACCCCAAGGACCATCTGCTCCAACCTTTCTAAGTGAAATCCCTGCCAAGGTAAGATCAGTGCTGTCATGCTCCAGTTACCAGCTCAAAGGGACAGGCAGACTGATACATCCATCACTTAATTGATGCAACTACTGGAGAGCAGGCAACAGCATTTTGTAGAAGAGATCATCAGTTATCATCATTCTGGGAAAGAACCACCCCATGCACAGGTTAGGGATTAACCTGTTGGGAGAGCAGGGAAGGACCTGGGGATCCTGGTGGAGAGAAGGATGCCCAGGAGCCAGCAATGTGCCCTGCTGGCCAAGAAGGCCAATGGCATCCTGGGGTGTAGTAGAAAGGGAGTGGTTAATAGGTCGAGAGAGGCTCTCCTCCCTCTGCCTTGGTGAGGGCACAGCTGGAATATTGTATTCAGTTCTGGGCCCCTCTCTTCAAGAGGAACCTCAGGGAACTGCTTGAGAGAGTCCAGCACAGAGCCACAAAGCTGCTGCAGACAGTGGAACACCTCCCTGTGAGGACAGGCTGAGGGAGCTGGGGCTTGGAGCAGAGGAGCCTGAGGGGTGACCTCACTGATGTTGATAACGATGTGCAGGGCAGTGTTGGGAGGACAGAGCCAAGCTCTGCTCAGGGATGCCCAGTGACAGCACAAGGGGCACTGGGGGCAAGCTGGAGCAGAGGAGGTGCCATGGCAACATACAAAGAGCTTTTCCACTGTGAGGGTGACAGAGCCCTGGAGCAGGCTGCCCAGGGAGGTTCTGGAGTCTCCTTCTGCAGAGATGTTCCAAACCCACCTGGCTGCATTCCTGTGTGAGCTGCCCTAGGTGATCCTGCTTTGGCAGGGGGGTTGGACTGGATGAGCTTTGGGGGTCCCTTCCAGCCCCTCATGTTCTGTGACTCTGTGATCTGCAGTATTTTGCCACAATAAATCTGGCTAAGTTGGATCTCCCATAAACAGGAGCACTACACCAAAAGAATTCCCATACCAATTTCATCGACCACTCGAATCATTTTCTCCAGCTCATCAGGGCAGATGTCAGGGCAGTGTGTGAAGCCAAAGTAGATCAGCACCCACTGGCCGATGTAGTCCTCGCTGCTCCTGGGCTGCCCCTCGTGGCTGACCAGCGAGAAGGGTCCTCCCAGCAGTGGTTTCCCGATGCCTCTGTTTCGTTCCTTCTCCAGCGCTACAAAACCAGGAGAGGCTCAAACACACCCACACCACAATCCCTGCGGCCTCCAGGGCAAGCAGGGTGGCCCAGATCCACCCACACCCATCCTGCAGAAGTGCAAGGAGGTCAGGGCTTCCAAAGGACAGGAGTGAGGTGGAAGGTGGCTTCACAAATGAGGATGCTGCTAGATCAGCTTCAGATAACAAAGGAAGGAACCCCAGCAACTCAGCCTTATTTCTGTTACATGCAAATAAAGAGCCTCTGCTATGCCTCACCAGGGGTCTTAGCACAAATCAGCACAGTGTCCTCCAAAGACAGCAGAAACTGCACACAGCCTCAAGTTCTGAACTTTTAGGACAGAGCACAGGCTTGACAGGCTACTGGACAGTAACTTCTCCACCCAGAGAAGGGAAGGAGCTAATTTAAATGACCATGGGACGCATGATGCAGGGGGGAGGGGTACATACAAATGGTGAATGTGTAGTAGGTGGAGCAGGAAGTCTGGAAATTCCAAGTACCTCAGCAGTGGGCAAAGGGAGAGGGAAATGTCTGTCCAGGAATTTTGGATAGAAGGGAAACTGCACCTTCCAGCCATGTGAGAGGCCCCAGGAGGGTCCCACACTTACCTAGTGGAAATCAATGGACAGAAGGCAGAACAACAGGAACTAAACCAATGCATGGAAGTCAGAATAACAGGCACTAAATGAATGTATGGAAAGCAGAGAGTTTGAGGGGCAAAATGACCACAGATCACAGTGTGCTTCTAACTTGTGAACTGAAAGAAGGGAAGGTATCAGCCTCGGACTTTGTATTTAGAAGCTGGAGGCCTGGTTACCACACAGGAAGAAAGCTGTCCCACTGCACTGTGCTGTTTAGATGCAGGTGGATCTGTGGAATGCTTTCCTAAGACCATGTATAGGTAACAGGAAACAGGCCAGGGACAGCCCATGCTCCTGCAGGTGCGAGTGGAAGAACAGGAAAAAAAAACAACCCGAAGAGCATATGTGGAGAGGAAGAATGCAGCTGAGAGGAAGTCCCTCCCAAGCCCACTGGCAGGCAGGGATGGGAGGAGCTGACTGTACATGAACAGCCTGACTGAATAGCAACCGCAAAGCTTGCGTTCAGACACAGGGCTTTGGAGGGGAGAGCTCCCCCGTGCCCGGTGCTGTGTCTGACAGCGGGCATCGCAGACCACCTCCTGAGCAGCCTCGGCCGCTGAGCCCTTCTGTTTCCTTGGGTCAGCAGTTACGCAGGGAAATGAAAGCAGCCCCCAGGGCCCCCTGCCTGCGCTGCCTCTGCGCCGCCGGGCAGCAGCCTGCGCAACCAACGCCGTTCCGAAAGCAAGAGGAAGGACGCTAAAGGATTTGGAAAGCTTAAGCTGCAAGGGGGGTTGGAGTTCTTTGCCATTTTCCGCGGCACCGAAACACACCCAGGCGCCGAGCGGCAAGGCGGTGCGGCGAGGCGCTGGTGCGAGGCACAGCTGAGTACAGCCAGCGCCTGCCCTGCAGGCGGAAACTGCATCGTCCGCCGGGGAGAGCATCCCGCGGCCGCAGCACAGGGCGCCCCGGGGCCTCGCCCGCCAGCTCCGGCTCCCTCCCGCGGCACTCACCCTCCTCCTTCTGCCGCTTCATCTTCTTCATGAGGACCAGCAGCCCCCCGCACACCACGAAGGTGGCCGCCAGCGACCGCCACGACACCAGCTACTGAAGAAAAGCTGTTTAGCGACTGAGCAGAGGGGACGGCGCCGACCCTGCTGCGGCCCGGGCCGCCTCCCCCTCTCCTTCGCCCACTCACCCTCCTCTGCGCGCCCGCACGCTGGCCGCTGCTGGGCGGCAGGCGGGACACGGAGCGGCTGCCGCAGGCGGCTAGCACCCCGCGGCCGCCCGGCCCCGCGCCCGGCAGCCGCCACAGCATCGCCGCGCGCCCGCAGCGCAGCGCGCACGCCGCCATCTTGCCGCCCGCCCGCGCCCCGCCCCTTCCGCCCCCGGCCGGCAGCCGGCGCCATGGAGGCGGCGCCGCCGCTCTTCTCCTTCGGTGTCGTCGCGGACGTCCAGTACGCGGACGCGGAGGACGGTTACGACTTCAGCGGGTGCCAGCGGCGGTACTACCGGCAGAGCCTCACCCTGCTACGGAACGCCGTGGAAGCCTGGGTCGCCGAGCGGCCGCCGCTCAACTTCGTGCTACAGCTCGGCGACAGCATCGATGGCCTCAACGCCCGCCGCGGCGAGTCCGAGGGCGCCTTGGCGCGGGTGCTGGCGGTGCTGCGGCGGCTGCCGGTGCCGGTGCACCACGCCTGGGGCAACCACGAGCTGTATAACTTCAGCCGGGCCCGCCTGGCGGCAAGCGGGCTCAGCAGCCGGCCCGCCGGGGCCGCGGCCGGTCCGCCCGCCGGGGCCTGCCACGCCTATCACTTCAGCCCGGCCCTGCCGTTCCGCGTCGTGCTGCTGGACGCCTACGAGCTCAGCACCCTGGGCAGGGAGCCGGACAGCCCCCGCTACAGGCAGTCCCTGCGGCTGCTGCGGGAGAAGAACCCCAACGACAACCTCAACAGCCCCGCAGGTACCACCCGGCTCCAGCCTCCGGCCGGGACCGCGGGCGGCCGAACCTCTGCTTCTCAGAGCAGCCAGGAACCTCTGGTGGTAGCATCGGGTTGTCAGGGGGCCGAAGCATGTGGCCCGTTCCTGCCGGCTTCCTGCTCCGCTCCCTGCTGCCGGTCGCTCTCTGGGTGGCACAGGAGATGCTTGCCCATCCCTGCCGCGCTGCCCGGGCGCTTTGGGGTGGGTTCGTGCTGTGCTGCGCGCCCTGCGGTGCCGGGAGAGAAGGCAGCTGCTGCTGCGGAGCATCGAGCAGTGCACAGCCTCTACCCTGCTGTGTGTGCAGTGTGACCGGCCTCCCCAAAACCACCGTTTTGTGGTTTGCCCAAAGAGACTCAGAGTCCTGGTCCAGAAGATGCACACACAGGACAAAGGCTCTAAGAGTAAGCCAGCTATTGTTGTAAGCAGGCTTGTGCAAGGCAAGCAAGCTGGGGAGCCACACCACCTGTGCCCAACCTTCTTCTTCATTGCAGGGCTCCAGGAACCTCAGTTTGTAGAGTTTAATGGAGGATTTGGCCAAGCCCAGCTGGACTGGTTCAATGAAGTCCTCAAGCTCTCTGATGAAAACCAAGAAAAAGTTATAGTTACAGGTATGTGGAAAGGGGACATCTGTGTCTGTATGCCCAAAAAGTTGTGTAGCCAGCCCGTGCTAGCTGAGGAAAACACCTAGCAGCTTTGTAGCTCCCCTAAGGTACAGGTGCAAGCTGTGAAGCAGAATAGCAGCTCTCTGATACTGGGTGACCTTGCTGCGTGCACTTAGGTATCTGAACTTTGCAGCCGTGAAGGCAGAGCTTGGTTACACTTAGAGTAACTCTCCTGCTTCTTTCCCTCTGGACTGCAGGTCATCTGCCCATTCATCCAGATGCTTCAGATGGAGTGTCCCTAGCCTGGGATTACCAAGATGCCCTCTCGGTCATGCACTCCCACCAGTGCGTGGTCTGCTTCCTCGCAGGGCACTTGCACCTCGGGGGCTATTGTCTGGACTCTCATGGGATTCACCATCTGACTTTGGAAGGGGTGATTGAAACTCCCCCAGAGAGCAATGCCTTTGGAACTATTTATGTCTACAAAGATAAGATGATACTAAAGGGGAGGGGCAGAGTTTCAGACAGGGTTATGCACTTCTGAGAGCAGTAAGCAAATCCAGACGGCTCTCCTTTGGGAAGGACTCCGACTGAGAAGCAGGGAATTCAGTTGGTAGGAGAGCTTGTAAGGAGGAAGTGCATGGTTAACCCTTGTAGCATAAACACAAACAGTTCTTCTTTGGGTACAGAACTTCAGGAATTTGTTTCTGTCAGAAAACAGACCTAGCTTCTTCCTGGAGAACAGAGAGGGGCCAGTGAGAGTGTCTGAAGGAAATGAATGCAGAGTGTTGACTTGGAACACCCAATCCTGCCCAGCTTTGTCACTGACTGTGGAGGAATGCAAACCATATTATGAACATTATCCCCCAAAAAGCCACTTGTTCATGTCAGTCAGAATTAAAGCATGCAGCACTGTACCTGCCCACTCACACTCCAGTTTCCTTTTTGATACCACTCAGTAACGTCTCCTGCCTGGCAGAATCGCTGCACCCTGTAGCCTATTGCAGCACTGCTTTGGAAGACTGAAGGACTCTTCAGAGAAAGCTAAGCCCAAGGGAAACTGAGGCCATCTCTAGTGCTGCTTCACAGAATGCTGTGGGTGCCCACCTGCACTGGCCTGCAGCACTACCAGCTGAGGAAGCCCTGATGTGGGAGGGCCCGAAGTCATTGTGCCGCATGAGGACCTGCTCTGGCTCTCTCCCAGCCACCCTTTGGTGGAACTTCTGCAGCTCAGCAGCAGCAGGAGTGCAGGATCTGGGCCTCAGATGGCAAATGCCCCTGTAGGAGACTACAAGTTACATAAATCTGTCTCAGCATTGTTGGCAGAAGCTCATCACTCGCAGCTGCAAAAGGCAAGATGGAAGGTAGTGATTTCCTGCCAGAGCTGAGGGAGGCACAGCTGCACCAGACCTCCACTGGTAGATATCAAACTCACTCTCCCTCCTTCTGTGTTTGTGTCTGTCCCCCCCCCTCCTCTCTCCCTCACTGCTGTTGGGTCAGTAAGGTGCCTGGGGCTTGACTCCCTTCTCAGCTGTAGTGCTGCTCCCGGGCACACAGAGCTGGTCCCGGTGAAACTGGGCATCCTTCAGCAGTTCAGCTCAGCCACCCCCAGCCCTGCTGACATCTGAGGCCAAACTGGAAAGCAGGGGACTTAACTTCTGCCAAATGACTGCACTGGATTGTAACAGCTCTTGGAGAACTGGAGGCAAGGTGCAGAGATACAACAGTTGTGCTGCTTTAGTCCTTAACTTCCACAGCGCTTGGCACAAGCAGCAGAAGCCTACCAGGGAGTGTAACTTGCAGAGTCTGCTGACAAGCTCTGTGTCCTACAGCTTCAGCAGAATGACACTGCCAGGAGACAGAGGGAAAGGGACTTGTGAGCCCTGGGCTCCCCCAAGGTGTCTCACTGAGCTCTATACTGGAAGCTGCCTAGAGGAGAGCATCCTGTGCTTGTCTCCAGACTGAACTCACTCCCTGTCCAGGCTCCTGAGCTTTTGGGAACAGCCCCAATGAGCAGGTCAGGTGGCACATTCTGGGTTGCCCTAGGGGGTGCCAGGCTGGTCCTCTGGCTGTGAGAGCACTGGGAGCAGGCTGAGGGAGGATGGTGGGCACAGGGGCCATGGGCAGGGTGAAGGCTCCAGTGAGCCTCAGCAGCAGGAGGCTGCAGACACAGGGCTGGCCACGCTATAGCCTGCACAGGGGGAAGAAGGGAAAGGGCCAAGGGGTCAGTCCCAGCTCCAGGCTCCATGAGCTGAGCTGGAAAGCAATGCCCATGCTGGAGAAAAGGCAGAAGGGGAGAGAAGGGCTCTGGCCCATGGAGAGGTGGCACTCCCTGCTGCAGGGATGCTTTTTGTCTGTGTCCCTGGAAGGAGCAGCTGGTCAAACATCTGTGCTGCCCCCTGCCCTCTCCTTCTGGCATTCTGAGTTCTGCTGGGTGGGACAACCCTCCCTGGGCAACCTGTTCCAGTGCCTCACCACCCTCCCTGTCAAGGATTTCTTCCTAATCTGCAGTGTGAATCTCCCTGCCTCAAGCCATTCCCCTCCTCCCAGCACTGCAAGCCATTCATTTAGCCATCAGTTTCTTTCTTTCTTTGTTGTAATCATTTATTGAAACAAAGTATTTGCCCTGCCCTGGCCTTGTGTTACAGAACAGACTCCCGAAGGACCAGGTGGTTGGAGGGTGATCCAGGGATGCCAGGACTGGACCACTGCAACACATTGGATGGTTGGAGCAGCCAGCTGAACAACAGCTTCCAGAGAAGAGTTCTCCCTCGGTGTGAGAGTGGCCCTCTGGTTTCCTGGCAGACCCCAGAGTGCACTGCTGGAAGCAGCCAGACCTTCTGGGAGCCTGATGCTGCCTTTTCCTTAGGAGCCCATAAACACCCAGTCCCACAACGTGCACCCAGCTCTAGGTTGGGACTGGATGGTCCTTGAGGTCCCTTCCAAGCCTGACACCTCTGTGGTTCTGCTGCTACATGACTGTTTTACAGTGTGTGGGCCAAGAGGCTCGCATCTCACTGTGCACTGAAATGTACAACCAGGAAACCAAGGGCAAGAGGGCAACCACCACTGCAGCAGCCAAGCCAGCTCCACCCAGGGGGGCCCTAAGAGGAAACAGATGCAAGAGAGCCACTTCAGAGTGCTGTGAAACATTCCCTCCTGGAAAGCCAGCAAGGGAGCCTCTTTCATGTGGGTCCTGTGGATGCCTTAGCAGACTCTTCTACTGAAGGGGCATCATGGGCTAGCAGAAAAAGCTTTTCTGCCACCTCAGGCTATGTGAACAAGACTCGCCCTGCCTGCCCAGAGCATCTGAGCCATGTCCTCCCAGCACATGGGGACTGTTTGGCAGACTGGGATTGTCCCTGCTCCCAGCTAACAGCAATGTAGCAAATCTGCTGCAGAACAGCCCTCAGAAGAGGCTGGAGAGGAAAGTGTGGAGGCACTGCAGCTACCCAGAGCCTTCTGCAGCTCTGCATCAGCTGCCTGATGCAGCACACACCGCTACAGAGAGCCTGGAAAGTTGTGTCACTTGGGAGCAGCGGCACAAATGGCTTCATTAGCAGCTCATTAACAGTTCATTAGCCCTTGTGGCTCCTTAGGAACAGCCCCAAAGCCCTTTCCTTACCCTTCCTTCCCCTCAGAGATGTTTTTCTCTATGCAAGGTGCTGCAGACTGCTGCTCAGCTAGGAGGAGGTGGGGCAGGGCAGCAGGCGGCCGAGCTGGGCTGTGTGTTTACAAACACAGAAGGCAACACCACTTACTTTGCTGACCTCTGACAGAGGCTCATCCATGCTGTAATAATCACCAGACCAAGCAATTCTCTACAAAACCAAGCAGGAACCAGATCACAAAACAAGACAGGTCTTTGCCTCTCAAAATTACACACTTTGCCTCCAACCCAGTAGTGTCTGCTCCTCCGGACAAGTTCAGGGTTCTTCACTAGGACTGCAATGAGCTTTCCATGGAGTAACTTTGCATCCCACCAGGGGAGGCAATGTAGCTGCAGAAATGGCCTGCTGCCAGTTCCTGTTTCACAGATTCACAGAATGGTTAGGCCTCGAGGAGACCCCAAAGATCATCTACTTCCACCCCCCTGCCATGGGCAAGGACATCTTCCACTAGAGCAGCTTGCTCAAGGTCCCATCCAGCTTGGCCTCCACAACCTCCCTGGGCAGCCTCTTCCACTCCTAAACTTACATCCCACAGCATCCAGTGAACTCTGCCTGCTCTGGGAGGCAGCCACCACGATTGTGCTCCTTTAGCTCTTTTGTCCAACCACTCTCTGCTGTGGTTCCTCCTCTGACTGCCCTGGGCCAGCAGCACTCACTGCAGTAGGGCACCACACAAAGGTGAGCACCAGAAGATGGCCTGGCTGCACTGGGGCAGGGCAAAGCAGCAAGAGTTGCTTACCTGCCTTCCTCTTCGTGCACAATGTTTCCTTCAGCATAAGCAAACAAAGAGCAAGCCAAGGCAGTGATCCCAACAATGCAGCCAGCAGAATGAAGGGCACAGAGGAGCCTCCAAACACCATTACCTGAGGGGAAAAAAGTCTGCCAGCAACTGCAGCACAAAGGAAACTCTGCACATCAGAAAGGGACAGAGTCACTGGAAAGATGCCTCCAGCAAATACACAGCTCAGGAAGGTGGAACTGCTTGCAGAACCTTTCTGATCACACATACTGCTCAGAAAGAGGAAACAAGAAACCTTGGGCCTCACTCCAGCACTCCACATGCATGGAAAGCAAGCACACAGCAGGTTACAAATGCAAGTTCTCCTGGGCAGGAGGAATGGCCTTCTGGAGCTCCCAGCCACAACCAGATGCTCAGCATGAGCCCAGAGCACCACTGGGCTGCAGGGGAGGCAGCCCCAGCCACTGGGGCTAGAGCAAGCACAGCACACTCTGGGGAACATCTTCCCTCTCCCTCCTTGATCAGCCTCTGCCTGAGGTGTCCCAAGACGAGGAGCAAGGAGCACAGCTCTGCCTGGGGGCTGGTGGCTTTTGACAGGGAAATACAAAAGAGATTTGAGTGCAGCCTCACATTCTGGTGCCTTTCCATGTCCTTTCCCAGGGCTCTGGGGCAGAGGTGAGCACACATGGGTGGCTCTCCCTCAGCTCAGCAATGCCAACACCAGCACACATGAAGTTCAAAGCAGCCCTCACAGGGATCTGAGCCCTCCAGGCAGCCACTGAAGCTGCCCACACTCAAGAGCTCAGCATGACCCAATGCTGTGGTCCATTCCCCCTATGGCTGAGCTTCTGCTGCTCAGCAGAGGCAGGAGCACAGAATCTGGGTCTCCCACAGACTCAAAGGGCAAATGACCCTTGGGGAAGGGAAAGGACTGTGCAGAGATACAACAGTTGTGCTGCTCCACTCCTCCCTTTCCACAGAGCTTGGCACAAGCAGCACAAGCCCAGGGGCAAGTGTCACTTGCAGAGTGTCCTGACAAGGTTTGTGGCACAGGTGTAGCTTCAGCTGAATGGCATTGCCAGGAGAGAGTGAAAGGGACTTGTGAGCCCTGAGCCCCCTGAAGGTGTCCAGCTGGGCTCCAGGCTGGCAGCTGCCTACAGCAGAGCATCCTGCCTGCAGTCCTTGGGCACAGCTGCCCAACAAGATGTGATCCCCTCCCCAGGAGGGAAGCTTTGCTGCTTGTGCTGCAGCAGCTCTCCAAGAGCTGCTACCCTGGGCCAGGGCCAGGCTGTGAGGTCACCACATGGCTGTGAGGGGCCTGGGCCTGGCTGTGAGGTCACCACATGGCTGTGAGGGACCTGGGCCTGACTGTGAGGTCACCACATGGCTGTGAGGGGCCAGGGCCTGGCTGTGAGGTCACCACATGGCTGTGAGGGGCCTGGGCCTGGCTGTGAGGTCACAAATGCCCTCTGTTGTCACAAAGCTTTGCTCCCTACAAACACAGCCCCTCAGCCCTTGGGCTCCACTGCAGCAGCAGCAGCAGCCACAGCGTGGAAGTTGCAGCGGCAGCCGCAGCAGAGTAGTGGTTGAGAGAGAGAGCCATGGCCCTCACTCATCACCTCTTCCTCTTCATCCTCCTCTTCACGGCCCTGCAAGTCAGGGCTGTGGCTGGAGCTCCATGGCGAGCCCCAGGAGCAGGTAAGCAGCAGGGCTGGTGCAGCCTTGCCTGGCCAGAGGCTCTTCCCCCCGAGAAGCTTGGGGCTGAAGGCTTTCCCTCCGGCGCTTCAGCAAGGGCTTGCTCTGGGTGCCTGAGGGCCCTAGGCCCCTCTGCAGCTTCAGCAATCTCCACCTTCCCTGCTCCACCTCGGCACCTCAGCCCCTTCCAGTGCCCACAGGACACCATGCAATGAACCATTCCCCATCTGGGCTTGCTTCTAGGTGAGGATGGAGGAGCCCCTGCTTATCCAGCTCCACACCTGCAGCTTGCTCTCAAGCCCTCGGAGCACCGCGCAGGTACCTTCCCACTCTCCCTTTCCTTCAAAGGACAAACACTGACAGTGTGCCAAGAGCAGCTTCTGGTGCACTTGGCCTTCAGATCCTCTCTTGCTCACTCCTCCATCTCTTGGCCCATTCTTGACCTGCAGCCAAGAACAGGGCTAGATGGGGAGTGAGGAGGGCTCAGCCTTGTGCCCCATTTGCCTTCAGAAGCTCTCTCTGGCCCCTTGGAGCAGGAGCTGCTGCCAAGCCAGGGGGCTGCTTGGCCTTGAGCTCAGAGCTCGGGTTGCTGCCAGCACGGTGCCACTGCAGGCAGGCTGGAACTCTTTGCAGCCTGCTCCTGAGTGCAGGGCAGAGCTGAGTGCCGTGGGCTGCCCGGCTCTGAGTGGCACTCGCTGCCGCTGCCTCCTGCAGAGCTGTCTGCAGCTGTGTCTCAGAGGCTCTTCCCTGCTCTGCTTCTTTGCAGACCTGCCTGGAGGCCAAGGCACTCCAGCTTCCCGCCCCTGCTCCAAGACTAAGGCTCTGCCACATGGCACAGGTAGGGCCTGGCTCTTCCCTCCCTTTGAGAGCTGCCAGCTCCAAGCCCAAGGCTCACCTAGCTGGGTGCCTCAGCAGGCATGAGGACACAGACCTGCCCGCGGTGGCCTCCCTTGCCATCAGCCCCTGAAGGCTTCTGTGCCTCAGTTCTGCCCAGGCAGGTGCCCACAGCTGACAGAACCTTCTCTGGGTCTCTAGGTACAGATGTGCCTGCAGTGAGGACTGGCTCAATGCCGCCCTGGCAACGAGCCCTGCAGCACGCCTGGAATCGTCCACTGCAGCCCAGCTGGCATCGCAGCGGTGAGTCTCTGCTGCCCTCACAGCCCAAGCACTGCTTTTCTCTATTGCATTGCTGAGAAACTCAGCTAAACCTCTTCTGCTCAGGTCCTCCAGGAGCTATTTACCCATCTGACCAGGCAGAGATTTCCAGAAAGACTTTTGAAATTGTCATGGAACTGCTGGAGCAAAGGGAGAGAGGACAACAAGGTGGGTACCCTTCCCTCTGCTCTTGTTGTCAGCCTGCTCCATCTCTCTGAGCTGGATTGCCTCCTGGAGATGCCATCTCCCTGATGGGGAGGCTGCTGAGCTGTTGGGAACAGCCCCAGTGAGGAGGTCAGGAGCTCTGAGCCCTGGTTTCCTGTTGTTGCCTCCCTCCGTGTTCCCTGAGCCCCTTCCAGCGCCCGCAGGTCCCTGAGGCAGAGCTGGATCCCCACATGCAATGAAAGCTTTCCCATCTCTGCTTGTTTCTAGGGGAGGATGGAGGAGGCCTCGGCCACCCAGCTAAACACCCGGACCTCCGCATCCTCTTAGAGCCCCCGGAGTTTCGGCCCGAAGGGAGGACTCAGGCAGCTCCTCCCCCGCGGCGTGCACTGCAGCCTGGCAGGCGCCGCAAGGGTGAGTCTCTGCCGGCCTCACAGGCTGCCACTGGCCTTCCCCTCTGCATTCGGCTGAAACTCAGCTAAACCCCTTCTCTTTAGGTCCTCCACGGGCAAAGGACGTGGCTGAGGAGGGGAAGATTTCCCACAGGGCTTTTGAAGCTGTCAGGACAGAGCTGGATGAGCTGGAGAGAGAGCAGGGTGGGTATCCTTCCCTCTGCCTTAGCCCTCAGCCTCGGCAGCAGGAGGCTGCAGACACAGGGCTGAACACGCTGTGGCCTGCACAGGGGCAAGAAGGGACAGGGGTCCAGGGGTCGATCCAAGCTGCATGAGCTGAGCTGGAAAGCAATGCCCAGGCTGGAGAAAAGGCAGAAAGGGAGAGCAAGGCTCAAGTGCCTTTTGAGAAGGGGCAGCTTCCCCCTCAGCATGTGGGAGCTGGCCCAGGCAGAGGGAGGGGAGGGAAGGGAGGTTCTCCCTGCTGCAGACCTAACGTTTCGTTTGCACCTCCAGATATGGCTGAGGAGAGAAGCACAACTGGGGATGCTGCCCAGGACACCCAGAGCCCTCCGTGTCCCCAGAGGGTGCTGGAGAGCTGCATGGTGGCCACAGCTGCCATTGTGGCTAGTGTGCCAGTGACCATTCTGCTGTGCTACCTGGCAATACGTTGTCACAAGAAGAGACAAAAGTGAGTTGGGTCTTTTGCCTCTGCCTGCTTCCTGCCCTGGCTGCTGGGAGCCAGCCAGCACCTCTGGTCCAGCTGCTGTGGAGCAGGGACTGAGTGCTTGGGCAAAGAGCTCCACCAGCAGCTGAGGACTCAAAGGCTCTCCTCTCTGCACAGGGAAAGCAAAGCCAGGGCAGAAGCACGAGGGTGGCTGAACAGGCGCACCCAGATGGACAGCTGGCCCCAACCCCAGGCTGGCAGAACAGAGCCTTCGCCCTCCCGCAGCCCTGCAGCCCTGCAGCCCCAGGAGCAGCCTCGCACCCCCCCCAGACCAGGAAAGCCTCCTCGCCCCCCAGGCCCCTTTGCCGCACGAGCAACTCCACCACCAGGACATCCCCAGAGCCCCTTTGCCCCACGAGGCACTCCACCTCCAGGACGTCCCCAGAGCCCCTTGGCCCCACGAGCCGCTCCACCTCCAGGACGTCCCCAGAGCCCCTTGGCCCCACCAACCACACCACCTCCAGGACGTCCCCAGATTCCCTCTGCCAGTCAAACTGAAACATCAACTCTAAAACCCAAACGACCTCCACCTCCACCACCCTTCCCCCGGCACAGGTCCCTCTCATCCCTCACTCCCTCCCCACACCCTCCACACACCCAAATCTCCTCACTGCCTGCACCCCCTCCAGCCCCCCCACTCCCCTCAAAGTCCCCACCTCCTCCACCCCCCCGAACCTCCTCACTGCCTACACCCCCACCAGCCCCTCCACTCCCCTCACTGATCACCCCCCCTCCACCCCCCCCACTACCCCCAAACTGACAGCCCCATCCACACACCCAACTCCTGTCACTGCTCACCCCCCTCCACCCTTCCACAAGTCAACCATCAGGCTGAGGAGGCAGCAGACCTGCACAGATGAGCAAGGAGCTGCTGCAAAAACTCACAGGGGAGAAAGAAGTTCACAGTGTGTGGGACAAGGCACAGGGCACTTGGGAGGCTGATAGGAACACTGCCAGCCAAGGGAGGGAGGCAATGAGGAAGGCCACGGCCCTCTGGCCATGAAATCTGGCAAAGGAAGTCAGAGAGAACAAGAAGCCCTTCTTCAAATACAGCAGTGGTGAAAGAAGTGCAGGCAAAATGTGGGCCTGCAGCTGAATGAGGAGGGAGCCCTGGGCACAGAGGATGCAGAGAAGCCACAGCTACTGAAGGGCTTCCTGGCTTCAGCCTTTGCTGCCCAGGCTGGGCCTCAGGAATCCCAGCGCCTGGGAGGGAGAGAAAGGCTCTGGAGAATGGAAGACTCTCCCTTGGTCGCTGAGGGCCAGAGATCACCTGGGAACTGAGCACTCACAAACCCATAGGCCCTGAGGGGATGCAGCCCGAGTGCTGAGGTGGGGCATGAAGCCATGCCAGAGTTCTGGTTCTGCCTGTTCAGGGATCTTGTGAGGTCATGCAGAGAGGAAAAGAGAGAAGCAAAAGTCCTGCTAGAACTGCCCCTGGCCACTGTGCTAAGAGTGCTGAGGGAGCTGGCACAGGACCTTGCCAAGCTGCTCTCCATCATCTAGATGCCTTCTAGAATGGGTTGGGTTGGAAGGAGCCTTGAAGATCCTCTATTACCAACTCCTCTGCCAGGGGCAGGGACACCTCACCCTAGCCCAAGCTGCTCAAAGCCTCATCCAGCCTGGCTTTAAACACCTCCAGGGATGAGGCATCGAAAGCTTCTCTGGGCTGCCCATTCCAGTATCTCAGAAGCCTCCTAGAAGTGAAGAGAACAAAGGTGCCAGCCCCAGAGCACACTCCCAGCCTTGAGCTCCACTCAGGAGCTGAGTGCTCAGGCTCGGGGTGCAAAGGTGAGGCCATGCCAGCAGCAGGGCTCCTCCCTTCACCTGCTGCACACTCAGCCACCAGCACTCAACCATTGACTAGCTTCAGAAGCAGGCCTCACAGCATTTTGCCCTCCTAAAGTAGAAGGACATTTCCAGGTGGTCTGCTCTTAACCTGTGATTCAATTAAACAAACAACCCACCCCAAAAACCAAACACCCAAGCATTTTGAGGGCAGGTGGGAGCAGAGACTCTGCTCTGCACAGCAGGACCATACCTGTTATTGAGGGCTTCATGCTGACGAGCAGTGTCAGAGCAGCTGGCACTAAGTAGACAACCTGTTGATGAAACAGGAATGACTGCAGCAAAGCTTCTCAGGAGAAGCAGCAGCCCCATCGACATGGCTGCTGCTCCCCTTTACCACGGACTGCCAGGTGGGGAGAGCAGCTGCCAGCCCCCCTCCCACTGGTACTGCTCATCTTCAGCACCAGCCCCCAAAATCCTGCAGCATCAGCTAGTGCCAGTCCTTGCTCCGCAGCTGCTGGGTTACCCACCCCTCGCTGCCCAGACAGCCCTCGCCCTGCACTTTGAACCCCAGGGAAAGCCCCTGCGGGACACTCGCCCCCCATCGCGGGCAGCCAGCCCCTCCACCCACACTGGGCATCTCCCCTGGCAGCAAAGCCTATTGCGTATTGCTGCCACAGCCCAAGGCTGGCAGACACAGCAGGGCAGCCTGCCCCTCAGCACCGGCTCCGGGGCACTGAGAGAGGCTGCGGCGGCAGACAGGGAGGAGACTTCCAATGGGGACTGCGGCGGCCCCGCCGAGCTGGCGGAAGGTCGGTGAGCCGCGGCAAGCAGAGCTGGCGAGGAGCCGGGAGATGGCCCCGGCAGAGAGTCCCGGGCGACGGCAGGAGGAGGAGCAGCTCGGTGAGTTCTGCCCGGGGAACCAAGGCTGGGCCCGGGGCAAGGGCGAAAGTGAGCCGGAATGAGACAGCCTGCAAGCACCGAGCGGGTTCAGCCGCCGCTGCAGGGCAGCGATCGCTCTCCCGCCGCCTTCTTGTTCAGCCAAGGGCAGCGGGCGGCGTCCTCCGGCGGTCCCGCAGCACAGCGGAGCTGGGGCTGTCGAGAAAGCCCGGGGACGGGCGGAGGGCGGCCGGGGCCGCGGGGCAGAGCCAGCCCCGAAGCCGGCATCTGCCTCGCTGCAGCTGCTCGGCGCTTCCCGTACTCACCGTCCAGAGCCCGGCGTCGGGGTCATTCACCTGTGGCGGACAGATGCGCACTGGGACCCCGCAGCGGTCGCCTGGCCCGGGGCCACTCCCTGCGGGAGGGCACCGCACAGGAGCGCAGCGGGGCCGCCGGCGCTGCCAGCTCAGACGACACCGTCCTCACCTGCACGGCGGCCGCCAGCCCGAAGAACGCAGCCATGAGGAGGTTGCAGAGCCGCCACAGCCAGACCGACGTCCGCCCGCCCGACATGGCCGCTCCGCCACTGCCGGAGCGCGGCTACCGGGGGCGGGACGGGGCCGGGCTCGGGGCCTGCTGCAGGCGGGGCGGGCAGCGGGAGCCACCCCTCGCCACCCCTCGCCACCCGTTCTTTAGCTACTTCTGCCGCCTTTCCCGGGGATGCTGCCCTGCGCTCCGCTCTGCTGAGATGCCACTCGCAGTGCCTCACCCTGCTGGGACCCTGCTTCTGAACCTCGACGGCTCCGCGGGATTGAAAGACCTCCAGCAGCCGTGACACAGAGAATTCTCGGGGGGGAATTTTCATCCGCGGAGCAGGGAGCTCGGCGCAAGAGCCCCGGAGACGTAAAGGCATCTTTCCTTCAAGGAATACCCTGCACGTAAATCACACGAAAGCCTAGGGAGCTGGGCTCGGGGCGTCTCAGGGGAGCCGGGGTCCGGGCAAGTCTGCTCAACAAGTCGGGGCCGAAAGCTGCGCATGGAGTGGGCCAGAAGGGGCGGCGGGGAACGTCCTGCTGGAGAGCTGTGGTTGCACGCTAGAGAGCAGCCGCCCGGAGTGCTACGCAGGGTACCGGGACAATCACTGCCCACCGCGGGCCCCCAGCCCCTCCGCCCGCACTGGGCATCTCCCCTGGCAGCAGAGCCAGCCGCAGCCCAGGGCTGTCCCCTTGCACAGGGAACTCGGCGGCGCGGCCCCTGCCCACGAAGCAGCTCCCAGCACACAGGCATCGCCTCCTGCTTCTCAGCACGTGGCCCGGGGCACCGACAGAGGATGCGGCAGCGACTGAGGAGGAGGATTCGTCTCGGAACTGCGGCGGCCCGGCCGAGCTGCTGGAAGGTTGGTGAGCCGTGGCAAGCAGAGCTGGTGAGGAGCCGGGAGATGGCCTGGTCAGAGAGTCTCGGGCGAGGGCACGAAGAAGAGGAGGAGCAACCAACGGGATCCTGGGAGGCATCAAGAAAATTGTGCCCAGCAGGTCTAGGGAAGTTCTTCTACCTCTCTACTCCGCCCTGCTGAGACCACACTTGCAATACTGTGTCCAGTTCTGGGCTCCCCAGTTCGAGAGAGACAAAGACCTGCTGGAGAGAATCCAACAGAGAGCCACGAGGATGATTAGGGGACTTGAACAACTCCCCTGTGAAGAGAGACTGAGAGCCCTGGAGCTGTTTAGTCTGGAGAGGAGAAGACTGAGAGGGGATCTGATCAATATCTATCAATATCTGAGGGGTGGGGGTCAAGTAGAGGGGGCCAAGCTCTTTTTGGTGGCTGTAATAAGCCAGGGAACAACAGGTTCAAGCTTGAACAATGGAAGATTTCACCTCAATGTGAGGAGAAACTTCTTTACAGTGAGAGTGACAAAAGCCTGGAGCAGACTGCCCAGAGAGGTGGTGGAGTCTCCAGCTCCAGCCCCTGCCCTGGGCAGGGACACCTCCCACCAGCACAGGCTGCACAAGGCCTCATCCAGCCTGGCCTGGAACACCTCCAGGCAGGGGACAGTCAGTGTCAGACAGCATCCATCAGGCCCAGCCAGTGTCACAGCAGTTCAGTATTGACATGCACCCTGCAGCCTCCTCTCCTGTTTCTGCCAGGCCTGGTGGTGCTCAGGGGCTCAATGTGTTTCCTAGATTCTGCTGAGGTCACAGAATCCCAGCATGAAGGGACAGTCAAGGTGCTGTGTGCTCTGTCTGGCACCCAGCCTGTGTGTCTCACCCAGCGTCCTCCTCCAGCACTGGTGACACTGAAACACACACGCTGGGGCTGGGCACAGCAGTGGTGCGATGGCAGAGTTGTGCTGGGAGCCTCACATCTGCCGCTGGCAGTCTTGTGGCAGAAAACCAAGTGGCCAAGTTCGGCTGTGTGGAAAGTTGTGTCACTTGGGAGCAGCCCCACAAATGGCTTCATTAGCAGCTCATTAACAGTTCATTAGCCCTTGTGGCTTGAAGGGTTAAATCTTGGAGAGCTGAGCTCCAAGCACTGCTGGACTGGTAAGAAGGAGACAGTGTTGGCCTGGATGGTTTGTGAACTATGGGAACTCAGTGCAGCAGTGCTGTTGGAGGAGGGCAGATATTTGATTAGAAGTGGTTGTTATGACCTGAGAGGGTCAGACTTCAGACATCTAGCAGATTGATGTAACAGAGTCCCTGGCTCCTCTTGTAAACTGCTTCTGCCTTGTATTCGTTTAATAAGGAAGAATTTTGGATCCTAAAGTGGACACCTGGCCTGCATCAGGCTGCGTCTCGGCTCTTAATCGCGGCAGTGGCTCCTTAAAGGAACAGCCCCAAACCCCTTAGCTCTATTGTCCAACCACTCTCTGCTGTGGTTCCTCCTCTGGGATTGCCCTGGGCCAGCAGCACTCACTGCAGTAGCTCCAGCACTCCACATGCACGGAGAGCAAGCACACAGCAGGTTACAAATGCAAGTTCTCCTGGGCAGGAGGAATGGCCTTCTGGAGCTCACAGCCACAACCAGATGCTCAGCATGAGCCCAGAGCACCACTGGGCTGCAGGGGAGGCAGCCCCAGCCACTGGGGCTAGAGCAAGCACAGCACACTCTGGGGAACATCTTCCCTCTCCCTCCTTGATCAGCCTCTGCCTGAGGTGTCCCAAGACGAGGAGCAAGGAGCACAGCTCTGCCTGGGGGCTGGTGGCTTTTGACAGATATTGATAGATATCGATCAGATCCCTTCTCAGTCTTCTCCTCTCCAGACTAAACAGCTCCAGGGCTCTCAGTCTCTCTTCACAGGGGAGTTGTTCAAGTCCCCTAATCATCCTCGTGGCTCTCTGTTGGATTCTCTCCAGCAGGTCTCTGTCTCTCTCGAACCGGGGAGCCCAGAACTGGACACAGTATTCCAAGTGTGGTCTCAGCAGGGCGGAGTAGAGAGGTAGAAGAACTTCCCTAGACCTGCTGGGCACAATTTTCTTGATGCCTCCCAGGATCCCGTTGGTTGCTCCTCCTCTTCTTCGTGCCCTCGCCCGAGACTCTCTGACCAGGCCATCTCCCGGCTCCTCACCAGCTCTGCTTGCCGCGGCTCACCAACCTTCCAGCAGCTCGGCCGGGCCGCCGCAGTTCCGAGACGAATCCTCCTCCTCAGTCGCTGCCGCATCCTCTGTCGGTGCCCCGGGCCACGTGCTGAGAAGCAGGAGGCGATGCCTGTGTGCTGGGAGCTGCTTCGTGGGCAGGGGCCGCGCCGCCGAGTTCCCTGTGCAAGGGGACAGCCCTGGGCTGCGGCTGGCTCTGCTGCCAGGGGAGATGCCCAGTGCGGGCGGAGGGGCTGGGGGCCCGCGGTGGGCAGTGATTGTCCCGGTACCCTGCGTAGCACTCCGGGCGGCTGCTCTCTAGCGTGCAACCACAGCTCTCCAGCAGGACGTTCCCCGCCGCCCCTTCTGGCCCACTCCATGCGCAGCTTTCGGCCCCGACTTGTTGAGCAGACTTGCCCGGACCCCGGCTCCCCTGAGACGCCCCGAGCCCAGCTCCCTAGGCTTTCGTGTGATTTACGTGCAGGGTATTCCTTGAAGGAAAGATGCCTTTACGTCTCCGGGGCTCTTGCGCCGAGCTCCCTGCTCCGCGGATGAAAATTCCCCCCCGAGAATTCTCTGTGTCACGGCTGCTGGAGGTCTTTCAATCCCGCGGAGCCGTCGAGGTTCAGAAGCAGGGTCCCAGCAGGGTGAGGCACTGCGAGTGGCATCTCAGCAGAGCGGAGCGCAGGGCAGCATCCCCGGGAAAGGCGGCAGAAGTAGCTAAAGAACGGGTGGCGAGGGGTGGCTCCCGCTGCCCGCCCCGCCTGCAGCAGGCCCCGAGCCCGGCCCCGTCCCGCCCCCGGTGGCCGCGCTCCGGCAGTGGCGGAGCGGCCCTGTCGGGCGGGCGGACGTCGGTCTGGCTGTGGCGGCTCTGCAACCTCCTCATGGCTGCGTTCTTCGGGCTGGCGGCCGCCGTGCAGGTGAGGACGGTGTCGTCTGAGCTGGCAGCGCCGGCGGCCCCGCTGCGCTCCTGTGCGGTGCCCTCCCGCAGGGAGTGGCCCCGGGCCAGGCGACCGCTGCGGGGTCCCAGTGCGCATCTGTCCGCCACAGGTGAATGACCCCGACGCCGGGCTCTGGACGCTGAGGACGGGAAGCGCCGAGCAGCTGCAGCGAGGCAGATGCCGGCTTCGGGGCTGGCCCTGCCCCGCGGCCCCGGCCGCCCTCCGCCCGTCCCCGGGCTTTCTCGACAGCCCCAGCTCCGCTGTGCTGCGGCACCGCCGGAGGACGCCGCCCGCTGCCCTTAGCTGAACAAGAAGGCGGCGGGAGAGCGATCGCTGCCCTGCAGCGGCGGCTGAACCCGCTCGGTGCTTGCAGGCTCTTTCATTCCGGCTCACTTTCGCCCTTGCCCCGGGCCCAGCCTTGGTTCCCCGGGCAGAACTCACCGAGCTGCTCCTCCTCCTGCCGTCGCCCGGGACTCTCTGCCGGGGCCATCTCCCGGCTCCTCGCCAGCTCTGCTTGCCGCGGCTCACCGACCTTCCGCCAGCTCGGCGGGGCCGCCGCAGTCCCCATTGGAAGTCTCCTCCCTGTCTGCCGCCGCAGCCTCTCTCAGTGCCCCGGAGCCGGTGCTGAGGGGCAGGCTGCCCTGCTGTGTCTGCCAGCCTTGGGCTGTGGCAGCAATAGGCAATAGGCTTTGCTGCCAGGGGAGATGCCCAGTGTGGGCGGAGGGGCTGGCTGCCCGCGATGGGGGGCGAACGACAGGGGAGTAGGTAATAGATGATCTTCAAGGTTCCTTCCAACCCAACCCATTCTAGGATGTATTTAGATGATTGAGAGTGGCTTGGCAATATCCTGTGCCAGCTCCCTCAGCACTCTCAGGTGGATCCCTCTTAGCACGGTGGCTAGATTGACTTTTGCCTTTCTCTTTTTCTCTCTGCATGACCTAACCCAAGGTCTCTGGTTGTTCCTGTTTCTTCCCCGAGATGCTTCCAGGACACAAGGGATGGGGAAGAGGGCAAACAAAGGAGGGGGGGTGGTGGTAGAGGCTCTGCTGATTTTGGAGATGGTGGTGGGAAGTGATGGGCAATGAGGGGGGTATGAATTGTTCTGGCTGGGAATGTGGGGTGCCATGTTACACCTGTGACTGTGTGGATGCAGAGCACAGGCTTTGGGAGGCTGGTGGAGGCTGCAGGGGCTGCGAGGAGGCCTAGTACTGGCCCCGGCAGCCAGGATGGTGGCGGCTGTTGTACCACTCTCGTGCGTCTGCCCTGGCTTTGCTTTCCCTGTGCAGAGAGGAGAGCCTTTCAGTCCTCAGCTGCTGGTGGAGCTCTTTGCCCAAGCCCTCAGTCCCTGCTCCACAGCAGCTGGACCAGAGGTGCTGGCTGGCTCCCAGCAGCCAGGGCAGGAAGCAGGCAGAGGCAAAAGACCCAACTCACTTTTGTCTCTTCTTGTGACAACGTATTGCCAGGTAGCACAGCAGAATGGTCACTGGCACACTAGCCACAATGGCAGCTGTGGCCACCATGCAGCTCTCCAGCACCCTCTGGGGACACGGAGGGCTCTGGGTGTCCTGGGCAGCATCCCCAGTTGTGCTTCTCTCCTCAGCCATATCTGGAGGTGCAAATGAAACGTTAGGTCTGCAGCAGGGAGAACCTCCCTTCCCTCCCCTCCCTCTGCCTGGGCCAGCTCCCACATGCTGAGGGGGAAGCTGCCCCTTCTCAAAAGGCACTTGAGCCTTGCTCTCCCTTTCTGCCTTTTCTCCAGCCTGGGCATTGCTTTCCAGCTCAGCTCATGCAGCTTGGATCGACCCCTGGACCCCTGTCCCTTCTTGCCCCTGTGCAGGCCACAGCGTGTTCAGCCCTGTGTCTGCAGCCTCCTGCTGCCGAGGCTGAGGGCTAAGGCAGAGGGAAGGATACCCACCCTGCTCTCTCTCCAGCTCATCCAGCTCTGTCCTGACAGCTTCAAAAGCCCTGTGGGAAATCTTCCCCTCCTCAGCTACGTCCTTTGCCCGGGGAGGACCTAAAGAGAAGGGGTTTAGCTGAGTTTCAGCCGAATGCAGAGGGGAAGGCCAGTGGCAGCCTGTGAGGCCGGCAGAGACTCACCCTTGCGGCGCCTGCCAGGCTGCAGTGCACGCCGCGGGGGAGGAGCTGCCTGAGTCCTCCCTTCGGGCCGAAACTCCGGGGGCTCTAAGAGGATGCGGAGGTCCGGGTGTTTAGCTGGGTGGCCGAGGCCTCCTCCATCCTCCCCTAGAAACAAGCAGAGATGGGAAAGCTTTCATTGCATGTGGGGATCCAGCTCTGCCTCAGGGACCTGCGGGCGCTGGAAGGGGCTCAGGGAACACGGAGGGAGGCAACAACAGGAAACCAGGGCTCAGAGCTCCTGACCTCCTCACTGGGGCTGTTCCCAACAGCTCAGCAGCCTCCCCATCAGGGAGATGGCATCTCCAGGAGGCAATCCAGCTCAGAGAGATGGAGCAGGCTGACAACAAGAGCAGAGGGAAGGGTACCCACCTTGTTGTTCTCTCTCCATCTGCTCCAGCAGTTTCCTGACAGCTTCAAAAGCCTTTCTGGTCATCTGTGCCCGGTCAGATGGGTAAATAGCTCTTGGAGGACCTGAGCAGAAGAGGTTTAGCTGAGTTTCTCAGCAATGCCATAGAGAAAAGCAGTGCTTGGGCTGTGAGGTCAGCAGAGACTCACCGCTGCGATGCCAGCCGGGCTGCAGTGGACGATTCCAGGCGTGCTGCAGGGCTCGTTGCCAGGGGGGCATTGAGCCAGTCCTCACTGCAGGCACATCTGTACCTAAAGACCCAGAGAAGGTTCTGTCAGCTGTGGGCACCTGCCTGGGCAGAACTGAGGCACAGAAGCCTTCAGGGGCTGATGGCAAGGGAGGCCACCGCGGGCAGGTCTGTGTGCTCATGCCTGCTGAGGCACCCAGCTAGGTGGGCCTTGGTCTTGGAGCTGGCAGCTCTCAAAGGGAGGGAAGAGCCAGGCCCTACCTGTGCCATGTGGCAGAGCCTTAGTCTTGGAGCAGGGGCGGGAAGCTGGAGTGCCTTGGCCTCCAGGCAGGTCTGCAAAGAAGCAGAGCAGGGAAGAGCCTCTGAGACACAGCTGCAGACAGCTCTGCAGGAGGCAGCGGCAGCGAGTGCCACTCAGAGCCGGGCAGCCCACGGCACTCAGCTCTGCCCTGCACTCAGGAGCAGGCTGCAAAGAGTTCCAGCCTGCCTGCAGTGGCAGCGTGCTGGTAGCAACCTGAGCTCTGAGCTCAAGGCCAAGCAGCCCCCTGGCTTGGCAGCAGCTCCTGCTCCAAGGGGCCAGAGAGAGCTTCTGAAGGCAAATGGGGCACAAGGCTGAGCCCTCCTCACTCCCCATCTGGCCCTGTTCTTGGCTGCAGGTCAAGAATGGGCCAAGAGATGGAGGAGTGAGCAAGAGAGGATCTGAAGGCCAAGTGCACCAGAAGCTGCTCTTGGCACACTGTCAGTGTTTGTCCTTTGAAGGAAAGGGAGAGTGGGAAGGTACCTGCGCGGTGCTCCGAGGGCTTGAGAGCAAGCTGCAGGTGTGGAGCTGGATAAGCAGGGGCTCCTCCATCCTCACCTAGAAGCAAGCCCAGATGGGGAATGGTTCATTGCATGGTGTCCTGTGGGCACTGGAAGGGGCTGAGGTGCCGAGGTGGAGCAGGGAAGGTGGAGATTGCTGAAGCTGCAGAGGGGCCTGGGGCCCTCAGGCACCCAGAGCAAGCCCTTGCTGAAGCGCCGGAGGGAAAGCCTTCAGCCCCAAGCTTCTCGGGGGGAAGAGCCTCTGGCCAGGCAAGGCTGCACCAGCCCTGCTGCTTACCTGCTCCTGGGGCTCGCCATGGAGCTCCAGCCACAGCCCTGACTTGCAGGGCCGTGAAGAGGAGGATGAAGAGGAAGAGGTGATGAGTGAGGGCCATGGCTCTCTCTCTCAACCACTACTCTGCTGCGGCTGCCGCTGCAACTTCCACGCTGTGGCTGCTGCTGCTGCTGCTGCTGCAATGGAGCCCAAGGGCTGAGGGGCTGTGTTTGTAGGGAGCAAAGCTTTGTGACAACAGAGGGCATTTGTGACCTCACAGCCAGGCCCAGGCCCCTCACAGCCATGTGGTGACCTCACAGCCAGGCCCAGGTCCCTGACAGCCATGTGGTGACCTCACAGTCAGGCCCAGGCCCCTCACAGCCATGTGGTGACCTCACAGCCAGGCCCTGGCCCAGGGTAGCAGCTCTTGGAGAGCTGCTGCAGCACAAGCAGCAAAGCTTCCCTCCTGGGGAGGGGATCACATCTTGTTGGGCAGCTGTGCCCAAGGACTGCAGGCAGGATGTTCTGCTGTAGGCAGCTGCCAGCCTGGAGCCCAGCTGGACACCTTCAGGGGCTCAGGGCTCACAAGTCCCTTTCACTCTCTCCTGGCAATGCCATTCAGCTGAAGCTACACCTGTGCCACAAACCTTGTCAGGACACTCTGCAAGTGACACTTGCCCCTGGGCTTCTGCTGCTTGTGCCAAGCTCTGTGGAAAGGGAGGAGTGGAGCAGCACAACTGTTGTATCTCTGCACAGTCCTTTCCCTTCCCCAAGGGGCATTTGCCCTTTGAGTCTGTGGGAGACCCAGATTCTGCTAAACCAAACAGTTCTGCACTCCAGAGCTGTGGCTTGCCCTGATTTCTGTTGGGGAGAAGCAGAGAGCAGCCTGGATGGAGCAGCAGGGCTGGCCACACTTCTGCTGAGGGCTCAGACCCTGCCAGCTGCCCCAGGACAACACAAGTGAGCTCTGCTCTGCCCAGCACCAGCACCAGCACCAGCGCCAGCACTGGGTTTGGGTGAATGACATCTCCAGGGCTACAGAGCATTGGGGAGAAGGCAGCTGAGCATAGATGTGCACACACATCCCCAGGCTGTTCCCAAGCTGTCCCCAGGCTGCCCCCAAGCTGGCCCCAAGCTGGCCATCTAAGGTCCAGATGCTGCTCCACCAAAGCCACAAGCTGTTCCACAGTTAGAGTCCCCCCAAACCCCCCCCACTGCCCCATGGCTCCCTGGGCTTTCCAGTGGTCTCCAGGTTGCTCTTCCTGCTTCAATCTCAGCCAAACCCAGCATCTGCAGAAGCTCCCAGCCCTTGGAGGTGAAGAAACTGTGGGCTGAGGCTGACCTGCATGACAAGCTGCACCTTGTCCAAGGCAGAGTGTGGGGAGGGAAGGGCTCTCCCCAAAGGGAGCCTGGTGGTGTCCTGCTAACCTCCTGTCTGCAGTGCAGCAGGGTTGGCTCTGGGCAAGCTGCTTGGGCTTGGCAGCAGTCTGAGAGAGGGCCCAGGGCAAGCTGACCTGGCTGAGGATGTCCCTGCTGACTGCAGAGGGGTTTGGACTGGATGACCTTTGGAGGTCCCTTCCAAGCCAGACCATTCCATGATTCTATGATGGCTTGGGATGTGCCTTGGCCAGGGCACCACTAAACCTCAGGTCCCCCAGCACCACATCTCCACAGCTTTGAAACCCCTCCAGGCATGGGGACTCCACCACTGCCCTGGGCAGCCTGGGCAAGGCTGTGACAACCCTTTGGGGGATGAAATTGTTCCTCCTGTGCAAGGGGAACCTGCCCTGGTGCAACCTGAGGCCATTTCCTCTCTCCTGTCTGGCAAGGGAATGCCCCGGGGAGGGAGCGAGCGCTGGGAGCACACTCACCATGCCGTGCCTCTGTCGTCCCAGCTGTCCCCGTGCTGTGGGGGCTCTCTGCAGCAGAGGAGGTGGCTGATGGCACTAAACATCCCCTGAGCAGGCCGTGGAGCAACGCAGCCAAAAGCTCCTGCAGGCCCTAGAGGAGCTGCTTGGAGCAGCCAGCTTGCTGCTGCCTTGTGTCAGCCCTCAGAGGGCTGGGTCCTGCTGGGCTGAGGGGGCTCTGCTCTGGGGGAGGACAAACAGAGCTGTGTTGGCTCAAGACCTGAGTCCTGAAGCCCCTCCCCTGCCATGCCCAGCCTCTGCTCCCCTGGGAGCTAGGATGGGGCTGGCAGGGGCTCCATGGGCAGCTGTCCCTGCAGAGCAGCTGGCTCTGGGCTGCAGGAATCAGGCAGTGGGGTTCACATCACCCACAAGCCCCAGCAGATCTTGGATGTCAATGGAGATGGAGCCAGCATCCATTTGCTGGAGCAGAGGAGCTGGGTTGGGCCCAGCCCCCTGCATCCCTTGGGAGCAGCTTTCCAGCACCTGCTGGGCTCAGGGATGGAGCCTGGCAGTGCCAGGGCCTGCTTGGTGCTGCCAGCAGAGGGTTGCACTGGGTGAGCCTTAGCTCCCTTCCAGCTCACACAGTCTCTGCTTCATCCTGGCTGCCCTAAGCATGTCTGGGGGAAGCCTTCAGGAAGGCCAAACCCATGAGGGGTGACTGCCTGTGGCCTTGGACATTGCAGGGGACAGTGCCAAAGGCCTTGTGATGGCCAGGCAGACACGTGCCCAGCCTTCCCCTCCCCAGCAGGTAGCTGTCCTGCTGACAGGAGGCCAGGGTGGTGGGGCAGGCCCTGCCTTGCATGAAGCCAGGCTGCCTGGGCCTGCCCCTGGCTGTGCTGCCCATGCTGAGTGAGCTCCCTCCGCATGCACTGCTCCAGAGCCTTCCCCGGCACTGAGGTCAGGCTGCCAGGCCTGGAGCAACCCAAAGCTGACCTGGCTGAAAGGGGCCAGAGCAGAGCTGGCCAGGGGCTCTTTGCAAGGGCCTGTGGCCATCTCTCAAGGGCCAATGCTTTGAAACCAGCACAGCAGGGTGGGTTTGGCTTGCACCTCAGGAAGAAGTTCTTCAGCAGGAGGGGGCTGAGGCTCTGGAATGGGCTGCCCAGAGAAGATGTGGATGCCTCAAGCCTGGAAGTGCTCAAGGCCAGGCTGGAGGAGGCTTGCAGCAAGCTGGGCTAGGGGGAGGTGTTCCTGCCCGTGGCAGGGGGGTTGGTGCTGGGTGATCCTCAGGCTCCCTTCCCACCCAAGCCATTCTAGGATGCTGTGAGAAACCCTGCTGGGCCTTCTTGGATTAGGGTCCCATTGGCCAGTGGCAGTGGTGTGGAACTTCCCCTGTTAACCAGGACTGCTGAGAGAGGATGGAGAGCGGCTTGGCAAGCTCCTGTGCCAGCTCCCTCGGCACTCTTAGCACAGTGGCCAGGGGCAGTTCTAGCAGGACTTTTGCTTCTCTCTTTTCCTCTCTGCATGACCTCACAAGATCCCTGAACAGGCAGAACCACAACTCTGGCATGGCTTCATGCCCCACCTCAGCACTCAGGCTGCATCCCCTCAGGGCCTATGGGTTTGTGAGTGCTCAGTTCCCAGGTGATCTCTGGCCCTCAGCGACCAAGGGAGAGTCTTCCATTCTCCAGAGCCTTTCTCTCCCTCCCAGGCTCTGGGATTCCTGTGGCCCAGCCTGGGCAGCAAAGGCTGAAGCCAGGAAGCCCTTCAGTAGCTCTGGCTTCTCTGCATCCTCTGTGCCCAGGGCTCCCTCCTCATGCAGCTGCAGGCCCACATTTTGCCTGCTCTTCTTTCACCACTGCTGCATTTGAAGAAGGCCTTCTTGTTCTCTTTGACTTCCTTTGCCAGATTTCATGGCCAGAGGGCCTTGGCCTTCCTCATTGCCTCCCTCCCTTGGCTGGCAGTGTTCCTATCAGCCTCCCAAGTGCCCTGTGCCTTGTCCCACACACTGTGAACTTCTTTCTCCCCTCTGAGTTTTTGCAGCAGCTCCTTGCTCATCTGTGCAGGCCTGCTGCCTCCTCAGCCTGATGGTTGACTTGGAGGAATGCATTGCCCTTGAGCTTGGAGGAAGTGGTGTTTGAATATCCCCCAGCTCTCCTGGGCTGCCCTACCGCCTAGATCCTGGCCCATGGCCTTCCTCCCAGCAGCTCTTTGACGAGGTCAGAGTTAGGCCCTGCCAAAGACCAGTGCTGAAGTCCTACTTCTTGCCCTGCTTGCTCCTCCTGGGATCCTGATCTCCAGCACCTGCTGCTCACTGCAGCCAAGGCTGCCCCCAGGCTTTTCCTCCCAAACCCAGACCCTCTTTGTTCTAAGTTCAAGCAAGGCCCAGCAGCACAGCTCTCCTGGTTATCATAGTATCATAGTATCACAGTATCATTCAGGATTGGAAGGGACCACAAGGATCATCCAGTTCCAACCCCCCTGCCATGGGCAGGGACACCCCACACTACATCAGGCTGCCCAGAGCCTCAGCCAGCCTGGGCTTAAACACCTCCAGGGCTGGGGCCTCAACCACCTCCCTGGAGGTGGAGATTCTGTGCTCCTGCCTCTGCTGAGCAGCAGAAGCTCAGCCATAGGGGGAATGGCCCACAGCATTGGGTCATGCTGAGCTCTTGAGTGTGGGCAGCTTCAGTGGCTGCCTGGAGGGCTCAGATCCCTGTGAGGACTGCTTTGAACTTCATGTGCGCTGGTGTTGGCACTGCTGAGCTGAGGGAGAGCCACCCATGTGTGCTCACCTCTGCCCCAGAGCCCTGGGAAAGGACATGGAAAGGCACCAGAATGTGAGGCTGCACTCAAATCTCTTTTGTATTTCCCTGTCAAAAGCCACCAGCCCCCAGGCAGAGCTGTGCTCCTTGCTCCTCGTCTTGGGACACCTCAGGCAGAGGCTGATCAAGGAGGGAGAGGGAAGATGTTCCCCAGAGTGTGCTGTGCTTGCTCTAGCCCCAGTGGCTGGAGCTGCCTCCCCTGCAGCCCAGTGGTGCTCTGGGCTCATGCTGAGCATCTGGTTGTGGCTGGGAGCTCCAGAAGGCCATTCCTCCTGCCCAGGAGAACTTGCATTTGTAACCTGCTGTGTGCTTGCTCTCCGTGCATGTGGAGTGCTGGAGCTACTGCAGTGAGTGCTGCTGGCCCAGGGCAATCCCAGAGGAGGAACCACAGCAGAGAGTGGTTGGACAATAGAGCTAAGGGGTTTGGGGCTGTTCCTTTAAGGCGCCACTGCCGCGATTAAGAGCCGAGAGGCAGCCTGATGCAGGCCAGGTGTCCACTTTAGGATCCAAAATTCTTCCTTATTAAACGAATACAAGGCAGAAGCAGTTTACAAGAGGAGCCAGGGACTCTGTTACATCAATCTGCTAGATGTCTGAAGTCTGACCCTCTCAGGTCATAACAACCACTCCTAATCAAATATCTGCCCTCCTCCAACAGCACTGCTGCACTGAGTTCCCATAGTTCACAAACCATCCAGGCCAACACTGTCTCCTTCTTAGCAGTCCAGCAGTGCTTGGAGCTCAGCTCTCCAAGATTTAACCCTTCAAGCCACAAGGGCTAATGAACTGTTAATGAGCTGCTAATGAAGCCATTTGTGGGGCTGCTCCCAAGTGACACAACTTTCCACACAGCCGAACTTGGCCACTTGGTTTTCTGCCACAAGACTGCCAGCGACAGATGTGAGGCTCCCAGCACAACTCTGCCATCGCACCACTGCTGTGCCCAGCCCCAGCGTGTGTGTTTCAGTGTCACCAGTGCTGGAGGAGGACGCTGGGTGAGACACACAGGCTGGGTGCCAGACAGAGCACACAGCACCTTGACTGTCCCTTCATGCTGGGATTCTGTGACCTCAGCAGAATCTAGGAAACACATTGAGCCCCTGAGCACCACCAGGCCTGGCAGAGACAGGAGAGGAGGCTGCAGGGTGCATGTCAATACTGAACTGGTGTGACACTGGCTGGGCCTGATGGATGCTGTCTGACACTGACTGTGCCCTGCCTGGAGGTGTTCCAAGCCAGGCTGGATGAGGCCTTGTGCAGCCTGTGCTGGTGGGAGGTGTCCCTGCCCAGGGCAGGGGCTGGAGCTGGAGACTCCACCACCTCTCTGGGCAGTCTGCTCCAGGCTTTTGTCACTCTCACTGTAAAGAAGTTTCTCCTCACATTGAGGTGAAATCTTCCATTGTTCAAGCTTGAACCTGTTGTTCCCTGGCTTATTACAGCCACCAAAAAGAGCTTGGCCCCCTCTACTTGACCCCCACCCCTCAGATATTGATAGATATCGATCAGATCCCCTCTCAGTCTTCTCCTCTCCAGACTAAACAGCTCCAGGGCTCTCAGTCTCTCTTCACAGGGGAGTTGTTCAAGTCCCCTAATCATCCTCGTGGTTCTCTGTTGGATTCTCTCCAGCAGGTCTCTGTCTCTCTCGAACCGGGGAGCCCAGAACTGGACACAGTATTGCAAGTGTGGTCTCAGCAGGGCGGAGTAGAGAGGTAGAAGAACTTCCCTAGACCTGCTGGGCACAATTTTCTTGATGCCTCCCAGGATCCCGTTGGTTGCTCCTCCTCTTCTTCGTGCCCTCGCCCGAGACTCTCTGAGCAGGCCATCTCCCGGCTCCTCACCAGCTCTGCTTGCCGCGGCTCACCAACCTTCCAGCAGCTCGGCCGGGCCGCCGCAGTTCCGAGACGAATCCTCCTCCTCAGTCGCTGCCGCATCCTCTGTCGGTGCCCCGGGCCACGTGCTGAGAAGCAGGAGGCGATGCCTGTGTGCTGGGAGCTGCTTCGTGGGCAGGGGCCGCGCCGCCGAGTTCCCTGTGCAAGGGGACAGCCCTGGGCTGCGGCTGGCTCTGCTGCCAGGGGAGATGCCCAGTGCGGGCGGAGGGGCTGGGGGCCCGCGGTGGGCAGTGATTGTCCCGGTACCCTGCGTAGCACTCCGGGCGGCTGCTCTCTAGCGTGCAACCACAGCTCTCCAGCAGGACGTTCCCCGCCGCCCCTTCTGGCCCACTCCATGCGCAGCTTTCGGCCCCGACTTGTTGAGCAGACTTGCCCGGACCCCGGCTCCCCTGAGACGCCCCGAGCCCAGCTCCCTAGGCTTTCGTGTGATTTACGTGCAGGGTATTCCTTGAAGGAAAGATGCCTTTACGTCTCCGGGGCTCTTGCGCCGAGCTCCCTGCTCCGCGGATGAAAATTCCCCCCCGAGAATTCTCTGTGTCACGGCTGCTGGAGGTCTTTCAATCCCGCGGAGCCGTCGAGGTTCAGAAGCAGGGTCCCAGCAGGGTGAGGCACTGCGAGTGGCATCTCAGCAGAGCGGAGCGCAGGGCAGCATCCCCGGGAAAGGCGGCAGAAGTAGCTAAAGAACGGGTGGCGAGGGGTGGCTCCCGCTGCCCGCCCCGCCTGCAGCAGGCCCCGAGCCCGGCCCCGTCCCGCCCCCGGTGGCCGCGCTCCGGCAGTGGCGGAGCGGCCCTGTCGGGCGGGCGGACGTCGGTCTGGCTGTGGCGGCTCTGCAACCTCCTCATGGCTGCGTTCTTCGGGCTGGCGGCCGCCGTGCAGGTGAGGACGGTGTCGTCTGAGCTGGCAGCGCCGGCGGCCCCGCTGCGCTCCTGTGCGGTGCCCTCCCGCAGGGAGTGGCCCCGGGCCAGGCGACCGCTGCGGGGTCCCAGTGCGCATCTGTCCGCCACAGGTGAATGACCCCGACGCCGGGCTCTGGACGCTGAGGACGGGAAGCGCCGAGCAGCTGCAGCGAGGCACATGCCGGCTTCGGGGCTGGCCCTGCCCCGCGGCCCCGGCCGCCCTCCGCCCGTCCCCGGGCTTTCTCGACAGCCCCAGCTCCGCTGTGCTGCGGGACCGCCGGAGGACGCCGCCCGCTGCCCTTAGCTGAACAAGAAGGCGGCGGGAGAGCGATCGCTGCCCTGCAGCGGCGGCTGAAGCCGCTCGGTGCTTGCAGGCTGTCTCATTCCGGCTCACTTTCGCCCTTGCCCCGGGCCCAGCCTTGGTTCCCCGGGCAGAACTCACCGAGCTGCTCCTCCTCCTGCCGTCGCCCGAACTCTCTGCCGGGGCCATCTCCCGGCTCCTCGCCAGCTCTGCTTGCCGCGGCTCACCGACCTTCCGCCAGCTCGGCGGGGCCGCCGCAGTCCCCTTTGGAAGTCTCCTCCCTGTCTGCCGCCGCAGCCTCTCTCAGTGCCCCGGAGCCGGTGCTGAGGGGCAGGCTGCCCTGCTGTGTCTGCCAGCCTTGGGCTGTGGCAGCAATAGGCGCTCTGCTGCCAGGGGAGATGCCCAGTGCGGGCGGAGGGGCTGGCTGCCCGCGATGGGTGGCGAACGACAGGGGAGTAGGTAATAGATGATCTCCAAGGTTCCTTCCAACCCAACCCATTCTAGGATGTATTTAGATGATTGAGAGTGGCTTGGCAATATCCTGTGCCAGCTCCCTCAGGACTCTCAGGTGGATCCCTCTTAGCACGGTGGCTAGATTGACTTTTGCCTTTCTCTTTTTCTCTCTGCATGAGCTAACCCAAGGACTCTGGTTGTTCCTGTTTCTTCCCAGAGATGCTTCCATGGACCTCATCTCATCATGGCGGTCAAGCGTTGAGCAAACACTGCCAGAAACCCCAACAGAGCTTATCACAGGAAAGATCTTTATTGATAATAGGAAAAGGGGAGGCTGAGAAAGGAGGAGGGGAGTGGTGCTGCTAGTGTGGGTGGACTAAGGGGGATGGGGAGGGTGGGGGCAGTGAGGAGGACACAAGGGATGGGGAAGAGGGCAAACAAAGGAGGGGGGGTGGTGGTGGAGGCTCTGCTGATTTTGGAGATGGTGGTGGGAAGTGATGGGCAATGATATCAATTGTTCTGGCTGGGAATGTGGGGTGCCATGTTACACCTGTGACTGTGTGGATGCAGAGCACAGGCTTTGGGAGGCTGGTGGAGGCTGCAGGGGCTGCGAGGAGGCCTAGTACTGGCCCCGGCAGCCAGGATGGTGGCGGCTGTTGTACCACTCTCGTGCGTCTGCCCTGGCTTTGCTTTCCCTGTGCAGAGAGGAGAGCCTTTCAGTCCTCAGCTGCTGGTGGAGCTCTTTGCCCAAGCCCTCAGTCCCTGCTCCACAGCAGCTGGACCAGAGGTGCTGGCTGGCTCCCAGCAGCCAGGGCAGGAAGCAGGCAGAGGCAAAAGACCCAACTCACTTTTGTCTCTTCTTGTGACAACGTATTGCCAGGTAGCACAGCAGAATGGTCACTGGCACACTAGCCACAATGGCAGCTGTGGCCACCATGCAGCTCTCCAGCACCCTCTGGGGACACGGAGGGCTCAGGGTGTCCTGGGCAGCATCCCCAGTTGTGCTTCTCTCCTCAGCCATATCTGGAGGTGCAAACGAAACGTTAGGTCTGCAGCAGGGAGAACCTCCCTTCCCTCCCCTCCCTCTGCCTGGGCCAGCTCCCACATGCTGAGGGGGAAGCTGCCCCTTCTCAAAAGGCACTTGAGCCTTGCTCTCCCTTTCTGCCTTTTCTCCAGCCTGGGCATTGCTTTCCAGCTCAGCTCATGCAGCTTGGATCGACCCCTGGATCCCTGTCCCTTCTTGCCCCTGTGCAGGCCGCAGCGTGTTGAGCCCTGTGTCTGCAGCCTCCTGCTGCCGAGGCTGAGGGCTAAGGCAGAGGGAAGGATACCCACCCTGCTCTCTCTCCAGCTCATCCAGCTGTGTCCTGACAGCTTCAAAAGCCCTGTGGGAAATCTTCCCCTCCTCAGCTATGTCCTTTACCCGTGGAGGACCTAAAGAGAAGGGGTTTAGCTGAGTTTCAGCCGAATGCAGAGGGGAAGACCAGTGGCAGCCTGTGAGGCCGGCAGAGACTCACCCTTGCGGCGCCTGCCAGGCTGCAGTGCACGCCGCGGGGGAGGAGCTGCCTGAGTCCTCCCTTCGGGCCGAAACTCCGGGGGCTCTAAGAGGATGCGGAGGTCCGGGTGTTTAGCTGGGTGGCCGAGGCCTCCTCCATCCTCCCCTAGAAACAAGCAGAGATGGGAAAGCTTTCATTGCATGTGGGGATCCAGCTCTGCCTCAGGGACCTGCGGGCGCTGGAAGGGGCTCAGGGAACACAGAGGGAGGGAACAACAGGAAACCAGGGCTCAGAGCTCCTGACCTCCTCACTGGGGCTGTTCCCAACAGCTCAGCAGCCTCCCCATCAGGGAGATGGCATCTCCAGGAGGCAATCCAGCTCAGAGAGATGGAGCAGGCTGACAACAAGAGCAGAGGGAAGGGTACCCACCTTGTTGTTCTCTCTCCATCTGCTCCAGCAGTTTCCTGACAGCTTCAAAAGCCTTTCTGGTCATCTGTGCCCGGTCAGATGGGTAAATAGCTCTTGGAGGACCTGAGCAGAAGAGGTTTAGCTGAGTTTCTCAGCAATGCCATAGAGAAAAGCAGTGCTTGGGCTGTGAGGTCAGCAGAGACTCACCGCTGCGATGCCAGCCGGGCTGCAGTGGACGATTCCAGGCGTGCTGCAGGGCTCGTTGCCAGGGCGGCATTGAGCCAGTCCTCACTGCAGGTACATCTGTACCTAAAGACCCAGAGAAGGTTCTGTCAGTTCTGGGCACCTGCCTGGGCAGAACTGAGGCACAGAAGCCTTCAGGGGCTGATGGCAAGGGAGGCCACCACGGGCAGGTCTGTGTCCTCATGCCTGCTGAGGCACCCAGCTAGGTGAGCCTTGGGCTTGGAGCTGGCAGCAGACGGTGAAGCAGTGCTGCCTTCCAAAGCCTTCTCCTGCTCAGCCTCTCGCTCCCTCTCTGAAGAAAGCAAGCAGGAGAGCTGGCTGAGATGGAAGCCTTCCCCATCAGGGAGATGGCATGTCCAGGAGGCAATCCAGCTCAGAGAGACGGAGCAGGCTGACAACAAGAGCAGAGGGAAGGGTACCCACCGTGTTGTCCTCTCTCCACCTGATCCAGAACTTTCCTGAGGGCTTCAAAAGCCCTGTGGGAAATCTTCCCCTCCTCAGCTACGTCCTTTGCCCGGGGAGGACCTAAAGAGAAGGGGTTTAGCTGAGTTTCAGCCGAATGCAGAGGGGAAGGCCAGTGGCAGCCTGTGAGGCCGGCAGAGACTCACCCTTGCGGCGCCTGCCAGGCTGCAGTGCACGCCGCGGGGGAGGAGCTGCCTGAGTCCTCCCTTCGGGCCGAAACTCCGGGGGCTCTAAGAGGATGCGGAGGTCCGGGTGTTTAGCTGGGTGGCCGAGGCCTCCTCCATCCTCCCCTAGAAACAAGCAGAGATGGGAAAGCTTTCATTGCATGTGGGGATCCAGCTCTGCCTCAGGGACCTGCGGGCGCTGGAAGGGGCTCAGGGAACACGGAGGGAGGCAACAACAGGAAACCAGGGCTCAGAGCTCCTGACCTCCTCACTGGGGCTGTTCCCAACAGCTCAGCAGCCTCCCCATCAGGGAGATGGCATCTCCAGGAGGCAATCCAGCTCAGAGAGATGGAGCAGGCTGACAAGAAGAGCAGAGGGAGGGTACCCACCTTGTTGTCCTCTCTCCTTTTGCTCCAGCAGTTCCATGACAATTTCAAAAGCCTTTCTGGAAATCTCTGCCTGGTCAGATGGGTAAATAGCTCTTGGAGGACCTGAGCAGAAGAGGTTTAGCTGAGTTTCTCAGCAATGCCATAGAGAAAAGCAGTGCTTGGGCTGTGAGGGCAGCAGAGACTCACCGCTGCGATGCCAGCCGGGCTGCAGTGGACGATTCCAGGCGTGCTGCAGGGCTCGTTGCCAGGGCGGCATTGAGCCAGTCCTCACTGCAGGCACATCTGTACCTAGAGACCCAGAGAAGGTTCTGTCAGCTGTGGGCACCTGCCTGGGCAGAACTGAGGCACAGAAGCCTTCAGGGGCTGATGGCAAGGGAGGCCACTGCGGGCAGGTCTGTGTGCTCATGCCTGCTGAGGCACCCAGCTAGGTGAGCCTTGGGCTTGGAGCTGGCAGCTCTCAAAGGGAGGGAAGAGCCAGGCCCTACCTGTGCCATGTGGCAGAGCCTTAGTCTTGGAGCAGGGGCGGGAAGCTGGAGTGCCTTGGCCTCCAGGCAGGTCTGCAAAGAAGCAGAGCAGGGAAGAGCCTCTGAGACACAGCTGCAGACAGCTCTGCAGGAGGCAGCGGCAGCGAGTGCCACTCAGAGCCGGGCAGCCCACGGCACTCAGCTCTGCCCTGCACTCAGGAGCAGGCTGCAAAGAGTTCCAGCCTGCCTGCAGTGGCAGCGTGCTGGCAGCAACCTGAGCTCTGAGCTCAAGGCCAAGCAGCCCCCTGGCTTGGCAGCAGCTCCTGCTCCAAGGGGCCAGAGAGAGCTTCTGAAGGCAAATGGGGCACAAGGCTGAGCCCTCCTCACTCCCCATCTGGCCCTGTTCTTGGCTGCAGGTCAAGAATGGGCCAAGAGATGGAGGAGTGAGCAAGAGAGGATCTGAAGGCCAAGTGCACCAGAAGCTGCTCTTGGCACACTGTCAGTGTTTGTCCTTTGAAGGAAAGGGAGAGTGGGAAGGTACCTGCGCGGTGCTCCGAGGGCTTGAGAGCAAGCTGCAGGTGTGGAGCTGGATAAGCAGGGGCTCCTCCATCCTCACCTAGAAGCAAGCCCAGATGGGGAATGGTTCATTGCATGGTGTCCTGTGGGCACTGGAAGGGGCTGAGGTGCCGAGGTGGAGCAGGGAAGGTGGAGATTGCTGAAGCTGCAGAGGGGCCTGGGGCCCTCAGGCACCCAGAGCAAGCCCTTGCTGAAGCGCCGGAGGGAAAGCCTTCAGCCCCAAGCTTCTCGGGGGGAAGAGCCTCTGGCCAGGCAAGGCTGCACCAGCCCTGCTGCTTACCTGCTCCTGGGGCTCGCCATGGAGCTCCAGCCACAGCCCTGACTTGCAGGGCCGTGAAGAGGAGGATGAAGAGGAAGAGGTGATGAGTGAGGGCCATGGCTCTCTCTCTCAACCACTACTCTGCTGCGGCTGCCGCTGCAACTTCCACGCTGTGGCTGCTGCTGCTGCTGCTGCTGCAGTGGAGCCCAAGGGCTGAGGGGCTGTGTTTGTAGGGAGCAAAGCTTTGTGACAACAGAGGGCATTTGTGACCTCACAGCCAGGCCCAGGTCCCTCACAGCCATGTGGTGACCTCACAGTCAGGCCCAGGCCCCTCACAGCCATGTGGTGACCTCACAGCCAGGCCCTGGCCCAGGGTAGCAGCTCTTGGAGAGCTGCTGCAGCACAAGCAGCAAAGCTTCCCTCCTGGGGAGGGGATCACATCTTGTTGGGCAGCTGTGCCCAAGGACTGCAGGCAGGATGCTCTGCTGTAGGCAGCTGCCAGCCTGGAGCCCAGCTGGACACCTTCAGGGTGCTCAGGGCTCACAAGTCCCTTTCACTCTCTCCTGGCAATGCCATTCAGCTGAAGCTACACCTGTGCCACAAACCTTGTCAGGACACTCTGCAAGTGACACTTGCCCCTGGGCTTGTGCTGCTTGTGCAAAGCTCTGTGGAAAGGGAGGAGTGGAGCAGCACAACTGTTGTATCTCTGCACAGTCCTTTCCCTTCCCCAAGGGGCATTTGCCCTTTGAGTCTGTGGGAGACCCAGATTCTGCTAAACCAAACAGTTCTGCACTCCAGAGCTGTGGCTTGCCCTGATTTCTGTTGGGGAGAAGCAGAGAGCAGCCTGGATGGAGCAGCAGGGCTGGCCACACTTCTGCTGAGGGCTCAGACCCTGCCAGCTGCCCCAGGACAACACAAGTGAGCTCTGCTCTGCCCAGCACCAGCACCAGCACCAGCGCCAGCACTGGGTTTGGGTGAATGACATCTCCAGTGCTACAGAGCATTGGGGAGAAGGCAGCTGAGCATAGATGTGCACACACATCCCCAGGCTGTTCCCAAGCTGGCCCCAGCCTGCCCCCAAGCTTGACTTGGAGGAATGCATTGCCCTTGAGCTTGGAGGAAGTGGTGTTTGAATATCCCCCAGCTCTCCTGGGCTGCCCTACCGCCTAGATCCTGGCCCATGGCCTTCCTCCCAGCAGCTCTTTGACGAGGTCAGAGTTAGGCCCTGCCAAAGACCAGTGCTGAAGTCCTACTTCTTGCCCTGCTTGCTCCTCCTGGGATCCTGATTTCCAGCACCTGCTGCTCACTGCAGCCAAGGCTGCCCCCAGGCTTTTCCTCCCAAACCCAGACCCTCTTTGTTCTAAGTTCAAGCAAGGCCCAGCAGCACAGCACTCCTGGTTATCATAGTATCATAGTATCACAGTATCATTCAGGATTGGAAGGGACCACAAGGATCATCCAGTTCCAACCCCCCTGCCATGGGCAGGGACACCCCACACTACATCAGGCTGCCCAGAGCCTCATCCAGCCTGGGCTTAAACACCTCCAGGGCTGGGGCCTCAACCACCTCCCTGGACAACCCATTCCAGGGCTTCACCACTCTCATGGGGAAGAACTTCCTCCGCACCTCCAGCCTGAATCTCCCCACCTCCAGCTTCATTCCATTCCCCCTAGTCCTATCACTCCCTGAGATCCTGAGCAGTCCCTCCCCAGCCTTCTTGTAGCCCCCTTCTGATACTGGAAGGCCACAATGAGGTCACCTGGGAGCCTTCTCTTCTCCAGACTGAACAGCCCCAACTCCTTCACTCTGTCCTCATAGGAGAGGTGCTCCAGCCCTCTGATCATCCTCCTGGCCCTTCTCTGGACACCTTCCAGCACCTCCACATCCCTCTTGTAATAGGGGCTCCAGAACTGGAGGCAGTACTCCAGGTGGGGTCTCACCAGGGCTGAGTAGAGGGGGAGGATCACCTCCCTCGACCTGCTGGCCACACTTCTCCTGATGCAGCCCAGGATCTGATTGGCTTTCTGGGCTGCAAGTGCACACTGAGAGCTCCTGGTGAGCTTCTCCTCCCCCAGCACCCCCAATTCTCTCTCCTCAGGGCTGCTTTCCAGCCAGGCACTGCCCAGCCTGGATTTGTGCCTGGGATTGCCTTGACCCAGATGCAGGACCCTGCACTTGCTCTTATTGAACTTCATGAGGTTGGCTTGTGCCCACCTCTCCAGCCTGTCCAGGTCCCTCTGGATGGATCCCTTCCCTCCAGCTGTCTGCTGCACCACACAGCTTGGTGTCACCAGCAAACTTGCTGAGGGTGCACTCAATGCCACTGTCCATGGCACCCACAAAGATGTTGAACAAGACAGGTCTCAGGACTGATCCCTGAGGGACTCTGCTTGTCCCTGGCCTTCACTGGGACATGGGCCCATGGACAGCCACTCTTTGGGTGCAGCCATCAAGCCAGTTCCTTATCCATCTAGTGGTCACCCATCACACCCATGTGTCCCCACACAGGTTGCTCCCTTAAGCACCTGCATCAGAAAGTCGTCATCAATGCAGATCGGGAACCTTGTGAGCTGTGTGTGCCTCACTGTGTGGCCTTCCTGGCAAGGATCAGGGTGGCTGGTGTCAGCCCTGAGCCCCAGGGCTTGGCACCTTGGGGCTATTTCTTCCCCATGCTGTGTGTGTGTTGGGCTAGAGGAGCTTTGGAGACCTCAGCTCATCACGGAGTGCAAGCAGTGAGCAAACACTGCCAAGGACCCCAGCAGAGCTTGTCACAGGAACCATCTTTCCTTTATTGGTAACAGTCCAAGGGGAGGGTGAGAAAGGGGGTGGCTGGGGCTGTGAGTGTGGGGCGAGAGGGAGAGGGGAGGTGGTAAAGGAAGGGGGGGGTTGGAGGGGGTGAAGGCAGTGAGGGGAGAAGGGGTGGCTGTGGCTGTTAGTTTGGGGGAAGTGTGGAGGGGGGTGAGCAGTGACAGGAGTTGGGTGTGTGGATGGGGCTGTTAGTTTGGGGGTAGTGGAGGGGGTGGAGGCGGGGTGATCAGGGAGGGAAGTGGAGGGGCTGGTGGGGGTGTAGGCAGTGAGGAGAATTCGGTGGATGGAGGGGGTGGGGAGGGAGTGAGGGATGAGAGCGACCTGTGCCGGGGGAAGGGTGGTGGAGGTGGAGGTCGTTTGGGTTTTAGAGTTGATGTTTCAGTTTGACTGGCAGAGGGAATCTGGGGACGTCCTGGAGGCGGTGTGGTTGGTGGGGCCAAGGGGCTCTGGGGACGTCCTGGAGGTGGTGTGGTTGGTGGGGCCAAGGGGCTCTGGGGACGTCCTGGAGGTGGTGTGGTTGGTGGGGACAAGAGGCTCTGGGGACGTCCTGGAGGTGGTGTGGCTCGTGGGGCCAAGAGGCTCTAGGGACGTCCTGGAGGTGGTGTGGCTGGTGGGGCCAAGGGGCTCTGGGGACGTCATGGAGGTGGTGTGGCTCGTGGGGCAAAGGGGCCTGGGGGGCGAGGAGGCTTTCCTGGTCTGGGGGGGGTGCGAGGCTGCTCCTGGGGCTGCAGGGCTGCAGGGCTGCGGGAGGGCGAAGGCTCTGTTCTGCCAGCCTGGGGTTGGGGCCAGCTGTCCATCTGGGTGCGCCTGTTCAGCCACCCTCGTGCTTCTGCCCTGGCTTTGCTTTCCCTGTGCAGAGAGGAGAGCCTTTGAGTCCTCAGCTGCTGGTGGAGATTCTGTGCTCTTGCCTCTGCTGAGCAGCAGAAGCTCAGCCATAGGGGGAATGGCCCACAGCATTGGGTCATGCTGAGCTCTTGAGTGTGGGCAGCTTCAGTGGCTGCCTGGAGGGCTCAGATCCCTGTGAGGAGTGCTTTGAACTTCATGTGTGCTGGTGTTGGCACTGCTGAGCTGAGGGAGAGCCACCCATGTGTGCTCACCTCTGCCCCAGAGCCCTGGGAAAGGACATGGAAAGGCACCAGAATGTGAGGCTGCACTCAAATCTCTTTTGTATTTCCCTGTCAAAAGCCACCAGCCCCCAGGCAGAGCTGTGCTCCTTGCTCCTCGTCTTGGGACACCTCAGGCAGAGGCTGATCAAGGAGGGAGAGGGAAGATGTTCCCCAGAGTGTGCTGTGCTTGCTCTAGCCCCAGTGGCTGGAGCTGCCTCCCCTGCAGCCCAGTGGTGCTCTGGGCTCATGCTGAGCATCTGGTTGTGGCTGTGAGCTCCAGAAGGCCATTCCTCCTGCCCAGGAGAACTTGCATTTGTAACCTGCTGTGTGCTTGCTCTCCGTGCATGTGGAGTGCTGGAGCTACTGCAGTGAGTGCTGCTGGCCCAGGGCAATCCCAGAGGAGGAACCACAGCAGAGAGTGGTTGGACAATAGAGCTAAGGGGTTTGGGGCTGTTCCTTTAAGGAGCCACTGCCGCGATTAAGAGCCGAGACGCAGCCTGATGCAGGCCAGGTGTCCACTTTAGGATCCAAAATTCTTCCTTATTAAACGAATACAAGGCAGAAGCAGTTTACAAGAGGAGCCAGGGACTCTGTTACATCAATCTGCTAGATGTCTGAAGTCTGACCCTCTCAGGTCATAACAACCACTCCTAATCAAATATCTGCCCTCCTCCAACAGCACTGCTGCACTGAGTTCCCATAGTTCACAAACCATCCAGGCCAACACTGTCTCCTTCTTAGCAGTCCAGCAGTGCTTGGAGCTCAGCTCTCCAAGATTTAACCCTTCAAGCCACAAGGGCTAATGAACTGTTAATGAGCTGCTAATGAAGCCATTTGTGGGGCTGCTCCCAAGTGACACAACTTTCCACACAGCCGAACTTGGCCACTTGGTTTTCTGCCACAAGACTGCCAGCGGCAGATGTGAGGCTCCCAGCACAACTCTGCCATCGCACCACTGCTGTGCCCAGCCCCAGCGTGTGTGTTTCAGTGTCACCAGTGCTGGAGGAGGACGCTGGGTGAGACACACAGGCTGGGTGCCAGACAGAGCACACAGCACCTTGACTGTCCCTTCATGCTGGGATTCTGTGACCTCAGCAGAATCTAGGAAACACATTGAGCCCCTGAGCACCACCAGGCCTGGCAGAGACAGGAGAGGAGGCTGCAGGGTGCATGTCAATACTGAACTGGTGTGACACTGGCTGGGCCTGATGGATGCTGTCTGACACTGACTGTGCCCTGCCTGGAGGTGTTCCAAGCCAGGCTGGATGAGGCCTTGTGCAGCCTGTGCTGGTGGGAGGTGTCCCTGCCCAGGGCAGGGGCTGGAGCTGGAGACTCCACCACCTCTCTGGGCAGTCTGCTCCAGGCTTTTGTCACTCTCACTGTAAAGAAGTTTCTCCTCACATTGAGGTGAAATCTTCCATTGTTCAAGCTTGAACCTGTTGTTCCCTGGCTTATTACAGCCACCAAAAAGAGCTTGGCCCCCTCTACTTGACCCCCACCCCTCAGATATTGATAGATATTGATCAGATCCCCTCTCAGTCTTCTCCTCTCCAGACTAAACAGCTCCAGGGCTCTCAGTCTCTCTTCACAGGGGAGTTGTTCAAGTCCCCTAATCATCCTCGTGGTTCTCTGTTGGATTCTCTCCAGCAGGTCTCTGTCTCTCTCGAACCGGGGAGCCCAGAACTGGACACAGTATTGCAAGTGTGGTCTCAGCAGGGCGGAGTAGAGAGGTAGAAGAACTTCCCTAGACCTGCTGGGCACAATTTTCTTGATGCCTCCCAGGATCCCGTTGGTTGCTCCTCCTCTTCTTCCTGCCCTCGCCCGAGACTCTCTGAGCAGGCCATCTCCCGGCTCCTCACCAGCTCTGCTTGCCGCGGCTCACCAACCTTCCAGCAGCTCGGCCGGGCCGCCGCAGTTCCGAGAGGAATCCTCCTCCTCAGTCGCTGCCGCATCCTCTGTCGGTGCCCCGGGCCACGTGCTGAGAAGCAGGAGGCGATGCCTGTGTGCTGGGAGCTGCTTCGTGGGCAGGGGCCGCGCCGCCGAGTTCCCTGTGCAAGGGGACAGCCCTGGGCTGCGGCTGGCTCTGCTGCCAGGGGAGATGCCCAGTGCGGGCGGAGGGGCTGGGGGCCCGCGGTGGGCAGTGATTGTCCCGGTACCCTGCGTAGCACTCCGGGCGGCTGCTCTCTAGCGTGCAACCACAGCTCTCCAGCAGGACGTTCCCCGCCGCCCCTTCTGGCCCACTCCATGCGCAGCTTTCGGCCCCGACTTGTTGAGCAGACTTGCCCGGACCCCGGCTCCCCTGAGACGCCCCGAGCCCAGCTCCCTAGGCTTTCGTGTGATTTACGTGCAGGGTATTCCTTGAAGGAAAGATGCCTTTACGTCTCCGGGGCTCTTGCGCCGAGCTCCCTGCTCCGCGGATGAAAATTCCCCCCCGAGAATTCTCTGTGTCACGGCTGCTGGAGGTCTTTCAATCCCGCGGAGCCGTCGAGGTTCAGAAGCAGGGTCCCAGCAGGGTGAGGCACTGCGAGTGGCATCTCAGCAGAGCGGAGCGCAGGGCAGCATCCCCGGGAAAGGCGGCAGAAGTAGCTAAAGAACGGGTGGCGAGGGGTGGCTCCCGCTGCCCGCCCCGCCTGCAGCAGGCCCCGAGCCCGGCCCCGTCCCGCCCCCGGTGGCCGCGCTCCGGCAGTGGCGGAGCGGCCCTGTCGGGCGGGCGGACGTCGGTCTGGCTGTGGCGGCTCTGCAACCTCCTCATGGCTGCGTTCTTCGGGCTGGCGGCCGCCGTGCAGGTGAGGACGGTGTCGTCTGAGCTGGCAGCGCCGGCGGCCCCGCTGCGCTCCTGTGCGGTGCCCTCCCGCAGGGAGTGGCCCCGGGCCAGGCGACCGCTGCGGGGTCCCAGTGCGCATCTGTCCGCCACAGGTGAATGACCCCGACGCCGGGCTCTGGACGCTGAGGACGGGAAGCGCCGAGCAGCTGCAGCGAGGCAGATGCCGGCTTCGGGGCTGGCCCTGCCCCGCGGCCCCGGCCGCCCTCCGCCCGTCCCCGGGCTTTCTCGACAGCCCCAGCTCCGCTGTGCTGCGGCACCGCCGGAGGACGCCGCCCGCTGCCCTTAGCTGAACAAGAAGGCGGCGGGAGAGCGATCGCTGCCCTGCAGCGGCGGCTGAACCCGCTCGGTGCTTGCAGGCTCTTTCATTCCGGCTCACTTTCGCCCTTGCCCCGGGCCCAGCCTTGGTTCCCCGGGCAGAACTCACCGAGCTGCTCCTCCTCCTGCCGTCGCCCGGGACTCTCTGCCGGGGCCATCTCCCGGCTCCTCGCCAGCTCTGCTTGCCGCGGCTCACCGACCTTCCGCCAGCTCGGCGGGGCCGCCGCAGTCCCCATTGGAAGTCTCCTCCCTGTCTGCCGCCGCAGCCTCTCTCAGTGCCCCGGAGCCGGTGCTGAGGGGCAGGCTGCCCTGCTGTGTCTGCCAGCCTTGGGCTGTGGCAGCAATAGGCAATAGGCTTTGCTGCCAGGGGAGATGCCCAGTGTGGGCGGAGGGGCTGGCTGCCCGCGATGGGGGGCGAACGACAGGGGAGTAGGTAATAGATGATCTTCAAGGTTCCTTCCAACCCAACCCATTCTAGGATGTATTTAGATGATTGAGAGTGGCTTGGCAATATCCTGTGCCAGCTCCCTCAGCACTCTCAGGTGGATCCCTCTTAGCACGGTGGCTAGATTGACTTTTGCCTTTCTCTTTTTCTCTCTGCATGACCTAACCCAAGGTCTCTGGTTGTTCCTGTTTCTTCCCCGAGATGCTTCCAGGACACAAGGGATGGGGAAGAGGGCAAACAAAGGAGGGGGGGTGGTGGTAGAGGCTCTGCTGATTTTGGAGATGGTGGTGGGAAGTGATGGGCAATGAGGGGGGTATGAATTGTTCTGGCTGGGAATGTGGGGTGCCATGTTACACCTGTGACTGTGTGGATGCAGAGCACAGGCTTTGGGAGGCTGGTGGAGGCTGCAGGGGCTGCGAGGAGGCCTAGTACTGGCCCCGGCAGCCAGGATGGTGGCGGCTGTTGTACCACTCTCGTGCGTCTGCCCTGGCTTTGCTTTCCCTGTGCAGAGAGGAGAGCCTTTCAGTCCTCAGCTGCTGGTGGAGCTCTTTGCCCAAGCCCTCAGTCCCTGCTCCACAGCAGCTGGACCAGAGGTGCTGGCTGGCTCCCAGCAGCCAGGGCAGGAAGCAGGCAGAGGCAAAAGACCCAACTCACTTTTGTCTCTTCTTGTGACAACGTATTGCCAGGTAGCACAGCAGAATGGTCACTGGCACACTAGCCACAATGGCAGCTGTGGCCACCATGCAGCTCTCCAGCACCCTCTGGGGACACGGAGGGCTCTGGGTGTCCTGGGCAGCATCCCCAGTTGTGCTTCTCTCCTCAGCCATATCTGGAGGTGCAAATGAAACGTTAGGTCTGCAGCAGGGAGAACCTCCCTTCCCTCCCCTCCCTCTGCCTGGGCCAGCTCCCACATGCTGAGGGGGAAGCTGCCCCTTCTCAAAAGGCACTTGAGCCTTGCTCTCCCTTTCTGCCTTTTCTCCAGCCTGGGCATTGCTTTCCAGCTCAGCTCACGCAGCTTGGATCGACCCCTGGACCCCTGTCCCTTCTTGCCCCTGTGCAGGCCACAGCGTGTTCAGCCCTGTGTCTGCAGCCTCCTGCTGCCGAGGCTGAGGGCTAAGGCAGAGGGAAGGATACCCACCCTGCTCTCTCTCCAGCTCATCCAGCTCTGTCCTGAGGGCTTCAAAAGCCCTGTGGGAAATCTTCCCCTCCTCAGCTACGTCCTTTGCCCGGGGAGGACCTAAAGAGAAGGGGTTTAGCTGAGTTTCAGCCGAATGCAGAGGGGAAGGCCAGTGGCAGCCTGTGAGGCCGGCAGAGACTCACCCTTGCGGCGCCTGCCAGGCTGCAGTGCACGCCGCGGGGGAGGAGCTGCCTGAGTCCTCCCTTCGGGCCGAAACTCCGGGGGCTCTAAGAGGATGCGGAGGTCCGGGTGTTTAGCTGGGTGGCCGAGGCCTCCTCCATCCTCCCCTAGAAACAAGCAGAGATGGGAAAGCTTTCATTGCATGTGGGGATCCAGCTCTGCCTCAGGGACCTGCGGGCGCTGGAAGGGGCTCAGGGAACACGGAGGGAGGCAACAACAGGAAACCAGGGCTCAGAGCTCCTGACCTCCTCACTGGGGCTGTTCCCAACAGCTCAGCAGCCTCCCCATCAGGGAGATGGCATCTCCAGGAGGCAATCCAGCTCAGAGAGATGGAGCAGGCTGACAACAAGAGCAGAGGGAAGGGTACCCACCTTGTTGTTCTCTCTCCATCTGCTCCAGCAGTTTCCTGACAGCTTCAAAAGCCTTTCTGGTCATCTGTGCCCGGTCAGATGGGTAAATAGCTCTTGGAGGACCTGAGCAGAAGAGGTTTAGCTGAGTTTCTCAGCAATGCCATAGAGAAAAGCAGTGCTTGGGCTGTGAGGTCAGCAGAGACTCACCGCTGCGATGCCAGCCGGGCTGCAGTGGACGATTCCAGGCGTGCTGCAGGGCTCGTTGCCAGGGGGGCATTGAGCCAGTCCTCACTGCAGGCACATCTGTACCTAAAGACCCAGAGAAGGTTCTGTCAGCTGTGGGCACCTGCCTGGGCAGAACTGAGGCACAGAAGCCTTCAGGGGCTGATGGCAAGGGAGGCCACCGCGGGCAGGTCTGTGTGCTCATGCCTGCTGAGGCACCCAGCTAGGTGGGCCTTGGTCTTGGAGCTGGCAGCTCTCAAAGGGAGGGAAGAGCCAGGCCCTACCTGTGCCATGTGGCAGAGCCTTAGTCTTGGAGCAGGGGCGGGAAGCTGGAGTGCCTTGGCCTCCAGGCAGGTCTGCAAAGAAGCAGAGCAGGGAAGAGCCTCTGAGACACAGCTGCAGACAGCTCTGCAGGAGGCAGCGGCAGCGAGTGCCACTCAGAGCCGGGCAGCCCACGGCACTCAGCTCTGCCCTGCACTCAGGAGCAGGCTGCAAAGAGTTCCAGCCTGCCTGCAGTGGCAGCGTGCTGGTAGCAACCTGAGCTCTGAGCTCAAGGCCAAGCAGCCCCCTGGCTTGGCAGCAGCTCCTGCTCCAAGGGGCCAGAGAGAGCTTCTGAAGGCAAATGGGGCACAAGGCTGAGCCCTCCTCACTCCCCATCTGGCCCTGTTCTTGGCTGCAGGTCAAGAATGGGCCAAGAGATGGAGGAGTGAGCAAGAGAGGATCTGAAGGCCAAGTGCACCAGAAGCTGCTCTTGGCACACTGTCAGTGTTTGTCCTTTGAAGGAAAGGGAGAGTGGGAAGGTACCTGCGCGGTGCTCCGAGGGCTTGAGAGCAAGCTGCAGGTGTGGAGCTGGATAAGCAGGGGCTCCTCCATCCTCACCTAGAAGCAAGCCCAGATGGGGAATGGTTCATTGCATGGTGTCCTGTGGGCACTGGAAGGGGCTGAGGTGCCGAGGTGGAGCAGGGAAGGTGGAGATTGCTGAAGCTGCAGAGGGGCCTGGGGCCCTCAGGCACCCAGAGCAAGCCCTTGCTGAAGCGCCGGAGGGAAAGCCTTCAGCCCCAAGCTTCTCGGGGGGAAGAGCCTCTGGCCAGGCAAGGCTGCACCAGCCCTGCTGCTTACCTGCTCCTGGGGCTCGCCATGGAGCTCCAGCCACAGCCCTGACTTGCAGGGCCGTGAAGAGGAGGATGAAGAGGAAGAGGTGATGAGTGAGGGCCATGGCTCTCTCTCTCAACCACTACTCTGCTGCGGCTGCCGCTGCAACTTCCACGCTGTGGCTGCTGCTGCTGCTGCTGCTGCAGTGGAGCCCAAGGGCTGAGGGGCTGTGTTTGTAGGGAGCAAAGCTTTGTGACAACAGAGGGCATTTGTGACCTCACAGCCAGGCCCAGGCCCCTCACAGCCATGTGGTGACCTCACAGCCAGGCCCAGGTCCCTGACAGCCATGTGGTGACCTCACAGTCAGGCCCAGGCCCCTCACAGCCATGTGGTGACCTCACAGCCAGGCCCTGGCCCAGGGTAGCAGCTCTTGGAGAGCTGCTGCAGCACAAGCAGCAAAGCTTCCCTCCTGGGGAGGGGATCACATCTTGTTGGGCAGCTGTGCCCAAGGACTGCAGGCAGGATGTTCTGCTGTAGGCAGCTGCCAGCCTGGAGCCCAGCTGGACACCTTCAGGGGCTCAGGGCTCACAAGTCCCTTTCACTCTCTCCTGGCAATGCCATTCAGCTGAAGCTACACCTGTGCCACAAACCTTGTCAGGACACTCTGCAAGTGACACTTGCCCCTGGGCTTCTGCTGCTTGTGCCAAGCTCTGTGGAAAGGGAGGAGTGGAGCAGCACAACTGTTGTATCTCTGCACAGTCCTTTCCCTTCCCCAAGGGGCATTTGCCCTTTGAGTCTGTGGGAGACCCAGATTCTGCTAAACCAAACAGTTCTGCACTCCAGAGCTGTGGCTTGCCCTGATTTCTGTTGGGGAGAAGCAGAGAGCAGCCTGGATGGAGCAGCAGGGCTGGCCACACTTCTGCTGAGGGCTCAGACCCTGCCAGCTGCCCCAGGACAACACAAGTGAGCTCTGCTCTGCCCAGCACCAGCACCAGCACCAGCGCCAGCACTGGGTTTGGGTGAATGACATCTCCAGGGCTACAGAGCATTGGGGAGAAGGCAGCTGAGCATAGATGTGCACACACATCCCCAGGCTGTTCCCAAGCTGTCCCCAGGCTGCCCCCAAGCTGGCCCCAAGCTGGCCATCTAAGGTCCAGATGCTGCTCCACCAAAGCCACAAGCTGTTCCACAGTTAGAGTCCCCCCAAACCCCCCCCACTGCCCCATGGCTCCCTGGGCTTTCCAGTGGTCTCCAGGTTGCTCTTCCTGCTTCAATCTCAGCCAAACCCAGCATCTGCAGAAGCTCCCAGCCCTTGGAGGTGAAGAAACTGTGGGCTGAGGCTGACCTGCATGACAAGCTGCACCTTGTCCAAGGCAGAGTGTGGGGAGGGAAGGGCTCTCCCCAAAGGGAGCCTGGTGGTGTCCTGCTAACCTCCTGTCTGCAGTGCAGCAGGGTTGGCTCTGGGCAAGCTGCTTGGGCTTGGCAGCAGTCTGAGAGAGGGCCCAGGGCAAGCTGACCTGGCTGAGGATGTCCCTGCTGACTGCAGAGGGGTTTGGACTGGATGACCTTTGGAGGTCCCTTCCAAGCCAGACCATTCCATGATTCTATGATGGCTTGGGATGTGCCTTGGCCAGGGCACCACTAAACCTCAGGTCCCCCAGCACCACATCTCCACAGCTTTGAAACCCCTCCAGGCATGGGGACTCCACCACTGCCCTGGGCAGCCTGGGCAAGGCTGTGACAACCCTTTGGGGGATGAAATTGTTCCTCCTGTGCAAGGGGAACCTGCCCTGGTGCAACCTGAGGCCATTTCCTCTCTCCTGTCTGGCAAGGGAATGCCCCGGGGAGGGAGCGAGCGCTGGGAGCACACTCACCATGCCGTGCCTCTGTCGTCCCAGCTGTCCCCGTGCTGTGGGGGCTCTCTGCAGCAGAGGAGGTGGCTGATGGCACTAAACATCCCCTGAGCAGGCCGTGGAGCAACGCAGCCAAAAGCTCCTGCAGGCCCTAGAGGAGCTGCTTGGAGCAGCCAGCTTGCTGCTGCCTTGTGTCAGCCCTCAGAGGGCTGGGTCCTGCTGGGCTGAGGGGGCTCTGCTCTGGGGGAGGACAAACAGAGCTGTGTTGGCTCAAGACCTGAGTCCTGAAGCCCCTCCCCTGCCATGCCCAGCCTCTGCTCCCCTGGGAGCTAGGATGGGGCTGGCAGGGGCTCCATGGGCAGCTGTCCCTGCAGAGCAGCTGGCTCTGGGCTGCAGGAATCAGGCAGTGGGGTTCACATCACCCACAAGCCCCAGCAGATCTTGGATGTCAATGGAGATGGAGCCAGCATCCATTTGCTGGAGCAGAGGAGCTGGGTTGGGCCCAGCCCCCTGCATCCCTTGGGAGCAGCTTTCCAGCACCTGCTGGGCTCAGGGATGGAGCCTGGCAGTGCCAGGGCCTGCTTGGTGCTGCCAGCAGAGGGTTGCACTGGGTGAGCCTTAGCTCCCTTCCAGCTCACACAGTCTCTGCTTCATCCTGGCTGCCCTAAGCATGTCTGGGGGAAGCCTTCAGGAAGGCCAAACCCATGAGGGGTGACTGCCTGTGGCCTTGGACATTGCAGGGGACAGTGCCAAAGGCCTTGTGATGGCCAGGCAGACACGTGCCCAGCCTTCCCCTCCCCAGCAGGTAGCTGTCCTGCTGACAGGAGGCCAGGGTGGTGGGGCAGGCCCTGCCTTGCATGAAGCCAGGCTGCCTGGGCCTGCCCCTGGCTGTGCTGCCCATGCTGAGTGAGCTCCCTCCGCATGCACTGCTCCAGAGCCTTCCCCGGCACTGAGGTCAGGCTGCCAGGCCTGGAGCAACCCAAAGCTGACCTGGCTGAAAGGGGCCAGAGCAGAGCTGGCCAGGGGCTCTTTGCAAGGGCCTGTGGCCATCTCTCAAGGGCCAATGCTTTGAAACCAGCACAGCAGGGTGGGTTTGGCTTGCACCTCAGGAAGAAGTTCTTCAGCAGGAGGGGGCTGAGGCTCTGGAATGGGCTGCCCAGAGAAGATGTGGATGCCTCAAGCCTGGAAGTGCTCAAGGCCAGGCTGGAGGAGGCTTGCAGCAAGCTGGGCTAGGGGGAGGTGTTCCTGCCCGTGGCAGGGGGGTTGGTGCTGGGTGATCCTCAGGCTCCCTTCCCACCCAAGCCATTCTAGGATGCTGTGAGAAACCCTGCTGGGCCTTCTTGGATTAGGGTCCCATTGGCCAGTGGCAGTGGTGTGGAACTTCCCCTGTTAACCAGGACTGCTGAGAGAGGATGGAGAGCGGCTTGGCAAGCTCCTGTGCCAGCTCCCTCGGCACTCTTAGCACAGTGGCCAGGGGCAGTTCTAGCAGGACTTTTGCCTCTCTCTTTTCCTCTCTGCATGACCTCACAAGATCCCTGAACAGGCAGAACCAGAACTCTGGCATGGCTTCATGCCCCACCTCAGCACTCAGGCTGCATCCCCTCAGGGCCTATGGGTTTGTGAGTGCTCAGTTCCCAGGTGATCTCTGGCCCTCAGCGACCAAGGGAGAGTCTTCCATTCTCCAGAGCCTTTCTCTCCCTCCCAGGCTCTGGGATTCCTGTGGCCCAGCCTGGGCAGCAAAGGCTGAAGCCAGGAAGCCCTTCAGTAGCTCTGGCTTCTCTGCATCCTCTGTGCCCAGGGCTCCCTCCTCATGCAGCTGCAGGCCCACATTTTGCCTGCTCTTCTTTCACCACTGCTGCATTTGAAGAAGGCCTTCTTGTTCTCTTTGACTTCCTTTGCCAGATTTCATGGCCAGAGGGCCTTGGCCTTCCTCATTGCCTCCCTCCCTTGGCTGGCAGTGTTCCTATCAGCCTCCCAAGTGCCCTGTGCCTTGTCCCACACACTGTGAACTTCTTTCTCCCCTCTGAGTTTTTGCAGCAGCTCCTTGCTCATCTGTGCAGGCCTGCTGCCTCCTCAGCCTGATGGTTGACTTGGAGGAATGCATTGCCCTTGAGCTTGGAGGAAGTGGTGTTTGAATATCCCCCAGCTCTCCTGGGCTGCCCTACCGCCTAGATCCTGGCCCATGGCCTTCCTCCCAGCAGCTCTTTGACGAGGTCAGAGTTAGGCCCTGCCAAAGACCAGTGCTGAAGTCCTACTTCTTGCCCTGCTTGCTCCTCCTGGGATCCTGATCTCCAGCACCTGCTGCTCACTGCAGCCAAGGCTGCCCCCAGGCTTTTCCTCCCAAACCCAGACCCTCTTTGTTCTAAGTTCAAGCAAGGCCCAGCAGCACAGCTCTCCTGGTTATCATAGTATCATAGTATCACAGTATCATTCAGGATTGGAAGGGACCACAAGGATCATCCAGTTCCAACCCCCCTGCCATGGGCAGGGACACCCCACACTACATCAGGCTGCCCAGAGCCTCAGCCAGCCTGGGCTTAAACACCTCCAGGGCTGGGGCCTCAACCACCTCCCTGGAGGTGGAGATTCTGTGCTCCTGCCTCTGCTGAGCAGCAGAAGCTCAGCCATAGGGGGAATGGCCCACAGCATTGGGTCATGCTGAGCTCTTGAGTGTGGGCAGCTTCAGTGGCTGCCTGGAGGGCTCAGATCCCTGTGAGGACTGCTTTGAACTTCATGTGCGCTGGTGTTGGCACTGCTGAGCTGAGGGAGAGCCACCCATGTGTGCTCACCTCTGCCCCAGAGCCCTGGGAAAGGACATGGAAAGGCACCAGAATGTGAGGCTGCACTCAAATCTCTTTTGTATTTCCCTGTCAAAAGCCACCAGCCCCCAGGCAGAGCTGTGCTCCTTGCTCCTCGTCTTGGGACACCTCAGGCAGAGGCTGATCAAGGAGGGAGAGGGAAGATGTTCCCCAGAGTGTGCTGTGCTTGCTCTAGCCCCAGTGGCTGGAGCTGCCTCCCCTGCAGCCCAGTGGTGCTCTGGGCTCATGCTGAGCATCTGGTTGTGGCTGGGAGCTCCAGAAGGCCATTCCTCCTGCCCAGGAGAACTTGCATTTGTAACCTGCTGTGTGCTTGCTCTCCGTGCATGTGGAGTGCTGGAGCTACTGCAGTGAGTGCTGCTGGCCCAGGGCAATCCCAGAGGAGGAACCACAGCAGAGAGTGGTTGGACAATAGAGCTAAGGGGTTTGGGGCTGTTCCTTTAAGGCGCCACTGCCGCGATTAAGAGCCGAGAGGCAGCCTGATGCAGGCCAGGTGTCCACTTTAGGATCCAAAATTCTTCCTTATTAAACGAATACAAGGCAGAAGCAGTTTACAAGAGGAGCCAGGGACTCTGTTACATCAATCTGCTAGATGTCTGAAGTCTGACCCTCTCAGGTCATAACAACCACTCCTAATCAAATATCTGCCCTCCTCCAACAGCACTGCTGCACTGAGTTCCCATAGTTCACAAACCATCCAGGCCAACACTGTCTCCTTCTTAGCAGTCCAGCAGTGCTTGGAGCTCAGCTCTCCAAGATTTAACCCTTCAAGCCACAAGGGCTAATGAACTGTTAATGAGCTGCTAATGAAGCCATTTGTGGGGCTGCTCCCAAGTGACACAACTTTCCACACAGCCGAACTTGGCCACTTGGTTTTCTGCCACAAGACTGCCAGCGACAGATGTGAGGCTCCCAGCACAACTCTGCCATCGCACCACTGCTGTGCCCAGCCCCAGCGTGTGTGTTTCAGTGTCACCAGTGCTGGAGGAGGACGCTGGGTGAGACACACAGGCTGGGTGCCAGACAGAGCACACAGCACCTTGACTGTCCCTTCATGCTGGGATTCTGTGACCTCAGCAGAATCTAGGAAACACATTGAGCCCCTGAGCACCACCAGGCCTGGCAGAGACAGGAGAGGAGGCTGCAGGGTGCATGTCAATACTGAACTGGTGTGACACTGGCTGGGCCTGATGGATGCTGTCTGACACTGACTGTGCCCTGCCTGGAGGTGTTCCAAGCCAGGCTGGATGAGGCCTTGTGCAGCCTGTGCTGGTGGGAGGTGTCCCTGCCCAGGGCAGGGGCTGGAGCTGGAGACTCCACCACCTCTCTGGGCAGTCTGCTCCAGGCTTTTGTCACTCTCACTGTAAAGAAGTTTCTCCTCACATTGAGGTGAAATCTTCCATTGTTCAAGCTTGAACCTGTTGTTCCCTGGCTTATTACAGCCACCAAAAAGAGCTTGGCCCCCTCTACTTGACCCCCACCCCTCAGATATTGATAGATATCGATCAGATCCCCTCTCAGTCTTCTCCTCTCCAGACTAAACAGCTCCAGGGCTCTCAGTCTCTCTTCACAGGGGAGTTGTTCAAGTCCCCTAATCATCCTCGTGGTTCTCTGTTGGATTCTCTCCAGCAGGTCTCTGTCTCTCTCGAACCGGGGAGCCCAGAACTGGACACAGTATTGCAAGTGTGGTCTCAGCAGGGCGGAGTAGAGAGGTAGAAGAACTTCCCTAGACCTGCTGGGCACAATTTTCTTGATGCCTCCCAGGATCCCGTTGGTTGCTCCTCCTCTTCTTCGTGCCCTCGCCCGAGACTCTCTGAGCAGGCCATCTCCCGGCTCCTCACCAGCTCTGCTTGCCGCGGCTCACCAACCTTCCAGCAGCTCGGCCGGGCCGCCGCAGTTCCGAGAGGAATCCTCCTCCTCAGTCGCTGCCGCATCCTCTGTCGGTGCCCCGGGCCACGTGCTGAGAAGCAGGAGGCGATGCCTGTGTGCTGGGAGCTGCTTCGTGGGCAGGGGCCGCGCCGCCGAGTTCCCTGTGCAAGGGGACAGCCCTGGGCTGCGGCTGGCTCTGCTGCCAGGGGAGATGCCCAGTGCGGGCGGAGGGGCTGGGGGCCCGCGGTGGGCAGTGATTGTCCCGGTACCCTGCGTAGCACTCCGGGCGGCTGCTCTCTAGCGTGCAACCACAGCTCTCCAGCAGGACGTTCCCCGCCGCCCCTTCTGGCCCACTCCATGCGCAGCTTTCGGCCCCGACTTGTTGAGCAGACTTGCCCGGACCCCGGCTCCCCTGAGACGCCCCGAGCCCAGCTCCCTAGGCTTTCGTGTGATTTACGTGCAGGGTATTCCTTGAAGGAAAGATGCCTTTACGTCTCCGGGGCTCTTGCGCCGAGCTCCCTGCTCCGCGGATGAAAATTCCCCCCCGAGAATTCTCTGTGTCACGGCTGCTGGAGGTCTTTCAATCCCGCGGAGCCGTCGAGGTTCAGAAGCAGGGTCCCAGCAGGGTGAGGCACTGCGAGTGGCATCTCAGCAGAGCGGAGCGCAGGGCAGCATCCCCGGGAAAGGCGGCAGAAGTAGCTAAAGAACGGGTGGCGAGGGGTGGCTCCCGCTGCCCGCCCCGCCTGCAGCAGGCCCCGAGCCCGGCCCCGTCCCGCCCCCGGTGGCCGCGCTCCGGCAGTGGCGGAGCGGCCCTGTCGGGCGGGCGGACGTCGGTCTGGCTGTGGCGGCTCTGCAACCTCCTCATGGCTGCGTTCTTCGGGCTGGCGGCCGCCGTGCAGGTGAGGACGGTGTCGTCTGAGCTGGCAGCGCCGGCGGCCCCGCTGCGCTCCTGTGCGGTGCCCTCCCGCAGGGAGTGGCCCCGGGCCAGGCGACCGCTGCGGGGTCCCAGTGCGCATCTGTCCGCCACAGGTGAATGACCCCGACGCCGGGCTCTGGACGCTGAGGACGGGAAGCGCCGAGCAGCTGCAGCGAGGCACATGCCGGCTTCGGGGCTGGCCCTGCCCCGCGGCCCCGGCCGCCCTCCGCCCGTCCCCGGGCTTTCTCGACAGCCCCAGCTCCGCTGTGCTGCGGGACCGCCGGAGGACGCCGCCCGCTGCCCTTAGCTGAACAAGAAGGCGGCGGGAGAGCGATCGCTGCCCTGCAGCGGCGGCTGAAGCCGCTCGGTGCTTGCAGGCTGTCTCATTCCGGCTCACTTTCGCCCTTGCCCCGGGCCCAGCCTTGGTTCCCCGGGCAGAACTCACCGAGCTGCTCCTCCTCCTGCCGTCGCCCGAACTCTCTGCCGGGGCCATCTCCCGGCTCCTCGCCAGCTCTGCTTGCCGCGGCTCACCGACCTTCCGCCAGCTCGGCGGGGCCGCCGCAGTCCCCTTTGGAAGTCTCCTCCCTGTCTGCCGCCGCAGCCTCTCTCAGTGCCCCGGAGCCGGTGCTGAGGGGCAGGCTGCCCTGCTGTGTCTGCCAGCCTTGGGCTGTGGCAGCAATAGGCGCTCTGCTGCCAGGGGAGATGCCCAGTGCGGGCGGAGGGGCTGGCTGCCCGCGATGGGTGGCGAACGACAGGGGAGTAGGTAATAGATGATCTTCAAGGTTCCTTCCAACCCAACCCATTCTAGGATGTATTTAGATGATTGAGAGTGGCTTGGCAATATCCTGTGCCAGCTCCCTCAGGACTCTCAGGTGGATCCCTCTTAGCACGGTGGCTAGATTGACTTTTGCCTTTCTCTTTTTCTCTCTGCATGAGCTAACCCAAGGACTCTGGTTGTTCCTGTTTCTTCCCAGAGATGCTTCCATGGACCTCATCTCATCATGGCGGTCAAGCGTTGAGCAAACACTGCCAGAAACCCCAACAGAGCTTATCACAGGAAAGATCTTTATTGATAATAGGAAAAGGGGAGGCTGAGAAAGGAGGAGGGGAGTGGTGCTGCTAGTGTGGGTGGACTAAGGGGGATGGGGAGGGTGGGGGCAGTGAGGAGGACACAAGGGATGGGGAAGAGGGCAAACAAAGGAGGGGGGGTGGTGGTGGAGGCTCTGCTGATTTTGGAGATGGTGGTGGGAAGTGATGGGCAATGATATCAATTGTTCTGGCTGGGAATGTGGGGTGCCATGTTACACCTGTGACTGTGTGGATGCAGAGCACAGGCTTTGGGAGGCTGGTGGAGGCTGCAGGGGCTGCGAGGAGGCCTAGTACTGGCCCCGGCAGCCAGGATGGTGGCGGCTGTTGTACCACTCTCGTGCGTCTGCCCTGGCTTTGCTTTCCCTGTGCAGAGAGGAGAGCCTTTCAGTCCTCAGCTGCTGGTGGAGCTCTTTGCCCAAGCCCTCAGTCCCTGCTCCACAGCAGCTGGACCAGAGGTGCTGGCTGGCTCCCAGCAGCCAGGGCAGGAAGCAGGCAGAGGCAAAAGACCCAACTCACTTTTGTCTCTTCTTGTGACAACGTATTGCCAGGTAGCACAGCAGAATGGTCACTGGCACACTAGCCACAATGGCAGCTGTGGCCACCATGCAGCTCTCCAGCACCCTCTGGGGACACGGAGGGCTCAGGGTGTCCTGGGCAGCATCCCCAGTTGTGCTTCTCTCCTCAGCCATATCTGGAGGTGCAAACGAAACGTTAGGTCTGCAGCAGGGAGAACCTCCCTTCCCTCCCCTCCCTCTGCCTGGGCCAGCTCCCACATGCTGAGGGGGAAGCTGCCCCTTCTCAAAAGGCACTTGAGCCTTGCTCTCCCTTTCTGCCTTTTCTCCAGCCTGGGCATTGCTTTCCAGCTCAGCTCATGCAGCTTGGATCGACCCCTGGATCCCTGTCCCTTCTTGCCCCTGTGCAGGCCGCAGCGTGTTGAGCCCTGTGTCTGCAGCCTCCTGCTGCCGAGGCTGAGGGCTAAGGCAGAGGGAAGGATACCCACCCTGCTCTCTCTCCAGCTCATCCAGCTGTGTCCTGACAGCTTCAAAAGCCCTGTGGGAAATCTTCCCCTCCTCAGCTATGTCCTTTACCCGTGGAGGACCTAAAGAGAAGGGGTTTAGCTGAGTTTCAGCCGAATGCAGAGGGGAAGACCAGTGGCAGCCTGTGAGGCCGGCAGAGACTCACCCTTGCGGCGCCTGCCAGGCTGCAGTGCACGCCGCGGGGGAGGAGCTGCCTGAGTCCTCCCTTCGGGCCGAAACTCCGGGGGCTCTAAGAGGATGCGGAGGTCCGGGTGTTTAGCTGGGTGGCCGAGGCCTCCTCCATCCTCCCCTAGAAACAAGCAGAGATGGGAAAGCTTTCATTGCATGTGGGGATCCAGCTCTGCCTCAGGGACCTGCGGGCGCTGGAAGGGGCTCAGGGAACACAGAGGGAGGGAACAACAGGAAACCAGGGCTCAGAGCTCCTGACCTCCTCACTGGGGCTGTTCCCAACAGCTCAGCAGCCTCCCCATCAGGGAGATGGCATCTCCAGGAGGCAATCCAGCTCAGAGAGATGGAGCAGGCTGACAACAAGAGCAGAGGGAAGGGTACCCACCTTGTTGTTCTCTCTCCATCTGCTCCAGCAGTTTCCTGACAGCTTCAAAAGCCTTTCTGGTCATCTGTGCCCGGTCAGATGGGTAAATAGCTCTTGGAGGACCTGAGCAGAAGAGGTTTAGCTGAGTTTCTCAGCAATGCCATAGAGAAAAGCAGTGCTTGGGCTGTGAGGTCAGCAGAGACTCACCGCTGCGATGCCAGCCGGGCTGCAGTGGACGATTCCAGGCGTGCTGCAGGGCTCGTTGCCAGGGCGGCATTGAGCCAGTCCTCACTGCAGGCACATCTGTACCTAAAGACCCAGAGAAGGTTCTGTCAGTTCTGGGCACCTGCCTGGGCAGAACTGAGGCACAGAAGCCTTCAGGGGCTGATGGCAAGGGAGGCCACCACGGGCAGGTCTGTGTCCTCATGCCTGCTGAGGCACCCAGCTAGGTGAGCCTTGGGCTTGGAGCTGGCAGCAGACGGTGAAGCAGTGCTGCCTTCCAAAGCCTTCTCCTGCTCAGCCTCTCGCTCCCTCTCTGAAGAAAGCAAGCAGGAGAGCTGGCTGAGATGGAAGCCTTCCCCATCAGGGAGATGGCATGTCCAGGAGGCAATCCAGCTCAGAGAGACGGAGCAGGCTGACAACAAGAGCAGAGGGAAGGGTACCCACCGTGTTGTCCTCTCTCCACCTGATCCAGAACTTTCCTGAGGGCTTCAAAAGCCCTGTGGGAAATCTTCCCCTCCTCAGCTACGTCCTTTGCCCGGGGAGGACCTAAAGAGAAGGGGTTTAGCTGAGTTTCAGCCGAATGCAGAGGGGAAGGCCAGTGGCAGCCTGTGAGGCCGGCAGAGACTCACCCTTGCGGCGCCTGCCAGGCTGCAGTGCACGCCGCGGGGGAGGAGCTGCCTGAGTCCTCCCTTCGGGCCGAAACTCCGGGGGCTCTAAGAGGATGCGGAGGTCCGGGTGTTTAGCTGGGTGGCCGAGGCCTCCTCCATCCTCCCCTAGAAACAAGCAGAGATGGGAAAGCTTTCATTGCATGTGGGGATCCAGCTCTGCCTCAGGGACCTGCGGGCGCTGGAAGGGGCTCAGGGAACACGGAGGGAGGCAACAACAGGAAACCAGGGCTCAGAGCTCCTGACCTCCTCACTGGGGCTGTTCCCAACAGCTCAGCAGCCTCCCCATCAGGGAGATGGCATCTCCAGGAGGCAATCCATCTCAGAGAGATGGAGCAGGCTGACAAGAAGAGCAGAGGGAGGGTACCCACCTTGTTGTCCTCTCTCCTTTTGCTCCAGCAGTTCCATGACAATTTCAAAAGCCTTTCTGGAAATCTCTGCCTGGTCAGATGGGTAAATAGCTCTTGGAGGACCTGAGCAGAAGAGGTTTAGCTGAGTTTCTCAGCAATGCCATAGAGAAAAGCAGTGCTTGGGCTGTGAGGGCAGCAGAGACTCACCGCTGCGATGCCAGCCGGGCTGCAGTGGACGATTCCAGGCGTGCTGCAGGGCTCGTTGCCAGGGCGGCATTGAGCCAGTCCTCACTGCAGGCACATCTGTACCTAGAGACCCAGAGAAGGTTCTGTCAGCTGTGGGCACCTGCCTGGGCAGAACTGAGGCACAGAAGCCTTCAGGGGCTGATGGCAAGGGAGGCCACCGCGGGCAGGTCTGTGTGCTCATGCCTGCTGAGGCACCCAGCTAGGTGAGCCTTGGTCTTGGAGCTGGCAGCTCTCAAAGGGAGGGAAGAGCCAGGCCCTACCTGTGCCATGTGGCAGAGCCTTAGTCTTGGAGCAGGGGCGGGAAGCTGGAGTGCCTTGGCCTCCAGGCAGGTCTGCAAAGAAGCAGAGCAGGGAAGAGCCTCTGAGACACAGCTGCAGACAGCTCTGCAGGAGGCAGCGGCAGCGAGTGCCACTCAGAGCCGGGCAGCCCACGGCACTCAGCTCTGCCCTGCACTCAGGAGCAGGCTGCAAAGAGTTCCAGCCTGCCTGCAGTGGCAGCGTGCTGGCAGCAACCTGAGCTCTGAGCTCAAGGCCAAGCAGCCCCCTGGCTTGGCAGCAGCTCCTGCTCCAAGGGGCCAGAGAGAGCTTCTGAAGGCAAATGGGGCACAAGGCTGAGCCCTCCTCACTCCCCATCTGGCCCTGTTCTTGGCTGCAGGTCAAGAATGGGCCAAGAGATGGAGGAGTGAGCAAGAGAGGATCTGAAGGCCAAGTGCACCAGAAGCTGCTCTTGGCACACTGTCAGTGTTTGTCCTTTGAAGGAAAGGGAGAGTGGGAAGGTACCTGCGCGGTGCTCCGAGGGCTTGAGAGCAAGCTGCAGGTGTGGAGCTGGATAAGCAGGGGCTCCTCCATCCTCACCTAGAAGCAAGCCCAGATGGGGAATGGTTCATTGCATGGTGTCCTGTGGGCACTGGAAGGGGCTGAGGTGCCGAGGTGGAGCAGGGAAGGTGGAGATTGCTGAAGCTGCAGAGGGGCCTGGGGCCCTCAGGCACCCAGAGCAAGCCCTTGCTGAAGCGCCGGAGGGAAAGCCTTCAGCCCCAAGCTTCTCGGGGGGAAGAGCCTCTGGCCAGGCAAGGCTGCACCAGCCCTGCTGCTTACCTGCTCCTGGGGCTCGCCATGGAGCTCCAGCCACAGCCCTGACTTGCAGGGCCGTGAAGAGGAGGATGAAGAGGAAGAGGTGATGAGTGAGGGCCATGGCTCTCTCTCTCAACCACTACTCTGCTGCGGCTGCCGCTGCAACTTCCACGCTGTGGCTGCTGCTGCTGCTGCTGCTGCAGTGGAGCCCAAGGGCTGAGGGGCTGTGTTTGTAGGGAGCAAAGCTTTGTGACAACAGAGGGCATTTGTGACCTCACAGCCAGGCCCAGGTCCCTCACAGCCATGTGGTGACCTCACAGTCAGGCCCAGGCCCCTCACAGCCATGTGGTGACCTCACAGCCAGGCCCTGGCCCAGGGTAGCAGCTCTTGGAGAGCTGCTGCAGCACAAGCAGCAAAGCTTCCCTCCTGGGGAGGGGATCACATCTTGTTGGGCAGCTGTGCCCAAGGACTGCAGGCAGGATGCTCTGCTGTAGGCAGCTGCCAGCCTGGAGCCCAGCTGGACACCTTCAGGGTGCTCAGGGCTCACAAGTCCCTTTCACTCTCTCCTGGCAATGCCATTCAGCTGAAGCTACACCTGTGCCACAAACCTTGTCAGGACACTCTGCAAGTGACACTTGCCCCTGGGCTTGTGCTGCTTGTGCAAAGCTCTGTGGAAAGGGAGGAGTGGAGCAGCACAACTGTTGTATCTCTGCACAGTCCTTTCCCTTCCCCAAGGGGCATTTGCCCTTTGAGTCTGTGGGAGACCCAGATTCTGCTAAACCAAACAGTTCTGCACTCCAGAGCTGTGGCTTGCCCTGATTTCTGTTGGGGAGAAGCAGAGAGCAGCCTGGATGGAGCAGCAGGGCTGGCCACACTTCTGCTGAGGGCTCAGACCCTGCCAGCTGCCCCAGGACAACACAAGTGAGCTCTGCTCTGCCCAGCACCAGCACCAGCACCAGCGCCAGCACTGGGTTTGGGTGAATGACATCTCCAGTGCTACAGAGCATTGGGGAGAAGGCAGCTGAGCATAGATGTGCACACACATCCCCAGGCTGTTCCCAAGCTGGCCCCAGCCTGCCCCCAAGCTTGACTTGGAGGAATGCATTGCCCTTGAGCTTGGAGGAAGTGGTGTTTGAATATCCCCCAGCTCTCCTGGGCTGCCCTACCGCCTAGATCCTGGCCCATGGCCTTCCTCCCAGCAGCTCTTTGACGAGGTCAGAGTTAGGCCCTGCCAAAGACCAGTGCTGAAGTCCTACTTCTTGCCCTGCTTGCTCCTCCTGGGATCCTGATTTCCAGCACCTGCTGCTCACTGCAGCCAAGGCTGCCCCCAGGCTTTTCCTCCCAAACCCAGACCCTCTTTGTTCTAAGTTCAAGCAAGGCCCAGCAGCACAGCACTCCTGGTTATCATAGTATCATAGTATCACAGTATCATTCAGGATTGGAAGGGACCACAAGGATCATCCAGTTCCAACCCCCCTGCCATGGGCAGGGACACCCCACACTACATCAGGCTGCCCAGAGCCTCATCCAGCCTGGGCTTAAACACCTCCAGGGCTGGGGCCTCAACCACCTCCCTGGACAACCCATTCCAGGGCTTCACCACTCTCATGGGGAAGAACTTCCTCCGCACCTCCAGCCTGAATCTCCCCACCTCCAGCTTCATTCCATTCCCCCTAGTCCTATCACTCCCTGAGATCCTGAGCAGTCCCTCCCCAGCCTTCTTGTAGCCCCCTTCTGATACTGGAAGGCCACAATGAGGTCACCTGGGAGCCTTCTCTTCTCCAGACTGAACAGCCCCAACTCCTTCACTCTGTCCTCATAGGAGAGGTGCTCCAGCCCTCTGATCATCCTCCTGGCCCTTCTCTGGACACCTTCCAGCACCTCCACATCCCTCTTGTAATAGGGGCTCCAGAACTGGAGGCAGTACTCCAGGTGGGGTCTCACCAGGGCTGAGTAGAGGGGGAGGATCACCTCCCTCGACCTGCTGGCCACACTTCTCCTGATGCAGCCCAGGATCTGATTGGCTTTCTGGGCTGCAAGTGCACACTGAGAGCTCCTGGTGAGCTTCTCCTCCCCCAGCACCCCCAATTCTCTCTCCTCAGGGCTGCTTTCCAGCCAGGCACTGCCCAGCCTGGATTTGTGCCTGGGATTGCCTTGACCCAGATGCAGGACCCTGCACTTGCTCTTATTGAACTTCATGAGGTTGGCTTGTGCCCACCTCTCCAGCCTGTCCAGGTCCCTCTGGATGGATCCCTTCCCTCCAGCTGTCTGCTGCACCACACAGCTTGGTGTCACCAGCAAACTTGCTGAGGGTGCACTCAATGCCACTGTCCATGGCACCCACAAAGATGTTGAACAAGACAGGTCTCAGGACTGATCCCTGAGGGACTCTGCTTGTCCCTGGCCTTCACTGGGACATGGGCCCATGGACAGCCACTCTTTGGGTGCAGCCATCAAGCCAGTTCCTTATCCATCTAGTGGTCACCCATCACACCCATGTGTCCCCACACAGGTTGCTCCCTTAAGCACCTGCATCAGAAAGTCGTCATCAATGCAGATCGGGAACCTTGTGAGCTGTGTGTGCCTCACTGTGTGGCCTTCCTGGCAAGGATCAGGGTGGCTGGTGTCAGCCCTGAGCCCCAGGGCTTGGCACCTTGGGGCTATTTCTTCCCCATGCTGTGTGTGTGTTGGGCTAGAGGAGCTTTGGAGACCTCAGCTCATCACGGAGTGCAAGCAGTGAGCAAACACTGCCAAGGACCCCAGCAGAGCTTGTCACAGGAACCATCTTTCCTTTATTGGTAACAGTCCAAGGGGAGGGTGAGAAAGGGGGTGGCTGGGGCTGTGAGTGTGGGGCGAGAGGGAGAGGGGAGGTGGTAAAGGAAGGGGGGGGTTGGAGGGGGTGAAGGCAGTGAGGGGAGAAGGGGTGGCTGTGGCTGTTAGTTTGGGGGAAGTGTGGAGGGGGGTGAGCAGTGACAGGAGTTGGGTGTGTGGATGGGGCTGTTAGTTTGGGGGTAGTGGAGGGGGTGGAGGCGGGGTGATCAGGGAGGGAAGTGGAGGGGCTGGTGGGGGTGTAGGCAGTGAGGAGAATTCGGTGGATGGAGGGGGTGGGGAGGGAGTGAGGGATGAGAGCGACCTGTGCCGGGGGAAGGGTGGTGGAGGTGGAGGTCGTTTGGGTTTTAGAGTTGATGTTTCAGTTTGACTGGCAGAGGGAATCTGGGGACGTCCTGGAGGCGGTGTGGTTGGTGGGGCCAAGGGGCTCTGGGGACGTCCTGGAGGTGGTGTGGTTGGTGGGGCCAAGGGGCTCTGGGGACGTCCTGGAGGTGGTGTGGTTGGTGGGGACAAGAGGCTCTGGGGACGTCCTGGAGGTGGTGTGGCTCGTGGGGCCAAGAGGCTCTAGGGACGTCCTGGAGGTGGTGTGGCTGGTGGGGCCAAGGGGCTCTGGGGACGTCATGGAGGTGGTGTGGCTCGTGGGGCAAAGGGGCCTGGGGGGCGAGGAGGCTTTCCTGGTCTGGGGGGGGTGCGAGGCTGCTCCTGGGGCTGCAGGGCTGCAGGGCTGCGGGAGGGCGAAGGCTCTGTTCTGCCAGCCTGGGGTTGGGGCCAGCTGTCCATCTGGGTGCACCTGTTCAGCCACCCTCGTGCTTCTGCCCTGGCTTTGCTTTCCCTGTGCAGAGAGGAGAGCCTTTGAGTCCTCAGCTGCTGGTGGAGATTCTGTGCTCTTGCCTCTGCTGAGCAGCAGAAGCTCAGCCATAGGGGGAATGGCCCACAGCATTGGGTCATGCTGAGCTCTTGAGTGTGGGCAGCTTCAGTGGCTGCCTGGAGGGCTCATATCCCTGTGAGGACTGCTTTGAACTTCATGTGTGCTGGTGTTGGCACTGCTGAGCTGAGGGAGAGCCACCCATGTGTGCTCACCTCTGCCCCAGAGCCCTGGGAAAGGACATGGAAAGGCACCAGAATGTGAGGCTGCACTCAAATCTCTTTTGTATTTCCCTGTCAAAAGCCACCAGCCCCCAGGCAGAGCTGTGCTCCTTGCTCCTCGTCTTGGGACACCTCAGGCAGAGGCTGATCAAGGAGGGAGAGGGAAGATGTTCCCCAGAGTGTGCTGTGCTTGCTCTAGCCCCAGTGGCTGGAGCTGCCTCCCCTGCAGCCCAGTGGTGCTCTGGGCTCATGCTGAGCATCTGGTTGTGGCTGTGAGCTCCAGAAGGCCATTCCTCCTGCCCAGGAGAACTTGCATTTGTAACCTGCTGTGTGCTTGCTCTCCGTGCATGTGGAGTGCTGGAGCTACTGCAGTGAGTGCTGCTGGCCCAGGGCAATCCCAGAGGAGGAACCACAGCAGAGAGTGGTTGGACAATAGAGCTAAGGGGTTTGGGGCTGTTCCTTTAAGGAGCCACTGCCGCGATTAAGAGCCGAGACGCAGCCTGATGCAGGCCAGGTGTCCACTTTAGGATCCAAAATTCTTCCTTATTAAACGAATACAAGGCAGAAGCAGTTTACAAGAGGAGCCAGGGACTCTGTTACATCAATCTGCTAGATGTCTGAAGTCTGACCCTCTCAGGTCATAACAACCACTCCTAATCAAATATCTGCCCTCCTCCAACAGCACTGCTGCACTGAGTTCCCATAGTTCACAAACCATCCAGGCCAACACTGTCTCCTTCTTACCAGTCCAGCAGTGCTTGGAGCTCAGCTCTCCAAGATTTAACCCTTCAAGCCACAAGGGCTAATGAACTGTTAATGAGCTGCTAATGAAGCCATTTGTGGGGCTGCTCCCAAGTGACACAACTTTCCACACAGCCGAACTTGGCCACTTGGTTTTCTGCCACAAGACTGCCAGCGGCAGATGTGAGGCTCCCAGCACAACTCTGCCATCGCACCACTGCTGTGCCCAGCCCCAGCGTGTGTGTTTCAGTGTCACCAGTGCTGGAGGAGGACGCTGGGTGAGACACACAGGCTGGGTGCCAGACAGAGCACACAGCACCTTGACTGTCCCTTCATGCTGGGATTCTGTGACCTCAGCAGAATCTAGGAAACACATTGAGCCCCTGAGCACCACCAGGCCTGGCAGAGACAGGAGAGGAGGCTGCAGGGTGCATGTCAATACTGAACTGGTGTGACACTGGCTGGGCCTGATGGATGCTGTCTGACACTGACTGTGCCCTGCCTGGAGGTGTTCCAAGCCAGGCTGGATGAGGCCTTGTGCAGCCTGTGCTGGTGGGAGGTGTCCCTGCCCAGGGCAGGGGCTGGAGCTGGAGACTCCACCACCTCTCTGGGCAGTCTGCTCCAGGCTTTTGTCACTCTCACTGTAAAGAAGTTTCTCCTCACATTGAGGTGAAATCTTCCATTGTTCAAGCTTGAACCTGTTGTTCCCTGGCTTATTACAGCCACCAAAAAGAGCTTGGCCCCCTCTACTTGACCCCCACCCCTCAGATATTGATAGATATCGATCAGATCCCCTCTCAGTCTTCTCCTCTCCAGACTAAACAGCTCCAGGGCTCTCAGTCTCTCTTCACAGGGGAGTTGTTCAAGTCCCCTAATCATCCTCGTGGTTCTCTGTTGGATTCTCTCCAGCAGGTCTCTGTCTCTCTCGAACCGGGGAGCCCAGAACTGGACACAGTATTGCAAGTGTGGTCTCAGCAGGGCGGAGTAGAGAGGTAGAAGAACTTCCCTAGACCTGCTGGGCACAATTTTCTTGATGCCTCCCAGGATCCCGTTGGTTGCTCCTCCTCTTCTTCCTGCCCTCGCCCGAGACTCTCTGAGCAGGCCATCTCCCGGCTCCTCACCAGCTCTGCTTGCCGCGGCTCACCAACCTTCCAGCAGCTCGGCCGGGCCGCCGCAGTTCCGAGACGAATCCTCCTCCTCAGTCGCTGCCGCATCCTCTGTCGGTGCCCCGGGCCACGTGCTGAGAAGCAGGAGGCGATGCCTGTGTGCTGGGAGCTGCTTCGTGGGCAGGGGCCGCGCCGCCGAGTTCCCTGTGCAAGGGGACAGCCCTGGGCTGCGGCTGGCTCTGCTGCCAGGGGAGATGCCCAGTGCGGGCGGAGGGGCTGGGGGCCCGCGGTGGGCAGTGATTGTCCCGGTACCCTGCGTAGCACTCCGGGCGGCTGCTCTCTAGCGTGCAACCACAGCTCTCCAGCAGGACGTTCCCCGCCGCCCCTTCTGGCCCACTCCATGCGCAGCTTTCGGCCCCGACTTGTTGAGCAGACTTGCCCGGACCCCGGCTCCCCTGAGACGCCCCGAGCCCAGCTCCCTAGGCTTTCGTGTGATTTACGTGCAGGGTATTCCTTGAAGGAAAGATGCCTTTACGTCTCCGGGGCTCTTGCGCCGAGCTCCCTGCTCCGCGGATGAAAATTCCCCCCCGAGAATTCTCTGTGTCACGGCTGCTGGAGGTCTTTCAATCCCGCGGAGCCGTCGAGGTTCAGAAGCAGGGTCCCAGCAGGGTGAGGCACTGCGAGTGGCATCTCAGCAGAGCGGAGCGCAGGGCAGCATCCCCGGGAAAGGCGGCAGAAGTAGCTAAAGAACGGGTGGCGAGGGGTGGCTCCCGCTGCCCGCCCCGCCTGCAGCAGGCCCCGAGCCCGGCCCCGTCCCGCCCCCGGTGGCCGCGCTCCGGCAGTGGCGGAGCGGCCCTGTCGGGCGGGCGGACGTCGGTCTGGCTGTGGCGGCTCTGCAACCTCCTCATGGCTGCGTTCTTCGGGCTGGCGGCCGCCGTGCAGGTGAGGACGGTGTCGTCTGAGCTGGCAGCGCCGGCGGCCCCGCTGCGCTCCTGTGCGGTGCCCTCCCGCAGGGAGTGGCCCCGGGCCAGGCGACCGCTGCGGGGTCCCAGTGCGCATCTGTCCGCCACAGGTGAATGACCCCGACGCCGGGCTCTGGACGCTGAGGACGGGAAGCGCCGAGCAGCTGCAGCGAGGCAGATGCCGGCTTCGGGGCTGGCCCTGCCCCGCGGCCCCGGCCGCCCTCCGCCCGTCCCCGGGCTTTCTCGACAGCCCCAGCTCCGCTGTGCTGCGGGACCGCCGGAGGACGCCGCCCACTGCCCTTAGCTGAACAAGAAGGCGGCGGGAGAGCGATCGCTGCCCTGCAGCGGCGGCTGAAGCCGCTCGGTGCTTGCAGGCTGTCTCATTCCGGCTCACTTTCGCCCTTGCCCCGGGCCCAGCCTTGGTTCCCCGGGCAGAACTCACCGAGCTGCTCCTCCTCCTGCCGTCGCCCGAACTCTCTGCCGGGGCCATCTCCCGGCTCCTCGCCAGCTCTGCTTGCCGCGGCTCACCGACCTTCCGCCAGCTCGGCGGGGCCGCCGCAGTCCCCTTTGGAAGTCTCCTCCCTGTCTGCCGCCGCAGCCTCTCTCAGTGCCCCGGAGCCGGTGCTGAGGGGCAGGCTGCCCTGCTGTGTCTGCCAGCCTTGGGCTGTGGCAGCAATAGGCGCTCTGCTGCCAGGGGAGATGCCCAGTGCGGGCGGAGGGGCTGGCTGCCCGCGATGGGTGGCGAACGACAGGGGAGTAGGTAATAGATGATCTTCAAGGTTCCTTCCAACCCAACCCATTCTAGGATGTATTTAGATGATTGAGAGTGGCTTGGCAATATCCTGTGCCAGCTCCCTCAGGACTCTCAGGTGGATCCCTCTTAGCACGGTGGCTAGATTGACTTTTGCCTTTCTCTTTTTCTCTCTGCATGAGCTAACCCAAGGACTCTGGTTGTTCCTGTTTCTTCCCAGAGATGCTTCCATGGACCTCATCTCATCATGGCGGTCAAGCGTTGAGCAAACACTGCCAGAAACCCCAACAGAGCTTATCACAGGAAAGATCTTTATTGATAATAGGAAAAGGGGAGGCTGAGAAAGGAGGAGGGGAGTGGTGCTGCTAGTGTGGGTGGACTAAGGGGGATGGGGAGGGTGGGGGCAGTGAGGAGGACACAAGGGATGGGGAAGAGGGCAAACAAAGGAGGGGGGGGGGTGGTGGAGGCTCTGCTGATTTTGGAGATGGTGGTGGGAAGTGATGGGCAATGATATCAATTGTTCTGGCTGGGAATGTGGGGTGCCATGTTACACCTGTGACTGTGTGGATGCAGAGCACAGGCTTTGGGAGGCTGGTGGAGGCTGCAGGGGCTGCGAGGAGGCCTAGTACTGGCCCCGGCAGCCAGGATGGTGGCGGCTGTTGTACCACTCTCGTGCGTCTGCCCTGGCTTTGCTTTCCCTGTGCAGAGAGGAGAGCCTTTCAGTCCTCAGCTGCTGGTGGAGCTCTTTGCCCAAGCCCTCAGTCCCTGCTCCACAGCAGCTGGACCAGAGGTGCTGGCTGGCTCCCAGCAGCCAGGGCAGGAAGCAGGCAGAGGCAAAAGACCCAACTCACTTTTGTCTCTTCTTGTGACAACGTATTGCCAGGTAGCACAGCAGAATGGTCACTGGCACACTAGCCACAATGGCAGCTGTGGCCACCATGCAGCTCTCCAGCACCCTCTGGGGACACGGAGGGCTCAGGGTGTCCTGGGCAGCATCCCCAGTTGTGCTTCTCTCCTCAGCCATATCTGGAGGTGCAAACGAAACGTTAGGTCTGCAGCAGGGAGAACCTCCCTTCCCTCCCCTCCCTCTGCCTGGGCCAGCTCCCACATGCTGAGGGGGAAGCTGCCCCTTCTCCAAAGGCACTTGAGCCTTGCTCTCCCTTTCTGCCTTTTCTCCAGCCTGGGCATTGCTTTCCAGCTCAGCTCATGCAGCTTGGATCGACCCCTGGATCCCTGTCCCTTCTTGCCCCTGTGCAGGCCGCAGCGTGTTGAGCCCTGTGTCTGCAGCCTCCTGCTGCCGAGGCTGAGGGCTAAGGCAGAGGGAAGGATACCCACCCTGATCTCTCTCCAGCTCATCCAGCTGTGTCCTGACAGCTTCAAAAGCCCTGTGGGAAATCTTCCCCTCCTCAGCTACGTCCTTTACCCGTGGAGGACCTAAAGAGAAGGGGTTTAGCTGAGTTTCAGCCGAATGCAGAGGGGAAGACCAGTGGCAGCCTGTGAGGCCGGCAGAGACTCACCCTTGCGGCGCCTGCCAGGCTGCAGTGCACGCCGCGGGGGAGGAGCTGCCTGAGTCCTCCCTTCGGGCCGAAACTCCGGGGGCTCTAAGAGGATGCGGAGGTCCGGGTGTTTAGCTGGGTGGCCGAGGCCTCCTCCATCCTCCCCTAGAAACAAGCAGAGATGGGAAAGCTTTCATTGCATGTGGGGATCCAGCTCTGCCTCAGGGACCTGCGGGCGCTGGAAGGGGCTCAGGGAACACGGAGGGAGGCAACAACAGGAAACCAGGGCTCAGAGCTCCTGACCTCCTCACTGGGGCTGTTCCCAACAGCTCAGCAGCCTCCCCATCAGGGAGATGGCATCTCCAGGAGGCAATCCAGCTCAGAGAGATGGAGCAGGCTGACAAGAAGAGCAGAGGGAGGGTACCCACCTTGTTGTCCTCTCTCCTTTTGCTCCAGCAGTTCCATGACAATTTCAAAAGCCTTTCTGGAAATCTCTGCCTGGTCAGATGGGTAAATAGCTCTTGGAGGACCTGAGCAGAAGAGGTTTAGCTGAGTTTCTCAGCAATGCCATAGAGAAAAGCAGTGCTTGGGCTGTGAGGGCAGCAGAGACTCACCGCTGCGATGCCAGCCGGGCTGCAGTGGACGATTCCAGGCGTGCTGCAGGGCTCGTTGCCAGGGCGGCATTGAGCCAGTCCTCACTGCAGGCACATCTGTACCTAGAGACCCAGAGAAGGTTCTGTCAGCTGTGGGCACCTGCCTGGGCAGAACTGAGGCACAGAAGCCTTCAGGGGCTGATGGCAAGGGAGGCCACCGCGGGCAGGTCTGTGTGCTCATGCCTGCTGAGGCACCCAGCTAGGTGAGCCTTGGGCTTGGAGCTGGCAGCTCTCAAAGGGAGGGAAGAGCCAGGCCCTACCTGTGCCATGTGGCAGAGCCTTAGTCTTGGAGCAGGGGCGGGAAGCTGGAGTGCCTTGGCCTCCAGGCAGGTCTGCAAAGAAGCAGAGCAGGGAAGAGCCTCTGAGACACAGCTGCAGACAGCTCTGCAGGAGGCAGCGGCAGCGAGTGCCACTCAGAGCCGGGCAGCCCACGGCACTCAGCTCTGCCCTGCACTCAGGAGCAGGCTGCAAAGAGTTCCAGCCTGCCTGCAGTGGCAGCGTGCTGGCAGCAACCTGAGCTCTGAGCTCAAGGCCAAGCAGCCCCCTGGCTTGGCAGCAGCTCCTGCTCCAAGGGGCCAGAGAGAGCTTCTGAAGGCAAATGGGGCACAAGGCTGAGCCCTCCTCACTCCCCATCTGGCCCTGTTCTTGGCTGCAGGTCAAGAATGGGCCAAGAGATGGAGGAGTGAGCAAGAGAGGATCTGAAGGCCAAGTGCACCAGAAGCTGCTCTTGGCACACTGTCAGTGTTTGTCCTTTGAAGGAAAGGGAGAGTGGGAAGGTACCTGCGCGGTGCTCCGAGGGCTTGAGAGCAAGCTGCAGGTGTGGAGCTGGATAAGCAGGGGCTCCTCCATCCTCACCTAGAAGCAAGCCCAGATGGGGAATGGTTCATTGCATGGTGTCCTGTGGGCACTGGAAGGGGCTGAGGTGCCGAGGTGGAGCAGGGAAGGTGGAGATTGCTGAAGCTGCAGAGGGGCCTGGGGCCCTCAGGCACCCAGAGCAAGCCCTTGCTGAAGCGCCGGAGGGAAAGCCTTCAGCCCCAAGCTTCTCGGGGGGAAGAGCCTCTGGCCAGGCAAGGCTGCACCAGCCCTGCTGCTTACCTGCTCCTGGGGCTCGCCATGGAGCTCCAGCCACAGCCCTGACTTGCAGGGCCGTGAAGAGGAGGATGAAGAGGAAGAGGTGATGAGTGAGGGCCATGGCTCTCTCTCTCAACCACTACTCTGCTGCGGCTGCCGCTGCAACTTCCACGCTGTGGCTGCTGCTGCTGCTGCTGCTGCAGTGGAGCCCAAGGGCTGAGGGGCTGTGTTTGTAGGGAGCAAAGCTTTGTGACAACAGAGGGCATTTGTGACCTCACAGCCAGGCCCAGGTCCCTCACAGCCATGTGGTGACCTCACAGTCAGGCCCAGGCCCCTCACAGCCATGTGGTGACCTCACAGCCAGGCCCTGGCCCAGGGTAGCAGCTCTTGGAGAGCTGCTGCAGCACAAGCAGCAAAGCTTCCCTTCTGGGGAGGGGATCACATCTTGTTGGGCAGCTGTGCCCAAGGACTGCAGGCAGGATGCTCTGCTGTAGGCAGCTGCCAGCCTGGAGCCCAGCTGGACACCTTCAGGGGGCTCAGGGCTCACAAGTCCCTTTCACTCTCTCCTGGCAATGCCATTCAGCTGAAGCTACACCTGTGCCACAAACCTTGTCAGGACACTCTGCAAGTGACACTTGCCCCTGGGCTTGTGCTGCTTGTGCAAAGCTCTGTGGAAAGGGAGGAGTGGAGCAGCACAACTGTTGTATCTCTGCACAGTCCTTTCCCTTCCCCAAGGGGCATTTGCCCTTTGAGTCTGTGGGAGACCCAGATTCTGCTAAACCAAACAGTTCTGCACTCCAGAGCTGTGGCTTGCCCTGATTTCTGTTGGGGAGAAGCAGAGAGCAGCCTGGATGGAGCAGCAGGGCTGGCCACACTTCTGCTGAGGGCTCAGACCCTGCCAGCTGCCCCAGGACAACACAAGTGAGCTCTGCTCTGCCCAGCACCAGCACCAGCACCAGCGCCAGCACTGGGTTTGGGTGAATGACATCTCCAGGGCTACAGAGCATTGGGGAGAAGGCAGCTGAGCATAGATGTGCACACACATCCCCAGGCTGTTCCCAAGCTGGCCCCAGGCTGCCCCCAAGCTTGACTTGGAGGAATGCATTGCCCTTGAGCTTGGAGGAAGTGGTGTTTGAATATCCCCCAGCTCTCCTGGGCTGCCCTACCGCCTAGATCCTGGCCCATGGCCTTCCTCCCAGCAGCTCTTTGACGAGGTCAGAGTTAGGCCCTGCCAAAGACCAGTGCTGAAGTCCTACTTCTTGCCCTGCTTGCTCCTCCTGGGATCCTGATTTCCAGCACCTGCTGCTCACTGCAGCCAAGGCTGCCCCCAGGCTTTTCCTCCCAAACCCAGACCCTCTTTGTTCTAAGTTCAAGCAAGGCCCAGCAGCACAGCACTCCTGGTTATCATAGTATCATAGTATCACAGTATCATTCAGGATTGGAAGGGACCACAAGGATCATCCAGTTCCAACCCCCCTGCCATGGGCAGGGACACCCCACACTACATCAGGCTGCCCAGAGCCTCATCCAGCCTGGGCTTAAACACCTCCAGGGCTGGGGCCTCAACCACCTCCCTGGACAACCCATTCCAGGGCTTCACCACTCTCATGGGGAAGAACTTCCTCCGCACCTCCAGCCTGAATCTCCCCACCTCCAGCTTCATTCCATTCCCCCTAGTCCTATCACTCCCTGAGATCCTGAGCAGTCCCTCCCCAGCCTTCTTGTAGCCCCCTTCTGATACTGGAAGGCCACAATGAGGTCACCTGGGAGCCTTCTCTTCTCCAGACTGAACAGCCCCAACTCCTTCACTCTGTCCTCATAGGAGAGGTGCTCCAGCCCTCTGATCATCCTCCTGGCCCTTCTCTGGACACCTTCCAGCACCTCCACATCCCTCTTGTAATAGGGGCTCCAGAACTGGAGGCAGTACTCCAGGTGGGGTCTCACCAGGGCTGAGTAGAGGGGGAGGATCACCTCCCTCGACCTGCTGGCCACACTTCTCCTGATGCAGCCCAGGATCTGATTGGCTTTCTGGGCTGCAAGTGCACACTGAGAGCTCCTGGTGAGCTTCTCCTCCCCCAGCACCCCCAATTCTCTCTCCTCAGGGCTGCTTTCCAGCCAGGCACTGCCCAGCCTGGATTTGTGCCTGGGATTGCCTTGACCCAGATGCAGGACCCTGCACTTGCTCTTATTGAACTTCATGAGGTTGGCTTGTGCCCACCTCTCCAGCCTGTCCAGGTCCCTCTGGATGGATCCCTTCCCTCCAGCTGTCTGCTGCACCACACAGCTTGGTGTCACCAGCAAACTTGCTGAGGGTGCACTCAATGCCACTGTCCATGGCACCCACAAAGATGTTGAACAAGACAGGTCTCAGGACTGATCCCTGAGGGACTCTGCTTGTCCCTGGCCTTCACTGGGACATGGGCCCATGGACAGCCACTCTTTGGGTGCAGCCATCAAGCCAGTTCCTTATCCATCTAGTGGTCACCCATCACACCCATGTGTCCCCACACAGGTTGCTCCCTTAAGCACCTGCATCAGAAAGTCGTCATCAATGCAGATCGGGAACCTTGTGAGCTGTGTGTGCCTCACTGTGTGGCCTTCCTGGCAAGGATCAGGGTGGCTGGTGTCAGCCCTGAGCCCCAGGGCTTGGCACCTTGGGGCTATTTCTTCCCCATGCTGTGTGTGTGTTGGGCTAGAGGAGCTTTGGAGACCTCAGCTCATCACGGAGTGCAAGCAGTGAGCAAACACTGCCAAGGACCCCAGCAGAGCTTGTCACAGGAACCATCTTTCCTTTATTGGTAACAGTCCAAGGGGAGGGTGAGAAAGGGGGTGGCTGGGGCTGTGAGTGTGGGGCGAGAGGGAGAGGGGAGGTGGTAAAGGAAGGGGGGGGTTGGAGGGGGTGAAGGCAGTGAGGGGAGAAGGGGTGGCTGTGGCTGTTAGTTTGGGGGAAGTGTGGAGGGGGGTGAGCAGTGACAGGAGTTGGGTGTGTGGATGGGGCTGTTAGTTTGGGGGTAGTGGAGGGGGTGGAGGCGGGGTGATCAGGGAGGGAAGTGGAGGGGCTGGTGGGGGTGTAGGCAGTGAGGAGAATTCGGTGGATGGAGGGGGTGGGGAGGGAGTGAGGGATGAGAGCGACCTGTGCCGGGGGAAGGGTGGTGGAGGTGGAGGTCGTTTGGGTTTTAGAGTTGATGTTTCAGTTTGACTGGCAGAGGGAATCTGGGGACGTCCTGGAGGTGGTGTGGTTGGTGGGGCCAAGGGGCTCTGGGGACGTCCTGGAGGTGGTGTGGTTGGTGGGGACAAGAGGCTCTGGGGACGTCCTGGAGGTGGTGTGGCTCGTGGGGCCAAGAGGCTCTAGGGACGTCCTGGAGGTGGTGTGGCTGGTGGGGCCAAGGGGCTCTGGGGACGTCATGGAGGTGGTGTGGCTCGTGGGGCAAAGGGGCCTGGGGGGCGAGGAGGCTTTCCTGGTCTGGGGGGGGTGCGAGGCTGCTCCTGGGGCTGCAGGGCTGCAGGGCTGCGGGAGGGCGAAGGCTCTGTTCTGCCAGCCTGGGGTTGGGGCCAGCTGTCCATCTGGGTGCACCTGTTCAGCCACCCTCGTGCTTCTGCCCTGGCTTTGCTTTCCCTGTGCAGAGAGGAGAGCCTTTGAGTCCTCAGCTGCTGGTGGAGATTCTGTGCTCTTGCCTCTGCTGAGCAGCAGAAGCTCAGCCATAGGGGGAATGGCCCACAGCATTGGGTCATGCTGAGCTCTTGAGTGTGGGCAGCTTCAGTGGCTGCCTGGAGGGCTCAGATCCCTGTGAGGAGTGCTTTGAACTTCATGTGTGCTGGTGTTGGCACTGCTGAGCTGAGGGAGAGCCACCCATGTGTGCTCACCTCTGCCCCAGAGCCCTGGGAAAGGACATGGAAAGGCACCAGAATGTGAGGCTGCACTCAAATCTCTTTTGTATTTCCCTGTCAAAAGCCACCAGCCCCCAGGCAGAGCTGTGCTCCTTGCTCCTCGTCTTGGGACACCTCAGGCAGAGGCTGATCAAGGAGGGAGAGGGAAGATGTTCCCCAGAGTGTGCTGTGCTTGCTCTAGCCCCAGTGGCTGGAGCTGCCTCCCCTGCAGCCCAGTGGTGCTCTGGGCTCATGCTGAGCATCTGGTTGTGGCTGTGAGCTCCAGAAGGCCATTCCTCCTGCCCAGGAGAACTTGCATTTGTAACCTGCTGTGTGCTTGCTCTCCGTGCATGTGGAGTGCTGGAGCTACTGCAGTGAGTGCTGCTGGCCCAGGGCAATCCCAGAGGAGGAACCACAGCAGAGAGTGGTTGGACAATAGAGCTAAGGGGTTTGGGGCTGTTCCTTTAAGGAGCCACTGCCGCGATTAAGAGCCGAGACGCAGCCTGATGCAGGCCAGGTGTCCACTTTAGGATCCAAAATTCTTCCTTATTAAACGAATACAAGGCAGAAGCAGTTTACAAGAGGAGCCAGGGACTCTGTTACATCAATCTGCTAGATGTCTGAAGTCTGACCCTCTCAGGTCATAACAACCACTCCTAATCAAATATCTGCCCTCCTCCAACAGCACTGCTGCACTGAGTTCCCATAGTTCACAAACCATCCAGGTCAACACTGTCTCCTTCTTACCAGTCCAGCAGTGCTTGGAGCTCAGCTCTCCAAGATTTAACCCTTCAAGCCACAAGGGCTAATGAACTGTTAATGAGCTGCTAATGAAACCATTTGTGGGGCTGCTCCCAAGTGACACAACTTTCCACACAGCCGAACTTGGCCACTTGGTTTTCTGCCACAAGACTGCCAGCGGCAGATGTGAGGCTCCCAGCACAACTCTGCCATCGCACCACTGCTGTGCCCAGCCCCAGCGTGTGTGTTTCAGTGTCACCAGTGCTGGAGGAGGACGCTGGGTGAGACACACAGGCTGGGTGCCAGACAGAGCACACAGCACCTTGACTGTCCCTTCATGCTGGGATTCTGTGACCTCAGCAGAATCTAGGAAACACATTGAGCCCCTGAGCACCACCAGGCCTGGCAGAGACAGGAGAGGAGGCTGCAGGGTGCATGTCAATACTGAACTGCTGTGACACTGGCTGGGCCTGATGGATGCTGTCTGACACTGACTGTCCCCTGCCTGGAGGTGTTCCAGGCCAGGCTGGATGAGGCCTTGTGCAGCCTGTGCTGGTGGGAGGTGTCCCTGCCCAGGGCAGGGGCTGGAGCTGGAGACTCCACCACCTCTCTGGGCAGTCTGCTCCAGGCTTTTGTCACTCTCACTGTAAAGAAGTTTCTCCTCACCTTGAGGTGAAATCTTCCATTGTTCAAGCTTGAACCTGTTGTTCCCTGGCTTATTACAGCCACCAAAAAGAGCTTGGCCCCCTCTACTTGACCCCCACCCCTCAGATATTGATAGATATCGATCAGATCCCCTCTCAGTCTTCTCCTCTCCAGACTAAACAGCTCCAGGGCTCTCAGTCTCTCTTCACAGGGGAGTTGTTCAAGTCCCCTAATCATCCTCGTGGCTCTCTGTTGGATTCTCTCCAGCAGGTCTCTGTCTCTCTCGAACCGGGGAGCCCAGAACCGGGGAGCCCAGAACTGGACACAGTATTGCAAGTGTGGTCTCAGCAGGGCGGAGTAGAGAGGTAGAAGAACTTCCCTAGACCTGCTGGGCACAATTTTCTTGATGCCTCCCAGGATCCCGTTGGTTGCTCCTCCTCTTCTTCCTGCCCTCGCCCGAGACTCTCTGAGCAGGCCATCTCCCGGCTCCTCACCAGCTCTGCTTGCCGCGGCTCACCAACCTTCCAGCAGCTCGGCCGGGCCGCCGCAGTTCCGAGACGAATCCTCCTCCTCAGTCGCTGCCGCATCCTCTGTCGGTGCCCCGGGCCACGTGCTGAGAAGCAGGAGGCGATGCCTGTGTGCTGGGAGCTGCTTCGTGGGCAGGGGCCGCGCCGCCGAGTTCCCTGTGCAAGGGGACAGCCCTGGGCTGCGGCTGGCTCTGCTGCCAGGGGAGATGCCCAGTGCGGGCGGAGGGGCTGGGGGCCCGCGGTGGGCAGTGATTGTCCCGGTACCCTGCGTAGCACTCCGGGCGGCTGCTCTCTAGCGTGCAACCACAGCTCTCCAGCAGGACGTTCCCCGCCGCCCCTTCTGGCCCACTCCATGCGCAGCTTTCGGCCCCGACTTGTTGAGCAGACTTGCCCGGACCCCGGCTCCCCTGAGACGCCCCGAGCCCAGCTCCCTAGGCTTTCGTGTGATTTACGTGCAGGGTATTCCTTGAAGGAAAGATGCCTTTACGTCTCCGGGGCTCTTGCGCCGAGCTCCCTGCTCCGCGGATGAAAATTCCCCCCCGAGAATTCTCTGTGTCACGGCTGCTGGAGGTCTTTCAATCCCGCGGAGCCGTCGAGGTTCAGAAGCAGGGTCCCAGCAGGGTGAGGCACTGCGAGTGGCATCTCAGCAGAGCGGAGCGCAGGGCAGCATCCCCGGGAAAGGCGGCAGAAGTAGCTAAAGAACGGGTGGCGAGGGGTGGCTCCCGCTGCCCGCCCCGCCTGCAGCAGGCCCCGAGCCCGGCCCCGTCCCGCCCCCGGTGGCCGCGCTCCGGCAGTGGCGGAGCGGCCCTGTCGGGCGGGCGGACGTCGGTCTGGCTGTGGCGGCTCTGCAACCTCCTCATGGCTGCGTTCTTCGGGCTGGCGGCCGCCGTGCAGGTGAGGACGGTGTCGTCTGAGCTGGCAGCGCCGGCGGCCCCGCTGCGCTCCTGTGCGGTGCCCTCCCGCAGGGAGTGGCCCCGGGCCAGGCGACCGCTGCGGGGTCCCAGTGCGCATCTGTCCGCCACAGGTGAATGACCCCGACGCCGGGCTCTGGACGGTGAGGACGGGAAGCGCCGAGCAGCTGCAGCGAGGCACATGCCGGCTTCGGGGCTGGCCCTGCCCCGCGGCCCCGGCCGCCCTCCGCCCGTCCCCGGGCTTTCTCGACAGCCCCAGCTCCGCTGTGCTGCGGCACCGCCGGAGGACGCCGCCCGCTGCCCTTAGCTGAACAAGAAGGCGGCGGGAGAGCGATCGCTGCCCTGCAGCGGCGGCTGAACCCGCTCGGTGCTTGCAGGCTGTCTCATTCCGCCTCACTTTCGCCCTTGCCCCGGGCCCAGCCTTGGTTCCCCGGGCAGAACTCACCGAGCTGCTCCTCCTCCTGCCGTCGCCCGGGACTCTCTGCCGGGGCCATCTCCCGGCTCCTCGCCAGCTCTGCTTGCCGCGGCTCACCGACCTTCCGCCAGCTCGGCGGGGCCGCCGCAGTCCCCATTGGAAGTCTCCTCCCTGTCTGCCGCCGCAGCCTCTCTCAGTGCCCCGGAGCCGGTGCTGAGGGGCAGGCTGCCCTGCTGTGTCTGCCAGCCTTGGGCTGTGGCAGCAATAGGCGCTCTGCTGCCAGGGGAGATGCCCAGTGCGGGCGGAGGGGCTGGCTGCCCGCGATGGGTGGCGAACGACAGGGGAGTAGGTAATAGATGATCTTCAAGGTTCCTTCCAACCCAACCCATTCTAGGATGTATTTAGATGATTGAGAGTGGCTTGGCAATATCCTGTGCCAGCTCCCTCAGGACTCTCAGGTGGATCCCTCTTAGCACGGTGGCTAGATTGACTTTTGCCTTTCTCTTTTTCTCTCTGCATGAGCTAACCCAAGGACTCTGGTTGTTCCTGTTTCTTCCCAGAGATGCTTCCATGGACCTCATCTCATCATGGCGGTCAAGCGTTGAGCAAACACTGCCAGAAACCCCAACAGAGCTTATCACAGGAAAGATCTTTATTGATAATAGGAAAAGGGGAGGCTGAGAAAGGAGGAGGGGAGTGGTGCTGCTAGTGTGGGTGGACTAAGGGGGATGGGGAGGGTGGGGGCAGTGAGGAGGACACAAGGGATGGGGAAGAGGGCAAACAAAGGAGGGGGGGGGGGTGGTGGAGGCTCTGCTGATTTTGGAGATGGTGGTGGGAAGTGATGGGCAATGATATCAATTGTTCTGGCTGGGAATGTGGGGTGCCATGTTACACCTGTGACTGTGTGGATGCAGAGCACAGGCTTTGGGAGGCTGGTGGAGGCTGCAGGGGCTGCGAGGAGGCCTAGTACTGGCCCCGGCAGCCAGGATGGTGGCGGCTGTTGTACCACTCTCGTGCGTCTGCCCTGGCTTTGCTTTCCCTGTGCAGAGAGGAGAGCCTTTCAGTCCTCAGCTGCTGGTGGAGCTCTTTGCCCAAGCCCTCAGTCCCTGCTCCACAGCAGCTGGACCAGAGGTGCTGGCTGGCTCCCAGCAGCCAGGGCAGGAAGCAGGCAGAGGCAAAAGACCCAACTCACTTTTGTCTCTTCTTGTGACAACGTATTGCCAGGTAGCACAGCAGAATGGTCACTGGCACACTAGCCACAATGGCAGCTGTGGCCACCATGCAGCTCTCCAGCACCCTCTGGGGACACGGAGGGCTCAGGGTGTCCTGGGCAGCATCCCCAGTTGTGCTTCTCTCCTCAGCCATATCTGGAGGTGCAAACGAAACGTTAGGTCTGCAGCAGGGAGAACCTCCCTTCCCTCCCCTCCCTCTGCCTGGGCCAGCTCCCACATGCTGAGGGGGAAGCTGCCCCTTCTCAAAAGGCACTTGAGCCTTGCTCTCCCTTTCTGCCTTTTCTCCAGCCTGGGCATTGCTTTCCAGCTCAGCTCATGCAGCTTGGATCGACCCCTGGATCCCTGTCCCTTCTTGCCCCTGTGCAGGCCGCAGCGTGTTGAGCCCTGTGTCTGCAGCCTCCTGCTGCCGAGGCTGAGGGCTAAGGCAGAGGGAAGGATACCCACCCTGCTCTCTCTCCAGCTCATCCAGCTGTGTCCTGACAGCTTCAAAAGCCCTGTGGGAAATCTTCCCCTCCTCAGCTATGTCCTTTACCCGTGGAGGACCTAAAGAGAAGGGGTTTAGCTGAGTTTCAGCCGAATGCAGAGGGGAAGGCCAGTGGCAGCCTGTGAGGCCGGCAGAGACTCACCCTTGCGGCGCCTGCCAGGCTGCAGTGCACGCCGCGGGGGAGGAGCTGCCTGAGTCCTCCCTTCGGGCCGAAACTCCGGGGGCTCTAAGAGGATGCGGAGGTCCGGGTGTTTAGCTGGGTGGCCGAGGCCTCCTCCATCCTCCCCTAGAAACAAGCAGAGATGGGAAACCTTTCATTGCATGTGGGGATCCAGCTCTGCCTCAGGGACCTGCGGGCGCTGGAAGGGGCTCAGGGAACACAGAGGGAGGGAACAACAGGAAACCAGGGCTCAGAGCTCCTGACCTCCTCACTGGGGCTGTTCCCAACAGCTCAGCAGCCTCCCCATCAGGGAGATGGCATCTCCAGGAGGCAATCCAGCTCAGAGAGATGGAGCAGGCTGACAACAAGAGCAGAGGGAAGGGTACCCACCTTGTTGTTCTCTCTCCATCTGCTCCAGCAGTTTCCTGACAGCTTCAAAAGCCTTTCTGGTCATCTGTGCCCGGTCAGATGGGTAAATAGCTCTTGGAGGACCTGAGCAGAAGAGGTTTAGCTGAGTTTCTCAGCAATGCCATAGAGAAAAGCAGTGCTTGGGCTGTGAGGTCAGCAGAGACTCACCGCTGCGATGCCAGCCGGGCTGCAGTGGACGATTCCAGGCGTGCTGCAGGGCTCGTTGCCAGGGCGGCATTGAGCCAGTCCTCACTGCAGGCACATCTGTACCTAAAGACCCAGAGAAGGTTCTGTCAGTTCTGGGCACCTGCCTGGGCAGAACTGAGGCACAGAAGCCTTCAGGGGCTGATGGCAAGGGAGGCCACCGCGGGCAGGTCTGTGTCCTCATGCCTGCTGAGGCACCCAGCTAGGTGAGCCTTGGGCTTGGAGCTGGCAGCAGACGGTGAAGCAGTGCTGCCTTCCAAAGCCTTCTCCTGCTCAGCCTCTCGCTCCCTCTCTGAAGAAAGCAAGCAGGAGAGCTGGCTGAGATGGAAGCCTTCCCCATCAGGGAGATGGCATGTCCAGGAGGCAATCCAGCTCAGAGAGACGGAGCAGGCTGACAACAAGAGCAGAGGGAAGGGTACCCACCGTGTTGTCCTCTCTCCACCTGATCCAGAACTTTCCTGAGGGCTTCAAAAGCCCTGTGGGAAATCTTCCCCTCCTCAGCTACGTCCTTTGCCCGGGGAGGACCTAAAGAGAAGGGGTTTAGCTGAGTTTCAGCCGAATGCAGAGGGGAAGGCCAGTGGCAGCCTGTGAGGCCGGCAGAGACTCACCCTTGCGGCGCCTGCCAGGCTGCAGTGCACGCCGCGGGGGAGGAGCTGCCTGAGTCCTCCCTTCGGGCCGAAACTCCGGGGGCTCTAAGAGGATGCGGAGGTCCGGGTGTTTAGCTGGGTGGCCGAGGCCTCCTCCATCCTCCCCTAGAAACAAGCAGAGATGGGAAAGCTTTCATTGCATGTGGGGATCCAGCTCTGCCTCAGGGACCTGCGGGCGCTGGAAGGGGCTCAGGGAACACGGAGGGAGGCAACAACAGGAAACCAGGGCTCAGAGCTCCTGACCTCCTCACTGGGGCTGTTCCCAACAGCTCAGCAGCCTCCCCATCAGGGAGATGGCATCTCCAGGAGGCAATCCAGCTCAGAGAGATGGAGCAGGCTGACAAGAAGAGCAGAGGGAGGGTACCCACCTTGTTGTCCTCTCTCCTTTTGCTCCAGCAGTTCCATGACAATTTCAAAAGCCTTTCTGGAAATCTCTGCCTGGTCAGATGGGTAAATAGCTCTTGGAGGACCTGAGCAGAAGAGGTTTAGCTGAGTTTCTAAGCAATGCAATAGAGAAAAGCAGTGCTTGGGCTGTGAGGGCAGCAGAGACTCACCGCTGCGATGCCAGCCGGGCTGCAGTGGACGATTCCAGGCGTGCTGCAGGGCTCGTTGCCAGGGCGGCATTGAGCCAGTCCTCACTGCAGGCACATCTGTACCTAGAGACCCAGAGAAGGTTCTGTCAGCTGTGGGCACCTGCCTGGGCAGAACTGAGGCACAGAAGCCTTCAGGGGCTGATGGCAAGGGAGGCCACCGCGGGCAGGTCTGTGTGCTCATGCCTGCTGAGGCACCCAGCTAGGTGAGCCTTGGTCTTGGACCTGGCAGCTCTCAAAGGGAGGGAAGAGCCAGGCCCTACCTGTGCCATGTGGCAGAGCCTTAGTCTTGGAGCAGGGGCGGGAAGCTGGAGTGCCTTGGCCTCCAGGCAGGTCTGCAAAGAAGCAGAGCAGGGAAGAGCCTCTGAGACACAGCTGCAGACAGCTCTGCAGGAGGCAGCGGCAGCGAGTGCCACTCAGAGCCGGGCAGCCCACGGCACTCAGCTCTGCCCTGCACTCAGGAGCAGGCTGCAAAGAGTTCCAGCCTGCCTGCAGTGGCAGCGTGCTGGCAGCAACCTGAGCTCTGAGCTCAAGGCCAAGCAGCCCCCTGGCTTGGCAGCAGCTCCTGCTCCAAGGGGCCAGAGAGAGCTTCTGAAGGCAAATGGGGCACAAGGCTGAGCCCTCCTCACTCCCCATCTGGCCCTGTTCTTGGCTGCAGGTCAAGAATGGGCCAAGAGATGGAGGAGTGAGCAAGAGAGGATCTGAAGGCCAAGTGCACCAGAAGCTGCTCTTGGCACACTGTCAGTGTTTGTCCTTTGAAGGAAAGGGAGAGTGGGAAGGTACCTGCGCGGTGCTCCGAGGGCTTGAGAGCAAGCTGCAGGTGTGGAGCTGGATAAGCAGGGGCTCCTCCATCCTCACCTAGAAGCAAGCCCAGATGGGGAATGGTTCATTGCATGGTGTCCTGTGGGCACTGGAAGGGGCTGAGGTGCCGAGGTGGAGCAGGGAAGGTGGAGATTGCTGAAGCTGCAGAGGGGCCTGGGGCCCTCAGGCACCCAGAGCAAGCCCTTGCTGAAGCGCCGGAGGGAAAGCCTTCAGCCCCAAGCTTCTCGGGGGGAAGAGCCTCTGGCCAGGCAAGGCTGCACCAGCCCTGCTGCTTACCTGCTCCTGGGGCTCGCCATGGAGCTCCAGCCACAGCCCTGACTTGCAGGGCCGTGAAGAGGAGGATGAAGAGGAAGAGGTGATGAGTGAGGGCCATGGCTCTCTCTCTCAACCACTACTCTGCTGCGGCTGCCGCTGCAACTTCCACGCTGTGGCTGCTGCTGCTGCTGCTGCTGCAGTGGAGCCCAAGGGCTGAGGGGCTGTGTTTGTAGGGAGCAAAGCTTTGTGACAACAGAGGGCATTTGTGACCTCACAGCCAGGCCCAGGTCCCTCACAGCCATGTGGTGACCTCACAGTCAGGCCCAGGCCCCTCACAGCCATGTGGTGACCTCACAGCCAGGCCCTGGCCCAGGGTAGCAGCTCTTGGAGAGCTGCTGCAGCACAAGCAGCAAAGCTTCCCTCCTGGGGAGGGGATCACATCTTGTTGGGCAGCTGTGCCCAAGGACTGCAGGCAGGATGCTCTGCTGTAGGCAGCTGCCAGCCTGGAGCCCAGCTGGACACCTTCAGGGGGCTCAGGGCTCACAAGTCCCTTTCACTCTCTCCTGGCAATGCCATTCAGCTGAAGCTACACCTGTGCCACAAACCTTGTCAGGACACTCTGCAAGTGACACTTGCCCCTGGGCTTGTGCTGCTTGTGCCAAGCTGTGTGGAAAGGGAGGAGTGGAGCAGCACAACTGTTGTATCTCTGCACAGTCCTTTCCCTTCCCCAAGGGGCATTTGCCCTTTGAGTCTCTGGGAGACCCAGATTCTGCTAAACCAAACAGTTCTGCACTCCAGAGCTGTGGCTTGCCCTGATTTCTGTTGGGGAGAAGCAGAGAGCAGCCTGGATGGAGCAGCAGGGCTGGCCACACTTCTGCTGAGGGCTCAGACCCTGCCAGCTGCCCCAGGACAACACAAGTGAGCTCTGCTCTGCCCAGCACCAGCACCAGCACCAGCGCCAGCACTGGGTTTGGGTGAATGACATCTCCAGGGCTACAGAGCATTGGGGAGAAGGCAGCTGAGCATAGATGTGCACACACATCCCCAGGCTGTTCCCAAGCTGGCCCCAGGCTGCCCCCAAGCTTGACTTGGAGGAATGCATTGCCCTTGAGCTTGGAGGAAGTGGTGTTTGAATATCCCCCAGCTCTCCTGGGCTGCCCTACCGCCTAGATCCTGGCCCATGGCCTTCCTCCCAGCAGCTCTTTGACGAGGTCAGAGTTAGGCCCTGCCAAAGACCAGTGCTGAAGTCCTACTTCTTGCCCTGCTTGCTCCTCCTGGGATCCTGATTTCCAGCACCTGCTGCTCACTGCAGCCAAGGCTGCCCCCAGGCTTTTCCTCCCAAACCCAGACCCTCTTTGTTCTAAGTTCAAGCAAGGCCCAGCAGCACAGCACTCCTGGTTATCATAGTATCATAGTATCACAGTATCATTCAGGATTGGAAGGGACCACAAGGATCATCCAGTTCCAACCCCCCTGCCATGGGCAGGGACACCCCACACTACATCAGGCTGCCCAGAGCCTCATCCAGCCTGGGCTTAAACACCTCCAGGGCTGGGGCCTCAACCACCTCCCTGGACAACCCATTCCAGGGCTTCACCACTCTCATGGGGAAGAACTTCCTCCGCACCTCCAGCCTGAATCTCCCCACCTCCAGCTTCATTCCATTCCCCCTAGTCCTATCACTCCCTGAGATCCTGAGCAGTCCCTCCCTAGCCTTCTTGTAGCCCCCTTCTGATACTGGAAGGCCACAATGAGGTCACCTGGGAGCCTTCTCTTCTCCAGACTGAACAGCCCCAACTCCTTCACTCTGTCCTCATAGGAGAGGTGCTCCAGCCCTCTGATCATCCTCCTGGCCCTTCTCTGGACACCTTCCAGCACCTCCACATCCCTCTTGTAATAGGGGCTCCAGAACTGGAGGCAGTACTCCAGGTGGGGTCTCACCAGGGCTGAGTAGAGGGGGAGGATCACCTCCCTCGACCTGCTGGCCACACTTCTCCTGATGCAGCCCAGGATCTGATTGGCTTTCTGGGCTGCAAGTGCACACTGAGAGCTCCTGGTGAGCTTCTCCTCCCCCAGCACCCCCAATTCTCTCTCCTCAGGGCTGCTTTCCAGCCAGGCACTGCCCAGCCTGGATTTGTGCCTGGGATTGCCTTGACCCAGATGCAGGACCCTGCACTTGCTCTTATTGAACTTCATGAGGTTGGCTTGTGCCCACCTCTCCAGCCTGTCCAGGTCCCTCTGGATGGATCCCTTCCCTCCAGCTGTCTGCTGCACCACACAGCTTGGTGTCATCAGCAAACTTGCTGAGGGTGCACTCAATGCCACTGTCCATGGCACCCACAAAGATGTTGAACAAGACAGGTCTCAGGACTGATCCCTGAGGGACTCTGCTTGTCCCTGGCCTTCACTGGGACATGGGCCCATGGACAGCCACTCTTTGGGTGCAGCCATCAAGCCAGTTCCTTATCCATCTAGTGGTCACCCATCACACCCATGTGTCCCCACACAGGTTGCTCCCTTAAGCACCTGCATCAGAAAGTCGTCATCAATGCAGATCGGGAACCTTGTGAGCTGTGTGTGCCTCACTGTGTGGCCTTCCTGGCAAGGATCAGGGTGGCTGGTGTCAGCCCTGAGCCCCAGGGCTTGGCACCTTGGGGCTATTTCTTCCCCATGCTGTGTGTGTGTTGGGCTAGAGGAGCTTTGGAGACCTCAGCTCATCACGGAGTGCAAGCAGTGAGCAAACACTGCCAAGGACCCCAGCAGAGCTTGTCACAGGAACCATCTTTCCTTTATTGGTAACAGTCCAAGGGGAGGGTGAGAAAGGGGGTGGCTGGGGCTGTTAGTGTGGGGCGAGAGGGAGAGGGGAGGTGGTAAAGGAAGGGGGGGGTTGGAGGGGGTGAAGGCAGTGAGGGGAGAAGGGGTGGCTGTGGCTGTTAGTTTGGGGGAAGTGTGGAGGGGGGTGAGCAGTGACAGGAGTTGGGTGTGTGGATGGGGCTGTTAGTTTGGGGGTAGTGGAGGGGGTGGAGGCGGGGTGATCAGTGAGGGGAGTGGAGGGGCTGGTGGGGGTGTAGGCAGTGAGGAGAATTCGGTGGATGGAGGGGGTGGGGAGGGAGTGAGGGATGAGAGCGACCTGTGCCGGGGGAAGGGTGGTGGAGGTGGAGGTCGTTTGGGTTTTAGAGTTGATGTTTCAGTTTGACTGGCAGAGGGAATCTGGGGACGTCCTGGAGGTGGTGTGGTTGGTGGGGCCAAGGGGCTCTGGGGACGTCCTGGAGGTGGTGTGGTTGGTGGGGACAAGAGGCTCTGGGGACGTCCTGGAGGTGGTGTGGCTCGTGGGGCCAAGAGGCTCTAGGGACGTCCTGGAGGTGGTGTGGCTGGTGGGGCCAAGGGGCTCTGGGGACGTCATGGAGGTGGTGTGGCTCGTGGGGCAAAGGGGCCTGGGGGGCGAGGAGGCTTTCCTGGTCTGGGGGGGGGTGCGAGGCTGCTCCTGGGGCTGCAGGGCTGCAGGGCTGCGGGAGGGCGAAGGCTCTGTTCTGCCAGCCTGGGGTTGGGGCCAGCTGTCCATCTGGGTGCACCTGTTCAGCCACCCTCGTGCTTCTGCCCTGGCTTTGCTTTCCCTGTGCAGAGAGGAGAGCCTTTGAGTCCTCAGCTGCTGGTGGAGATTCTGTGCTCTTGCCTCTGCTGAGCAGCAGAAGCTCAGCCATAGGGGGAATGGCCCACAGCATTGGGTCATGCTGAGCTCTTGAGTGTGGGCAGCTTCAGTGGCTGCCTGGAGGGCTCAGATCCCTGTGAGGACTGCTTTGAACTTCATGTGTGCTGGTGTTGGCACTGCTGAGCTGAGGGAGAGCCACCCATGTGTGCTCACCTCTGCCCCAGAGCCCTGGGAAAGGACATGGAAAGGCACCAGAATGTGAGGCTGCACTCAAATCTCTTTTGTATTTCCCTGTCAAAAGCCACCAGCCCCCAGGCAGAGCTGGTGGATGTGGGGAGGCCTGTGGATGTGGTCTACCTAGACTTCAGCAAGGCCTTTGACACCGTCCCCCACAGCAAACTGCTGACTAAGCTGTCAGCCTGTGGATTGGACCACTACACTCTGTGCTGGGTTAGGAACTGGCTGGAGGGCCGGGCCCAGAGAGTGGTCGTGAACGGTGCCACATCCAGCTGGAGGCCAGTCACCAGTGGTGTCCCCCAGGGATCAGTGCTGGGCCCTGTGCTCTTCAACATATTCGTTGATGATCTGGATGAAGGGGTAGAGTCAGTCATCAGCAAGTTTGCAGATGACACAAAGTTAGGGGCAGATGTTAGTCAATTAGAGGGTAGAAAGGCTCTGCAGAGGGACCTCGACCGACTGGACAGATGGGCAGAGTCCAATGGGATGGCTTTCAACAAGTCCAAGTGCCGAGTGCTGCACTTTGGCTATGGCAATCCCATGCAGAGCTATAGGCTGGGGTCGGAGTGGCTGGAGAGCTCCCAGACAGAGAGGGACCTGGGTGTGCTGATCGACAGCCACCTGAATATGAGCCAGCAGTGTGCTCAGGTGGCCAGGAGGGCCAATAGCATCCTGGCCTGCATTAGGAATAGTGTGGCCAGCAGGAGCAGGGAGGTCATAGTGCCCCTGTACTCTGCTCTGGTTAGGCCGCACCTTGAGTACTGTGTCCAGTTCTGGGCTCCTCAGTTTAAGAAGGACATTGAGACACTTGAGCGTGTCCAGAGAAGGGCAACAAGGCTGGTGAGAGGCCTTGAACACAAGCCCTATGAGGAGAGGCTGAGGGAGCTGGGATTGTTTAGCCTGGAGAAGAGGAGGCTCAGGGGTGACCTTATTGCCCTCTACAGCTACCTGAAGGGTGGTTGTAGCCAGGAGGGAGTTGGCCTCTTCTCCCAGGCAACCAGCACCAGAACAAGGGGACACAGTCTCAAGCTGCGCCAGGGGAGGTTCAGACTCGAGGTGAGGAGGAAGTTCTTCACCGAGCGAGTCATTCGGCATTGGAATGGGTTGCCCAGGGAGGTGGTTGAGTCATCGACCCTGGAGGCGTTCAAGGGGAGATTGGACGTGGCACTTGGTGCCATGGTCTAGTCATGGGGTCTGCGGTGTCAGGTTGGACTCGATGATCCTCGAGGTCCTTTCCAACCTGGGTGATACTGTGATACTGTGATACTGTGATACTGTGCTCCTTGCTCCTCGTCTTGGGACACCTCAGGCAGAGGCTGATCAAGGAGGGAGAGGGAAGATGTTCCCCAGAGTGTGCTGTGCTTGCTCTAGCCCCAGTGGCTGGAGCTGCCTCCCCTGCAGCCCAGTGGTGCTCTGGGCTCATGCTGAGCATCTGGTTGTGGCTGTGAGCTCCAGAAGGCCATTCCTCCTGCCCAGGAGAACTTGCATTTGTAACCTGCTGTGTGCTTGCTCTCCGTGCATGTGGAGTGCTGGAGCTACTGCAGTGAGTGCTGCTGGCCCAGGGCAATCCCAGAGGAGGAACCACAGCAGAGAGTGGTTGGACAATAGAGCTAAGGGGTTTGGGGCTGTTCCTTTAAGGAGCCACTGCCGCGATTAAGAGCCGAGACGCAGCCTGATGCAGGCCAGGTGTCCACTTTAGGATCCAAAATTCTTCCTTATTAAACGAATACAAGGCAGAAGCAGTTTACAAGAGGAGCCAGGGACTCTGTTACATCAATCTGCTAGATGTCTGAAGTCTGACCCTCTCAGGTCATAACAACCACTCCTAATCAAATATCTGCCCTCCTCCAACAGCACTGCTGCACTGAGTTCCCATAGTTCACAAACCATCCAGGTCAACACTGTCTCCTTCTTACCAGTCCAGCAGTGCTTGGAGCTCAGCTCTCCAAGATTTAACCCTTCAAGCCACAAGGGCTAATGAACTGTTAATGAGCTGCTAATGAAACCATTTGTGGGGCTGCTCCCAAGTGACACAACTTTCCACACAGCCGAACTTGGCCACTTGGTTTTCTGCCACAAGACTGCCAGCGGCAGATGTGAGGCTCCCAGCACAACTCTGCCATCGCACCACTGCTGTGCCCAGCCCCAGCCTGTGTGTTTCAGTGTCACCAGTGCTGGAGGAGGACGCTGGGTGAGACACACAGGCTGGGTGCCAGACAGAGCACACAGCACCTTGACTGTCCCTTCATGCTGGGATTCTGTGACCTCAGCAGAATCTAGGAAACACATTGAGCCCCTGAGCACCACCAGGCCTGGCAGAGACAGGAGAGGAGGCTGCAGGGTGCATGTCAATACTGAACTGCTGTGACACTGGCTGGGCCTGATGGATGCTGTCTGACACTGACTGTCCCCTGCCTGGAGGTGTTCCAGGCCAGGCTGGATGAGGCCTTGTGCAGCCTGTGCTGGTGGGAGGTGTCCCTGCCCAGGGCAGGGGCTGGAGCTGGAGACTCCACCACCTCTCTGGGCAGTCTGCTCCAGGCTTTTGTCACTCTCACTGTAAAGAAGTTTCTCCTCACCTTGAGGTGAAATCTTCCATTGTTCAAGCTTGAACCTGTTGTTCCCTGGCTTATTACAGCCACCAAAAAGAGCTTGGCCCCCTCTACTTGACCCCCACCCCTCAGATATTGATAGATATCGATCAGATCCCCTCTCAGTCTTCTCCTCTCCAGACTAAACAGCTCCAGGGCTCTCAGTCTCTCTTCACAGGGGAGTTGTTCAAGTCCCCTAATCATCCTCGTGGCTCTCTGTTGGATTCTCTCCAGCAGGTCTCTGTCTCTCTCGAACCGGGGAGCCCAGAACCGGGGAGCCCAGAACTGGACACAGTATTGCAAGTGTGGTCTCAGCAGGGCGGAGTAGAGAGGTAGAAGAACTTCCCTAGACCTGCTGGGCACAATTTTCTTGATGCCTCCCAGGATCCCGTTGGTTGCTCCTCCTCTTCTTCCTGCCCTCGCCCGAGACTCTCTGAGCAGGCCATCTCCCGGCTCCTCACCAGCTCTGCTTGCCGCGGCTCACCAACCTTCCAGCAGCTCGGCCGGGCCGCCGCAGTTCCGAGACGAATCCTCCTCCTCAGTCGCTGCCGCATCCTCTGTCGGTGCCCCGGGCCACGTGCTGAGAAGCAGGAGGCGATGCCTGTGTGCTGGGAGCTGCTTCGTGGGCAGGGGCCGCGCCGCCGAGTTCCCTGTGCAAGGGGACAGCCCTGGGCTGCGGCTGGCTCTGCTGCCAGGGGAGATGCCCAGTGCGGGCGGAGGGGCTGGGGGCCCGCGGTGGGCAGTGATTGTCCCGGTACCCTGCGTAGCACTCCGGGCGGCTGCTCTCTAGCGTGCAACCACAGCTCTCCAGCAGGACGTTCCCCGCCGCCCCTTCTGGCCCACTCCATGCGCAGCTTTCGGCCCCGACTTGTTGAGCAGACTTGCCCGGACCCCGGCTCCCCTGAGACGCCCCGAGCCCAGCTCCCTAGGCTTTCGTGTGATTTACGTGCAGGGTATTCCTTGAAGGAAAGATGCCTTTACGTCTCCGGGGCTCTTGCGCCGAGCTCCCTGCTCCGCGGATGAAAATTCCCCCCCGAGAATTCTCTGTGTCACGGCTGCTGGAGGTCTTTCAATCCCGCGGAGCCGTCGAGGTTCAGAAGCAGGGTCCCAGCAGGGTGAGGCACTGCGAGTGGCATCTCAGCAGAGCGGAGCGCAGGGCAGCATCCCCGGGAAAGGCGGCAGAAGTAGCTAAAGAACGGGTGGCGAGGGGTGGCTCCCGCTGCCCGCCCCGCCTGCAGCAGGCCCCGAGCCCGGCCCCGTCCCGCCCCCGGTGGCCGCGCTCCGGCAGTGGCGGAGCGGCCCTGTCGGGCGGGCGGACGTCGGTCTGGCTGTGGCGGCTCTGCAACCTCCTCATGGCTGCGTTCTTCGGGCTGGCGGCCGCCGTGCAGGTGAGGACGGTGTCGTCTGAGCTGGCAGCGCCGGCGGCCCCGCTGCGCTCCTGTGCGGTGCCCTCCCGCAGGGAGTGGCCCCGGGCCAGGCGACCGCTGCGGGGTCCCAGTGCGCATCTGTCCGCCACAGGTGAATGACCCCGACGCCGGGCTCTGGACGCTGAGGACGGGAAGCGCCGAGCAGCTGCAGCGAGGCAGATGCCGGCTTCGGGGCTGGCCCTGCCCCGCGGCCCCGGCCGCCCTCCGCCCGTCCCCGGGCTTTCTCGACAGCCCCAGCTCCGCTGTGCTGCGGCACCGCCGGAGGACGCCGCCCGCTGCCCTTAGCTGAACAAGAAGGCGGCGGGAGAGCGATCGCTGCCCTGCAGCGGCGGCTGAAGCCGCTCGGTGCTTGCAGGCTCTCTCATTCCGGCTCACTTTCGCCCTTGCCCCGGGCCCAGCCTTGGTTCCCCGGGCAGAACTCACCGAGCTGCTCCTCCTCCTGCCGTCGCCCGGGACTCTCTGCCGGGGCCATCTCCCGGCTCCTCGCCAGCTCTGCTTGCCGCGGCTCACCGACCTTCCGCCAGCTCGGCGGGGCCGCCGCAGTCCCCATCGGAAGTCTCCTCCCGGTCTGCCGCCGCAGCCTCTCTCAGTGCCCCGGAGCCGGTGCTGAGGGGCAGGCTGCCCTGCTGTGTCTGCCAGCCTTGGGCTGTGGCAGCAATAGGCGCTCTGCTGCCAGGGGAGATGCCCAGTGCGGGCGGAGGGGCTGGCTGCCCGCGATGGGTGGCGAACGACAGGGGAGTAGGTAATAGATGATCTTCAAGGTTCCTTCCAACCCAACCCATTCTAGGATGTATTTAGATGATTGAGAGTGGCTTGGCAATATCCTGTGCCAGCTCCCTCAGCACTCTCAGGTGGATCCCTCTTAGCACGGTGGCTAGATTGACTTTTGCCTTTCTCTTTTTCTCTCTGCATGACCTAACCCAAGGTCTCTGGTTGTTCCTGGTTGTTTCTTCCCCGAGATGCTTCCAGGACACAAGGGATGGGGAAGAGGGCAAACAAAGGAGGGGGGGTGGTGGTAGAGGCTCTGCTGATTTTGGAGATGGTGGTGGGAAGTGATGGGCAATGAGGGGGGTATGAATTGTTCTGGCTGGGAATGTGGGGTGCCATGTTACACCTGTGACTGTGTGGATGCAGAGCACAGGCTTTGGGAGGCTGGTGGAGGCTGCAGGGGCTGCGAGGAGGCCTAGTACTGGCCCCGGCAGCCAGGATGGTGGTGGCTGTTGTACCACTCTCGTGCGTCTGCCCTGGCTTTGCTTTCCCTGTGCAGAGAGGAGAGCCTTTGAGTCCTCAGCTGCTGGTGGAGCTCTTTGCCCAAGCCCTCAGTCCCTGTTCCACAGCAGCTGGACCAGAGGTGCTGGCTGGCTCCCAGCAGCCAGGGCAGGAAGCAGGCAGAGGCAAAAGACCCAACTCACTTTTGTCTCTTCTTGTGACAACGTATTGCCAGGTAGCACAGCAGAATGGTCACTGGCACACTAGCCACAATGGCAGCTGTGGCCACCATGCAGCTCTCCAGCACCCTCTGGGGACATGGAGGGCTCTGGGTGTCCTGGGCAGCATCCCCAGTTGTGCTTCTCTCCTCAGCCATATCTGGAGGTGCAAACGAAACGTTAGGTCTGCAGCAGGGAGAACCTCCCTTCCCTCCCCTCCCTCTGCCTGGGCCAGCTCCCACATGCTGAGGGGGAAGCTGCCCCTTCTCCAAAGGCACTTGAGCCTTGCTCTCCCTTTCTGCCTTTTCTCCAGCCTGGGCATTGCTTTCCAGCTCAGCTCATGCAGCTTGGATCGACCCCTGGACCCCTGTCCCTTCTTGCCCCTGTGCAGGCCACAGCGTGTTCAGCCCTGTGTCTGCAGCCTCCTGCTGCCGAGGCTGAGGGCTAAGGCAGAGGGAAGGATACCCACCCTGCTCTCTCTCCAGCTCATCCAGCTCTGTCCTGAGGGCTTCAAAAGCCCTGTGGGAAATCTTCCCCTCCTCAGCTACGTCCTTTGCCCGGGGAGGACCTAAAGAGAAGGGGTTTAGCTGAGTTTCAGCCGAATGCAGAGGGGAAGGCCAGTGGCAGCCTGTGAGGCCGGCAGAGACTCACCCTTGCGGCGCCTGCCAGGCTGCAGTGCACGCCGCGGGGGAGGAGCTGCCTGAGTCCTCCCTTCGGGCCGAAACTCCGGGGGCTCTAAGAGGATGCGGAGGTCCGGGTGTTTAGCTGGGTGGCCGAGGCCTCCTCCATCCTCCCCTAGAAACAAGCAGAGATGGGAAACCTTTCATTGCATGTGGGGATCCAGCTCTGCCTCAGGGACCTGCGGGCGCTGGAAGGGGCTCAGGGAACACGGAGGGAGGCAACAACAGGAAACCAGGGCTCAGAGCTCCTGACCTCCTCACTGGGCCTGTTCCCAACAGCTCAGCAGCCTCCCCATCAGGGAGATGGCATCTCCAGGAGGCAATCCAGCTCAGAGAGATGGAGCAGGCTGACAACAAGAGCAGAGGGAAGGGTACCCACCTTGTTGTCCTCTCTCCTTTTGCTCCAGCAGTTTCCTGACAGCTTCAAAAGCCTTTCTGGTCATCTGTGCCCGGTCAGATGGGTAAATAGCTCTTGGAGGACCTGAGCAGAAGAGGTTTAGCTGAGTTTCTCAGCAATGCCATAGAGAAAAGCAGTGCTTGGGCTGTGAGGGCAGCAGAGACTCACCGCTGCGATGCCAGCCGGGCTGCAGTGGACGATTCCAGGCGTGCTGCAGGGCTCGTTGCCAGGGCGGCATTGAGCCAGTCCTCACTGCAGGCACATCTGTACCTAAAGACCCAGAGAAGGTTCTGTCAGTTCTGGGCACCTGCCTGGGCAGAACTGAGGCACAGAAGCCTTCAGGGGCTGATGGCAAGGGAGGCCACCGCGGGCAGGTCTGTGTGCTCATGCCTGCTGAGGCACCCAGCTAGGTGAGCCTTGGGCTTGGAGCTGGCAGCAGATGGTGAAGCAGTGCTGCCTTCCAAAGCCTTCTCCTGCTCAGCCTCTCGCTCCCTCTCTGAAGAAAGCAAGCAGGAGAGCTGGCTGAGATGGAAGCCTTCCCCATCAGGGAGATGGCATCTCCAGGAGGCAATCCAGCTCAGAGAGACGGAGCAGGCTGACAACAAGAGCAGAGGGAAGGGTACCCACCGTGTTGTCCTCTCTCCACCTGATCCAGAACTTTCCTGAGGGCTTCAAAAGCCCTGTGGGAAATCTTCCCCTCCTCAGCTACGTCCTTTGCCCGGGGAGGACCTAAAGAGAAGGGGTTTAGCTGAGTTTCAGCCGAATGCAGAGGGGAAGGCCAGTGGCAGCCTGTGAGGCCGGCAGAGACTCACCCTTGCGGCGCCTGCCAGGCTGCAGTGCACGCCGCGGGGGAGGAGCTGCCTGAGTCCTCCCTTCGGGCCGAAACTCCGGGGGCTCTAAGAGGATGCGGAGGTCCGGGTGTTTAGCTGGGTGGCCGAGGCCTCCTCCATCCTCCCCTAGAAACAAGCAGAGATGGGAAAGCTTTCATTGCATGTGGGGATCCAGCTCTGCCTCAGGGACCTGCGGGCGCTGGAAGGGGCTCAGGGAACACGGAGGGAGGCAACAACAGGAAACCAGGGCTCAGAGCTCCTGACCTCCTCACTGGGCCTGTTCCCAACAGCTCAGCAGCCTCCCCATCAGGGAGATGGCATCTCCAGGAGGCAATCCAGCTCAGAGAGATGGAGCAGGCTGACAACAAGAGCAGAGGGAAGGGTACCCACCTTGTTGTCCTCTCTCCTTTTGCTCCAGCAGTTCCATGACAATTTCAAAAGCCATTCTGGAAATCTCTGCCTGGTCAGATGGGTAAATAGCTCTTGGAGGACCTGAGCAGAAGAAGTTTAGCTGAGTTTCTCAGCAATGCCATAGAGAAAAGCAGTGCTTGGGCTGTGAGGGCAGCAGAGACTCACCGCTGCAATGCCAGCCGGGCTGCAGTGGACGATTCCAGGCGTGCTGCAGGGCTCGTTGCCAGGGGGGCATTGAGCCAGTCCTCACTGCAGGCACATCTGTACCTAGAGACCCAGAGAAGGTTCTGTCAGCTGTGGGCACCTGCCTGGGCAGAACTGAGGCACAGAAGCCTTCAGGGGCTGATGGCAAGGGAGGCCACCGCGGGCAGGTCTGTGTCCTCATGCCTGCTGAGGCACCCAGCTAGGTGAGCCTTGGGCTTGGAGCTGGCAGCTCTCAAAGGGAGGGAAGAGCCAGGCCCTACCTGTGCCATGTGGCAGAGCCTTAGTCTTGGAGCAGGGGCGGGAAGCTGGAGTGCCTTGGCCTCCAGGCAGGTCTGCAAAGAAGCAGAGCAGGGAAGAGCCTCTGAGACACAGCTGCAGACAGCTCTGCAGGAGGCAGCAGCAGCGAGTGCCACTCAGAGCCAGGCAGCCCACGGCACTCAGCTCTGCCCTGCACTCAGGAGCAGGCTGCAAAGAGTTCCAGCCTGCCTGCAGTGGCAGCGTGCTGGCAGCAACCTGAGCTCTGAGCTCAAGGCCAAGCAGCCCCCTGGCTTGGCAGCAGCTCCTGCTCCAAGGGGCCAGAGAGAGCTTCTGAAGGCAAATGGGGCACAAGGCTGAGCCCTCCTCACTCCCCATCTGGCCCTGTTCTTGGCTGCAGGTCAAGAATGGGCCAAGAGATGGAGGAGTGAGCAAGAGAGGATCTGAAGGCCAAGTGCACCAGAAGCTGCTCTTGGCACACTGTCAGTGTTTGTCCTTTGAAGGAAAGGGAGAGTGGGAAGGTACCTGCGCGGTGCTCCGAGGGCTTGAGAGCAAGCTGCAGGTGTGGAGCTGGATAAGCAGGGGCTCCTCCATCCTCACCTAGAAGCAAGCCCAGATGGGGAATGGTTCATTGCATGGTGTCCTGTGGGCACTGGAAGGGGCTGAGGTGCCGAGGTGGAGCAGGGAAGGTGGAGATTGCTGAAGCTGCAGAGGGGCCTGGGGCCCTCAGGCACCCAGAGCAAGCCCTTGCTGAAGCGCCGGAGGGAAAGCCTTCAGCCCCAAGCTTCTCGGGGGGAAGAGCCTCTGGCCAGGCAAGGCTGCACCAGCCCTGCTGCTTACCTGCTCCTGGGGCTCGCCATGGAGCTCCAGCCACAGCCCTGACTTGCAGGGCCGTGAAGAGGAGGATGAAGAGGAAGAGGTGATGAGTGAGGGCCATGGCTCTCTCTCTCAACCACTACTCTGCTGCGGCTGCCGCTGCAACTTCCACGCTGTGGCTGCTGCTGCTGCTGCAGTGGAGCCCAAGGGCTGAGGGGCTGTGTTTGTAGGGAGCAAAGCTTTGTGACAACAGAGGGCATTTGTGACCTCACAGCCAGGCCCAGGCCCCTCACAGCCATGTGGTGACCTCACAGCCAGGCCCTGGCCCAGGGTAGCAGCTCTTGGAGAGCTGCTGCAGCACAAGCAGCAAAGCTTCCCTCCTGGGGAGGGGATCACATCTTGTTGGGCAGCTCTGCCCAAGGACTGCAGGCAGGATGCTCTGCTGTAGGCAGCTGCCAGCCTGGAGCCCAGCTGGACACCTTCAGGGGGCTCAGGGCTCACAAGTCCCTTTCAATCTCTCCTGGCAATGCCATTCAGCTGAAGCTACACCTGTGCCACAAACCTTGTCAGGACACTCTGCAAGTGACACTTGCCCCTGGGCTTCTGCTGCTTGTGCCAAGCTCTGTGGAAAGGGAGGAGTGGAGCAGCACAACTGTTGTATCTCTGCACAGTCCTTTCCCTTCCCCAAGGGGCATTTGCCCTTTGAGTCTGTGGGAGACCCAGATTCTGCTAAACCAAACAGTTCTGCACTCCAGAGCTGTGGCTTGCCCTGATTTCTGTTGGGGAGAAGCAGAGAGCAGCCTGGATGGAGCAGCAGGGCTGGCCACACTTCTGCTGAGGGCTCAGACCCTGCCAGCTGCCCCAGGACAACACAAGTGAGCTCTGCTCTGCCCAGCACCAGCACCAGCACCAGCACCAGCACCAGCGCCAGCACTGGGTTTGGGTGAATGACATCTCCAGGGCTACAGAGCATTGGGGAGAAGGCAGCTGAGCATAGATGTGCACACACATCCCCAGGCTGTTCCCAAGCTGTCCCCAAGCTGTCCCCAGGCTGCCCCCAAGCTGGCCCCAAGCTGGCCATCTAAGGTCCAGATGCTGCTCCACCAAAGCCACAAGCTGTTCCACAGTTAGAGTCCCCCCAAACCCCCCCCACTGCCCCATGGCTCCCTGGGCTTTCCAGTGGTCTCCAGGTTGCTCTTCCTGCTTCAATCTCAGCCAAACCCAGCATCTGCAGAAGCTCCCAGCCCTTGGAGGTGAAGAAACTGTGGGCTGAGACTGACCTGCATGACAAGCTGCACCTTGTCCAAGGCAGAGTGTGGGGAGGGAAGGGCTCTCCCCAAAGGGAGCCTGGTGGTGTCCTGCTAACCTCCTGTCTGCAGTGCAGCAGGGTTGGCTCTGGGCAAGCTGCTTGGGCTTGGCAGCAGTCTGAGAGAGGGCCCAGGGCAAGCTGACCTGGCTGAGGATGTCCCTGCTGACTGCAGAGGGGTTTGGACTGGATGACCTTTGGAGGTCCCTTCCAAGCCAGACCATTCCATGATTCTATGATGGCTTGGGATGTGCCTTGGCCAGGGCACCACTAAACCTGAGGTCCCCCAGCACCACATCTCCACAGCTTTGAAACCCCTCCAGGCATGGGGACTCCACCACTGCCCTGGGCAGCCTGGGCAAGGCTGTGACAACCCTTTGGGGGATGAAATTGTTCCTCCTGTGCAAGGGGAACCTGCCCTGGTGCAATCTGAGGCCATTTCCTCTCTCCTGTCTGGCAAGGGAATGCCCCGGGGAGGGAGCGAGCGCTGGGAGCACACTCACCATGCCGTGCCTCTGTCGTCCCAGCTGTCCCCGTGCTGTGGGGGCTCTCTGCAGCAGAGGAGGTGGCTGATGGCACTAAACATCCCCTGAGCAGGCCGTGGAGCAACGCAGCCAAAAGCTCCTGCAGGCCCTAGAGGAGCTGCTTGGAGCAGCCAGCTTGCTGCTGCCTTGTGTCAGCCCTCAGAGGGCTGGGTCCTGCTGGGCTGAGGGGGCTCTGCTCTGGGGGAGGACAAACAGAGCTGTGTTGGCTCAAGACCTGAGTCCTGAAGCCCCTCCCCTGCCATGCCCAGCCTCTGCTCCCCTGGGAGCTAGGATGGGGCTGGCAGGGGCTCCATGGGCAGCTGTCCCTGCAGAGCAGCTGGCTCTGGGCTGCAGGAATCAGGCAGTGGGGTTCACATCACCCACAAGCCCCAGCAGATCTTGGATGTCAATGGAGATGGAGCCAGCATCCATTTGCTGGAGCAGAGGAGCTGGGTTGGGCCCAGCCCCCTGCATCCCTTGGGAGCAGCTTTCCAGCACCTGCTGGGCTCAGGGATGGAGCCTGGCAGTGCCAGGGCCTGCTTGGTGCTGCCAGCAGAGGGTTGCACTGGGTGAGCCTTAGCTCCCTTCCAGCTCACACAGTCTCTGCTTCATCCTGGCTGCCCTAAGCATGTCTGGGGGAAGCCTTCAGGAAGGCCAAACCCATGAGGGGTGACTGCCTGTGGCCTTGGACATTGCAGGGGACAGTGCCAAAGGCCTTGTGATGGCCAGGCAGACACGTGCCCAGCCTTCCCCTCCCCAGCAGGTAGCTGTCCTGCTGACAGGAGGCCAGGGTGGTGGGGCAGGCCCTGCCTTGCATGAAGCCAGGCTGCCTGGGCCTGCCCCTGGCTGTGCTGCCCATGCTGAGTGAGCTCCCTCCGCATGCACTGCTCCAGAGCCTTCCCCGGCACTGAGGTCAGGCTGCCAGGCCTGGAGCAACCCAAAGCTGACCTGGCTGAAAGGGGCCAGAGCAGAGCTGGCCAGGGGCTGTTTGCAAGGGCCTGTGGCCATCTCTCAAGGGCCAATGCTTTGAAACCAGCACAGCAGGGTGGGTTTGGCTTGCACCTCAGGAAGAAGTTCTTCAGCAGGAGGGGGCTGAGGCTCTGGAATGGGCTGCCCAGAGAAGATGTGGATGCCTCAAGCCTGGAAGTGCTCAAGGCCAGGCTGGAGGAGGCTTGCAGCAAGCTGGGCTAGGGGGAGGTGTTCCTGCCCGTGGCAGGGGGGTTGGTGCTGGGTGATCCTCAGGCTCCCTTCCCACCCAAGCCATTCTAGGATGCTGTGAGAAACCCTGCTGGGCCTTCTTGGATTAGGGTCCCATTGGCCAGTGGCAGTGGTGTGGAACTTCCCCTGTTAACCAGGACTGCTGAGAGAGGATGGAGAGCGGCTTGGCAAGCTCCTGTGCCAGCTCCCTCGGCACTCTTAGCACAGTGGCCAGGGGCAGTTCTAGCAGGACTTTTGCTTCTCTCTTTTCCTCTCTGCATGACCTCACAAGATCCCTGAACAGGCAGAAGCAGAACTCTGGCATGGCTTCATGCCCCACCTCAGCACTCAGGCTGCATCCCCTCAGGGCCTATGGGTTTGTGAGTGCTCAGTTCCCAGGTGATCTCTGGCCCTCAGCGACCAAGGGAGAGTCTTCCATTCTCCAGAGCCTTTCTCTCCCTCCCAGGCTCTGGGATTCCTGAGGCCCAGCCTGGGCAGCAAAGGCTGAAGCCAGGAAGCCCTTCAGTAGCTCTGGCTTCTCTGCATCCTCTGTGCCCAGGGCTCCCTCCTCATGCAGCTGCAGGCCCACATTTTGCCTGCTCTTCTTTCACCACTGCTGCATTTGAAGAAGGCCTTCTTGTTCTCTTTGACTTCCTTTGCCAGATTTCATGGCCAGAGGGCCTTGGCCTTCCTCATTGCCTCCCTCCCTTGGCTGGCAGTGTTCCTATCAGCCTCCCAAGTGCCCTGTGCCTTGTCCCACACACTGTGAACTTCTTTCTCCCCTCTGAGTTTTTGCAGCAGCTCCTTGCTCATCTGTGCAGGCCTGCTGCCTCCTCAGCCTGATGGTTGACTTGGAGGAATGCATTGCCCTTGAGCTTGGAGGAAGTGGTGTTTGAATATCCCCCAGCTCTCCTGGGCTGCCCTACCGCCTAGATCCTGGCCCATGGCCTTCCTCCCAGCAGCTCTTTGACGAGGTCAGAGTTAGGCCCTGCCAAAGACCAGTGCTGAAGTCCTACTTCTTGCCCTGCTTGCTCCTCCTGGGATCCTGATCTCCAGCACCTGCTGCTCACTGCAGCCAAGGCTGCCCCCAGGCTTTTCCTCCCAAACCCAGACCCTCTTTTTTCTAAGTTCAAGCAAGGCCCAGCAGCACAGCTCTCCTGGTTATCATAGTATCATAGTATCACAGTATCATTCAGGATTGGAAGGGACCACAAGGATCATCCAGTTCCAACCCCCCTGCCATGGGCAGGGACACCCCACATTACATCAGGCTGCCCAGAGCCTCATCCAGCCTGGGCTTAAACACCTCCAGGGCTGGGGCCTCAACCACCTCCCTGGAGGTGGAGATTCTGTGCTCCTGCCTCTGCTGAGCAGCAGAAGCTCAGCCATATGGGGAATGGCCCACAGCATTGGGTCATGCTGAGCTCTTGAGTGTGGGCAGCTTCAGTGGCTGCCTGGAGGGCTCAGATCCCTGTGAGGACTGCTTTGAACTTCATGTGTGCTGGTGTTGGCACTGCTGAGCTGAGGGAGAGCCACCCATGTGTGCTCACCTCTGCCCCAGAGCCCTGGGAAAGGACATGGAAAGGCACCAGAATGTGAGGCTGCACTCAAATCTCTTTTGTATTTCCCTGTCAAAAGCCACCAGCCCCCAGGCAGAGCTGTGCTCCTTGCTCCTCGTCTTGGGACACCTCAGGCAGAGGCTGATCAAGGAGGGAGAGGGAAGATGTTCCCCAGAGTGTGCTGTGCTTGCTCTAGCCCCAGTGGCTGGGGCTGCCTCCCCTGCAGCCCAGTGGTGCTCTGGGCTCATGCTGAGCATCTGGTTGTGGCTGTGAGCTCCAGAAGGCCATTCCTCCTGCCCAGGAGAACTTGCATTTGTAACCTGCTGTGTGCTTGCTCTCCGTGCATGTGGAGTGCTGGAGCTACTGCAGTGAGTGCTGCTGGCCCAGGGCAATCCCAGAGGAGGAACCACAGCAGAGAGTGGTTGGACAATAGAGCTAAGGGGTTTGGGGCTGTTCCTTTAAGGAGCCACTGCCGCGATTAAGAGCCGAGAGGCAGCCTGATGCAGGCCAGGTGTCCACTTTAGGATCCAAAATTCTTCCTTATTAAACGAATACAAGGCAGAAGCAGTTTACAAGAGGAGCCAGGGACTCTGTTACATCAATCTGCTAGATGTCTGAAGTCTGACCCTCTCAGGTCATAACAACCACTCCTAATCAAATATCTGCCCTCCTCCAACAGCACTGCTGCACTGAGTTCCCATAGTTCACAAACCATCCAGGCCAACACTGTCTCCTTCTTAGCAGTCCAGCAGTGCTTGGAGCTCAGCTCTCCAAGATTTAACCCTTCAAGCCACAAGGGCTAATGAACTGTTAATGAGCTGCTAATGAAGCCATTTGTGGGGCTGCTCCCAAGTGACACAACTTTCCACACAGCCGAACTTGGCCACTTGGTTTTCTGCCACAAGACTGCCAGCGGCAGATGTGAGGCTCCCAGCACAACTCTGCCATCGCACCACTGCTGTGCCCAGCCCCAGCCTGTGTGTTTCAGTGTCACCAGTGCTGGAGGAGGACGCTGGGTGAGACACACAGGCTGGGTGCCAGACAGAGCACACAGCACCTTGACTGTCCCTTCATTGCTGGGATTCTGTGACCTCAGCAGAATCTAGGAAACACATTGAGCCCCTGAGCACCACCAGGCCTGGCAGAGACAGGAGAGGAGGCTGCAGGGTGCATGTCAATACTGAACTGCTGTGACACTGGCTGGGCCTGATGGATGCTGTCTGACACTGACTGTGCCCTGCCTGGAGGTGTTCCAGGCCAGGCTGGATGAGGCCTTGTGCAGCCTGTGCTGGTGGGAGGTGTCCCTGCCCAGGGCAGGGGCTGGAGCTGGAGACTCCACCACCTCTCTGGGCAGTCTGCTCCAGGCTTTTGTCACTCTCACTGTAAAGAAGTTTCTCCTCACCTTGAGGTGAAATCTCCCATTGTTCAAGCTTGAACCTGTTGTTCCCTGGCTTATTACAGCCACCAAAAAGAGCTTGGCCCCCTCTACTTGACCCCCACCCCTCAGATATTGATAGATATTGATCAGATCCCCTCTCAGTCTTCTCCTCTCCAGACTAAACAGCTCCAGGGCTCTCAGTCTCTCTTCACAGGGGAGTTGTTCAAGTCCCCTAATCATCCTCGTGGCTCTCTGTTGGATTCTCTCCAGCAGGTCTCTGTCTCTCTCGAACCGGGGAGCCCAGAACCGGGGAGCCCAGAACTGGACACAGTATTGCAAGTGTGGTCTCAGCAGGGCGGAGTAGAGAGGTAGAAGAACTTCCCTAGACCTGCTGGGCACAATTTTCTTGATGCCTCCCAGGATCCCGTTGGTTGCTCCTCCTCTTCTTCCTGCCCTCGCCCGAGACTCTCTGAGCAGGCCATCTCCCGGCTCCTCACCAGCTCTGCTTGCCGCGGCTCACCAACCTTCCAGCAGCTCGGCCGGGCCGCCGCAGTTCCGAGACGAATCCTCCTCCTCAGTCGCTGCCGCATCCTCTGTCGGTGCCCCGGGCCACGTGCTGAGAAGCAGGAGGCGATGCCTGTGTGCTGGGAGCTGCTTCGTGGGCAGGGGCCGCGCCGCCGAGTTCCCTGTGCAAGGGGACAGCCCTGGGCTGCGGCTGGCTCTGCTGCCAGGGGAGATGCCCAGTGCGGGCGGAGGGGCTGGGGGCCCGCGGTGGGCAGTGATTGTCCCGGTACCCTGCGTAGCACTCCGGGCGGCTGCTCTCTAGCGTGCAACCACAGCTCTCCAGCAGGACGTTCCCCGCCGCCCCTTCTGGCCCACTCCATGCGCAGCTTTCGGCCCCGACTTGTTGAGCAGACTTGCCCGGACCCCGGCTCCCCTGAGACGCCCCGAGCCCAGCTCCCTAGGCTTTCGTGTGATTTACGTGCAGGGTATTCCTTGAAGGAAAGATGCCTTTACGTCTCCGGGGCTCTTGCGCCGAGCTCCCTGCTCCGCGGATGAAAATTCCCCCCCGAGAATTCTCTGTGTCACGGCTGCTGGAGGTCTTTCAATCCCGCGGAGCCGCCGAGGTTCAGAAGCAGGGTCCCAGCAGGGTGAGGCACTGCGAGTGGCATCTCAGCAGAGCGGAGCGCAGGGCAGCATCCCCGGGAAAGGCGGCAGAAGTAGCTAAAGAACGGGTGGCGAGGGGTGGCTCCCGCTGCCCGCCCCGCCTGCAGCAGGCCCCGAGCCCGGCCCCGTCCCGCCCCCGGTGGCCGCGCTCCGGCAGTGGCGGAGCGGCCCTGTCGGGCGGGCGGACGTCGGTCTGGCTGTGGCGGCTCTGCAACCTCCTCATGGCTGCGTTCTTCGGGCTGGCGGCCGCCGTGCAGGTGAGGACGGTGTCGTCTGAGCTGGCAGCGCCGGCGGCCCCGCTGCGCTCCTGTGCGGTGCCCTCCCGCAGGGAGTGGCCCCGGGCCAGGCGACCGCTGCGGGGTCCCAGTGCGCATCTGTCCGCCACAGGTGAATGACCCCGACGCCGGGCTCTGGACGCTGAGGACGGGAAGCGCCGAGCAGCTGCAGCGAGGCAGATGCCGGCTTCGGGGCTGGCCCTGCCCCGCGGCCCCGGCCGCCCTCCGCCCGTCCCCGGGCTTTCTCGACAGCCCCAGCTCCGCTGTGCTGCGGCACCGCCGGAGGACGCCGCCCGCTGCCCTTAGCTGAACAAGAAGGCGGCGGGAGAGCGATCGCTGCCCTGCAGCGGCGGCTGAAGCCGCTCGGTGCTTGCAGGCTCTCTCATTCCGGCTCACTTTCGCCCTTGCCCCGGGCCCAGCCTTGGTTCCCCGGGCAGAACTCACCGAGCTGCTCCTCCTCCTGCCGTCGCCCGGGACTCTCTGCCGGGGCCATCTCCCGGCTCCTCGCCAGCTCTGCTTGCCGCGGCTCACCGACCTTCCGCCAGCTCGGCGGGGCCGCCGCAGTCCCCATTGGAAGTCTCCTCCCTGTCTGCCGCCGCAGCCTCTCTCAGTGCCCCGGAGCCGGTGCTGAGGGGCAGGCTGCCCTGCTGTGTCTGCCAGCCTTGGGCTGTGGCAGCAATAGGCAATAGGCTTTGCTGCCAGGGGAGATGCCCAGTGTGGGCGGAGGGGCTGGCTGCCCGCGATGGGGGGCGAGTGTCCCGCAGGGGCTTTCCCTGGGGTTCAAAGTGCAGGGCGAGGGCTGTCTGGGCAGCGAGGGGTCGGTAACCCAGCAGCTGCGGAGCAAGGACTGGCACTAGCTGATGCTGCAGGATTTTGGGGGCTGGTGCTGAAGATGAGCAGTACCAGTGGGAGGGGGGCTGGCAGCTGCTCTCCCCACCTGGCAGTCCGTGGTAAAGGGGAGCAGCAGCCATGTCGATGGGGCTGCTGCTTCTCCTGAGAAGCTTTGCTGCAGTCATTCCTGTTTCCTCAACAGGTTGTCTACTTAGTGCCAGCTGCTCTGACACTGCTCGTCAGCATGAAGCCCTCAATACCAGGTATGCTCCTGCTGTGCAGAGCAGAGTCTCTGCTCCCACCTGCCCTCAAAATGCTTGGGTGTTTGGGTTTTGGGGTGGGTTGTTTGTTTAATTGAATCACAGGTTAAGAGCAGACCACCTGGAAATGTCCTTCTACTTTAGGAGGGCAAAATGCTGTGAGGCCTGCTTCTGAAGCTAGTCAATGGTTGAGTGCTGGTGGCTGAGTGTGCAGCAGGTGAAGGGAGGAGCCCTGCTGCTGGCATGGCCTCACCTTTGCACCCCGAGTCTGAGCACTCAGCTCCTGAGTGGAGCTCAAGGCTGGGAGTGTGCTCTGGGGCTGGCACCTTTGTTCTCTTCACTTCTAGGAGGCTTCGGAGATACTGGAATGGGCAGCCCAGAGAAGCTTTCGATGCCTCATCCCTGGAGGTGTTTAAAGCCAGGCTGGATGAGGCTTTGAGCAGCTTGGGCTAGGGTGAGGTGTCCCTGCCCCTGGCAGAGGAGTTGGTAATAGAGGATCTTCAAGGTTCCTTCCAACCCAACCCATTCTAGAAGGCATCTAGATGATGGAGAGCAGCTTGGCAAGGTCCTGTGCCAGCTCCCTCAGCACTCTTAGCACTTGGCCAGGGGCAGTTCTAGCAGGACTTTTGCTTCTCTCTTTTCCTCTCTGCATGACCTCACAAGATCCCTGAACAGGCAGAACCAGAACTCTGGCATGGCTTCATGCCCCACCTCAGCACTCAGGCTGCATCCCCTTAGGGCCTATGGGTTTGTGAGTGCTCAGTTCCCAGGTGATCTCTGGCCCTCAGCGACCAAGGCAGAGTCTTCCATTCTCCAGAGTCTTCCATTCTCCCTCCCAGGCGCTGGGATTCCTGAGGCCCAGCCTGGGCAGCAAAGGCTGAAGCCAGGAAGCCCTTCAGTAGCTCTGGCTTCTCTGCATCCTCTGTGCCCAGGGCTCCCTCCTCATGCAGCTGCAGGCCCACATTTTGCCTGCTCTTCTTTCACCACTGCTGCATTTGAAGAAGGCCTTCTTGTTCTCTTTGACTTCCTTTGCCAGATTTCATGGCCAGAGGGCCTTGGCCTTCCTCATTGCCTCCCTCCCTTGGCTGGCAGTGTTCCTATCAGCCTCCCAAGTGCCCTGTGCCTTGTCCCAGAGACTGTGAACTTCTTTCTCCCCTGTGAGTTTTTGCAGCAGCTCCTTGCTCATCTGTGCAGGTCTGCTGCCTCCTCAGCCTGATGGTTGACTTGTGGAAGGGTGGAGGGGGGTGAGCAGTGACAGGAGTTGGCTGTGTAGATGGGGCTGTCAGTTTGGGGGTAGTGGGGGGGGTGGAGGGGGGGGTGATCAGTGAGGGGAGTGGAGGGGCTGGTGGGGGTGTAGGCAGTGAGGAGGTTCGGGGGGGTGGAGGAGGTGGGGACTTTGAGGGGAGTGGGGGGGCTGGAGGGGGTGCAGGCAGTGAGGAGATTTGGGTGTGTGGAGGGTGTGGGGAGGGAGTGAGGGATGAGAGGGACCTGTGCCGGGGGAAGGGTGGTGGAGGTGGAGGTCGTTTGGGTTTTAGAGTTGATGTTTCAGTTTGACTGGCAGAGGGAATCTGGGGACGTCCTGGAGGTGGTGTGGTTGGTGGGGCCAAGGGGCTCTGGGGACGTCCTGGAGGTGGTGTGGCTCGTGGGGCCAAGGGGCTCTGGGGACGTCCTGGAGGTGGTGTGGTTGGTGGGGCCAAGGGGCTCTGGGGACGTCCTGGAGGTGGTGTGGCTCGTGGGGCCAAGGGGCTCTGGGGACGTCCTGGAGGTGGAGTGGCTCGTGGGGCAAAGGGGCTCTGGGGACGTCCTGGAGGTGGAGTGGTTGGTGGGGCCAAGGGGCTCTGGGGACGTCCTGGAGGTGGTGTGGCTCGTGGGGCTGCAGGGCTCTGGGGACGTCCTGGAGGTGGAGTGGCTCGTGGGGCAAAGGGGCCTGGGGGGCGAGGAGGCTTTCCTGGTCTGGGGGGGGTGCGAGGCTGCTCCTGGGGCTGCAGGGCTGCAGGGCTGCGGGAGGGCGAAGGCTCTGTTCTGCCAGCCTGGGGTTGGGGCCAGCTGTCCATCTGGGTGCGCCTGTTCAGCCACTCTCGTGCTTCTGCCCTGGCTTTGCTTTCCCTGTGCAGAGAGGAGAGCCTTTGAGTCCTCAGCTGCTGGTGGAGCTCTTTACCCAAGCACTCAGTCCCTGCTCCACAGCAGCTGGACCAGAGGTGCTGGCTGGCTCCCAGCAGCCAGGGCAGGAAGCAGGCAGAGGCAAAAGACCCAACTCACTTTTGTCTCTTCTTGTGACAACGTATTGCCAGGTAGCACAGCAGAATGGTCACTGGCACACTAGCCACAATGGCAGCTGTGGCCACCATGCAGCTCTCCAGCACCCTCTGGGGACACGGAGGGCTCTGGGTGTCCTGGGCAGCATCCCCAGTTGTGCTTCTCTCCTCAGCCATATCTGGAGGTGCAAACGAAACGTTAGGTCTGCAGCAGGGAGAACCTCCCTTCCCTCCCCTCCCTCTGCCTGGGCCAGCTCCCACATGCTGAGGGGGAAGCTGCCCCTTCTCCAAAGGCACTTGAGCCTTGCTCTCCCTTTCTGCCTTTTCTCCAGCCTGGGCATTGCTTTCCAGCTCAGCTCATGCAGCTTGGATCGACCCCTGGACCCCTGTCCCTTCTTGCCCCTGTGCAGGCCACAGCGTGTTCAGCCCTGTGCCTGCAGCCTCCTGCTGCCGAGGCTGAGGGCTAAGGCAGAGGGAAGGATACCCACCCTGCTCTCTCTCCAGCTCATCCAGCTCTGTCCTGACAGCTTCAAAAGCCCTGTGGGAAATCTTCCCCTCCTCAGCTACGTCCTTTGCCCGTGGAGGACCTAAAGAGAAGGGGTTTAGCTGAGTTTCAGCCGAATGCAGAGGGGAAGGCCAGTGGCAGCCTGTGAGGCCGGCAGAGACTCACCCTTGCGGCGCCTGCCAGGCTGCAGTGCACGCCGCGGGGGAGGAGCTGCCTGAGTCCTCCCTTCGGGCCGAAACTCCGGGGGCTCTAAGAGGATGCGGAGGTCCGGGTGTTTAGCTGGGTGGCCGAGGCCTCCTCCATCCTCCCCTAGAAACAAGCAGAGATGGGAAACCTTTCATTGCATGTGGGGATCCAGCTCTGCCTCAGGGACCTGCGGGCGCTGGAAGGGGCTCAGGGAACACGGAGGGAGGGAACAACAGGAAACCAGGGCTCAGAGCTCCTGACCTCCTCACTGGGGCTGTTCCCAACAGCTGAGGAGACCCCCCAGGGAGGGATTGCAACCTGCACACAAGCACTGGCTGCCCTCCTGTACTAGGCAGCTGCCAGTCTGGAGCCTGGTTTGCCAGCCTAGGGCAGCCCAGGGCTCACAAGTCCCTTTCATTTCCCGTGCTGCTGGATGCTACCAGCTGAGCAGGGCACAGCAATTACCTGAGGAGCTGCTGGCTGGAGGCGCCTTGGTTGCTTCGGCAGAGGCTGGCGGTGAAGCAGTGCTGCCTTCCAAAGCCTTCTCCTGCTCAGCCTCTCGCTCCCTCTCTGAAGAAAGCAAGCAGGAGAGCTGGCTGAGATGGAAGCCTTCCCCATCAGGGAGATGGCATCTCCAGGAGGCAATCCAGCTCAGAGAGATGGAGCAGGCTGACAACAAGAGCAGAGGGAAGGGTACCCACCTTGTTGTCCTCTCTCCATCTGCTCCAGCACTTTCCTGACAGCTTCAAAAGCCTTTCTGGAAATCTCTGCCTGGTCAGATGGGTAAATAGCTCCTGGAGGACCTGATCAGAAGAGGTTTAGCTGAGTTTCTCAGCAGTGAAATAGGGAAAAGCAGTGCTTGGGCTGTGAGGGCAGCAGAGACTCACCGCTGCGATGCCAGCCGGGCTGCAGTGGACGATTCCAGGCGTGCTGCAGGGCTCGTTGCCAGGGCGGCATTGAGCCAGTCCTCACTGCAGGCACATCTGTACCTAAAGACCCAGAGAAGGTTCTGTCAGTTCTGGGCACCTGCCTGGGCAGAACTGAGGCACAGAAGCCTTCAGGGGCTGATGGCAAGGGAGGCCACCGCGGGCAGGTCTGTGTCCTCATGCCTGCTGAGGCACCCAGCTAGGTGAGCCTTGGGCTTGGAGCTGGCAGCAGACGGTGAAGCAGTGCTGCCTTCCAAAGCCTTCTCCTGCTCAGCCTCTCGCTCCCTCTCTGAAGAAAGCAAGCAGGAGAGCTGGCTGAGATGGAAGCCTTCCCCATCAGGGAGATGGCATGTCCAGGAGGCAATCCAGCTCAGAGAGACGGAGCAGGCTGACAACAAGAGCAGAGGGAAGGGTACCCACCGTGTTGTCCTCTCTCCACCTGATCCAGAACTTTCCTGAGGGCTTCAAAAGCCCTGTGGGAAATCTTCCCCTCCTCAGCTACGTCCTTTGCCCGGGGAGGACCTAAAGAGAAGGGGTTTAGCTGAGTTTCAGCCGAATGCAGAGGGGAAGGCCAGTGGCAGCCTGTGAGGCCGGCAGAGACTCACCCTTGCGGCGCCTGCCAGGCTGCAGTGCACGCCGCGGGGGAGGAGCTGCCTGAGTCCTCCCTTCGGGCCGAAACTCCGGGGGTTCTAAGAGGATGCGGAGGTCCGGGTGTTTAGCTGGATGGCCGAGGCCTCCTCCATCCTCCCCTAGAAACAAGCAGAGATGGGAAAGCTTTCATTGCATGTGGGGATCCAGCTCTGCCTCAGGGACCTGCGGGCGCTGGAAGGGGCTCAGGGAACACGGAGGGAGGCAACAACAGGAAACCAGGGCTCAGAGCTCCTGACCTCCTCACTGGGGCTGTTCCCAACAGCTCAGCAGCCTCCCCATCAGGGAGATGGCATCTCCAGGAGGCAATCCAGATCAGAGAGATGGAGCAGGCTGACAAGAAGAGCAGAGGGAGGGTACCCACCTTGTTGTCCTCTCTCCTTTTGCTCCAGCAGTTCCATGACAATTTCAAAAGCCTTTCTGGAAATCTCTGCCTGGTCAGATGGGTAAATAGCTCTTGGAGGACCTGAGCAGAAGAGGTTTAGCTGAGTTTCTAAGCAATGCAATAGAGAAAAGCAGTGCTTGGGCTGTGAGGGCAGCAGAGACTCACCGCTGCGATGCCAGCCGGGCTGCAGTGGACGATTCCAGGCGTGCTGCAGGGCTCGTTGCCAGGGCGGCATTGAGCCAGTCCTCACTGCAGGCACATCTGTACCTAGAGACCCAGAGAAGGTTCTGTCAGCTGTGGGCACCTGCCTGGGCAGAACTGAGGCACAGAAGCCTTCAGGGGCTGATGGCAAGGGAGGCCACCGCGGGCAGGTCTGTGTCCTCATGCCTGCTGAGGCACCCAGCTAGGTGAGCCTTGGGCTTGGAGCTGGCAGCTCTCAAAGGGAGGGAAGAGCCAGGCCCTACCTGTGCCATGTGGCAGAGCCTTAGTCTTGGAGCAGGGGCGGGAAGCTGGAGTGCCTTGGCCTCCAGGCAGGTCTGCAAAGAAGCAGAGCAGGGAAGAGCCTCTGAGACACAGCTGCAGACAGCTCTGCAGGAGGCAGCGGCAGCGAGTGCCACTCAGAGCCGGGCAGCCCACGGCACTCAGCTCTGCCCTGCACTCAGGAGCAGGCTGCAAAGAGTTCCAGCCTGCCTGCAGTGGCAGCGTGCTGGCAGCAACCTGAGCTCTGAGCTCAAGGCCAAGCAGCCCCCTGGCTTGGCAGCAGCTCCTGCTCCAAGGGGCCAGAGAGAGCTTCTGAAGGCAAATGGGGCACAAGGCTGAGCCCTCCTCACTCCCCATCTGGCCCTGTTCTTGGCTGCAGGTCAAGAATGGGCCAAGAGATGGAGGAGTGAGCAAGAGAGGATCTGAAGGCCAAGTGCACCAGAAGCTGCTCTTGGCACACTGTCAGTGTTTGTCCTTTGAAGGAAAGGGAGAGTGGGAAGGTACCTGCGCGGTGCTCCGAGGGCTTGAGAGCAAGCTGCAGGTGTGGAGCTGGATAAGCAGGGGCTCCTCCATCCTCACCTAGAAGCAAGCCCAGATGGGGAATGGTTCATTGCATGGTGTCCTGTGGGCACTGGAAGGGGCTGAGGTGCCGAGGTGGAGCAGGGAAGGTGGAGATTGCTGAAGCTGCAGAGGGGCCTGGGGCCCTCAGGCACCCAGAGCAAGCCCTTGCTGAAGCGCCGGAGGGAAAGCCTTCAGCCCCAAGCTTCTCGGGGGGAAGAGCCTCTGGCCAGGCAAGGCTGCACCAGCCCTGCTGCTTACCTGCTCCTGGGGCTCGCCATGGAGCTCCAGCCACAGCCCTGACTTGCAGGGCCGTGAAGAGGAGGATGAAGAGGAAGAGGTGATGAGTGAGGGCCATGGCTCTCTCTCTCAACCACTACTCTGCTGCGGCTGCCGCTGCAACTTCCACGCTGTGGCTGCTGCTGCTGCTGCTGCTGCAGTGGAGCCCAAGGGCTGAGGGGCTGTGTTTGTAGGGAGCAAAGCTTTGTGACAACAGAGGGCATTTGTGACCTCACAGCCAGGCCCAGGCCCCTCACAGCCATGTGGTGACCTCACAGTCAGGCCCAGGCCCCTCACAGCCATGTGGTGACCTCACAGCCAGGCCCTGGCCCAGGGTAGCAGCTCTTGGAGAGCTGCTGCAGCACAAGCAGCAAAGCTTCCCTCCTGGGGAGGGGATCACATCTTGTTGGGCAGCTGTGCCCAAGGACTGCAGGCAGGATGCTCTGCTGTAGGCAGCTGCCAGCCTGGAGCCCAGCTGGACACCTTCAGGGGGCTCAGGGCTCACAAGTCCCTTTCACTCTCTCCTGGCAATGCCATTCAGCTGAAGCTACACCTGTGCCACAAACCTTGTCAGGACACTCTGCAAGTGACACTTGCCCCTGGGCTTGTGCTGCTTGTGCAAAGCTCTGTGGAAAGGGAGGAGTGGAGCAGCACAACTGTTGTATCTCTGCACAGTCCTTTCCCTTCCCCAAGGGGCATTTGCCCTTTGAGTCTGTGGGAGACCCAGATTCTGCTAAACCAAACAGTTCTGCACTCCAGAGCTGTGGCTTGCCCTGATTTCTGTTGGGGAGAAGCAGAGAGCAGCCTGGATGGAGCAGCAGGGCTGGCCACACTTCTGCTGAGGGCTCAGACCCTGCCAGCTGCCCCAGGACAACACAAGTGAGCTCTGCTCTGCCCAGCACCAGCACCAGCACCAGCGCCAGCACTGGGTTTGGGTGAATGACATCTCCAGGGCTACAGAGCATTGGGGAGAAGGCAGCTGAGCATAGATGTGCACACACATCCCCAGGCTGTTCCCAAGCTGGCCCCAGGCTGCCCCCAAGCTTGACTTGGAGGAATGCATTGCCCTTGAGCTTGGAGGAAGTGGTGTTTGAATATCCCCCAGCTCTCCTGGGCTGCCCTACCGCCTAGATCCTGGCCCATGGCCTTCCTCCCAGCAGCTCTTTGACGAGGTCAGAGTTAGGCCCTGCCAAAGACCAGTGCTGAAGTCCTACTTCTTGCCCTGCTTGCTCCTCCTGGGATCCTGATTTCCAGCACCTGCTGCTCACTGCAGCCAAGGCTGCCCCCAGGCTTTTCCTCCCAAACCCAGACCCTCTTTGTTCTAAGTTCAAGCAAGGCCCAGCAGCACAGCACTCCTGGTTATCATAGTATCATAGTATCACAGTATCATTCAGGATTGGAAGGGACCACAAGGATCATCCAGTTCCAACCCCCCTGCCATGGGCAGGGACACCCCACACTACATCAGGCTGCCCAGAGCCTCATCCAGCCTGGGCTTAAACACCTCCAGGGCTGGGGCCTCAACCACCTCCCTGGACAACCCATTCCAGGGCTTCACCACTCTCATGGGGAAGAACTTCCTCCGCACCTCCAGCCTGAATCTCCCCACCTCCAGCTTCATTCCATTCCCCCTAGTCCTATCACTCCCTGAGATCCTGAGCAGTCCCTCCCCAGCCTTCTTGTAGCCCCCTTCTGATACTGGAAGGCCACAATGAGGTCACCTGGGAGCCTTCTCTTCTCCAGACTGAACAGCCCCAACTCCTTCACTCTGTCCTCATAGGAGAGGTGCTCCAGCCCTCTGATCATCCTCCTGGCCCTTCTCTGGACACCTTCCAGCACCTCCACATCCCTCTTGCAATAGGGGCTCCAGAACTGGAGGCAGTACTCCAGGTGGGGTCTCACCAGGGCTGAGTAGAGGGGGAGGATCACCTCCCTCGACCTGCTGGCCACACTTCTCCTGATGCAGCCCAGGATCTGATTGGCTTTCTGGGCTGCAAGTGCACACTGAGAGCTCCTGGTGAGCTTCTCCTCCCCCAGCACCCCCAAGTCTCTCTCCTCAGGGCTGCTTTCCAGCCAGGCACTGCCCAGCCTGGATTTGTGCCTGGGATTGCCTTGACCCAGATGCAGGACCCTGCACTTGCTCTTATTGAACTTCATGAGGTTGGCTTGTGCCCACCTCTCCAGCCTGTCCAGGTCCCTCTGGATGGATCCCTTCCCTCCAGCTGTCTGCTGCACCACACAGCTTGGTGTCATCAGCAAACTTGCTGAGGGTGCACTCAATGCCACTGTCCATGGCACCCACAAAGATGTTGAACAAGACAGGTCTCAGGACTGATCCCTGAGGGACTCTGCTTGTCCCTGGCCTTTACTGGGACATGGGCCCATGGACAGCCACTCTTTGGGTGCAGCCATCAAGCCAGTTCCTTATCCATCTAGTGGTCACCCATCACACCCATGTGTCCCCACACAGGTTGCTCCCTTAAGCACCTGCATCAGAAAGTCGTCATCAATGCAGATCGGGAACCTTGTGAGCTGTGTGTGCCTCACTGTGTGGCCTTCCTGGCAAGGATCAGGGTGGCTGGTGTCAGCCCTGAGCCCCAGGGCTTGGCACCTTGGGGCTATTTCTTCCCCATGCTGTGTGTGTGTTGGGATAGAGGAGCTTTGGAGACCTCAGCTCATCACGGAGTGCAAGCAGTGAGCAAACACTGCCAAGGACCCCAGCAGAGCTTGTCACAGGAACCATCTTTCCTTTATTGGTAACAGTCCAAGGGGAGGGTGAGAAAGGGGGTGGCTGGGGCTGTGAGTGTGGGGCGAGAGGGAGAGGGGAGGTGGTAAAGGAAGGGGGGGGCTGGAGGGGGTGAAGGCAGTGAGGGGAGAAGGGGTGGCTGTGGCTGTTAGTTTGGGGGAAGTGTGGAGGGGGGTGAGCAGTGACAGGAGTTGGGTGTGTGGATGGGGCTGTTAGTTTGGGGGTAGTGGAGGGGGTGGAGGCGGGGTGATCAGTGAGGGGAGTGGAGGGGCTGGTGGGGGTGTAGGCAGTGAGGAGAATTGGGTGGATGGAGGGGGTGGGGAGGGAGTGAGGGATGAGAGCGACCTGTGCCGGGGGAAGGGTGGTGGAGGTGGAGGTCGTTTGGGTTTTAGAGTTGATGTTTCAGTTTGACTGGCAGAGGGAATCTGGGGACGTCCTGGAGGTGGTGTGGTTGGTGGGGCCAAGGGGCTCTGGGGACGTCCTGGAGGTGGTGTGGTTGGTGGGGACAAGAGGCTCTGGGGACGTCCTGGAGGTGGTGTGGTTGGTGGGGCCAAGGGGCTCTGGGGACGTCCTGGAGGTGGTGTGGCTCGTGGGGCCAAGAGGCTCTAGGGACGTCCTGGAGGTGGTGTGGCTGGTGGGGCCAAGGGGCTCTGGGGACGTCATGGAGGTGGTGTGGCTCGTGGGGCAAAGGGGCCTGGGGGGCGAGGAGGCTTTCCTGGTCTAGGGGGGGTGCGAGGCTGCTCCTGGGGCTGCAGGGCTGCAGGGCTGCGGGAGGGCGAAGGCTCTGTTCTGCCAGCCTGGGGTTGGGGCCAGCTGTCCATCTGTGTGCGCCTGTTCAGCCACTCTCGTGCTTCTGCCCTGGCTTTGCTTTCCCTGTGCAGAGAGGAGAGCCTTTGAGTCCTCAGCTGCTGGTGTAGATTCTGTGCTCCTGCCTCTGCTGAGCAGCAGAAGCTCAGCCATAGGGGGAATGGACCACAGCATTGGGTCATGCTGAGCTCTTGAGTGTGGGCAGCTTCAGTGGCTGCCTGGAGGGCTCAGATCCCTGTGAGGACTGCTTTGAACTTCATGTGTGCTGGTGTTGGCATTGCTGAGCTGAGGGAGAGCCACCCATGTGTGCTCACCTCTGCCCCAGAGCCCTGGGAAAGGACATGGAAAGGCACCAGAATGTGAGGCTGCACTCAAATCTCTTTTGTATTTCCCTGTCAAAAGCCACCAGCCCCCAGGCAGAGCTGTGCTCCTTGCTCCTCGTCTTGGGACACCTCAGGCAGAGGCTGATCAAGGAGGGAGAGGGAAGATGTTCCCCAGAGTGTGCTGTGCTTGCTCTAGCCCCAGTGGCTGGAGCTGCCTCCCCTGCAGCCCAGTGGTGCTCTGGGCTCATGCTGAGCATCTGGTTGTGGCTGTGAGCTCCAGAAGGCCATTCCTCCTGCCCAGGAGAACTTGCATTTGTAACCTGCTGTGTGCTTGCTCTCCGTGCATGTGGAGTGCTGGAGCTACTGCAGTGAGTGCTGCTGGCCCAGGGCAATCCCAGAGGAGGAACCACAGCAGAGAGTGGTTGGACAATAGAGCTAAGGGGTTTGGGGCTGTTCCTTTAAGGAGCCACTGCTGCGATTAAGAGCCGAGACGCAGCCTGATGCAGGCCAGGTGTCCACTTTAGGATCCAAAATTCTTCCTTATTAAACGAATACAAGGCAGAAGCAGTTTACAAGAGGAGCCAGGGACTCTGTTACATCAATCTGCTAGATGTCTGAAGTCTGACCCTCTCAGGTCATAACAACCACTCCTAATCAAATATCTGCCCTCCTCCAACAGCACTGCTGCACTGAGTTCCCATAGTTCACAAACCATCCAGGTCAACACTGTCTCCTTCTTACCAGTCCAGCAGTGCTTGGAGCTCAGCTCTCCAAGATTTAACCCTTCAAGCCACAAGGGCTAATGAACTGTTAATGAGCTGCTAATGAAACCATTTGTGGGGCTGCTCCCAAGTGACACAACTTTCCACACAGCCGAACTTGGCCACTTGGTTTTCTGCCACAAGACTGCCAGCGGCAGATGTGAGGCTCCCAGCACAACTCTGCCATCGCACCACTGCTGTGCCCAGCCCCAGCGTGTGTGTTTCAGTGTCACCAGTGCTGGAGGAGGACGCTGGGTGAGACACACAGGCTGGGTGCCAGACAGAGCACACAGCACCTTGACTGTCCCTTCATGCTGGGATTCTGTGACCTCAGCAGAATCTAGGAAACACATTGAGCCCCTGAGCACCACCAGGCCTGGCAGAGACAGGAGAGGAGGCTGCAGGGTGCATGTCAATACTGAACTGCTGTGACACTGGCTGGGCCTGATGGATGCTGTCTGACACTGACTGTCCCCTGCCTGGAGGTGTTCCAGGCCAGGCTGGATGAGGCCTTGTGCAGCCTGTGCTGGTGGGAGGTGTCCCTGCCCAGGGCAGGGGCTGGAGCTGGAGACTCCAGGCTTTTGTCACTCTCACTGTAAAGAAGTTTCTCCTCACCTTGAGGTGAAATCTCCCATTGTTCAAGCTTGAACCTGTTGTTCCCTGGCTTATTACAGCCACCAAAAAGAGCTTGGCCCCCTCTACTTGACCCCCACCCCTCAGATATTGATAGATATTGATCAGATCCCCTCTCAGTCTTCTCCTCTCCAGACTAAACAGCTCCAGGGCTCTCAGTCTCTCTTCACAGGGGAGTTGTTCAAGTCCCCTAATCATCCTCGTGGCTCTCTGTTGGATTCTCTCCAGCAGTTCTCTGTCTCTCTCGAACCGGGGAGCCCAGAACTGGACACAGTATTGCAAGTGTGGTCTCAGCAGGGCGGAGTAGAGAGGTAGAAGAACTTCCCTAGACCTGCTGGGCACAATTTTCTTGATGCCTCCCAGGATCCCGTTGGTTGCTCCTCCTCTTCTTCCTGCCCTCGCCCGAGACTCTCTGAGCAGGCCATCTCCCGGCTCCTCACCAGCTCTGCTTGCCGCGGCTCACCAACCTTCCAGCAGCTCGGCCGGGCCGCCGCAGTTCCGAGAGGAATCCTCCTCCTCAGTCGCTGCCGCATCCTCTGTCGGTGCCCCGGGCCACGTGCTGAGAAGCAGGAGGCGATGCCTGTGTGCTGGGAGCTGCTTCGTGGGCAGGGGCCGCGCCGCCGAGTTCCCTGTGCAAGGGGACAGCCCTGGGCTGCGGCTGGCTCTGCTGCCAGGGGAGATGCCCAGTGCGGGCGGAGGGGCTGGGGGCCCGCGGTGGGCAGTGATTGTCCCGGTACCCTGCGTAGCACTCCGGGCGGCTGCTCTCTAGCGTGCAACCACAGCTCTCCAGCAGGACGTTCCCCGCCGCCCCTTCTGGCCCACTCCATGCGCAGCTTTCGGCCCCGACTTGTTGAGCAGACTTGCCCGGACCCCGGCTCCCCTGAGACGCCCCGAGCCCAGCTCCCTAGGCTTTCGTGTGATTTACGTGCAGGGTATTCCTTGAAGGAAAGATGCCTTTACGTCTCCGGGGCTCTTGCGCCGAGCTCCCTGCTCCGCGGATGAAAATTCCCCCCCGAGAATTCTCTGTGTCACGGCTGCTGGAGGTCTTTCAATCCCGCGGAGCCGTCGAGGTTCAGAAGCAGGGTCCCAGCAGGGTGAGGCACTGCGAGTGGCATCTCAGCAGAGCGGAGCGCAGGGCAGCATCCCCGGGAAAGGCGGCAGAAGTAGCTAAAGAACGGGTGGCGAGGGGTGGCTCCCGCTGCCCGCCCCGCCTGCAGCAGGCCCCGAGCCCGGCCCCGTCCCGCCCCCGGTGGCCGCGCTCCGGCAGTGGCGGAGCGGCCCTGTCGGGCGGGCGGACGTCGGTCTGGCTGTGGCGGCTCTGCAACCTCCTCATGGCTGCGTTCTTCGGGCTGGCGGCCGCCGTGCAGGTGAGGACGGTGTCGTCTGAGCTGGCAGCGCCGGCGGCCCCGCTGCGCTCCTGTGCGGTGCCCTCCCGCAGGGAGTGGCCCCGGGCCAGGCGACCGCTGCGGGGTCCCAGTGCGCATCTGTCCGCCACAGGTGAATGACCCCGACGCCGGGCTCTGGACGGTGAGGACGGGAAGCGCCGAGCAGCTGCAGCGAGGCAAATGCCGGCTTCGGGGCTGGCCCTGCCCCGCGGCCCCGGCCGCCCTCCGCCCGTCCCCGGGCTTTCTCGACAGCCCCAGCTCCGCTGTGCTGCGGCACCGCCGGAGGACGCCGCCCGCTGCCCTTAGCTGAACAAGAAGGCGGCGGGAGAGCGATCGCTGCCCTGCAGCGGCGGCTGAAGCCGCTCGGTGCTTGCAGGCTCTCTCATTCCGGCTCACTTTCGCCCTTGCCCCGGGCCCAGCCTTGGTTCCCCGGGCAGAACTCACCGAGCTGCTCCTCCTCCTGCCGTCGCCCGGGACTCTCTGCCGGGGCCATCTCCCGGCTCCTCGCCAGCTCTGCTTGCCGCGGCTCACCGACCTTCCGCCAGCTCGGCGGGGCCGCCGCAGTCCCCATCGGAAGTCTCCTCCCTGTCTGCCGCCGCAGCCTCTCTCAGTGCCCCGGAGCCGGTGCTGAGGGGCAGGCTGCCCTGCTGTGTCTGCCAGCCTTGGGCTGTGGCAGCAATAGGCAATAGGCTTTGCTGCCAGGGGAGATGCCCAGTGTGGGCGGAGGGGCTGGCTGCCCGCGATGGGGGGCGAGTGTCCCGCAGGGGCTTTCCCTGGGGTTCAAAGTGCAGGGCGAGGGCTGTCTGGGCAGCGAGGGGTCGGTAACCCAGCAGCTGCGGAGCAAGGACTGGCACTAGCTGATGCTGCAGGATTTTGGGGGCTGGTGCTGAAGATGAGCAGTACCAGTGGGAGGGGGGCTGGCAGCTGCTCTCCCCACCTGGCAGTCCGTGGTAAAGGGGAGCAGCAGCCATGTCGATGGGGCTGCTGCTTCTCCTGAGAAGCTTTGCTGCAGTCATTCCTGTTTCATCAACAGGTTGTCTACTTAGTGCCAGCTGCTCTGACACTGCTCGTCAGCATGAAGCCCTCAATACCAGGTATGCTCCTGCTGTGCAGAGCAGAGTCTCTGCTCCCACCTGCCCTCAAAATGCTTGGGTGTTTGGGTTTTGGGGTGGGTTGTTTGTTTAATTGAATCACAGGTAAAGAGCAGACCACCTGGAAATGTCCTTCTACTTTAGGAGGTCAAAATGCTGTGAGGCCTGCTTCTGAAGCTAGTCAATGGTTGAGTGCTGGTGGCTGAGTGTGCAGCAGGTGAAGGGAGGAGCCCTGCTGCTGGCATGGCCTCACCTTTGCACCCCGAGTCTGAGCACTCAGCTCCTGAGTGGAGCTCAAGGCTGGGAGTGTGCTCTGGGGCTGGCACCTTTGTTCTCTTCACTTCTAGGAGGCTTCTGAGATACTGGAATGGGCAGCCCAGAGAAGCTTTCGATGCCTCATCCCTGGAGGTGTTTAAAGCCAGGCTGGATGAGGCTTTGAGCAGCTTGGGCTAGGGTGAGGTGTCCCTGCCCCTGGCAGAGGAGTTGGTAATAGAGGATCTTCAAGGTTCCTTCCAACCCAACCCATTCTAGAAGGCATCTAGATGATGGAGAGCAGCTTGGCAAGGTCCTGTGCCAGCTCCCTCAGCACTCTTAGCACTTGGCCAGGGGCAGTTCTAGCAGGACTTTTGCTTCTCTCTTTTCCTCTCTGCATGACCTCACAAGATCCCTGAACAGGCAGAACCAGAACTCTGGCATGGCTTCATGCCCCACCTCAGCACTCAGGCTGCATCCCCTCAGGGCCTATGGGTTTGTGAGTGCTCAGTTCCCAGGTGATCTCTGGCCCTCAGCGACCAAGGGAGAGTCTTCCATTCTCCAGAGCCTTTCTCTTCCTCCCAGGCGCTGGGATTCCTGAGGCCCAGCCTGGGCAGCAAAGGCTGAAGCCAGGAAGCCCTTCAGTAGCTCTGGCTTCTCTGCATCCTCTGTGCCCAGGGCTCCCTCCTCATTCAGCTGCAGGCCCACATTTTGCCTGCTCTTCTTTCACCACTGCTGCATTTGAAGAAGGCCTTCTTGTTCTCTTTGACTTCCTTTGCCAGATTTCATGGCCAGAGGGCCTTGGCCTTCCTCATTGCCTCCCTCCCTTGGCTGGCAGTGTTCCTATCAGCCTCCCAAGTGCCCTGTGCCTTGTCCCACACACTGTGAACTTCTTTCTCCCCTGTGAGTTTTTGCAGCAGCTCCTTGCTCATCTGTGCAGGTCTGCTGCCTCCTCAGCCTGATGGTTGACTTGTGGAAGGGTGGAGGGGGATGAGCAGTGACAGGAGTTGGGTGTGTAGATGGGGCTGTCAGTTTGGGGGTAGTAGGGGGGGTGGGGGGGGGGGTGATCAGTGAGGGGAGTGGAGGGGCTGGTGGGGGTGTAGGCAGTGAGGAGGTTCGGGGGGGTGGAGGAGGTGGGGACTTTGAGGGGAGTGGGGGGGCTGGAGGGGGTGCAGGCAGTGAGGAGATTTGGGTGTGTGGAGGGTGTGGGGAGGGAGTGAGGGATGAGAGGGACCTGTGCCGGGGGAAGGGTGGTGGAGGTGGAGGTCGTTTGGGTTTTAGAGTTGATGTTTCAGTTTGACTGGCAGAGGGAATCTGGGGACGTCCTGGAGGTGGAGTGGCTCGTGGGGCCAAGGGGCTCTGGGGACGTCCTGGAGGTGGAGTGGTTGGTGGGGCCAAGGGGCTCTGGGGACGTCCTGGAGGTGGTGTGGTTGGTGGGGCCAAGGGGCTCTGGGGACGTCCTGGAGGTGGAGTGGTTGGTGGGGCCAAGGGGCTCTGGGGACGTCCTGCAGGTGGAGTGGCTCGTGGGGCAAAGGGGCCTGGGGGGCGAGGAGGCTTTCCTGGTCTGGGGGGGGTGCGAGGCTGCTCCTGGGGCTGCAGGGCTGCAGGGCTGCGGGAGGGCGAAGGCTCTGTTCTGCCAGCCTGGGGTTGGGGCCAGCTGTCCATCTGGGTGCGCCTGTTCAGCCACTCTCGTGCTTCTGCCCTGGCTTTGCTTTCCCTGTGCAGAGAGGAGAGCCTTTGAGTCCTCAGCTGCTGGTGGAGCTCTTTGCCCAAGCCCTCAGTCCCTGCTCCACAGCAGGTGGACCAGAGGTGCTGGCTGGCTCCCAGCAGCCAGGGCAGGAAGCAGGCAGAGGCAAAAGACCCAACTCACTTTTGTCTCTTCTTGTGACAACGTATTGCCAGGTAGCACAGCAGAATGGTCACTGGCACACTAGCCACAATGGCAGCTGTGGCCACCATGCAGCTCTCCAGCACCCTCTGGGGACACGGAGGGCTCTGGGTGTCCTGGGCAGCATCCCCAGTTGTGCTTCTCTCCTCAGCCATATCTGGAGGTGCAAACGAAACGTTAGGTCTGCAGCAGGGAGAACCTCCCTTCCCTCCCCTCCCTCTGCCTGGGCCAGCTCCCACATGCTGAGGGGGAAGCTGCCCCTTCTCCAAAGGCACTTGAGCCTTGCTCTCCCTTTCTGCCTTTTCTCCAGCCTGGGCATTGCTTTCCAGCTCAGCTCATGCAGCTTGGATCGACCCCTGGATCCCTGTCCCTTCTTGCCCCTGTGCAGGCCACAGCGTGTTCAGCCCTGTGTCTGCAGCCTCCTGCTGCCGAGGCCGAGGGCTAAGGCAGAGGGAAGGATACCCACCCTGCTCTCTCTCCAGAGGGACCTGCACAGGCTGGAGAGGTGGGCACAAGCCAACCTCATGAAGTTCAATAAGAGCAAGTGCAGGGTCCTGCATCTGGGTCAAGGCAATCCCAGGCACAAATCCAGGCTGGGCAGTGCCTGGCTGGAAAGCAGCCCTGAGGAGAGAGACTTGGGGGTGCTGGGGGAGGAGAAGCTCAACAGGAGCTCTCAGTGTGCACTTGCAGCCCGCAAAGCCAATCAGATCCTGGGCTGCATCAGGAGAAGTGTGGCCAGCAGGTCGAGGGAGGTGATCCTCCCCCTCTACTCAGCCCTGGTGAGACCCCACCTGGAGTACTGCCTCCAGTTCTGGAGCCCCTATTACAAGAGGGATGTGGAGGTGCTGGAAGGTGTCCAGAGAAGGGCCACAAGGATGATCAGAGGGCTGGAGCACCTCTCCTATGAGGACAGAGTGAAGGAGTTGGGGCTGTTCAGTCTGGAGAAGAGAAGGCTCCCAGGTGACCTCATTGTGGCCTTCCAGTATCAGAAGGGGGCTACAAGAAGGCTGGGGAGGGACTGCTCAGGATCTCAGGGAGTGATAGGACTAGGGGGAATGGAATGAAGCTGGAGGTGGGGAGATTCAGGCTGGAGGTGCGGAGGAGGTTCTTCCCCATGAGAGTGGTGAAGCCCTGGAATGGGTTGTCCAGGGAGGTGGTTGAGGCCCCCAGCCCTGGAGGTGTTTAAGCCCAGGCTGGCTGAGGCTCTGGGCAGCCTGATGTAGTGTGGGGTGTCCCTGCCCATGGCAGGGGGGTTGGAACTGGATGATCCTTGTGGTCCCTTCCAATCCTGACTGATACTGTGATACTATGATACTATGATAACCAGGAGAGCTGTGCTGCTGGGCCTTGCTTGAACTTAGAACAAAGAGGGTCTGGGTTTGGGAGGAAAAGCCTGGGGGCAGCCTTGGCTGTAGTGAGCAGCAGGTGCTGGAGATCAGGATCCCAGGAGGAGCAAGCAGGGCAAGAAGTAGGACTTCAGCACTGGTCTTTGGCAGGGCCTAACTCTGACCTCGTCAAAGAGCTGCTGGGAGGAAGGCCATGGGCCAGGATCTAGGCGGTAGGGCAGCCCAGGAGAGCTGGGGGATATTCAAACACCACTTCCTCCAAGCTCAAGGGCAATGCATTCCTCCAAGTCAACCATCAGGCTGAGGAGGCAGCAGGCCTGCACAGATGAGCAAGGAGCTGCTGCAAAAACTCAGAGGGGAGAAAGAAGTTCACAGTGTGTGGGACAAGGCACAGGGCACTTGGGAGGCTGATAGGAACACTGCCAGCCAAGGGAGGGAGGCAATGAGGAAGGCCAAGGCCCTCTGGCCATGAAATCTGGCAAAGGAAGTCGCAGAGAACAAGAAGGCCTTCTTCAAATGCAGCAGTGGTGAAAGAAGAGCAGGCAAAATGTGGGCCTGCAGCTGCATGAGGAGGGAGCCCTGGGCACAGAGGATGCAGAGAAGCCAGAGCTACTGAAGGGCTTCCTGGCTTCAGCCTTTGCTGCCCAGGCTGGGCCTCAGGAATCCCAGAGCCTGGGAGGGAGAGAAAGGCTCTGGAGAATGGAAGACTCTCCCTTGGTCGCTGAGGGCCAGAGATCACCTGGGAACTGAGCACTCACAAACCCATAGGCCCTGAGGGGATGCAGCCTGAGTGCTGAGGTGGGGCATGAAGCCATGCCAGAGTTCTGGTTCTGCCTGTTCAGGGATCTTGTGAGGTCATGCAGAGAGGAAAAGAGAGAAGCAAAAGTCCTGCTAGAACTGCCCCTGGCCACTGTGCTAAGAGTGCCGAGGGAGCTGGCACAGGAGCTTGCCAAGCCGCTCTCCATCCTCTCTCAGCAGTCCTGGTTAACAGGGGAAGTTCCACACCACTGCCACTGGCCAATGGGACCCTAATCCAAGAAGGCCCAGCAGGGTTTCTCACAGCATCCTAGAATGGCTTGGGTGGGAAGGGAGCCTGAGGATCACCCAGCACCAACCCCCCTGCCACGGGCAGGAACACCTCCCCCTAGCCCAGCTTGCTGCAAGCCTCCTCCAGCCTGGCCTTGAGCACTTCCAGGCTTGAGGCATCCACATCTTCTCTGGGCAGCCCATTCCAGAGCCTCAGCCCCCTCCTGCTGAAGAACTTCTTCCTGAGGTGCAAGCCAAACCCACCCTGCTGTGCTGGTTTCAAAGCATTGGCCCTTGAGAGATGGCCACAGGCCCTTGCAAACAGCCCCTGGCCAGCTCTGCTCTGGCCCCTTTCAGCCAGGTCAGCTTTGGGTTGCTCCAGGCCTGGCAGCCTGACCTCAGTGCCGGGGAAGGCTCTGGAGCAGTGCATGCGGAGGGAGCTCACTCAGCATGGGCAGCACAGCCAGGGGCAGGCCCAGGCAGCCTGGCTTCATGCAAGGCAGGGCCTGCCCCACCACCCTGGCCTCCTGTCAGCAGGACAGCTACCTGCTGGGGAGGGGAAGGCTGGGCACGTGTCTGCCTGGCCATCACAAGGCCTTTGGCACTGTCCCCTGCAATGTCCAAGGCCACAGGCAGTCACCCCTCATGGGTTTGGCCTTCCTGAAGGCTTCCCCCAGACATGCTTAGGGCAGCCAGGATGAAGCAGAGACTGTGTGAGCTGGAAGGGAGCTAAGGCTCACCCAGTGCAACCCTCTGCTGGCAGCACCAAGCAGGCCCTGGCACTGCCAGGCTCCATCCCTGAGCCCAGCAGGTGCTGGAAAGCTGCTCCCAAGGGATGCAGGGGGCTGGGCCCAACCCAGCTCCTCTGCTCCAGCAAATGGATGCTGGCTCCATCTCCATTGACATCCAAGATCTGCTGGGGCTTGTGGGTGATGTGAACCCCACTGCCTGATTCCTGCAGCCCAGAGCCAGCTGCTCTGCAGGGACAGCTGCCCATGGAGCCCCTGCCAGCCCCATCCTAGCTCCCAGGGGAGCAGAGGCTGGGCATGGCAGGGGAGGGGCTTCAGGACTCAGGTCTTGAGCCAACACAGCTCTGTTTGTCCTCCCCCAGAGCAGAGCCCCCTCAGCCCAGCAGGACCCAGCCCTCTGAGGGCTGACACAAGGCAGCAGCAAGCTGGCTGCTCCAAGCAGCTCCTCTAGGGCCTGCAGGAGCTTTTGGCTGCGTTGCTCCACGGCCTGCTCAGGGGATGTTTAGTGCCATCAGCCACCTCCTCTGCTGCAGAGAGCCCCCACAGCACGGGGACAGCTGGGACGACAGAGGCACGGCATGGTGAGTGTGCTCCCAGCGCTCGCTCCCTCCCCGGGGCATTCCCTTGCCAGACAGGAGAGAGGAAATGGCCTCAGGTTGCACCAGGGCAGGTTCCCCTTGCACAGGAGGAACAATTTCATCCCCCAAAGGGTTGTCACAGCCTTGCCCAGGCTGCCCAGGGCAGTGGTGGAGTCCCCATGCCTGGAGGGGTTTCAAAGCTGTGGAGATGTGGTGCTGGGGGACCTGAGGTTTAGTGGTGCCCTGGCCAAGGCACATCCCAAGCCATCATAGAATCATGGAATGGTCTGGCTTGGAAGGGACCTCCAAAGGTCATCCAGTCCAAACCCCTCTGCAGTCAGCAGGGACATCCTCAGCCAGGTCAGCTTGCCCTGGGCCCTCTCTCAGACTGCTGCCAAGCCCAAGCAGCTTGCCCAGAGCCAACCCTGCTGCACTGCAGACAGGAGGTTAGCAGGACACCACCAGGCTCCCTTTGGGGAGAGCCCTTCCCTCCCCACACTCTGCCTTGGACAAGGTGCAGCTTGTCATGCAGGTCAGTCTCAGCCCACAGTTTCTTCACCTCCAAGGGCTGGGAGCTTCTGCAGATGCTGGGTTTGGCTGAGATTGAAGCAGGAAGAGCAACCTGGAGACCACTGGAAAGCCCAGGGAGCCATGGGGCAGTGGGGGGGGTTTGGGGGGACTCTAACTGTGGAACAGCTTGTGGCTTTGGTGGAGCAGCATCTGGACCTTAGATGGCCAGCCTGGGGCCAGCTTGGGGGCAGCCTGGGGCCAGCTTGGGAACAGCCTGGGGATGTGTGTGCACATCTATGCTCAGCTGCCTTCTCCCCAATGCTCTGTAGCCCTGGAGATGTCATTCACCCAAACCCAGTGCTGGCGCTGGTGCTGGTGCTGGTGCTGGGCAGAGCAGAGCTCACTTGTGTTGTCCTGGGGCAGCTGGCAGGGTCTGAGCCCTCAGCAGAAGTGTGGCCAGCCCTGCTGCTCCATCCAGGCTGCTCTCTGCTTCTCCCCAACAGAAATCAGGGCAAGCCACAGCTCTGGAGTGCAGAACTGTTTGGTTTAGCAGAATCTGGGTCTCCCACAGACTCAAAGGGCAAATGCCCCTTGGGGAAGGGAAAGGACTGTGCAGAGATACAACAGTTGTGCTACTCCACTCCTCCCTTTCCACAGAGCTTGGCACAAGCAGCAGAAGCCCAGGGGCAAGTGTCACTTGCAGAGTGTCCTGACAAGGTTTGTGCCACAGGTGTAGCTTCAGCTGAATGGCATTGCCAGGAGAGAGTGAAAGGGACTTGTGAGCCCTGAGCCCCTGAAGGTGTCCAGCTGGGCTCCAGGCTGGCAGCTGCCTACAGCAGAGCATCCTGCCTGCAGTCCTTGGGCACAGCTGCCCAACAAGATGTGATCCCCTCCCCAGGAGGGAAGCTTTGCTGCTTGTGCTGCAGCAGCTCTCCAAGAGCTGCTACCCTGGGCCAGGGCATGGCTGTGAGGTCACCACATGGCTGTGAGGGGCCTGGGCCTGGCTGTGAGGTCACCACATGGCTGTGAGGGCCCTGGGCCCGTCTGTGAGGTCACCACATGGCTGTGAGGGCCCTGGGCCCGTCTGTGAGGTCACCACATGGCTGTGAGGGGCCTGGGCCTGGCTGTGAGGTCACCACATGGCTGTGAGGGGCCTGGGCCTGGCTGTGAGGTCACAAATGCCCTCTGTTGTCACAAAGCTTTGCTCCCTACAAACACAGCCCCTCAGCCCTTGGGCTCCACTGCAGCAGCAGCAGCCACAGCGTGGAAGTTGCAGCGGCAGCCGCAGCAGAGTAGTGGTTGAGAGAGAGAGCCATGGCCCTCACTCATCACCTCTTCCTCTTCATCCTCCTCTTCACGGCCCTGCAAGTCAGGGCTGTGGCTGGAGCTCCATGGCGAGCCCCAGGAGCAGGTAAGCAGCAGGGCTGGTGCAGCCTTGCCTGGCCAGAGGCTCTTCCCCCCGAGAAGCTTGGGGCTGAAGGCTTTCCCTCCAGCGCTTCAGCAAGGGCTTGCTCTGGGTGCCTGAGGGCCCCAGGCCCCTCTGCAGCTTCAGCAATCTCCACCTTCCCTGCTCCACCTCGGCACCTCAGCCCCTTCCAGTGCCCACAGGACACCATGCAATGAACCATTCCCCATCTGGGCTTGCTTCTAGGTGAGGATGGAGGAGCCCCTGCTTATCCAGCTCCACACCTGCAGCTTGCTCTCAAGCCCTCGGAGCACCGCGCAGGTACCTTCCCACTCTCCCTTTCCTTCAAAGGACAAACACTGACAGTGTGCCAAGAGCAGCTTCTGGTGCACTTGGCCTTCAGATCCTCTCTTGCTCACTCCTCCATCTCTTGGCCCATTCTTGACCTGCAGCCAAGAACAGGGCCAGATGGGGAGTGAGGAGGGCTCAGCCTTGTGCCCCATTTGCCTTCAGAAGCTCTCTCTGGCCCCTTGGAGCAGGAGCTGCTGCCAAGCCAGGGGGCTGCTTGGCCTTGAGCTCAGAGCTCAGGTTGCTGCCAGCACGCTGCCACTGCAGGCAGGCTGGAACTCTTTGCAGCCTGCTCCTGAGTGCAGGGCAGAGCTGAGTGCCGTGGGCTGCCCGGCTCTGAGTGGCACTCGCTGCCGCTGCCTCCTGCAGAGCTGTCTGCAGCTGTGTCTCAGAGGCTCTTCCCTGCTCTGCTTCTTTGCAGACCTGCCTGGAGGCCAAGGCACTCCAGCTTCCCGCCCCTGCTCCAAGACTAAGGCTCTGCCACATGGCACAGGTAGGGCCTGGCTCTTCCCTCCCTTTGAGAGCTGCCAGCTCCAAGCCCAAGGCTCACCTAGCTGGGTGCCTCAGCAGGCATGAGCACACAGACCTGCCCGCGGTGGCCTCCCTTGCCATCAGCCCCTGAAGGCTTCTGTGCCTCAGTTCTGCCCAGGCAGGTGCCCACAGCTGACAGAACCTTCTCTGGGTCTCTAGGTACAGATGTGCCTGCAGTGAGGACTGGCTCAATGCCCCCCTGGCAACGAGCCCTGCAGCACGCCTGGAATCGTCCACTGCAGCCCGGCTGGCATCGCAGCGGTGAGTCTCTGCTGCCCTCACAGCCCAAGCACTGCTTTTCTCTATTGCATTGCTGAGAAACTCAGCTAAACCTCTTCTGCTCAGGTCCTCCAGGAGCTATTTACCCATCTGACCAGGCAGAGATTTCCAGAATGGCTTTTGAAATTGTCATGGAACTGCTGGAGCAAAAGGAGAGAGGACAACAAGGTGGGTACCCTTCCCTCTGCTCTTGTTGTCAGCCTGCTCCATCTCTCTGAGCTGGATTGCCTCCTGGAGATGCCATCTCCCTGATGGGGAGGCTGCTGAGCTGTTGGGAACAGCCCCAGTGAGGAGGTCAGGAGCTCTGAGCCCTGGTTTCCTGTTGTTGCCTCCCTCCGTGTTCCCTGAGCCCCTTCCAGCGCCCGCAGGTCCCTGAGGCAGAGCTGGATCCCCACATGCAATGAAAGCTTTCCCATCTTCGCTTGTTTCTAGGGGAGGATGGAGGAGGCCTCGGCCACCCAGCTAAACACCCGGACCTCCGCATCCTCTTAGAGCCCCCGGAGTTTCGGCCCGAAGGGAGGACTCAGGCAGCTCCTCCCCCGCGGCGTGCACTGCAGCCTGGCAGGCGCCGCAAGGGTGAGTCTCTGCCGGCCTCACAGGCTGCCACTGGCCTTCCCCTCTGCATTCGGCTGAAACTCAGCTAAACCCCTTCTCTTTAGGTCCTCCACGGGCAAAGGACGTAGCTGAGGAGGGGAAGATTTCCCACAGGGCTTTTGAAGCCCTCAGGAAAGTTCTGGATCAGGTGGAGAGAGGACAACACGGTGGGTACCCTTCCCTCTGCTCTTGTTGTCAGCCTGCTCCGTCTCTCTGAGCTGCATTGCCTCCTGGAGATGCCATCTCCCTGATGGGGAAGGCTTCCATCTCAGCCAGCTCTCCTGCTTGCTTTCTTCAGAGAGGGAGCGAGAGGCTGAGCAGGAGAAGGCTTTGGAAGGCAGCACTGCTTCACCGTCTGCTGCCAGCTCCAAGCCCAAGGCTCACCTAGCTGGGTGCCTCAGCAGGCATGAGCACACAGACCTGCCCGCGGTGGCCTCCCTTGCCATCAGCCCCTGAAGGCTTCTGTGCCTCAGTTCTGCCCAGGCAGGTGCCCAGAACTGACAGAACCTTCTCTGGGTCTTTAGGTACAGATGTGCCTGCAGTGAGGACTGGCTCAATGCCCCCCTGGCAACGAGCCCTGCAGCACGCCTGGAATCGTCCACTGCAGCCCGGCTGGCATCGCAGCGGTGAGTCTCTGCTGACCTCACAGCCCAAGCACTGCTTTTCCCTATTTCACTGCTGAGAAACTCAGCTAAACCTCTTCTGCTCAGGTCCTCCAGGAGCTATTTACCCATCTGACCAGGCAGAGATTTCCAGAAAGGCTTTTGAAGCTGTCAGGAAAGTGCTGGAGCAGATGGAGAGAGGACAACAAGGTGGGTACCCTTCCCTCTGCTCTTGTTGTCAGCCTGCTCCATCTCTCTGAGCTGGATTGCCTCCTGGAGATGCCATCTCCCTGATGGGGAAGGCTTCCATCTCAGCCAGCTCTCCTGCTTGCTTTCTTCAGAGGGGGAGCGAGAGGCTGAGCAGGAGAAGGCTTTGGCAGGCAGCACTGCTTCACCGCCAGCCTCTGCCGAAGCAACCAAGGCGCCTCCGGCCAGCAGCTCCTCAGGTAATTGCTGTGCCCTGCTCAGCTGGCAGCATCCAGCAGCACGGGAAATGAAAGGGACTTGTGAGCCCTGGGCTGCCCTAGGCTGGCAAACCAGGCTCCAGACTGGCAGCTGCCTAGTACAGGAGGGGAGCCAGTGCTTGTGTGCAGGTTGCAATCCCTCCCTGGGGGGTCTCCTCAGCTGTTGGGAACAGCCCCAGTGAGGAGGTCAGGAGCTCTGAGCCCTGTTTTCCTGTTGTTCCCTCCCTCCGTGTTCCCTGAGCCCCTTCCAGCGCCCACAGGTCCCTGAGGCAGAGCTGGATCCCCACATGCAATGAAAGCTTTCCCATCTCTGCTTGTTTCTAGGGGAGGATGGAGGAGGCCTCGGCCACCCAGCTAAACACCCGGACCTCCGCATCCTCTTAGAGCCCCCGGAGTTTCGGCCCGAAGGGAGGACTCAGGCAGCTCCTCCCCCGCGGCGTGCACTGCAGCCTGGCAGGCGCCGCAAGGGTGAGTCTCTGCCGGCCTCACAGGCTGCCACTGGCCTTCCCCTCTGCATTCGGCTGAAACTCAGCTAAACCCCTTCTCTTTAGGTCCTCCCCGGGCAAAGGACGTAGCTGAGGAGGGGAAGATTTCCCACAGGGCTTTTGAAGCCCTCAGGAGAGAGCTGGATGAGCTGGAGAGAGAGCAGGGTGGGTATCCTTCCCTCTGCCTTAGCCCTCAGCCTCGGCAGCAGGAGGCTGCAGACACAGGGCTGAACACGCTGTGGCCTGCACAGGGGCAAGAAGGGACAGGGGTCCAGGGGTCGATCCAAGCTGCATGAGCTGAGCTGGAAAGCAATGCCCAGGCTGGAGAAAAGGCAGAAAGGGAGAGCAAGGCTCAAGTGCCTTTGGAGAAGGGGCAGCTTCCCCCTCAGCATGTGGGAGCTGGCCCAGGCAGAGGGAGGGGAGGGAAGGGAGGTTCTCCCTGCTGCAGACCTAACGTTTCGTTTGCACCTCCAGATATGGCTGAGGAGAGAAGCACAACTGGGGATGCTGCCCAGGACACCCAGAGCCCTCCGTGTCCCCAGAGGGTGCTGGAGAGCTGCATGGTGGCCACAGCTGCCATTGTGGCTAGTGTGCCAGTGACCATTCTGCTGTGCTACCTGGCAATACGTTGTCACAAGAAGAGACAAAAGTGAGTTGGGTCTTTTGCCTCTGCCTGCTTCCTGCCCTGGCTGCTGGGAGCCAGCCAGCACCTCTGGTCCAGCTGCTGTGGAGCAGGGACTGAGGGCTTGGGCAAAGAGCTCCACCAGCAGCTGAGGACTCAAAGGCTCTCCTCTCTGCACAGGGAAAGCAAAGCCAGGGCAGACGCACGAGAGTGGTACAACAGCCGCCACCATCCTGGCTGCCGGGGCCAGTACTAGGCCTCCTCGCAGCCCCTGCAGCCTCCACCAGCCTCCCAAAGCCTGTGCTCTGCATCCACACAGTCACAGGTGTAACATGGCACCCCACATTCCCAGCCAGAACAATTCATACCCCCCTCATTGCCCATCACTTCCCACCACCATCTCCAAAATCAGCAGAGCCTCTACCACCACCCCCCCTCCTTTGTTTGCCCTCTTCCCCATCCCTTGTGTCCTGGAAGCATCTCGGGGAAGAAACAACCAGGAACAACCAGAGACCTTGGGTTAGGTCATGCAGAGAGAAAAAGAGAAAGGCAAAAGTCAATCTAGCCACCGTGCTAAGAGGGATCCACCTGAGAGTGCTGAGGGAGCTGGCACAGGATATTGCCAAGCCACTCTCAATCATCTAAATACATCCTAGAATGGGTTGGGTTGGAAGGAACCTTGAAGATCATCTATTACCTACTCCCCTGTCGTTCGCCACCCATCGCGGGCAGCCAGCCCCTCCGCCCACACTGGGCATCTCCCCTGGCAGCAGAGCGCCTATTGCTGCCACAGCCCAAGGCTGGCAGACACAGCAGGGCAGCCTGCCCCTCAGCACCGGCTCCGGGGCACTGAGAGAGGCTGCGGCGGCAGACAGGGAGGAGACTTCCAATGGGGACTGCGGCGGCCCCGCCGAGCTGGCGGAAGGTCGGTGAGCCGCGGCAAGCAGAGCTGGCGAGGAGCCGGGAGATGGCCCCGGCAGAGAGTCCCGGGCGACGGCAGGAGGAGGAGCAGCTCGGTGAGTTCTGCCCGGGGAACCAAGGCTGGGCCCGGGGCAAGGGCGAAAGTGAGCCGGAATGAGAGAGCCTGCAAGCACCGAGCGGCTTCAGCCGCCGCTGCAGGGCAGCGATCGCTCTCCCGCCGCCTTCTTGTTCAGCTAAGGGCAGCGGGCGGCGTCCTCCGGCGGTCCCGCAGCACAGCGGAGCTGGGGCTGTCGAGAAAGCCCGGGGACGGGCGGAGGGCGGCCGGGGCCGCGGGGCAGGGCCAGCCCCGAAGCCGGCATCTGCCTCGCTGCAGCTGCTCGGCGCTTCCCGTCCTCACCGTCCAGAGCCCGGCGTCGGGGTCATTCACCTGTGGCGGACAGATGCGCACTGGGACCCCGCAGCGGTCGCCTGGCCCGGGGCCACTCCCTGCGGGAGGGCACCGCACAGGAGCGCAGCGGGGCCGCCGGCGCTGCCAGCTCAGACGACACCGTCCTCACCTGCACGGCGGCCGCCAGCCCGAAGAACGCAGCCATGAGGAGGTTGCAGAGCCGCCACAGCCAGACCGACGTCCGCCCGCCCGACAGGGCCGCTCCGCCACTGCCGGAGCGCGGCCACCGGGGGCGGGACGGGGCCGGGCTCGGGGCCTGCTGCAGGCGGGGCGGGCAGCGGGAGCCACCCCTCGCCACCCGTTCTTTAGCTACTTCTGCCGCCTTTCCCGGGGATGCTGCCCTGCGCTCCGCTCTGCTGAGATGCCACTCGCAGTGCCTCACCCTGCTGGGACCCTGCTTCTGAACCTCGACGGCTCCGCGGGATTGAAAGACCTCCAGCAGCCGTGACACAGAGAATTCTCGGGGGGGAATTTTCATCCGCGGAGCAGGGAGCTCGGCGCAAGACCCCCGGAGACGTAAAGGCTCCATGGCGAGCCCCAGGAGCAGGTAAGCAGCAGGGCTGGAGGAGGGCAGATATTTATTAAACGAATACAATCAGAAGCAGTTTACAACAGGAGCCAGGGACTCTGTTACATCAATCTGCTAGATGTCTGAAGTCTGACCCTCTCAGGTCATAACAACCACTCCTAATCAAATATCTGCCCTCCTCCAACAGCACTGCTGCACTGAGTTCCCATAGTTCACAAACCATCCAGGCCAACACTGTCTCCTTCTTAGCAGTCCAGCAGGGCTTGGAGCTCAGCTCTCCAAGATTTAACCCTTCAAGCCACAAGGGCTAATGAACTGTTAATGAGCTGCTAATGAAGCCATTTGTGGGGCTGCTCCCAAGTGACACAACTTTCCACACAGCCGAACTTGGCCACTTGGTTTTCTGCCACAAGACTGCCAGCGGCAGATGTGAGGCTCCCAGCACAACTCTGCCATCGCACCACTGCTGTGCCCAGCCCCAGCCTGTGTGTTTCAGTGTCACCAGTGCTGGAGGAGGACGCTGGGTGAGACACACAGGCTGGGTGCCAGACAGAGCACACAGCACCTTGACTCTAGGTCCTGCCACATCAGGGCTGAGGGGGACTCTTCGGGCTCTTGGTGACGGTCACAGATTTGAGACTAATTAAGTGCCTCGGGCACAGCAGGTTTGACCTTGCTTGTAACCCAGACCTGAGAGCTTCTGACAGCTGCCCTCTCGTCTGGATTATTTGGCTCCCACCACGGCTCTGCCAAGGGGAAATTGGTGTGTACCTGTCCCGTAATGAAGCAGCTGCCGCCTGCCCGAGTGCTCGAGACTGCCAAGGGGTCTCCAATACACAACCTTTAGGCCTCTTTTAACCCTTCAGGCTCTGCCGCCCCCCTGGCTGGCACTCACATGCCATCGAGCCTTCTCCCCATACCTTGGGCGGCATTCCGGGCGGCTGCCTTCTAGCGTGCGTGAGAAACGAGCTCACTGCTAAATTCTAAACACAACCAGTTTATCATCAAACAAAGGCAAAACAGCGCTGGGCCTGTAGCAGCTCTGCTAGAGGTGCACCATAACAACACTTACATAGATGTCAAACATATATATTCATACATATTCATACCTTTCCCCAGGACGTTCCCACCCCTCTCCATCAGGGCTGGGACAAAACCTGCACTTTTGACCTGGCCAGTCTTCAGACATGTTGGCTCCTCACCTTTCTCTCCCAAACCCCCACACAATAAAGACCACACCCAACCAATCCGCCCAAAGATCGAACCTCAGTCCCCAGCAATTCCCCTTGCGAGAGCCAACTATTGAAAGCAATTTCTCCCAACCCCTCCCCTTCTTTCTACTACATTTGGCTTGAGCCATAATAACCTAAGAAATCCCCCCAAGAGAATCCATTTTTTCCACCTGTCCCAAATGTGGGGCTGGAACAGTTACATAACCTGGCAACAACTCTGTAACAAACAAAAGGGTTCTAATTTCAACTTCCTGGTAGTAGGAATGGGATAACAACTGATGTTCCTTGCCTGGAAATATTTCCTCTTTTACTTTAATAGGCACCACACACAGGGAGTGGCTATGCTATATATACCAATGTCTGGGTGACAACTTTCTCCCTCCGAGTGGCTAACCCTGGGAATTAGGAGTCCGATTTGACTTGCAGCTCCACTCACACGGCCTATGGGGTTGCTGCCCACAGCCAAGGTTCTAGATCTTCTTCGTGGCAATTACAGAGGTCTACTCGCCCTTGCCTCCTTCAATCCCCACCAATGCTCTGCTTGGACCATGTCCCCTTCCCTTGTCCAGGGAGGTTGTACCAATTTCGAACCCCAACCTGTTTCTAGTTTGTGATGTTTTCAGGCAAGGACCTTTACCACTCCGCTCCTGATACTGGAGCTCATCTCATGACCATCTCTATGTCCTCCATTTGGGGTACCACAGTCCATTCAGTGGGTGGATCCACCAGTCCTTTCACTCTGGTTGTGTGTGTCCATCCTCTCTCAGCCATCTGTATTGCAGTCTCTGTGGTCCCACTAGCTGAACACAGTTTTTGGTGCTTTAACATGAAGAACATAGATGAATAGAAAGCCAGCCTGGAGAGAAATCTACAAAAGGGAGTTAAACACAAGCTTCATTGACCTTTGGTTGTGCAACTGGAATCTGAACAGATTTATACTGCAAGCCTTTCATGGTGTTCACTCCACTGCACCAGCTCCACCAGCTGCTCCGGCGGCAGCCCACTTAGCTCCCGCACCGACAGCAGTTGCAACCGCCGCTCGCCTCGGCGCCTCACGGCATGGGGGCCACCACGGCGGTCAGGCTGTCCACCTAGTGAGTCTGGCTGACCACGGCATTCTCAACCCAGAGCGAATCGTGCAACTCCTCCTGCACCAGCTCCCGCTGCCGCTGCTGCGGGCCTCCACCAGCGCCATCACCATGGGCCGCAGCCCCTCCTGCGTGCCCAGCGCCCTGCCAGGTGGTTGCCCTGGATCTGCTCCAGGCTGATGCCGTAGCGCACCCAGGCCCTGCTCCCGTGCCCCAGCAGCAGCAGCCCCAGCACAGGCAGGGAGCCCGCCTCGCCCTCCCAATGCCTGGTCTGCATGTGTGGAGAGGACACTCTGCCTTAACCCCACTAAAGCCCTGCGCAGGCACCCGTGGCTCCGCAAGCGGCAGCGCAGCATCCACACACACACCCAGCACACCAAACAGCCCATCCAGCCTGAAAGAAAGAAATTCTACATCTGATTGCACCTTGCTCTGCTGCTCCAAGACAGCACAGCATGGGCTGCAGCAGAGTGCTCTGCTGATCAGCTTCTCGGACCCCTGTGTTAACCTGCTCACTGAGCTGCTGGCTCTTAACAGAAACCCAGAGCCACAGCCTCAGGAGCAAGTCCCCACTGCTGAGTGGACACATGCAGCATCATCTGGAGCCAGCACAGCAGGAGCTCTTTGCAAACCAGAATTTAACATGAAGACATCCACCATTAGTGCTGTGGCTGCCACTGCTTGAATGCACACTGGCCAGCCCTGGATGCTACTGTAGCAGTCGGTTGTAATAGTTGGGATAAATTAATCCTTTATTTGTTAGATTATATAGAAGAATAAGAAGGTTAATGTTGTCAGTTGATAGGTGACTATATAATGGAACCATGTTGAAGACCACAACGTTCTGTTTTGCAAGGTATTGTGGGTCAATGGCATAGCGACAAGAACTGGTCTTGGGGGAGGGAGAATTTGCGCATGTGCACAACTAAAGGTCAAGAAAAGGACAAATGAGGAAGACTTAGGAACCTTCATCGGAGAGACCTCCAACTCAAATGACGACCCCTGCCCTAACCTACATGCATGCGCGCTAGTGGAAGGACCTGAGAAGGAGGCAGACCTGGAAACATCTCGGAGCATGATGTTATGTGACCTAAAGACTATAGAAGGACAAGACCAAGTCAGTAGAGTTGGGAGCCGTTGGTAGAGCAGGAGACTCCCCAGCCACCCAGCGCTGCTTTTGCTCATTTACCCTCAATAAAAGTTTGATTGGCCGTAATTTTGTCATCAATTTATTACAATTTGGTGCCATGACTCGGATCCAGGAGACTCTGGGCTGGGACTTGGTCTGCAGAAGATGCCTTCATCCCTTTTGGATGATTTTGGGACGCTTCCCTAGCCCAGACTCCCTGGATAATCGAGCCAGAGAGGGAGATGAGCAAAAGGAAAATAACCCTGTAAGTTTTGTGCACGATGAGCCGAACAAAGACTCCTTTTGGCCCCAGGAGTATGTAAGTAGTTTGTGATTCTGTTTGGTCGGGGAAGAAAAGGTGCTAGGCTGCCTTTGACAAGCAGTTCCTGGAAGTGCAAGTGACTGAGAGGTCCAGGTCTGGACGAAGCGAGTGTGGACCCTTAAGTAGTGCATTTCTCACGATCCACGAGGGTCTGAGTCATGAACAAGGGGAAGCGTGTTTGTGTACGTGTGTGTGTGTGTTTGTGCGCGTGTGTGTGCATGTGTGTGTGTGTGTGCCTCTGTGTGTGTGTGTGTGTGCATGTGTGTGTGTGTGTGTGTGTGTGTGTGCATGAGTGAAGGCACTCCAGAAGGATGGGGCAAAATAAATCTAAAATGAATCATGGGAACAGAAGTAGTAAAGGAAGGAAAAGCAACAACTGAGCAGACATACCTTTAGACAGTCCTTTAGGACTAATGATTACATTTTGGGGTGATTCACCTCATCAGAAGGGTAAATCAAAGGAAAAACATAATACATTATTGTATGGAGGTTTGGGGAGGACAGCAACTTAGGAGAGGACTTTATTGGCCTGTTTATGGGTCTTCTGAAGATTGGGTTTGTCAAGCATTAGACATATATGTAAATGATAAGAAACCCTTTAATGAAGAGAGCAAGTATGCCTCTTTATGGAGAGTAGGAAGCCCATCTATTAATGTATATGTGATAGAAGATGAAAAGGAGGGTAGAAGGAGAAAACGAGGACCTGAGGAACCACCATCATCTGCTCCACCTTATGTAGAAGCTCCCCGAGCTCAGGAGGATCCTGGGGACCCAGGCCCCTGGGCACCGATAGAACAAATTCAAGAGCCTCCTCCCGTAAATACCTCTGGTTCGTCTGATGTAGAGCCGGCCAGACGAATACCCAGGAGTCAGAGCAGAGGGACAGAGTCATTATATCCATTGAGAGAAAATGCTGTGGGGGGACCCCAGCCGGGTGTAGGGTTTGTATCGGTGCCCTTGAGTTCAGTGGCTGTAAGAGAATTTAAGAAGGAAATGGGTAACCTCCTGGAAGAGCCTTTAGGGGTGGCTGAGAGAGTTGGTCAATTTTTAGGTCCAAGTCTATATACTTGGGATGAGTTACAGGCAATGTACAGCCGAGGAGAGGGAAAGGATTAGAAGAGCAGGGAGGAGAAACTGGGAACAGAGACATCAACAAGGCCCCGAGGCCAACATAAAGTGGCCCTTACAACGACCCAGTTGGGACAACCAAGACCCAGTTCATAGGAATCATATGAGTGGCTTGAGGGAAATTGTAGTTCAGGGCATCAGAGAGTCTGTTCCTCAAGTCCAGAATATTAATAAGGCTTTCAATGACCATCAGAAGAGAGACGAGACTCCGACTGAGTGGTTAGAAAGATTGCACAAATCCTTCCAGTTATATTCTGGACTGGACCCTGAGGGCCAAGTAGGCCAGACCCTGATAAAAGCACAATTTGTAGCCAAATCCTGGCCTGGTATTAGGAAGAGAAATTAGAGAAATTAGATGAATGGCAAGAACGGGGGTTGGATGAGCTCTTAAGAGAGGTGCAGAAAGTTTATGTAAGGAGAGAGGAAGAAAATCAGAAAAGACAGGCAAGAATTTTCGTAGCTGCAGTCCGAGAAGAGAGGAATGATGAGAGAAGAGAGAAATCTCTCAGAGAAGGTGTCGTAGGCTTGGAAGGGTAAGGCCAAGAAGCCTCCTCCCTTCCCCATTGTAAAGTAAAGGGAAAGAAAATTGAAGGGAAAGGAAAAAAAAACCTCACAGCTGAATTAGCAAAGCAGTGGAGCTGTATATTTACAAAGCAATGTAGGATGTGCAGGGGAATATATACAAATTTACAATATTTACAATATATACAAAGATATACAATAAAGTAACACAGAAATGAGAGTTCCCCTCTCTGCTGATGGGGTTCCCCACGTCCGCTCTCCCCCTCTCTCCCCCTCTTCCCCAGAACGGGTTAGAAAGACAGAGAGAAAGAGAAAAAAGGTTAGAAGCAGTTTTGTGTTAATTGGAAAGCAGTTAATACAGGCCTTTATCAGATTTCAAGGCCGAAGCCTTGGCAGAAAGCCCAGCGCAGAAAGCTGCTGCCCTGCGGAGGAGCGGAAGCAAGACTGAAGATAAAGTGCCGGAATGCCCAGGATACCCTCCTGCACTCCCAGTTCAGAAGGTGCTTCCTCCCACTTTACCAATGAAATTAGTTTAGATTGTTCTTTTCATTTACCAACTTCCGTCCGCCATATTCCCTTTCTTAAGGGGACAGTGTCAACCGGTCACAGTCCACCCCTTCTAAACAATTTCATTGGCCGTTCATACTGTCCATCCGATCCAAAACGATATTTACAGCTCGTGAGTAAAGTCCATAGTCCATTCCGGCTATGCTCAGATTTAGATGATTCAAAAGTCCAAGGAAAATCAGAAAATGAGAAAAATGGAAAACAGTTCGTTTCTTCACCGACAAAGGGAAGAACAGGGAAACTGGGAATCTCAGGGTCTCTTAGTTGACTCAGGGCTTTCAGGGATCTCAGGGTTCGTGCACCATAGATTTCCTCGTTGATTCCTCCTTTGGACGCAATGCAGCTGTAGAGCAGTTCGAAGTTAACCTCTTTCAGCTAAAGTTAAATTTCTTTGTGGTATACACTGAATTTCACCATTCTCTTCCCACGCTACTCGAATTCGCTGCCCTTCTCTGAGAGATTTCTCTCTTCTCTCATCATTCCTCTCTTCTCGGACTGCAGCTACGAAAATTCTTGCCTGTCTTTTCTGATTTTCTTCCTCTCTCCTTACATAAACTTTCTGCACCTCTCTTAAGAGCTCATCCAACCCCCGTTCTTGCCATTCATCTAATTTCTCTAATTTCTCTTCCTAATACCAGGCCAGGATTTGGCTACAAATTGTGCTTTTATCAGGGTCTGGCCTACTTGGCCCTCAGGGTCCAGTCCAGAATATAACTGGAAGGATTTGTGCAATCTTTCTAACCACTCAGTCGGAGTCTCGTCTCTCTTCTGATGGTCATTGAAAGCCTTATTAATATTCTGGACTTGAGGAACAGACTCTCTGATGCCCTGAACTACAATTTCCCTCAAGCCACTCATATGATTCCTATGAACTGGGCCTTGGTTGTCCCAACTGGGTCGTTGTAAGGGCCACTTTATGTTGGCCTCGGGGCCTTGTTGATGTCTCTGTTCCCAGTTTCTCCTCCCTGCTCTTCTAATCCTTTTTCTCTCCTCGGCTGTACATTGCCTGTAACTCATCCCAAGTATATAGACTTGGACCTAAAAATTGACCAACTCTCTCAGCCACCCCTAAAGGCTCTTCCAGGAGGTTACCCATTTCCATCTTAAATTCTCTTACAGCCACTGAACTCAAGGGCACCGATACAAACCCTACACCCGGCTGGGGTCCCCCCACAGCATTTTCTCTCAATGGATATAATGACTCTGTCCCTCTGCTCTGACTCCAGGGTATTCGTCTGGCCGGCTCTACGGGACGGGATTGAAAGACCTCCAGCAGCCGTGACACAGAGAATTCTCGGGGGGGAATTTTCATCCGCGGAGCAGGGAGCTCGGCGCAAGAGCCCCGGAGACGTAAAGGCATCTTTCCTTCAAGGAATACCCTGCACGTAAATCAGACGAAAGCCTAGGGAGCTGGGCTCGGGGCGTCTCAGGGGAGCCGGGGTCCGGCCAAGTCTGCTCAACAAGTCGGGGCCGAAAGCTGCGCATGGAGTGGGCCAGAAGGGGCGGCGGGGAACGTCCTGCTGGAGAGCTGTGGTTGCACGCTAGAGAGCAGCCGCCCGGAGTGCTACGCAGGGTACCGGGACAATCACTGCCCACCGCGGGCCCCCAGCCCCTCCGCCCGCACTGGGCATCTCCCCTGGCAGCAGAGCCAGCCGCAGCCCAGGGCTGTCCCCTTGCACAGGGAACTCGGCGGCGCGGCCCCTGCCCACGAAGCAGCTCCCAGCACACAGGCATCGCCTCCTGCTTCTCAGCACGTGGCCCGGGGCACCGACAGAGGATGCGGCAGCGACTGAGGAGGAGGATTCGTCTCGGAACTGCGGCGGCCCGGCCGAGCTGCTGGAAGGTTGGTGAGCCGCGGCAAGCAGAGCTGGTGAGGAGCCGGGAGATGGCCTGCTCAGAGAGTCTCGGGCGAGGGCAGGAAGAAGAGGAGGAGCAACCAACGGGATCCTGGGAGGCATCAAGAAAATTGTGCCCAGCAGGTCTAGGGAAGTTCTTCTACCTCTCTACTCCGCCCTGCTGAGACCACACTTGCAATACTGTGTCCAGTTCTGGGCTCCCCAGTTCGAGAGAGACAAAGACCTGCTGGAGAGAATCCAACAGAGAGCCACGAGGATGATTAGGGGACTTGAACAACTCCCCTGTGAAGAGAGACTGAGAGCCCTGGAGCTGTTTAGTCTGGAGAGGAGAAGACTGAGAGGGGATCTGATCGATATCTATCAATATCTGAGGGGTGGGGGTCAAGTAGAGGGGGCCAAGCTCTTTTTGGTGGCTGTAATAAGCCAGGGAACAACAGGTTCAAGCTTGAACAATGGAAGATTTCACCTCAAGGTGAGGAGAAACTTCTTTACAGTGAGAGTGACAAAAGCCTGGAGCAGACTGCCCAGAGAGGTGGTGGAGTCTCCAGCTCCAGCCCCTGCCCTGGGCAGGGACACCTCCCACCAGCACAGGCTGCACAAGGCCTCATCCAGCCTGGCCTGGAACACCTCCAGGCAGGGGACAGTCAGTGTCAGACAGCATCCATCAGGCCCAGCCAGTGTCACAGCAGTTCAGTATTGACATGCACCCTGCAGCCTCCTCTCCTGTCTCTGCCAGGCCTGGTGGTGCTCAGGGGCTCAATGTGTTTCCTAGATTCTGCTGAGGTCACAGAATCCCAGCATGAAGGGACAGTCAAGGTGCTGTGTGCTCTGTCTGGCACCCAGCCTGTGTGTCTCACCCAGCGTCCTCCTCCAGCACTGGTGACACTGAAACACACACGCTGGGGCTGGGCACAGCAGTGGTGCGATGGCAGAGTTGTGCTGGGAGCCTCACATCTGCCGCTGGCAGTCTTGTGGCAGAAAACCAAGTGGCCAAGTTCGGCTGTGTGGAAAGTTGTGTCACTTGGGAGCAGCCCCACAAATGGCTTCATTAGCAGCTCATTAACAGTTCATTAGCCCTTGTGGCTTGAAGGGTTAAATCTTGGAGAGCTGAGCTCCAAGCACTGCTGGACTGATAAGGAGACAGTGTTGGCCTGGATGGTTTGTGAACTATCACAGTATCACAGTATCACAGTATCACTTAGGTTGGAAAGGACCTCGAGGATCATCGAGTCCAACCTATCAACACAGACCCCATGACTAGACCATGGCACCAAGTGCCACGTCCAATCTCCCCTTGAACGCCTCCAGGGTCAATGACTCAACCACCTCCCTGGGCAACCCGTTCCAATGCCGAATGACTCACTTGGTGAAGAACTTCCTCCTCACCTCGAGTCTAAACCTCCCCTGGTGCAGCTTGAGACTGTGTCCCCTTGTTCTGGTGCTGGTTGCCTGGGAGAAGAGGCCAACCCCTTCCCGGCTACAACCACCTTTCAGGTAGTTGTAGAGGGCAATCAGGTCTCCCCTGAGCCTCCTCTTCTCCAGGCTAAACAATCCCAGCTCCCTCAGCCTCTCCTCACAGGGCTGTGCTCAAGGCCTCTCCCCAGCCTCGTTGCCCTTCTCTGGACACGTTCAAGTGTTTCGATGTCCTTCCTAAACTGAGGGGCCCAGAACTGGACACAGGACTCAAGGTGTGGCCTAACCAAAGCAGAGTACAGGGGCACTATGACCTCCCTGCTCCTGCTGGCCACACTATTCCTAATGCAGGCCAGTATGCTATTGGCCCTCCTGGCCACCTGGGCACACTGCTGGCTCATATTCAGGTGGCTGTCGATCAGCACACCCAGGTCCCTCTCTGTTTGGGAGCTCTCCAGCCACTCCGACCCCAGCCTGTAGCTCTGCATGGGATTGCCGTAGCCAAAGTGCAGCACTCGGCACTTGGACTTGTTGAATGCCATCCTGTTGGACTCTGCCCATCTGTCCAGTCGGTCGAGGTCCCTCTGCAGAGCCTTTCTACCCTCTAACTGACTAACATCTGCCCCCAACTTTGTGTCATCTGCAAACTTGCTGATGACTGACTCTACCCCTTCATCCAGATCATCGATGAATATGTTGAAGAGGACAGGGCCCAGCCCTGATCCCTAGGGGACACCACTGGTGACTGGCCGCCAGCTGGATGTGGCACTGTTCACTACCACTCTCTGGGCCCGGCCCTCCAGCCAGTTCCTAACCCAGCACAGAGTGTAGTGGTCCAATCCACGGGCTGACAGCTTAGCCAGCAGTTTGCTGTGGGGGATGGTGTCAAAGGCCTTGCTGAGGTCCCGGTAGACCACATCCACAGGCCTCCCCACATCCACCAGACGGGTCACCTGATCATGGAAGGAGATCAGGTTGGAGAGGCAGGATCTGCCCTTCCTGAATCCATGTTGGCTGGACCTGAGCCCTTGGCCATCCTTCAGGTGCGCAGGTATTGCCGCCAGGATAATCTGCTCCATCACTTTCCCTGGCACTGAGGTCAGGCTGCCAGGCCTGGAGTTTCCAGGTTCCTCCATCCGACCCTTCTTGTGGATGGGGTCCACGTTGGCCAGTTTCAGTCACCTGGGACCTGTCCAGTGAGCCAGGACTGGAGGAAAATGATGGAGAGTGGCCTAGCTAGCACATCCGCCAGCTCTCTCAGCACCCTAGGATGGATCCCATCTGGTCCCATGGACTTGTGAGTGTCTAAGTGGCTCAGCAGGTCCTGAACTAATTCCTCATGGATTTCCGGGGCACTACACTGCTCCCCGACCCCATCGCCCAGCTCAGGAGGCCACTCGTCCTGAACTCCTCCTGCCTTGCTGTTAAACATTGAGGCAAAGAAGGTGTTCAGGACCTCAGCCTTCTCCTCGTCTTCAGTCACCATGTTCCCCTCCAGGTCCAATAGAGAGTTCAGGTTCTTCCTGCCCTTCTTCTTATTGTTAATATATTTATAAAAATGCTTTTTATTATCTTTGACTGAGATGGCCAGCTTCAGTTCCAGCTGGGCCTTTGCCTCCCTAATTTTATACCTACATAATCTAACAGCTTCCTTGAACATACCTCGATAAGCCTTCCCCTCCTTCCAAAGGTGATACAGCCTCCTCTTCCCCTTAAATCCTCCAGGAGTTGCTTGCTCATCCAGGACGGTCGCCTTCCCCACCGTGCAGCCGTGCTGTTGGAGGAGGGCAGATATTTGATTAGGAGTGGTTGTTATGACCTGAGAGGGTCAGACTTCAGACATCTAGCAGATTGATGTAACAGAGTCCCTGGCTCCTGTTGTAAACTGCTTCTGCCTTGTATTCGTTTAATAAGGAAGAATTTTGGATCCTAAAGTGGACACCTGGCCTGCATCAGGCTGCGTCTCGGCTCTTAATCGCGGCAGTGGCTCCTTAAAGGAACAGCCCCAAGCCCCTTAGCTCTATTGTCCAACCACTCTCTGCTGTGGTTCCTCCTCTGGGATTGCCCTGGGCCAGCAGCACTCACTGCAGTAGCTCCAGCTCTCCACATGCACGGAGACCAACCACACAGCAGGTTACAAATGCAAGTTCTCCTGGGCAGGAGGAATGGCCTTCTGGAGCTCACAGCCACAACCAGATGCTCAGCATGAGCCCAGAGCACCACTGGGCTGCAGGGGAGGCAGCCCCAGCCACTGGGGCTAGAGCAACCACAGCACACTCTGGGGAACATCTTCCCTCTCCCTCCTTGATCAGCCTCTGCCTGAGGTGTCCCAAGACGAGGAGCAAGGAGCACAGCTCTGCCTGGGGGCTGGTGGCTTTTGACAGGGAAATACAAAAGAGATTTGAGTGCAGCCTCACATTCTGGTGCCTTTCCATGTCCTTTCCCAGGGCTCTGGGGCAGAGGTGAGCACACATGGGTGGCTCTCCCTCAGCTCAGCAATGCCAACACCAGCACACATGAAGTTCAAAGCAGTCCTCACAGGGATCTGAGCCCTCCAGGCAGCCACTGAAGCTGCCCACACTCAAGAGCTCAGCATGACCCAATGCTGTGGTCCATTCCCCCTATGGCTGAGCTTCTGCTGCTCAGCAGAGGCAGGAGCACAGACTCTGGGTCTCCCACAGACTCAAAGGGCAAATGCCCCTTGGGGAAGGGAAAGGACTGTGCAGAGATACAACAGTTGTGCTGCTCCACTCCTCCCTTTCCACAGAGCATGGCACAAGCAGCACAAGCCCAGGGGCAAGTGTCACTTGCAGAGTGTCCTGACAAGGTTTGTGGCACAGGTGTAGCTTCAGCTGAATGGCATTGCCAGGAGAGAGTGAAAGGGACTTGTGAGCCCTGAGCCCCTGAAGGTGTCCAGCTGGGCTCCAGGCTGGCAGCTGCCTACAGCAGAGCATCCTGCCTGCAGTCCTTGGGCACAGCTGCCCAACAAGATGTGATCCCCTCCCCAGGAGGGAAGCTTTGCTGCTTGTGCTGCAGCAGCTCTCCAAGAGCTGCTACCCTGGGCCAGGGCCTGGCTGTGAGGTCACCACATGGCTGTGAGGGGCCTGGGCCTGGCTGTGAGGTCACAAATGCCCTCTGTTGTCACAAAGCTTTGCTCCCTACAAACACAGCCCCTCAGCCCTTGGGCTCCACTGCAGCAGCAGCAGCAGCAGCAGCCACAGCGTGGAAGTTGCAGCGGCAGCCGCAGCAGAGTAGTGGTTGAGAGAGAGAGCCATGGCCCTCACTCATCACCTCTTCCTCTTCATCCTCGTCTTCATGGCCCTGCAAGTCAGGGCTGTGGCTGGAGCTCCATGGCGAGCCCCAGGAGCAGGTAAGCAGCAGGGCTGGTGCAGCCTTGCCTGGCCAGAGGCTCTTCCCCCCGAGAAGCTTGGGGCTGAAGGCTTTCCCTCCGGCGCTTCAGCAAGGGCTTGCTCTGGGTGCCTGAGGGCCCCAGGCCCCTCTGCAGCTTCAGCAATCTCCACCTTCCCTGCTCCACCTCGGCACCTCAGCCCCTTCCAGTGCCCACAGGCCAGCGAGGCCCAGGTGGATGCCACCATGCAATGAACCATTCCCCATCTGGGCTTGCTTCTAGGTGAGGATGGAGGAGCCCCTGCTTATCCAGCTCCACACCTGCAGCTTGCTCTCAAGCCCTCGGAGCACCGCGCAGGTACCTTCCCACTCTCCCTTTCCTTCAAAGGACAAACACTGACAGTGTGCCAAGAGCAGCTTCTGGTGCACTTGGCCTTCAGATCCTCTCTTGCTCACTCCTCCATCTCTTGGCCCATTCTTGACCTGCAGCCAAGAACAGGGCCAGATGGGGAGTGAGGAGGGCTCAGCCTTGTGCCCCATTTGCCTTCAGAAGCTCTCTCTGGCCCCTTGGAGCAGGAGCTGCTGCCAAGCCAGGGGGCTGCTTGGCCTTGAGCTCAGAGCTCAGGTTGCTGCCAGCACGCTGCCACTGCAGGCAGGCTGGAACTCTTTGCAGCCTGCTCCTGAGTGCAGGGCAGAGCTGAGTGCCGTGGGCTGCCCGGCTCTGAGTGGCACTCGCTGCCGCTGCCTCCTGCAGAGCTGTCTGCAGCTGTGTCTCAGAGGCTCTTCCCTGCTCTGCTTCTTTGCAGACCTGCCTGGAGGCCAAGGCACTCCAGCTTCCCGTCCCTGCTCCAAGACTAAGGCTCTGCCACATGGCACAGGTAGGGCCTGGCTCTTCCCTCCCTTTGAGAGCTGCCAGCTCCAAGCCCAAGGCTCACCTAGCTGGGTGCCTCAGCAGGCATGAGGACACAGACCTGCCCGCGGTGGCCTCCCTTGCCATCAGCCCCTGAAGGCTTCTGTGCCTCAGTTCTGCCCAGGCAGGTGCCCACAGCTGACAGAACCTTCTCTGGGTCTCTAGGTACAGATGTGCCTGCAGTGAGGACTGGCTCAATGCCCCCCTGGCAACGAGCCCTGCAGCACGCCTGGAATCGTCCACTGCAGCCCGGCTGGCATCGCAGCGGTGAGTCTCTGCTGACCTCACAGCCCAAGCACTGCTTTTCCCTATTTCACTGCTGAGAAACTCAGCTAAACCTCTTCTGCTCAGGTCCTCCAGGAGCTATTTACCCATCTGACCAGGCAGAGATTTCCAGAAAGGCTTTTGAAATTGTCATGGAACTGCTGGAGCAAAAGGAGAGAGGACAACAAGGTGGGTACCCTTCCCTCTGCTCTTGTTGTCAGCCTGCTCCATCTCTCTGAGCTGGATTGCCTCCTGGAGATGCCATCTCCCTGATGGGGAAGGCTTCCATCTCAGCCAGCTCTCCTGCTTGCTTTCTTCAGAGAGGGAGCGAGAGGCTGAGCAGGAGAAGGCTTTGGAAGGCAGCACTGCTTCACCGCCAGCCTCTGCCGAAGCAACCAAGGCGCCTCCGGCCAGCAGCTCCTCAGGTAATTGCTGTGCCCTGCTCAGCTGGCAGCATCCAGCAGCACGGGAAATGAAAGGGACTTGTGAGCCCTGGGCTGCCCTAGGCTGGCAAACCAGGCTCCAGACTGGCAGCTGCCTAGTACAGGAGGGGAGCCAGTGCTTGTGTGCAGGTTGCAATCCCTCCCTGGGGGGACTCCTCAGCTGTTGGGAACAGCCCCAGTGAGGAGGTCAGGAGCTCTGAGCCCTGGTTTCCTGTTGTTCCCTCCCTCCGTGTTCCCTGAGCCCCTTCCAGCGCCCGCAGGTCCCTGAGGCAGAGCTGGATCCCCACATGCAATGAAAGCTTTCCCATCTCTGCTTGTTTCTAGGGGAGGATGGAGGAGGCCTCGGCCACCCAGCTAAACACCCGGACCTCCGCATCCTCTTAGAGCCCCCGGAGTTTCGGCCCGAAGGGAGGACTCAGGCAGCTCCTCCCCCGCGGCGTGCACTGCAGCCTGGCAGGCGCCGCAAGGGTGAGTCTCTGCCGGCCTCACAGGCTGCCACTGGCCTTCCCCTCTGCATTCGGCTGAAACTCAGCTAAACCCCTTCTCTTTAGGTCCTCCACGGGCAAAGGACGTGGCTGAGGAGGGGAAGATTTCCCACAGGGCTTTTGAAGCTGTCAGGACAGAGCTGGATGAGCTGGAGAGAGAGCAGGGTGGGTATCCTTCCCTCTGCCTTAGCCCTCAGCCTCGGCAGCAGGAGGCTGCAGACACAGGGCTGAACACGCTGTGGCCTGCACAGGGGCAAGAAGGGACAGGGGTCCAGGGGTCGATCCAAGCTGCATGAGCTGAGCTGGAAAGCAATGCCCAGGCTGGAGAAAAGGCAGAAAGGGAGAGCAAGGCTCAAGTGCCTTTTGAGAAGGGGCAGCTTCCCCCTCAGCATGTGGGAGCTGGCCCAGGCAGAGGGAGGGGAGGGAAGGGAGGTTCTCCCTGCTGCAGACCTAACGTTTCGTTTGCACCTCCAGATATGGCTGAGGAGAGAAGCACAACTGGGGATGCTGCCCAGGACACCCTGAGCCCTCCGTGTCCCCAGAGGGTGCTGGAGAGCTGCATGGTGGCCACAGCTGCCATTGTGGCTAGTGTGCCAGTGACCATTCTGCTGTGCTACCTGGCAATACGTTGTCACAAGAAGAGACAAAAGTGAGTTGGGTCTTTTGCCTCTGCCTGCTTCCTGCCCTGGCTGCTTGAGCCAGCCAGCACCTCTGGTCCAGCTGCTGTGGAGCAGGGACTGAGTGCTTGGGTAAAGAGCTCCACCAGCAGCTGAGGACTCAAAGGCTCTCCTCTCTGCACAGGGAAAGCAAAGCCAGGGCAGAAGCACGAGAGTGGCTGAACAGGCGCACCCAGATGGACAGCTGGCCCCAACCCCAGGCTGGCAGAACAGAGCCTTCGCCCTCCCGCAGCCCTGCAGCCCTGCAGCCCCAGGAGCAGCCTCGCACCCCCCCCAGACCAGGAAAGCCTCCTCGCCCCCCAGGCCCCTTTGCCCCACGAGCCACTCCACCTCCAGGACGTCCCCAGAGCCCCTTGGCCCCACGAGCCACTCCACCTCCAGGACGTCCCCAGAGCCCCTTGGCCCCACGAGCCACACCACCTCCAGGACGTCCCCAGAGCCCCTTGGCCCCACCAACCACACCACCTCCAGGACGTCCCCAGAGCCCCTTGGCCCCACCAACCACACCACCTCCAGGACGTCCCCAGAGCCCCTTGGCCCCACGAGCCACACCACCTCCAGGACGTCCCCAGAGCCCCTTGGCCCCACCAACCACACCACCTCCAGGACGTTCCCAGAGCCCCTTGGCCCCACCAACCACACCACCTCCAGGACGTCCCCAGAGCCCCTTGGCCCCACCAACCACTCCACCTCCAGGACGTCCCCAGATTCCCTCTACCACTCAAACTGAAACATCAACTCTAAAACCCAAACGACCTCCACCTCCACCACCCTTCCCCCGGCACAGGTCCCTCTCATCCCTCACTCCCTCCCCACACCCTCCACACACCCAAATCTCCTCACTGCCTGCACCCCCTCCAGCCCCCCCACTCCCCTCAAAGTCCCCACCTCCTCCACCCCCCCGAACCTCCTCACTGCCTACACCCCCACCAGCCCCTCCACTCCCCTCACTGATCACCCCCCCTCCACCCCCCCCACTACCCCCAAACTGACAGCCCCATCCACACACCCAACTCCTGTCACTGCTCACCCCCCTCCACCCTTCCACAAGTCAACCATCAGGCTGAGGAGGCAGCAGACCTGCACAGATGAGCAACGAGCTGCTGCAAAAACTCACAGGGGAGAAAGAAGTTCACAGTGTGTGGGACAAGGCACAGGGCACTTGGGAGGCTGATAGGAACACTGCCAGCCAAGGGAGGGAGGCAATGAGGAAGGCCAAGGCCCTCTGGCCATTAAGTCTGGCAAAGGAAGTCAAAGAGAACAAGAAGGCCTTCTTCAAATGCAGCAGTGGTGAAAGAAGAGCAGGCAAAATGTGGGCCTGCAGCTGAATGAGAAGGGAGCCCTGGGCACAGAGGATGCAGAGAAGCCAGAGCTACTGAAGGGCTTCCTGGCTTCAGCCTTTGCTGCCCAGGCTGAGCCTCAGGAATCCCAGCGCCTAGGAGGGAGAATGGAAGACTCTGGAGAATGGAAGACTCTCCCTTGGTCGATGAGGGCCAGAGATCACCTGGGAACTGAGCACTCACAAACCCATAGGCCCTAAGGGGATGCAGCCTGAGTGCTGAGGTGGGGCATGAAGCCATGCCAGAGTTCTGGTTCTGCCTGTTCAGGGATCTTGTGAGGTCATGCAGAGAGGAAAAGAGAGAGGCAAAAGTCCTGCTAGAACTGCCCCTGGCCACTGTGCTAAGAGCTGCTCAAAGCCTCATCCAGCCTGGCTTTAAACACCTCCAGGGATGAGGCATCGAAAGCTTCTCTGGGCTGCCCATTCCAGTATCTCAGAAGCCTCCTAGAAGTGAAGAGAACAAAGGTGCCAGCCCCAGAGCACACTCCCAGCCTTGAGCTCCACTCAGGAGCTGAGTGCTCAGACTCGGGGTGCAAAGGTGAGGCCATGCCAGCAGCAGGGCTCCTCCCTTCACCTGCTGCACACTCAGCCACCAGCACTCAACCATTGACTAGCTTCAGAAGCAGGCCTCACAGCATTTTGCCCTCCTAAAGTAGAAGGACATTTCCAGGTGGTCTGCTCTAAACCTGTGATTCGATTAAACAAACAACCCACCCCAAAAACCAAACACCCAAGCATTTTGAGGGCAGGTGGGAGCAGAGACTCTGCTCTGCACAGCAGGAGCATACCTGGTATTGAGGGCTTCATGCTGACGAGCAGTGTCAGAGCAGCTGGCACTAAGTAGACAACCTGTTGATGAAACAGGAATGACTGCAGCAAAGCTTCTCAGGAGAAGCAGCAGCCCCATCGACATGGCTGCTGCTCCCCTTTACCACGGACTGCCAGGTGGGGAGAGCAGCTGCCAGCCCCCCTCCCACTGGTACTGCTCATCTTCAGCACCAGCCCCCCAAATCCTGCAGCATCAGCTAGTGCCAGTCCTTGCTCCGCAGCTGCTGGGTTACCCACCCCTCGCTGCCCAGACAGCCCTCGCCCTGCACTTTGAACCCCAGGGAAAGCCCCTGCGGGACACTCGCCCCCCATCGCGGGCAGCCAGCCCCTCCGCCCACACTGGGCATCTCCCCTGGCAGCAGAGCCTATTGCCTATTGCTGCCACAGCCCAAGGCTGGCAGACACAGCAGGGCAGCCTGCCCCTCAGCACCGGCTCCGGGGCACTGAGAGAGGCTGCGGCGGCAGACAGGGAGGAGACTTCCAATGGGGACTGCGGCGGCCCCGCCGAGCTGGCGGAAGGTCGGTGAGCCGCGGCAAGCAAAGCTGGCGAGGAGCCGGGAGATGGCCCCGGCAGAGAGTCCCGGGCGACGGCAGGAGGAGGAGCAGCTCGGTGAGTTCTGCCCGGGGAACCAAGGCTGGGCCCGGGGCAAGGGCGAAAGTGAGCCGGAATGAGAGAGCCTGCAAGCACCGAGCGGCTTCAGCCGCCGCTGCAGGGCAGCGATCGCTCTCCCGCCGCCTTCTTGTTCAGCTAAGGGCAGCGGGCGGCGTCCTGCGGCGGTCCCGCAGCACAGCGGAGCTGGGGCTGTCGAGAAAGCCCGGGGACGGGCGGAGGGCGGCCGGGGCCGCGGGGCAGGGCCAGCCCCGAAGCCGGCATCTGCCTCGCTGCAGCTGCTCGGCGCTTCCCGTCCTCACCGTCCAGAGCCCGGCGTCGGGGTCATTCACCTGTGGCGGACAGATGCGCACTGGGACCCCGCAGCGGTCGCCTGGCCCGGGGCCACTCCCTGCGGGAGGGCACCGCACAGGAGCGCAGCGGGGCCGCCGGCGCTGCCAGCTCAGACGACACCGTCCTCACCTGCACGGCGGCCGCCAGCCCGAAGAACGCAGCCATGAGGAGGTTGCAGAGCCGCCACAGCCAGACCGACGTCCGCCCGCCCGACAGGGCCGCTCCGCCACTGCCGGAGCGCGGCCACCGGGGGCGGGACGGGGCCGGGCTCGGGGCCTGCTGCAGGCGGGGCGGGCAGCGGGAGCCACCCCTCGCCACCCGTTCTTTAGCTACTTCTGCCGCCTTTCCCGGGGATGCTGCCCTGCGCTCCGCTCTGCTGAGATGCCACTCGCAGTGCCTCACCCTGCTGGGACCCTGCTTCTGAACCTCGGCGGCTCCGCGGGATTGAAAGACCTCCAGCAGCCGTGACACAGAGAATTCTCGGGGGGGAATTTTCATCCGCGGAGCAGGGAGCTCGGCGCAAGAGCCCCGGAGACGTAAAGGCATCTTTCCTTCAAGGAATACCCTGCACGTAAATCACACGAAAGCCTAGGGAGCTGGGCTCGGGGCGTCTCAGGGGAGCCGGGGTCCGGGCAAGTCTGCTCAACAAGTCGGGGCCGAAAGCTGCGCATGGAGTGGGCCAGAAGGGGCGGCGGGGAACGTCCTGCTGGAGAGCTGTGGTTGCACGCTAGAGAGCAGCCGCCCGGAGTGCTACGCAGGGTACCGGGACAATCACTGCCCACCGCGGGCCCCCAGCCCCTCCGCCCGCACTGGGCATCTCCCCTGGCAGCAGAGCCAGCCGCAGCCCAGGGCTGTCCCCTTGCACAGGGAACTCGGCGGCGCGGCCCCTGCCCACGAAGCAGCTCCCAGCACACAGGCATCGCCTCCTGCTTCTCAGCACGTGGCCCGGGGCACCGACAGAGGATGCGGCAGCGACTGAGGAGGAGGATTCCTCTCGGAACTGCGGCGGCCCGGCCGAGCTGCTGGAAGGTTGGTGAGCCGCGGCAAGCAGAGCTGGTGAGGAGCCGGGAGATGGCCTGCTCAGAGAGTCTCGGGCGAGGGCAGGAAGAAGAGGAGGAGCAACCAACGGGATCCTGGGAGGCATCAAGAAAATTGTGCCCAGCAGGTCTAGGGAAGTTCTTCTACCTCTCTACTCCGCCCCGCTGAGACCACACTTGCAATACTGTGTCCAGTTCTGGGCTCCCCAGTTCGAGAGAGACAGAGACCTGCTGGAGAGAATCCAACAGAGAGCCACGAGGATGATTAGGGGACTTGAACAACTCCCCTGTGAAGAGAGACTGAGAGCCCTGGAGCTGTTTAGTCTGGAGAGGAGAAGACTGAGAGGGGATCTGATCGATATCTGAGGGGTGGGGGTCAAGTAGAGGGGGCCAAGCTCTTTTTGGTGGCTGTAATAAGCCAGGGAACAACAGGTTCAAGCTTGAACAATGGAAGATTTCACCTCAAGATGAGGAGAAACTTCTTTACAGTGAGAGTGACAAAAGCCTGGAGCAGACTGCCCAGAGAGGTGGTGGAGTCTCCAGCTCCAGCCCCTGCCCTGGGCAGGGACACCTCCCACCAGCACAGGCTGCACAAGGCCTCATCCAGCCTGGCCTGGAACACCTCCAGGCAGGGGACAGTCAGTGTCAGACAGCATCCATCAGGCCCAGCCAGTGTCACAGCAGTTCAGTATTGACATGCACCCTGCAGCCTCCTCTCCTGTCTCTGCCAGGCCTGGTGGTGCTCAGGGGCTCAATGTGTTTCCTAGATTCTGCTGAGGTCACAGAATCCCAGCATGAAGGGACAGTCAAGGTGCTGTGTGCTCTGTCTGGCACCCAGCCTGTGTGTCTCACCCAGCGTCCTCCTCCAGCACTGGTGACACTGAAACACACACGCTGGGGCTGGGCACAGCAGTGGTGCGATGGCAGAGTTGTGCTGGGAGCCTCACATCTGCCGCTGGCAGTCTTGTGGCAGAAAACCAAGTGGCCAAGTTCGGCTGTGTGGAAAGTTGTGTCACTTGGGAGCAGCCCCACAAATGGCTTCATTAGCAGCTCATTAACAGTTCATTAGCCCTTGTGGCCTGAAGGGTTAAATCTTGGAGAGCTGAGCTCCAAGCACTGCTGGACTGGTAAGAAGGAGACAGTGTTGGCCTGGATGGTTTGTGAACTATGGGAACTCAGTGCAGCAGTGCTGTTGGAGGAGGGCAGATATTTGATTAGGAGTGGTTGTTATGACCTGAGAGGGTCAGACTTCAGACATCTAGCAGATTGATGTAACAGAGTCCCTGGCTCCTGTTGTAAACTGCTTCTGCCTTGTATTCGTTTAATAAGGAAGAATTTTGGATCCTAAAGTGGACACCTGGCCTGCATCAGGCTGCGTCTCGGCTCTTAATCGCGGCAGTGGCTCCTTAAAGGAACAGCCCCAAACCCCTTAGCTCTATTGTCCAACCACTCTCTGCTGTGGTTCCTCCTCTGGGATTGCCCTGGGCCAGCAGCACTCACTGCAGTAGCTCCAGCACTCCACATGCACGGAGAGCAAGCACACAGCAGGTTACAAATGCAAGTTCTCCTGGGCAGGAGGAATGGCCTTCTGGAGCTCACAGCCACAACCAGATGCTCAGCATGAGCCCAGAGCACCACTGGGCTGCAGGGGAGGCAGCCCCAGCCACTGGGGCTAGAGCAAGCACAGCACACTCTGGGGAACATCTTCCCTCTCCCTCCTTGATCAGCCTCTGCCTGAGGTGTCCCAAGACGAGGAGCAAGGAGCACAGCTCTGCCTGGGGGCTGGTGGCTTTTGACAGGGAAATACAAAAGAGATTTGAGTGCAGCCTCACATTCTGGTGCCTTTCCATGTCCTTTCCCAGGGCTCTGGGGCAGAGGTGAGCACACATGGGTGGCTCTCCCTCAGCTCAGCAATGCCAACACCAGCACACATGAAGTTCAAAGCAGTCCTCACAGGGATCTGAGCCCTCCAGGCAGCCACTGAAGCTGCCCACACTCAAGAGCTCAGCATGACCCAATGCTGTGGGCCATTCCCCCTATGGCTGAGCTTCTGCTGCTCAGCAGAGGCAGGAGCACAGAATCTCCACCTCCAGGGAGGTGGTTGAGGCCCCAGCCCTGGAGGTGTTTAAGCCCAGGCTGGCTGAGGCTCTGGGCAGCCTGATGTAGTGTGGGGTGTCCCTGCCCATGGCAGGGGGGTTGGAACTGGATGATCCTTGTGGTCCCTTCCAATCCTGAATGATACTGTGATACTATGATACTATGATAACCAGGAGAGCTGTGCTGCTGGGCCTTGCTTGAACTTAGAACAAAGAGGGTCTGGGTTTGGGAGGAAAAGCCTGGGGGCAGCCTTGGCTGCAGTGAGCAGCAGGTGCTGGAGATCAGGATCCCAGGAGGAGCAAGCAGGGCAAGAAGTAGGACTTCAGCACTGGTCTTTGGCAGGGCCTAACTCTGACCTCGTCAAAGAGCTGCTGGGAGGAAGGCCATGGGCCAGGATCTAGGCGGTAGGGCAGCCCAGGAGAGCTGGGGGATATTCAAACACCACTTCCTCCAAGCTCAAGGGCAATGCATTCCTCCAAGTCAACCATCAGGCTGAGGAGGCAGCAGGCCTGCACAGATGAGCAAGGAGCTGCTGCAAAAACTCAGAGGGGAGAAAGAAGTTCACAGTGTGTGGGACAAGGCACAGGGCACTTGGGAGGCTGATAGGAACACTGCCAGCCAAGGGAGGGAGGCAATGAGGAAGGCCAAGGCCCTCTGGCCATGAAATCTGGCAAAGGAAGTCAAAGAGAACAAGAAGGCCTTCTTCAAATGCAGCAGTGGTGAAAGAAGAGCAGGCAAAATGTGGGCCTGCAGCTGCATGAGGAGGGAGCCCTGGGCACAGAGGATGCAGAGAAGCCAGAGCTACTGAAGGGCTTCCTGGCTTCAGCCTTTGCTGCCCAGGCTGGGCCTCAGGAATCCCAGAGCCTGGGAGGGAGAGAAAGGCTCTGGAGAATGGAAGACTCTCCCTTGGTCGCTGAGGGCCAGAGATCACCTGGGAACTGAGCACTCACAAACCCATAGGCCCTGAGGGGATGCAGCCTGAGTGCTGAGGTGGGGCATGAAGCCATGCCAGAGTTGTGGTTCTGCCTGTTCAGGGATCTTGTGAGGTCATGCAGAGAGGAAAAGAGAGAAGCAAAAGTCCTGCTAGAACTGCCCCTGGCCACTGTGCTAAGAGTGCCGAGGGAGCTGGCACAGGAGCTTGCCAAGCCGCTCTCCATCCTCTCTCAGCAGTCCTGGTTAACAGGGGAAGTTCCACACCACTGCCACTGGCCAATGGGACCCTAATCCAAGAAGGCCCAGCAGGGTTTCTCACAGCATCCTAGAATGGCTTGGGTGGGAAGGGAGCCTGAGGATCACCCAGCACCAACCCCCCTGCCACGGGCAGGAACACCTCCCCCTAGCCCAGCTTGCTGCAAGCCTCCTCCAGCCTGGCCTTGAGCACTTCCAGGCTTGAGGCATCCACATCTTCTCTGGGCAGCCCATTCCAGAGCCTCAGCCCCCTCCTGCTGAAGAACTTCTTCCTGAGGTGCAAGCCAAACCCACCCTGCTGTGCTGGTTTCAAAGCATTGGCCCTTGAGAGGTGGCCACAGGCCCTTGCAAAGAGCCCCTGGCCAGCTCTGCTCTGGCCCCTTTCAGCCAGGTCAGCTTTGGGTTGCTCCAGGCCTGGCAGCCTGACCTCAGTGCCGGGGAAGGCTCTGGAGCAGTGCATGCGGAGGGAGCTCACTCAGCATGGGCAGCACAGCCAGGGGCAGGCCCAGGCAGCCTGGCTTCATGCAAGGCAGGGCCTGCCCCACCACCCTGGCCTCCTGTCAGCAGGACAGCTACCTGCTGGGGAGGGGAAGGCTGGGCACGTGTCTGCCTGGCCATCACAAGGCCTTTGGCACTGTCCCCTGCAATGTCCAAGGCCACAGGCAGTCACCCCTCATGGGTTTGGCCTTCCTGAAGGCTTCCCCCAGACATGCTTAGGGCAGCCAGGATGAAGCAGAGACTGTGTGAGCTGGAAGGGAGCTAAGGCTCACCCAGTGCAACCCTCTGCTGGCAGCACCAAGCAGGCCCTGGCACTGCCAGGCTCCATCCCTGAGCCCAGCAGGTGCTGGAAAGCTGCTCCCAAGGGATGCAGGGGGCTGGGCCCAACCCAGCTCCTCTGCTCCAGCAAATGGATGCTGGCTCCATCTCCATTGACATCCAAGATCTGCTGGGGCTTGTGGGTGATGTGAACCCCACTGCCTGATTCCTGCAGCCCAGAGCCAGCTGCTCTGCAGGGACAGCTGCCCATGGAGCCCCTGCCAGCCCCATCCTAGCTCCCAGGGGAGCAGAGGCTGGGCATGGCAGGGGAGGGGCTTCAGGACTCAGGTCTTGAGCCAACACAGCTCTGTTTGTCCTCCCCCAGAGCAGAGCCCCCTCAGCCCAGCAGGACCCAGCCCTCTGAGGGCTGACACAAGGCAGCAGCAAGCTGGCTGCTCCAAGCAGCTCCTCTAGGGCCTGCAGGAGCTTTTGGCTGCGTTGCTCCACGGCCTGCTCAGGGGATGTTTAGTGCCATCAGCCACCTCCTCTGCTGCAGAGAGCCCCCACAGCACGGGGACAGCTGGGACGACAGAGGCACGGCATGGTGAGTGTGCTCCCAGCGCTCGCTCCCTCCCCGGGGCATTCCCTTGCCAGACAGGAGAGAGGAAATGGCCTCAGGTTGCACCAGGGCAGGTTCCCCTTGCACAGGAGGAACAATTTCATCCCCCAAAGGGTTGTCACAGCCTTGCCCAGGCTGCCCAGGGCAGTGGTGGAGTCCCCATGCCTGGAGGGGTTTCAAAGCTGTGGAGATGTGGTGCTGGGGGACCTGAGGTTTAGTGGTGCCCTGGCCAAGGCACATCCCAAGCCATCATAGAATCATGGAATGGTCTGGCTTGGAAGGGACCTCCAAAGGTCATCCAGTCCAAACCCCTCTGCAGTCAGCAGGGACATCCTCAGCCAGGTCAGCTTGCCCTGGGCCCTCTCTCAGACTGCTGCCAAGCCCAAGCAGCTTGCCCAGAGCCAACCCTGCTGCACTGCAGACAGGAGGTTAGCAGGACACCACCAGGCTCCCTTTGGGGAGAGCCCTTCCCTCCCCACACTCTGCCTTGGACAAGGTGCAGCTTGTCATGCAGGTCAGTCTCAGCCCACAGTTTCTTCACCTCCAAGGGCTGGGAGCTTCTGCAGATGCTGGGTTTGGCTGAGATTGAAGCAGGAAGAGCAACCTGGAGACCACTGGAAAGCCCAGGGAGCCATGGGGCAGTGGGGGGGGTTTGGGGGGACTCTAACTGTGGAACAGCTTGTGGCTTTGGTGGAGCAGCATCTGGACCTTAGATGGCCAGCCTGGGGCCAGCTTGGGGGCAGCCTGGGGCCAGCTTGGGAACAGCCTGGGGATGTGTGTGCACATCTATGCTCAGCTGCCTTCTCCCCAATGCTCTGTAGCCCTGGAGATGTCATTCACCCAAACCCAGTGCTGGCGCTGGTGCTGGTGCTGGTGCTGGTGCTGGTGCTGGGCAGAGCAGAGCTCACTTGTGTTGTCCTGGGGCAGCTGGCAGGGTCTGAGCCCTCAGCAGAAGTGTGGCCAGCCCTGCTGCTCCATCCAGGCTGCTCTCTGCTTCTCCCCAACAGAAATCAGGGCAAGCCACAGCTCTGGAGTGCAGAACTGTTTGGTTTAGCAGAATCTGGGTCTCCCACAGACTCAAAGGGCAAATGCCCCTTGGGGAAGGGAAAGGACTGTGCAGAGATACAACAGTTGTGCTACTCCACTCCTCCCTTTCCACAGAGCTTGGCACAAGCAGCACAAGCCCAGGGGCAAGTGTCACTTGCAGAGTGTCCTGACAAGGTTTGTGCCACAGGTGTAGCTTCAGCTGAATGGCATTGCCAGGAGAGAGTGAAAGGGACTTGTGAGCCCTGAGCCCCTGAAGGTGTCCAGCTGGGCTCCAGGCTGGCAGCTGCCTACAGCAGAGCATCCTGCCTGCAGTCCTTGGGCACAGCTGCCCAACAAGATGTGATCCCCTCCCCAGGAGGGAAGCTTTGCTGCTTGTGCTGCAGCAGCTCTCCAAGAGCTGCTACCCTGGGCCAGGACCTGGCTGTGAGGTCACCACATGGCTGTGAGGGGCCTGGGGCTGGCTGTGAGGTCACCACATGGCTGTGAGGGGCCTGGGCCTGACTGTGAGGTCACCACATGGCTGTGAGGGACCTGGGCCTGGCTGTGAGGTCACAAATGCCCTCTGTTGTCACAAAGCTTTACTCCCTACAAACACAGCCCCTCAGCCCTTGGGCTCCACTGCAGCAGCAGCAGCAGCAGCAGCCACAGCGTGGAAGTTGCAGCGGCAGCCGCAGCAGAGTAGTGGTTGAGAGAGAGAGCCATGGCCCTCACTCATCACCTCTTCCTCTTCATCCTCCTCTTCATGGCCCTGCAAGTCAGGGCTGTGGCTGGAGCTCCATGGCGAGCCCCAGGAGCAGGTAAGCAGCAGGGCTGGTGCAGCCTTGCCTGGCCAGAGGCTCTTCCCCCCGAGAAGCTTGGGGCTGAAGGCTTTCCCTCCGGCGCTTCAGCAAGGGCTTGCTCTGGGTGCCTGAGGGCCCCAGGCCCCTCTGCAGCTTCAGCAATCTCCACCTTCCCTGCTCCACCTCGGCACCTCAGCCCCTTCCAGTGCCCACAGGACACCATGCAATGAACCATTCCCCATCTGGGCTTGCTTCTAGGTGAGGATGGAGGAGCCCCTGCTTATCCAGCTCCACACCTGCAGCTTGCTCTCAAGCCCTCGGAGCACCGCGCAGGTACCTTCCCACTCTCCCTTTCCTTCAAAGGACAAACACTGACAGTGTGCCAAGAGCAGCTTCTGGTGCACTTGGCCTTCAGATCCTCTCTTGCTCACTCCTCCATCTCTTGGCCCATTCTTGACCTGCAGCCAAGAACAGGGCCAGATGGGGAGTGAGGAGGGCTCAGCCTTGTGCCCCATTTGCCTTCAGAAGCTCTCTCTGGCCCCTTGGAGCAGGAGCTGCTGCCAAGCCAGGGGGCTGCTTGGCCTTGAGCTCAGAGCTCAGGTTGCTGCCAGCACGCTGCCACTGCAGGCAGGCTGGAACTCTTTGCAGCCTGCTCCTGAGTGCAGGGCAGAGCTGAGTGCCGTGGGCTGCCCGGCTCTGAGTGGCACTCGCTGCCGCTGCCTCCTGCAGAGCTGTCTGCAGCTGTGTCTCAGAGGCTCTTCCCTGCTCTGCTTCTTTGCAGACCTGCCTGGAGGCCAAGGCACTCCAGCTTCCCGCCCCTGCTCCAAGACTAAGGCTCTGCCACATGGCACAGGTAGGGCCTGGCTCTTCCCTCCCTTTGAGAGCTGCCAGCTCCAAGCCCAAGGCTCACCTAGCTGGGTGCCTCAGCAGGCATGAGGACACAGACCTGCCCGCGGTGGCCTCCCTTGCCATCAGCCCCTGAAGGCTTCTGTGCCTCAGTTCTGCCCAGGCAGGTGCCCACAGCTGACAGAACCTTCTCTGGGTCTCTAGGTACAGATGTGCCTGCAGTGAGGACTGGCTCAATGCCCCCCTGGCAACGAGCCCTGCAGCACGCCTGGAATCGTCCACTGCAGCCCGGCTGGCATCGCAGCGGTGAGTCTCTGCTGCCCTCACAGCCCAAGCACTGCTTTTCTCTATTGCATTGCTGAGAAACTCAGCTAAACCTCTTCTGCTCAGGTCCTCCAGGAGCTATTTACCCATCTGACCAGGCAGAGATTTCCAGAAAGGCTTTTGAAATTGTCATGGAACTGCTGGAGCAAAAGGAGAGAGGACAACAAGGTGGGTACCCTTCCCTCTGCTCTTGTTGTCAGCCTGCTCCATCTCTCTGAGCTGGATTGCCTCCTGGAGATGCCATCTCCCTGATGGGGAGGCTGCTGAGCTGTTGGGAACAGCCCCAGTGAGGAGGTCAGGAGCTCTGAGCCCTGGTTTCCTGTTGTTGCCTCCCTCCGTGTTCCCTGAGCCCCTTCCAGCGCCCGCAGGTCCCTGAGGCAGAGCTGGATCCCCACATGCAATGAAAGCTTTCCCATCTTCGCTTGTTTCTAGGGGAGGATGGAGGAGGCCTCGGCCACCCAGCTAAACACCCGGACCTCCGCATCCTCTTAGAGCCCCCGGAGTTTCGGCCCGAAGGGAGGACTCAGGCAGCTCCTCCCCCGCGGCGTGCACTGCAGCCTGGCAGGCGCCGCAAGGGTGAGTCTCTGCCGGCCTCACAGGCTGCCACTGGCCTTCCCCTCTGCATTCGGCTGAAACTCAGCTAAACCCCTTCTCTTTAGGTCCTCCACGGGCAAAGGACGTAGCTGAGGAGGGGAAGATTTCCCACAGGGCTTTTGAAGCCCTCAGGAAAGTTCTGGATCAGGTGGAGAGAGGACAACACGGTGGGTACCCTTCCCTCTGCTCTTGTTGTCAGCCTGCTCCATCTCTCTGAGCTGCATTGCCTCCTGGAGATGCCATCTCCCTGATGGGGAAGGCTTCCATCTCAGCCAGCTCTCCTGCTTGCTTTCTTCAGAGAGGGAGCGAGAGGCTGAGCAGGAGAAGGCTTTGGAAGGCAGCACTGCTTCACCGTCTGCTGCCAGCTCCAAGCCCAAGGCTCACCTAGCTGGGTGCCTCAGCAGGCATGAGCACACAGACCTGCCCGCGGTGGCCTCCCTTGCCATCAGCCCCTGAAGGCTTCTGTGCCTCAGTTCTGCCCAGGCAGGTGCCCAGAACTGACAGAACCTTCTCTGGGTCTTTAGGTACAGATGTGCCTGCAGTGAGGACTGGCTCAATGCCCCCCTGGCAACGAGCCCTGCAGCACGCCTGGAATCGTCCACTGCAGCCCGGCTGGCATCGCAGCGGTGAGTCTCTGCTGACCTCACAGCCCAAGCACTGCTTTTCCCTATTTCACTGCTGAGAAACTCAGCTAAACCTCTTCTGCTCAGGTCCTCCAGGAGCTATTTACCCATCTGACCAGGCAGAGATTTCCAGAAAGGCTTTTGAAGCTGTCAGGAAAGTGCTGGAGCAGATGGAGAGAGGACAACAAGGTGGGTACCCTTCCCTCTGCTCTTGTTGTCAGCCTGCTCCATCTCTCTGAGCTGGATTGCCTCCTGGAGATGCCATCTCCCTGATGGGGAAGGCTTCCATCTCAGCCAGCTCTCCTGCTTGCTTTCTTCAGAGGGGGAGCGAGAGGCTGAGCAGGAGAAGGCTTTGGCAGGCAGCACTGCTTCACCGCCAGCCTCTGCCGAAGCAACCAAGGCGCCTCCGGCCAGCAGCTCCTCAGGTAATTGCTGTGCCCTGCTCAGCTGGCAGCATCCAGCAGCACGGGAAATGAAAGGGACTTGTGAGCCCTGGGCTGCCCTAGGCTGGCAAACCAGGCTCCAGACTGGCAGCTGCCTAGTACAGGAGGGGAGCCAGTGCTTGTGTGCAGGTTGCAATCCCTCCCTGGGGGGTCTCCTCAGCTGTTGGGAACAGCCCCAGTGAGGAGGTCAGGAGCTCTGAGCCCTGTTTTCCTGTTGTTCCCTCCCTCCGTGTTCCCTGAGCCCCTTCCAGCGCCCACAGGTCCCTGAGGCAGAGCTGGATCCCCACATGCAATGAAAGCTTTCCCATCTCTGCTTGTTTCTAGGGGAGGATGGAGGAGGCCTCGGCCACCCAGCTAAACACCCGGACCTCCGCATCCTCTTAGAGCCCCCGGAGTTTCGGCCCGAAGGGAGGACTCAGGCAGCTCCTCCCCCGCGGCGTGCACTGCAGCCTGGCAGGCGCCGCAAGGGTGAGTCTCTGCCGGCCTCACAGGCTGCCACTGGCCTTCCCCTCTGCATTCGGCTGAAACTCAGCTAAACCCCTTCTCTTTAGGTCCTCCCCGGGCAAAGGACGTAGCTGAGGAGGGGAAGATTTCCCACAGGGCTTTTGAAGCCCTCAGGAGAGAGCTGGATGAGCTGGAGAGAGAGCAGGGTGGGTATCCTTCCCTCTGCCTTAGCCCTCAGCCTCGGCAGCAGGAGGCTGCAGACACAGGGCTGAACACGCTGTGGCCTGCACAGGGGCAAGAAGGGACAGGGGTCCAGGGGTCGATCCAAGCTGCATGAGCTGAGCTGGAAAGCAATGCCCAGGCTGGAGAAAAGGCAGAAAGGGAGAGCAAGGCTCAAGTGCCTTTGGAGAAGGGGCAGCTTCCCCCTCAGCATGTGGGAGCTGGCCCAGGCAGAGGGAGGGGAGGGAAGGGAGGTTCTCCCTGCTGCAGACCTAACGTTTCGTTTGCACCTCCAGATATGGCTGAGGAGAGAAGCACAACTGGGGATGCTGCCCAGGACACCCAGAGCCCTCCGTGTCCCCAGAGGGTGCTGGAGAGCTGCATGGTGGCCACAGCTGCCATTGTGGCTAGTGTGCCAGTGACCATTCTGCTGTGCTACCTGGCAATACGTTGTCACAAGAAGAGACAAAAGTGAGTTGGGTCTTTTGCCTCTGCCTGCTTCCTGCCCTGGCTGCTGGGAGCCAGCCAGCACCTCTGGTCCAGCTGCTGTGGAGCAGGGACTGAGGGCTTGGGCAAAGAGCTCCACCAGCAGCTGAGGACTCAAAGGCTCTCCTCTCTGCACAGGGAAAGCAAAGCCAGGGCAGACGCACGAGAGTGGTACAACAGCCGCCACCATCCTGGCTGCCGGGGCCAGTACTAGGCCTCCTCGCAGCCCCTGCAGCCTCCACCAGCCTCCCAAAGCCTGTGCTCTGCATCCACACAGTCACAGGTGTAACATGGCACCCCACATTCCCAGACAGAACAATTCATACCCCCCTCATTGCCCATCACTTCCCACCACCATCTCCAAAATCAGCAGAGCCTCTACCACCACCCCCCCTCCTTTGTTTGCCCTCTTCCCCATCCCTTGTGTCCTGGAAGCATCTCGGGGAAGAAACAACCAGGAACAACCAGAGACCTTGGGTTAGGTCATGCAGAGAGAAAAAGAGAAAGGCAAAAGTCAATCTAGCCACCGTGCTAAGAGGGATCCACCTGAGAGTGCTGAGGGAGCTGGCACAGGATATTGCCAAGCCACTCTCAATCATCTAAATACATCCTAGAATGGGTTGGGTTTGAAGGAACCTTGAAGATCATCTATTACCTACTCCCCTGTCGTTCGCCACCCATCGCGGGCAGCCAGCCCCTCCGCCCACACTGGGCATCTCCCCTGGCAGCAAAGCCTATTGCCTATTGCTGCCACAGCCCAAGGCTGGCAGACACAGCAGGGCAGCCTGCCCCTCAGCACCGGCTCCGGGGCACTGAGAGAGGCTGCGGCGGCAGACAGGGAGGAGACTTCCAATGGGGACTGCGGCGGCCCCGCCGAGCTGGCGGAAGGTCGGTGAGCCGCGGCAAGCAGAGCTGGCGAGGAGCCGGGAGATGGCCCCGGCAGAGAGTCCCGGGCGACGGCAGGAGGAGGAGCAGCTCGGTGAGTTCTGCCCGGGGAACCAAGGCTGGGCCCGGGGCAAGGGCGAAAGTGAGCCGGAATGAGAGAGCCTGCAAGCACCGAGCGGCTTCAGCCGCCGCTGCAGGGCAGCGATCGCTCTCCCGCCGCCTTCTTGTTCAGCTAAGGGCAGCGGGCGGCGTCCTCCGGCGGTGCCGCAGCACAGCGGAGCTGGGGCTGTCGAGAAAGCCCGGGGACGGGCGGAGGGCGGCCGGGGCCGCGGGGCAGGGCCAGCCCCGAAGCCGGCATCTGCCTCGCTGCAGCTGCTCGGCGCTTCCCGTCCTCAGCGTCCAGAGCCCGGCGTCGGGGTCATTCACCTGTGGCGGACAGATGCGCACTGGGACCCCGCAGCGGTCGCCTGGCCCGGGGCCACTCCCTGCGGGAGGGCACCGCACAGGAGCGCAGCGGGGCCGCCGGCGCTGCCAGCTCAGACGACACCGTCCTCACCTGCACGGCGGCCGCCAGCCCGAAGAACGCAGCCATGAGGAGGTTGCAGAGCCGCCACAGCCAGACCGACGTCCGCCCGCCCGACAGGGCCGCTCCGCCACTGCCGGAGCGCGGCCACCGGGGGCGGGACGGGGCCGGGCTCGGGGCCTGCTGCAGGCGGGGCGGGCAGCGGGAGCCACCCCTCGCCACCCGTTCTTTAGCTACTTCTGCCGCCTTTCCCGGGGATGCTGCCCTGCGCTCCGCTCTGCTGAGATGCCACTCGCAGTGCCTCACCCTGCTGGGACCCTGCTTCTGAACCTCGACGGCTCCGCGGGATTGAAAGACCTCCAGCAGCCGTGACACAGAGAATTCTCGGGGGGGAATTTTCATCCGCGGAGCAGAGAGCTCGGCGCAAGAGCCCCGGAGACGTAAAGGCTCCATGGCGAGCCCCAGGAGCAGGTAAGCAGCAGGGCTGGAGGAGGGCAGATATTTATTAAACGAAGACAATCAGAAGCAGTTTACAACAGGAACCAGGGACTCTGTTACATCAATCTGCTAGATGTCTGAAGTCTGACCCTCTCAGGTCATAACAACCACTCCTAATCAAATATCTGCCCTCCTCCAACAGCACTGCTGCACTGAGTTCCCATAGTTCACAAACCATCCAGGCCAACACTGTCTCCTTCTTAGCAGTCCAGCAGTGCTTGGAGCTCAGCTCTCCAAGATTTAACCCTTCAAGCCACAAGGGCTAATGAACTGTTAATGAGCTGCTAATGAAGCCATTTGTGGGGCTGCTCCCAAGTGACACAACTTTCCACACAGCCGAACTTGGCCACTTGGTTTTCTGCCACAAGACTGCCAGCGGCAGATGTGAGGCTCCCAGCACAACTCTGCCATCGCACCACTGCTGTGCCCAGCCCCAGCCTGTGTGTTTCAGTGTCACCAGTGCTGGAGGAGGACGCTGGGTGAGACACACAGGCTGGGTGCCAGACAGAGCACACAGCACCTTGACTCTAGGTCCTGCCACATCAGGGCTGAGGGGGACTCTTCGGGCTCTTGGTGACGGTCACAGATTTGAGACTAATTAAGTGCCTCGGGCACAGCAGGTTTGACCTTGCTTGTAACCCAGACCTGAGAGCTTCTGACAGCTGCCCTCTCGTCTGGATTATTTGGCTCCCACCACGGCTCTGCCAAGGGGAAATTGGTGTGTACCTGTCCCGTAATGAAGCAGCTGCCGCCTGCCCGAGTGCTCGAGACTGCCAAGGGGTCTCCAATACACAACCTTTAGGCCTCTTTTAACCCTTCAGGCTCTGCCGCCCCCCTGGCTGGCACTCACATGCCATCGAGCCTTCTCCCCATACCTTGGGCGGCATTCCGGGCGGCTGCCTTCTAGCGTGCGTGAGAAACGAGCTCACTGCTAAATTCTAAACACAACCAGTTTATCATCAAACAAAGGCAAAACAGCGCTGGGCCTGTAGCAGCTCTGCTAGAGGTGCACCATAACAACACTTACATAGATGTCAAACATATATATTCATACATATTCATACCTTTCCCCAGGACGTTCCCACCCCTCTCCATCAGGGCTGGGACAAAACCTGCACTTTTGACCTGGCCAGTCTTCAGACATGTTGGCTCCTCACCTTTCTCTCCCAAACCCCCACACAATAAAGACCACGCCCAACCAATCCGCCCAAAGATCGAACCTCAGTCCCCAGCAATTCCCCTTGCGAGAGCCAACTATTGAAAGCAATTTCTCCCAACCCCTCCCCTTCTTTCTACTACATTTGGCTTGAGCCATAATAACCTAAGAAATCCCCCCAAGAGAATCCATTTTTTCCACCTGTCCCAAATGTGGGGCTGGAACAGTTACATAACCTGGCAACAACTCTGTAACAAACAAAAGGGTTCTAATTTCAACTTCCTGGTAGTAGGAATGGGATAACAACTGATGTTCCTTGCCTGGAAATATTTCCTCTTTTACTTTAATAGGCACCACACACAGGGAGTTGCTATGCTATATATACCAATGTCTGGGTGACAACTTTCTCCCTCCGAGTGGCTAACCCTGGGAATTAGGAGTCCGATTTGACTTGCAGCTCCACTCACACGGCCTATGGGGTTGCTGCCCACAGCCAAGGTTCTAGATCTTCTTCGTGGCAATTACAGAGGTCTACTCGCCCTTGCCTCCTTCAATCCCCACCAATGCTCTGCTTGGACCATGTCCCCTTCCCTTGTCCAGGGAGGTTGTACCAATTTCGAACCCCAACCTGTTTCTAGTTTGTGATGTTTTCAGGCAAGGACCTTTACCACTCCGCTCCTGATACTGGAGCTCATCTCATGACCATCTCTATGTCCTCCATTTGGGGTACCACAGTCCATTCAGTGGGTGGATCCACCAGTCCTTTCACTCTGGTTGTGTGTGTCCATCCTCTCTCAGCCATCTGTATTGCAGTCTCTGTGGTCCCACTAGCTGAACACAGTTTTTGGTGCTTTAACATGAAGAACATAGATGAATAGAAAGCCAGCCTGGAGAGAAATCTACAAAAGGGAGTTAAACACAAGCTTCATTGACCTTTGGTTGTGCAACTGGAATCTGAACAGATTTATACTGCAAGCCTTTCATGGTGTTCACTCCACTGCACCAGCTCCACCAGCTGCTCCGGCGGCAGCCCACTTAGCTCCCGCACCGACAGCAGTTGCAACCGCCGCTCGCCTCGGCGCCTCACGGCATGGGGGCCACCACGGCGGTCAGGCTGTCCACCTAGTGAGTCTGGCTGACCACGGCGTTCTCGGCCCAGAGCGAATCGTGCAACTCCTCCTGCACCAGCTCCCACTGCCACTGCTGCGGGCCTCCACCAGCGCCATCGCCATGGGCCGCAGCCCCTCCTGCGTGCCCAGCCCCCTGCCAGGTGGTTGCCCTGGATCTGCTCCAGGCTGATGCCGTAGCGCACCCAGGCCCTGCTCCCGTGCCCCAGCAGCAGCAGCCCCAGCACGGGCAGGGGGCCCGCCTCGCCCTCCCAATGCCTGCTCTGCATGTGTGGAGAGGACACTCTGCCTTAACCCCACTAAAGCCCTGCGCAGGCACCCGTGGCTCCGCAAGCGGCAGCGCAGCATCCACACACACACCCAGCACACCAAACAGCCCATCCAGCCTGAAAGAAAGAAATTCTACATCTGATTGCACCTTGCTCTGCTGCTCCAAGACAGCACAGCATGGGCTGCAGCAGAGTGCTCTGCTGATCAGCTTCTCGGACCCCTGTGTTAACCTGCTCACTGAGCTGCTGGCTCTTAACAGAAACCCAGAGCCACAGCCTCAGGAGCAAGTCCCCACTGCTGAGTGGACACATGCAGCGTCATCTGGAGCCAGCACAGCAGGAGCTCTTTGCAAACCAGAATTTAACGTGAAGACATCCACCATTAGTGCTGTGGCTGCCACTGCTTGAATGCACACCGGCCAGCCCCGGATGCTACTGTAGCAGTCGGTTGTAATAGTTGGGATAAATTAATCCTTTATTTGTTAGATTATATAGAAGAATAAGAAGGTTAAAAGTTGTCAGTTGATAGGTGAATATATAATGGAACCATGTTGAAGACCACAACGTTCTGTTTTGCAAGGTATTGTAGGTCAATGGCATAGCGACAAGAACTGGTCTTGGGGGAGGGAGAATTTGTGCATGTGCACAACTAAAGGTCAAGAAAAGGACAAATGAGGAAGACTTAGGAACCTTCATCGGAGAGACCTCCAACTCAAATGACGACCCCTGCCCTAACCGACATGCATGCGCGCTAGTGGAAGGACCTGAGAAGGAGGCAGACCTGGAAACATCTCAGAGCATGACGTTATGTGACCTAAAGACTATGGAAGGACAAGACCAAGTCAGTAGAGTTGGGAGCCGTTGGTAGAGCAGGAGACTCCCCAGCCACCCAGCGCTGCTTTTGCTCATTTACCCTCAATAAAAGTTTGATTGGCCGTAATTTTGTCATCAATTTATTACAATTTGGTGCCATGACTCGGATCCAGGAGACTCTGGGCTGGGACTTGGTCTGCAGAAGATGCCTTCATCCCTTTTGGATGATTTTGGGACGCTTCCCTAGCCCAGACTCCCTGGATAATCGAGCCAGAGAGGGAGATGAGCAAAAGGAAAATAACCCTGTAAGTTTTGTGCATGAAAAGCTGAACAAAGACTCCTTTTGGCCCCAGGAGTACGTAAGTAGTTTGCGATTCTGTTTGGTCGGGGAAGAAAAGGTGCTAGGCTGCCTTTGACAAGCGGTTCCTGGAAGTGCAAGCGACTGAGAGGTCCAGGTCTGGACGAAGCGAGTGTGGACCCTTAAGTAGTGCATTTCTCACGATCCACGAGGGTCTGAGTCACGAACAAGGGGAAGCGTGTGTGTGTACGTGTGTGTGTGTGCATGTGTGTGTGTATACGTGTGTGTGCGTGTACGTGTGTGTGTATACGTGTGTGTGCGTGTACGTGTGTGTGTGCATGCGTGTACGTGTGTGTGTGTGTGCATGTGTGTGTGTGTGTGTGTGTGTGTATGTGTGTGTGTGTGCATGAGTGAAGGCACTCCAGAAGGATGGGGCAAAATAAGTCTAAAATGAATCATGGGAACAGAAGTAGTAAAGGAAGGAAAAGCAACAACTGAGCAGACATACCTTTAGACAGTCCTTTAGGACTAATGATTACATTTTGGGGTGATTCACCTCATCAGAAGGGTAAATCAAAGGAAAAACATAATACATTATTGTATGGAGGTTTGGGGAGGACAGCAACTTAGGAGAGGACTTTATTGGCCTGTTTATGGGTCTTCTGAAGATTGGGTTTGTCAAGCATTAGACATATATGTAAATGATAAGAAACCCTTTAATAAAGAAGAGAGCAAGTATGCCTCTTTATGGAGAGTAGGAAGCCCATCTATTAATGTATATATGATAGAAGATGAAAAGGAGGGTAGAAGGAGAAAACGAGGACCTGAGGAACCACTGTCGTCTCCTCCACCTTATGTAGAAGCTCCCCGAGCTCAGGAGGATCCTGGGGACCCAAGCCCCTGGGCACCGATAGAACAAATTCAAGAGCCTGCTCCCGTAAATACCTCTGGTTCGTCTGATGTAGAGCCGGCCAGACGAATACCCAGGAGTCAGAGCAGAGGGACAGAGTCATTATATCCATTGAGAGAAAATGCTATGGGGGGACCTGTGAGAGACTAATAAGTTTGTCTCTCCTGGTGTGCTCAACAAAGATAAAATCAATTGCTGTTTGCCCAGACAATATGTATTGGGCAGAGCCACTAAGGACTCCTGGAAGGTGCAAAGATAACATTGCTCACTGGGCCACAGCTGGCCTACAACAATGACCCAGCCATTCACGCCTTCAGGGCAAGACAATCTCCACCCATCAAGTACCCTGGGCAGGGTGACACAATGGTTTTTACCACCTGTTTCCTGATGTGTAAGGAATGTGGGGGGATTGTCTGAATGGAGACGGGGGAGACGGAGATTTCTCCCCCTCATCCATCCAAAATCTTGCCCAAACACACAGCAATACACAGAAAGATTTCCGGGGAAACGACCTAAGGATTATTTCCTGCCCCTGGAATTCCTGACTAAGGACTAAAAACTGTATAAAAGACTGGAGCAACTACTGGTTTGGGGAGAGAAACAGAGGAGAAAAACGGGGAGAAAAACGGAGATGAAGGAAAACACAGGAGACGAACCATGCCGCTGGGAAGGGAAAGCCGGGACAATGCTGCTCCGGAGAAAAGAGGCTGCCCGGAGGACCACAGCTCCAGCCAAAGCCTCAGCACCCTTTCTCTACAGACCCAGGCGGCCCAGAGGAGCCTCAGCACCGTTCCTGTACCAACCCAACATCTCCCCAGAGGACCACAGCTCTTCTCCAGGAAAAGCCTCAGCACCGTTTCTCTACAGACCCAACATCTCCTGCAGTACCTTTCCTCCACAGACTTTAACTGTCTTGGGGGGGATGAGGGCTGTGGTAATATAATTCCTTTCCTCTTCTCTCTCTCTTTTCTCTCTCCCTCTCTCTTTTCTCCCTCTCCCCTTCTTATGTCCACTTTATTTATGTAATAAATAGTCTAGCTGTTGATACTTTGGCCTCATTTGTGCCTCTAATTTCACAACACAGGAATATTTAAAAGAACTGTGTCTCCGGACCGAGACATTTAATGTCTCCGAACCTTGACAGGACCCCAGCCGGGAGTAGGATTTGTATCGGTGCCCTTGTGTTCAGTGGCTGTAAGAGAATTTAAGAAGGAAATGGGTAACCTCCTGGAAGAGCCTTTAGGGGTGGCTGAGAGAGTTGATCAATTTTTAGGTCCAAGTCTATATACTTGGGATGAGTTACAGGCAATTTTGAGGATTTTATTTACAGCCAAGGAGAGGGAAAGGATTAGAAGAGCAGGGAGGAGAAACTGGGAACAGAGACATCAGCAAGGCCCCGAGGCTGACATAAAGTGGCCCTTACAACGACCCAGTTGGGACAACCAAGACCCAGTTCATAGGAATCATATGAGTGGCTTGAGGGAAATTGTAGTTCAGGGCACCAGAGAGTCTGTTCCTCAAGTCCAGAATATTAATAAGGCTTTCAATGACCATCAGAAGAGAGACGAGACTCCGACTGAGTGGTTAGAAAGATTGCACAAATCCTTCCAGTTATATTCTGGACTGGACCCTAAGGGCTAAGTAGGCCAGACCCTGATAAAAGCACAATTTGTAGCCAAATCCTGGCCTGGTATTAGGAAGAAAAATTAGAGAAATTAGATGAATGGCAAGAACGGGGGTTGGATGAGCTCTTAAGAGAGGTGCAGAAAGTTTATGTAAGGAGAGAGGAAGAAAATCAGAAAAGACAGGCAAGAATTTTCGTAGCTGCAGTCCGAGAAGAGAGGAATGATGAGAGAAGAGAGAAATCTCTCAGAGAAGGGCAGCGAATTCGAGCAGCGTGGGAAGAGGTTGAGCGTTGCTATTGTCAGAAGAAGGGGCATTTAAAGAGGAATTGTAGAAAAGGAATACAGGATGTTCCAGGAAGATTAGGGGGGTCAGGGGCTCAATTTGCTGGGGACCCCTAAAACTTCTGAGCCCTTGATCAAACTGAAATTGGGTCCTCAGCAACAAGAATTGAAGTTCCTAGTGGACTCGGGAGCTGAAAGATCAACTATTCAAAATAGACCCCGAGGCTGTGAAGAATCCTTAGAGAAAATACAAGTTGTAGGGGCAAAAGGGGAACCATTTAAAGTGCCACTGATAAAAGATGTACAGATTGAATCCCCCTCAAAATTTCCTTAGGGATCCTTTTGTTAGTACCTGAGGCAGAATATAATTTATTGGGGTGATATTTAATGGTTGAACAATGAGAGACTCACAATCAATTAAAAGAGATTTCAGAACCTTAGGGCAACTGCTAAAGGGATCAGGAGCTCAAGTTGTGTTCTCTGCCATCCCTCTAACATCAACAATGGATGAGGGAACATTGAGGAAGAGCCAACAGATCAATTCATGGCTCTAGGGCTGGTGCCATCGACAGGGCTTTGGGTTCTACAATCATGGATTGGTTTTCAAGGCACCTGAGCTGAAAACAACTTATGGGACACACTTGTCCCAGAGCGGGAAAAGGATCCCGGGGCAGGAATTGGCAGGGCTCATTGATAGGGCTTTAAACTAGATTTGAAGGGGGAAGGGGTTAATAGTCTCCTGCTGGCCGGTGACAAACAGAGGGGCAGCTCACCAGAGGCAGAGGGCTGGAGAGCTGGTAAGGGCTCTCAACCTGCTGCCCTGAGGCAAGCCACGGATGATGCACCAGGACATTCTGTGGAAACCGAGGGGAATTGGCACAAGAGGAGGACAGGGCCAGCCCAGCTGAAGTGCCTCTGTGCAAATGCACACAGCTTGGGCAACAAACAGGATGAGTTAAGGGCCACTGTGCTGCTGGGATGCCATGACATGGTGGCTGTTACTGAAACTTGGTGGGATGAATCCCATGACTGCAATGTAGGGATAGATGGGTATAAGCTCTTTAGGAAGGACAGGCAGTGAAGGAGAGGAGGAGGTGTTGCCCTCTAGGTCAATAACCAGCTGGAATCAGTGGAGCTTCACCTGGGGAGGGATGATGAGCTGGTTGAGAGTGTATGGATTAAAATTAAAGGCAAGACGAGGGAAGGAGATATTACTGTGGGGGTCTCCTATAGGCCACCTGACCAGCAGAACCAAGCAGGTGAGGCCCTCCACAGGCAAATAGAAGCAGCTTCCAGGTCACAAGCCCTGGTCCTCATGGGTGATTTCAACCACCCTGACATCTGCTGGAGGGACAACACAGCAAGGCACCAGCAATCCAGGATCTTCCTGGACTGCATAGAAGACAACTTCCTCCTCCAAATGGTAGAGGAACCAACAAGAAAAGGTGCTATGCTGGACCTTGTTCTCACCAACAGGGAAGGGCTGGTAAGCAATGTGAGGCTCAGAGACGGCCTTGGCTGCAGTGACCATGAAGCAGTTGAATTTAATCTCCTCAGGGCATCAGGAGGAAGTATTCCAAGCTCACGACCCTAGACTTTAGGCGTGCAGATTTTGATGGCTTCAGGGATCTGCTAGCCAAAGTGTCGTGGGACAAAGCCCTGGAGGGAAGAGGGACCCAGGACAGCTGGTCAGTATTCAAGGACCACCTCCTCTGTGTCCAGGAGCTCTGTATGCCAACAAAGAGAAAAGCAGGTAAGAATGCTAGGAGGCCTGCCTGGATGGGCAAGGAGCTACTGGACACACTAGCACTTAAAAACAAACTCTACAGGCAGTGGAGAGAAGGACAGCTGGAACAGGGGGGAGATAAGGAAGCTGCCTGAGCAGCAAGAGACCTGGTTAGGAAAGCCAAAGCAGAGTTGGAATTGAATCTAGCCAGGGAGGTTAAAGGGAACACTAAGAACTTCTACAGGTATATGAACGGGAAGGAGAAGCCTAGGGAAGGTGTGGGCCCCCTCAGAAAGGAAACTGGTGACATGGTCACAAGCGATGAGGAAAAGGCTGGGGTACTCAATAACTTCTTTACCTCAGTCTTCACTGCAAGGGCCTCCAGCCACACTCCTGATGTTATGGAAGACAATGCCAGGGACAGGGAGGAAGAACTGCCCATGGTAAGTGCAGATCAGGTTGGTGATCACCTGAAGAACCTGAAAGTGTTCAAGTCCATGGGACCCAACGGGATACACCCACGGGTGCTGAGAGAACTGGCAGAGGAGGTTGCTAAACCCCTCTCTATTCTGTTCCAAAAGTCCTGGCAGTCTGGGGCAGTCCCCACAGACTGGAAAAGGGGAAACATCACCCCCATTTGCAAAAAGGGTAAGAAGGAGGAACCAGGGAACTCCAGGCCAGTCAGTCTCACCTCTGTGCCCGGAAAGATCATGGAGCAGATCCTCCTGGAGGCACTGCTGGCTCAGAAGAATAGTGAGGAGGTGATTGGGAACAGTCAGCATGGCTTTGCCAAGGGCAAATCCTGCCTGACCAACCTGGTGGCCTTCTATGAGCAGGTGACGAAATCAATAGGTGAGGGGAGAGCAACTGATGTCGTTTACCTGGACCTGAGGAAAGCCTTCGACACTGTCCCGCACCACATCCTGGTCTCCAGGCTGGTGACACATGGGTGTGATGGGTGACCACCAGATGGATAAGGAACTGCTTGATGGCTGCACCCAAAGAGTGGCTTTCCATGGGTCCATGTCCCAGTGGAGGCCAGGGACAAGCAGAGTCCCTCAGGGATCAGTCCAGGGACCTGTCTTGTTCAACATCTTTGTGGGTGCCATGGACAGTGGCATTGACTGCACCCTCAGCAGGTTTGCTGATGACACCAAGCTGTGTGGTGCAGCAGAGAGCTGGAGGGAAGGGATCCATCCAGAGGGACCTGGACAGGCTGGAGAGGTGGGCACAAGCCAACCTCATGAAGTTCAATAAGAGTAAGTGCAGGGTCCTGCATCTGGGTCAAGGCAATCCCAGGCACAAATCCAGGCTGGGCAGGGACTGGCTGGAAAGCAGCCCTGAGGAGAGAGACTTGGGGGTGCTGGGGGAGGAGAATCTCAACAGGAGCTCTCAGTGTGCACTTGCAGCCCAGAAAGCCAATCAGATCCTGGGCAGGAGAAGTGTGGCCAGCAGGGCAAGGGAGGTGATTCTCCTCTACTCAGCTCTGGTGAGACTCCACCTGGAGTACTGCCTCCAGTTCTGGAGCCCCTATGACAAGAGGGATCTGGAGGTGCTGGAAGGTGTCCAGAGCAGGGCCAGGAGGATGATCAGAGGGCTGGAGCACCTCTCCTGTGAGGACAGACTGAGGGAGTTAGGGCTGTTCAGTCAGGAGAAGAGAAGGCTCTGAGGTGACCTCATTGTGGCCTTCCAGTATCTGAAGGGGGCTACAGGAAGGCTGGGGAGGGACTGCTCAGGATCTCAGGCAGTGCTAGGACTAGGGGGAATGGAATGAAGCTGGAGGTGGGGAGATTCAGGCTGGAGGTGAGGAGGAAGATCTTCCCCATGAGAGTGGTGAAGCCCTGGAATGGGTTGTCCAGGGAGGTGGTTGAGGCTGCAGCCCTGGAGGTGTTTAAGCCCAGGCTGGCTGAGGCTCTGGGCAGCCTGATGTAGTGTGGGGTGTCCCTGCCCATGGCAGGGGGGTTGGAACTGGATGATCCTTGTGCTCCCTTCCAACCCTGACTGATGCTGTGATACTATGAATTAGGAATTAATTTGGAAATCAAAGAACACAAGATACAAGTTAAATTATGTGCTCTTACTGTGGAAGATGAGAAGGAGATTAACCCCAAAGTGTGGTATACTCCTGATTCAGTAGGCAAATTGGACATTAAACCTTTGGAAGTGACAATTAAGGATCCTACTGAACCAATAGGGATAAAACAATATCCCATTCCTCAGGAAGGGAAAATAGGCCTGCAACCAGTGATTCAGAGGTCACTAAAACAAGGGCTATTAGAACCCTGTATGTCACCTCACCACACTCCCATTTTGCCGGTAAAGAAACCTGATGGGACACATCGATTGGTACAAGGTTTAAGGGCAGTAAACTAAAGGTTGCTTACTCAATTTCCAGTGGTAGCAAAGCCTTATACCTTCTTGAGCCAGCTCTCCCCAGAGTATGTTTGGTACAGTGTAATAGATCTGAAAGATGCCTTTTGGGCCTGCCCTCTTAAGGAAGAAAGCCGAGATTATTTTGCCTTTGAATGGGAGGATCTGGAGACACCTCGAAAACAATTAAGATGGACTGTGTTGCCACAGGGCTTTACTGAATCACCTAATTTGTTTGGGCAGGCACTTGAAAAAGTGATGGAAGATTTTGAGACCACAGAAGGATAATTTTGTTCCAATATGTAGATGACCTATTAATTGCAGGAAAAGAGCAGGGTGAAGTAAGGAAGGAGAGCATTAGACTACTGAAGGGTTTAAAAGTCTCTAAGTCAAAATTGCAATTTACTGAGGCCCTGGGCTGCGGCTGGCTCTGCTGCCAGGGGAGATGCCCAGTGCGGGCGGAGGGGCTGGGGGCCCGCGGTGGGCAGTGATTGTCCCGGTACCCTGCGTAGCACTCCGGGCGGCTGCTCTCTAGCGTGCAACCACAGCTCTCCAGCAGGACGTTCCCCGCCGCCCCTTCTGGCCCACTCCATGCGCAGCTTTCGGCCCCGACTTGTTGAGCAGACTTGCCCGGACCCCGGCTCCCCTGAGACGCCCCGAGCCCAGCTCCCTAGGCTTTCGTGTGATTTACGTGCAGGGTATTCCTTGAAGGAAAGATGCCTTTACGTCTCCGGGGCTCTTGCGCCGAGCTCCCTGCTCCGCGGATGAAAATTCCCCCCCGAGAATTCTCTGTGTCACGGCTGCTGGAGGTCTTTCAATCCCGCGGAGCCGTCGAGGTTCAGAAGCAGGGTCCCAGCAGGGTGAGGCACTGCGAGTGGCATCTCAGCAGAGCGGAGCGCAGGGCAGCATCCCCGGGAAAGGCGGCAGAAGTAGCTAAAGAACGGGTGGCGAGGGGTGGCTCCCGCTGCCCGCCCCGCCTGCAGCAGGCCCCGAGCCCGGCCCCGTCCCGCCCCCGGTGGCCGCGCTCCGGCAGTGGCGGAGCGGCCCTGTCGGGCGGGCGGACGTCGGTCTGGCTGTGGCGGCTCTGCAACCTCCTCATGGCTGCGTTCTTCGGGCTGGCGGCCGCCGTGCAGGTGAGGACGGTGTCGTCTGAGCTGGCAGCGCCGGCGGCCCCGCTGCGCTCCTGTGCGGTGCCCTCCCGCAGGGAGTGGCCCCGGGCCAGGCGACCGCTGCGGGGTCCCAGTGCGCATCTGTCCGCCACAGGTGAATGACCCCGACGCCGGGCTCTGGACGGTGAGGACGGGAAGCGCCGAGCAGCTGCAGCGAGGCAGATGCCGGCTTCGGGGCTGGCCCTGCCCCGCGGCCCCGGCCGCCCTCCGCCCGTCCCCGGGCTTTCTCGACAGCCCCAGCTCCGCTGTGCTGCGGCACCGCCGGAGGACGCCGCCCGCTGCCCTTAGCTGAACAAGAAGGCGGCGGGAGAGCGATCGCTGCCCTGCAGCGGCGGCTGAACCCGCTCGGTGCTTGCAGGCTGTCTCATTCCGGCTCACTTTCGCCCTTGCCCCGGGCCCAGCCTTGGTTCCCCGGGCAGAACTCACCGAGCTGCTCCTCCTCCTGCCGTCGCCCGGGACTCTCTGCCGGGGCCATCTCCCGGCTCCTCGCCAGCTCTGCTTGCCGCGGCTCACCGACCTTCCGCCAGCTCGGCGGGGCCGCCGCAGTCCCCATTGGAAGTCTCCTCCCTGTCTGCCGCCGCAGCCTCTCTCAGTGCCCCGGAGCCGGTGCTGAGGGGCAGGCTGCCCTGCTGTGTCTGCCAGCCTTGGGCTGTGGCAGCAATAGGCAATAGGCTTTGCTGCCAGGGGAGATGCCCAGTGTGGGCGGAGGGGCTGGCTGCCCGCGATGGGGGGTGAGTGTCCCGCAGGGGCTTTCCCTGGGGTTCAAAGTGCAGGGCGAGGGCTGTCTGGGCAGCGAGGGGTGGGTAACCCAGCAGCTGCGGAGCAAGGACTGCCACTAGCTGATGCTGCAGGATTTGGGGGCTGGTGCTGAAGATGAGCAGTACCAGTGGGAGGGGGGCTGGCAGCTGCTCTCCCCACCTGGCAGTCCGTGGTAAAGGGGAGCAGCAGCCATGTCGATGGGGCTGCTGCTTCTCCTGAGAAGCTTTGCTGCAGTCATTCCTGTTTCATCAACAGGTTGTCTACTTAGTGCCAGCTGCTCTGACACTGCTCGTCAGCATGAAGCCCTCAATACCAGGTATGCTCCTGCTGTGCAGAGCAGAGTCTCTGCTCCCACCTGCCCTCAAAATGCTTGGGTGTTTGGGTTTTGGGGTGGGTTGTTTATCGAATCACAGGTTGAGAGCAGACCACCTGGAAATGTCCTTCTACTTTAGGAGGGCAAAATGCTGTGAGGCCTGCTTCTGAAGCTAGTCAATGGTTGAGTGCTGGTGGCTGAGTGTGCAGCAGGTGAAGGGAGGAGCCCTGCTGCTGGCATGGCCTCACCTTTGCACCCCGACTCTGAGCACTCAGCACCTGAGTGGAGCTCAAGGCTGGGAGTGTGCTCTGGGGCTGGCACCTTTGTTCTCTTCACTTCTAGGAGGCTTCTGAGATACTGGAATGGGCAGCCCAGAGAAGCTTTCGATGCCTCATCCCTGGAGGTGTTTAAAGCCAGGCTGGATGAGGCTTTGAGCAGCTTGGGCTAGGGTGAGGTGTCCCTGCCCCTGGCAGAGGAGTTGGTAATAGAGGATCTTCAAGGTTCCTTCCAACCCAACCCATTCTAGAAGGCATCTAGATGATGGAGAGCAGCTTGGCAAGGTCCTGTGCCAGCTCCCTCGGCACTCTTAGCACAGTGGCCAGGGGCAGTTCTAGCAGGACTTTTGCTTCTCTCTTTTCCTCTCTGCATGACCTCACAAGATCCCTGAACAGGCAGAACCAGAACTCTGGCATGGCTTCATGCCCCACCTCAGCACTCAGGCTGCATCCCCTCAGGGCCTATGGGTTTGTGAGTGCTCAGTTCCCAGGTGATCTCTGGCCCTCAGCGACCAAGGGAGAGTCTTCCATTCTCCAGAGCCTTTCTCTCCCTCCCAGGCTCTGGGATTCCTGAGGCCCAGCCTGGGCAGCAAAGGCTGAAGCCAGGAAGCCCTTCAGTAGCTCTGGCTTCTCTGCATCCTCTGAGCCCAGGGCTCCCTCCTCATTCAGCTGCAGGCCCACATTTTGCCTGCTCTTCTTTCACCACTGCTGCATTTGAAGAAGGCCTTCTTGTTCTCTTTGACTACCTTTGCCAGATTTCATGGCCAGAGGGCCTTGGCCTTCCTCATTGCCTCCCTCCCTTGGCTGGCAGTGTTCCTATCAGCCTCCCAAGTGCCCTGTGCCTTGTCCCACACACTGTGAACTTCTTCCTCCCCTGTGAGTTTTTGCAGCAGCTCCTTGCTCATCTGTGCAGGTCTGCTGCCTCCTCAGCCTGATGGTTGACTTGTGGAAGGGTGGAGGGGGGTGAGCAGTGACAGGAGTTGGGTGTGTAGATGGGGCTGTCAGTTTGGGGGTAGTGGGGGGGGTGGAGGGGGGGTGATCAGTGAGGGGAGTGGAGGGGCTGGTGGGGGTGTAGGCAGTGAGGAGGTTCGGGGGGTTGGAGGAGGTGGGGACTTTGAGGGGAGTGGGGGGGCTGGAGGGGGTGCAGGCAGTGAGGAGATTTGGGTGTGTGGAGGGTGTGGGGAGGGAGTGAGGGATGAGAGGGACCTGTGCCGGGGAAAGGGTGGTGGAGGTGGAGGTCGTTTGGGTTTTAGAGTTGATGTTTCAGTTTGACTGGCAGAGGGAATCTGGGGACGTCCTGGAGGTGGTGTGGTTGGTGGGGCCAAGGGGCTCTGGGGACGTCCTGGAGGTGGTGTGGCTCGTGGGGCCAAGGGGCTCTGGGGACGTCCTGGAGGTGGTGTGGCTCGTGGGGCCAAGGGGCTCTGGGGACGTCCTGGAGGTGGTGTGGTTGATGGGGCCAAGGGGCTCTGGGGACGTCCTGGAGGTGGTGTGGTTGGTGGGGCCAAGGGGCTCTGGGGATGTCCTGGAGGTGGTGTTGCTCGTGGGGCCAAGGGGCTCTGGGGACGTCCTGGAGGTGGAGTGGCTCGTGGGGCCAAGGGGCTCTGGGGACGTCCTGGAGGTGGAGTGGCTCGTGCGGCAAAGGGGCCTGGGGGGCGAGGAGGCTTCCCTGGTCTGGGGGGGGTGCGAGGCTGCTCCTGGGGCTGCAGGGCTGCAGGGCTGCGGGAGGGCGAAGGCTCTGTTCTGCCAGCCTGGGGTTGGGGCCAGCTGTCCATCTGGGTGCGCCTGTTCAGCCACCCTCGTGCTTCTGCCCTGGCTTTGCTTTCCCTGTGCAGAGAGGAGAGCCTTTGAGTCCTCAGCTGCTGGTGGAGCTCTTTGCCCAAGCACTCAGTCCCTGCTCCACAGCAGCTGGACCAGAGGTGCTGGCTGGCTCCCAGCAGCCAGGGCAGGAAGCAGGCAGAGGCAAAAGACCCAACTCACTTTTGTCTCTTCTTGTGACAACGTATTGCCAGGTAGCACAGCAGAATGGTCACTGGCACACTAGCCACAATGGCAGCTGTGGCCACCATGCAGCTCTCCAGCACCCTCTGGGGACACGGAGGGCTCTGGGTGTCCTGGGCAGCATCCCCAGTTGTGCTTCTCTCCTCAGCCATATCTGGAGGTGCAAACGAAACGTTAGGTCTGCAGCAGGGAGAACCTCCCTTCCCTCCCCTCCCTCTGCCTGGGCCAGCTCCCACATGCTGAGGGGGAAGCTGCCCCTTCTCCAAAGGCACTTGAGCCTTGCTCTCCCTTTCTGCCTTTTCTCCAGCCTGGGCATTGCTTTCCAGCTCAGCTCATGCAGCTTGGATCGACCCCTGGACCCCTGTCCCTTCTTGCCCCTGTGCAGGCCACAGCGTGTTCAGCCCTGTGTCTGCAGCCTCCTGCTGCCGAGGCTGAGGGCTAAGGCAGAGGGAAGGATACCCACCCTGCTCTCTCTCCAGCTCATCCAGCTCTGTCCTGACAGCTTCAAAAGCCCTGTGGGAAATCTTCCCCTCCTCAGCTACGTCCTTTGCCCGTGGAGGACCTAAAGAGAAGGGGTTTAGCTGAGTTTCAGCCGAATGCAGAGGGGAAGGCCAGTGGCAGCCTGTGAGGCCGGCAGAGACTCACCCTTGCGGCGCCTGCCAGGCTGCAGTGCACGCCGCGGGGGAGGAGCTGCCTGAGTCCTCCCTTCGGGCCGAAACTCCGGGGGCTCTAAGAGGATGCGGAGGTCCGGGTGTTTAGCTGGGTGGCCGAGGCCTCCTCCATCCTCCCCTAGAAACAAGCAGAGATGGGAAAGCTTTCATTGCATGTGGGGATCCAGCTCTGCCTCAGGGACCTGCGGGCGCTGGAAGGGGCTCAGGGAACACGGAGGGAGGCAACAACAGGAAACCAGGGCTCAGAGCTCCTGACCTCCTCACTGGGGCTGTTCCCAACAGCTGAGGAGTCCCCCCAGGGAGGGATTGCAGCCTGCACACAAGCACTGGCTGCCCTCCTGTATTAGGCAGCTGCCAGTCTGGAGCCTGGTTTGCCAGCCTAGGGCTGCCCAGGGCTCACAAGTTCCTTTCATTTCCCGTGCTGCTGGATGCTGCCAGCTGAGCAGGGCACAGCAATTACCTGAGGAGCTGCTGGCTGGAGGCGCCTTGGTTGCTTCGGCAGAGGCTGGCGGTGAAGCAGTGCTGCCTTCCAAAGCCTTCTCCTGCTCAGCCTCTCGCTCCCTCTCTGAAGAAAGCAAGCAGGAGAGCTGGCTGAGATGGAAGCCTTCCCCATCAGGGAGATGGCATCTCCAGGAGGCAATCCAGCTCAGAGAGATGGAGCAGGCTGACAACAAGAGCAGAGGGAAGGGTACCCACCTTGTTGTCCTCTCTCCATCTGCTCCAGGAGTTTCCTGACAGCTTCAAAAGCCTCTCTGGTAATCTCAGCCTGGTCAGATGGGTAAATAGCTCTTGGAGGACCTGAGCAGAAGAGGTTTAGCTGAGTTTCTCAGCAGTGCCATAGAGAAAAGCAGTGCTTGGGCTGTGAGGTCAGCAGAGACTCACCGCTGCGATGCCAGCCGGGCTGCAGTGGACGATTCCAGGCGTGCTGCAGGGCTCGTTGCCAGGGCGGCATTGAGCCAGTCCTCACTGCAGGCACATCTGTACCTAGAGACCCAGAGAAGGTTCTGTCAGCTGTGGGCACCTGCCTGGGCAGAACTGAGGCACAGAAGCCTTCAGGGGCTGATGGCAAGGGAGGCCACCGCGGGCAGGTCTGTGTGCTCATGCCTGCTGAGGCACCCAGCTAGGTGAGCCTTGGGCTTGGAGCTGGCAGCTCTCAAAGGGAGGGAAGAGCCAGGCCCTACCTGTGCCATGTGGCAGAGCCTTAGTCTTGGAGCAGGGGCGGGAAGCTGGAGTGCCTTGGCCTCCAGGCAGGTCTGCAAAGAAGCAGAGCAGGGAAGAGCCTCTGAGACACAGCTGCAGACAGCTCTGCAGGAGGCAGCGGCAGCGAGTGCCACTCAGAGCCGGGCAGCCCACGGCACTCAGCTCTGCCCTGCACTCAGGAGCAGGCTGCAAAGAGTTCCAGCCTGCCTGCAGTGGCAGCGTGCTGGCAGCAACCTGAGCTCTGAGCTCAAGGCCAAGCAGCCCCCTGGCTTGGCAGCAGCTCCTGCTCCAAGGGGCCAGAGAGAGCTTCTGAAGGCAAATGGGGCACAAGGCTGAGCCCTCCTCACTCCCCATCTGGCCCTGTTCTTGGCTGCAGGTCAAGAATGGGCCAAGAGATGGAGGAGTGAGCAAGAGAGGATCTGAAGGCCAAGTGCTCCAGAAGCTGCTCTTGGCACACTGTCAGTGTTTGTCCTTTGAAGGAAAGGGAGAGTGGGAAGGTACCTGCGCGGTGCTCCGAGGGCTTGAGAGCAAGCTGCAGGTGTGGAGCTGGATAAGCAGGGGCTCCTCCATCCTCACCTAGAAGCAAGCCCAGATGGGGAATGGTTCATTGCATGGTGTCCTGTGGGCACTGGAAGGGGCTGAGGTGCCGAGGTGGAGCAGGGAAGGTGGAGATTGCTGAAGCTGCAGAGGGGCCTGGGGCCCTCAGGCACCCAGAGCAAGCCCTTGCTGAAGCGCCGGAGGGAAAGCCTTCAGCCCCAAGCTTCTCGGGGGGAAGAGCCTCTGGCCAGGCAAGGCTGCACCAGCCCTGCTGCTTACCTGCTCCTGGGGCTCGCCATGGAGCTCCAGCCACAGCCCTGACTTGCAGGGCCGTGAAGAGGAGGATGAAGAGGAAGAGGTGATGAGTGAGGGCCATGGCTCTCTCTCTCAACCACTACTCTGCTGCGGCTGCCGCTGCAACTTCCACGCTGTGGCTGCTGCTGCTGCTGCTGCTGCTGCAGTGGAGCCCAAGGGCTGAGGGGCTGTGTTTGTAGGGAGCAAAGCTTTGTGACAACAGAGGGCATTTGTGACCTCACAGCCAGGCCCAGGCCCCTCACAGCCATGTGGTGACCTCACAGCCAGGCCCAGGCCCCTCACAGCCATGTGGTGACCTCACAGCCAGGCCCAGGCCCCTCACAGCCATGTGGTGACCTCACAGCCAGGCCCTGGCCCAGGGTAGCAGCTCTTGGAGAGCTGCTGCAGCACAAGCAGCAAAGCTTCCCTCCTGGGGAGGGGATCACATCTTGTTGGGCAGCTCTGCCCAAGGACTGCAGGCAGGATGCTCTGCTGTAGGCAGCTGCCAGCCTGGAGCCCAGCTGGACACCTTCAGGGGCTCAGGGCTCACAAGTCCCTTTCACTCTCTCCTGGCAATGCCATTCAGCTGAAGCTACACCTGTGCCACAAACCTTGTCAGGACACTCTGCAAGTGACACTTGCCCCTGGGCTTGTGCTGCTTGTGCCAAGCTCTGTGGAAAGGGAGGAGTGGAGCAGCACAACTGTTGTATCTCTGCACAGTCCTTTCCCTTCCCCAAGGGGCATTTGCCCTTTGAGTCTGTGGGAGACCCAGAGTCTGTGCTCCTGCCTCTGCTGAGCAGCAGAAGCTCAGCCATAGGGGGAATGGCCCACAGCATTGGGTCATGCTGAGCTCTTGAGTGTGGGCAGCTTCAGTGGCTGCCTGGAGGGCTCAGATCCCTGTGAGGACTGCTTTGAACTTCATGTGTGCTGGTGTTGGCATTGCTGAGCTGAGGGAGAGCCACCCATGTGTGCTCACCTCTGCCCCAGAGCCCTGGGAAAGGACATGGAAAGGCACCAGAATGTGAGGCTGCACTCAAATCTCTTTTGTATTTCCCTGTCAAAAGCCACCAGCCCCCAGGCAGAGCTGTGCTCCTTGCTCCTCGTCTTGGGACACCTCAGGCAGAGGCTGATCAAGGAGGGAGAGGGAAGATGTTCCCCAGAGTGTGCTGTGGTTGCTCTAGCCCCAGTGGCTGGGGCTGCCTCCCCTGCAGCCCAGTGGTGCTCTGGGCTCATGCTGAGCATCTGGTTGTGGCTGGGAGCTCCAGAAGGCCATTCCTCCTGCCCAGGAGAACTTGCAGTTGTAACCTGCTGTGTGGTTGCTCTCCGTGCATGTGGAGAGCTGGAGCTACTGCAGTGAGTGCTGCTGGCCCAGGGCAATCCCAGAGGAGGAACCACAGCAGAGAGTGGTTGGACAATAGAGCTAAGGGGTTTGGGGCTGTTCCTTTAAGGAGCCACTGCTGCGATTAAGAGCCGAGAGGCAGCCTGATGCAGGCCAGGTGTCCACTTTAGGATCCAAAATTCTTCCTTATTATACGAATACAAGGCAGAAGCAGTTTACAAGAGGAGCCAGGGACTCTGTTACATCAATCTGCTAGATGTCTGAAGTCTGACCCTCTCAGGTCATAACAACCACTCCTAATCAAATATCTGCCCTCCTCCAACAGCACGGCTGCACGGTGGGGAAGGCGACCGTCCTGGATGAGCAAGCAACTCCTGGAGGATTTAAGGGGAAGAGGAGGCTGTATCACCTTTGGAAGGAGGGGAAGGCTTCTCGAGGTATGTTCAAGGAAGCTGTTAGATTATGTAGGAATAAAATTAGGGAGGCAAAGGCCCAGCTGGAACTGAAGCTGGCCATCTCAGTCAAAGATAATAAAAAGCATTTTTATAAATATATTAACAATAAGAAGAAGGGCAGGAAGAACCTGAACTCTCTATTGGACCTGGAGGGGAACACGGTGACTGAAGACGAGGAGAAGGCTGAGGTCCTGAACACCTTCTTTGCCTCAATGTTTAACAGCAAGGCAGGAGGAGTTCAGGACGAGTGGCCTCCTGAGCTGGGCGATGGGGTCGGGGAGCAGTGTAGTGCCCCGGAAATCCATGAGGAATTAGTTCAGGACCTGCTGAGCCACTTAGACACTCACAAGTCCATGGGACCAGATGGGATCCATCCTAGGGTGCTGAGAGAGCTGGCGGATGTGCTAGCTAGGCCACTCTCCATCATTTTCCTCCAGTCCTGGCTCACTGGACAGGTCCCAGGTGACTGAAACTGGCCAACGTGGACCCCATCCACAAGAAGGGTCGGATGGAGGAACCCGGAAACTCCAGGCCTGGCAGCCTGACCTCAGTGCCAGGGAAAGTGATGGAGCGGCAATACCTGCGCACCTGAAGGATGGCCAAGGGCTCAGGTCCAGCCAACATGGATTCAGGAAGGGCAGATCCTGCCTCTCCAACCTGATCTCCTTCTATGATCAGGTGACCCGTCTGGTGGATGTGGGGAGGCCTGTGGATGTGGTCTACCTGGACCTCAGCAAGGCCTTTGACACCGTCCCCCACAGCAAACTGCTGGCTAAGCTGTCAGCCCGTGGATTGGACCACTACACTCTGTGCTGGGTTAGGAACTGGCTGGAGGGCCGGGCCCAGAGAGTGGTAGTGAACGGTGCCGCATCCAGCTGGAGGCCAGTCACCAGTGGTGTCCCCCAGGGATCAGGGCTGGGCCCTGTCCTCTTCAACATATTCATCGATGATCTGGATGAAGGGGTAGAGTCAGTCATCAGCAAGTTTGCAGATGACACAAAGTTGGGGGCAGATGTTAGTCAGTTAGAGGGTAGAAAGGCTCTGCAGAGGGACCTCGACCGACTGGACAGATGGGCAGAGTCCAACAGGATGGCATTCAACAAGTCCAAGTGCCGAGTGCTGCACTTTGGCTACGGCAATCCCATGCAGAGCTACAGGCTGGGGTCGGAGTGGCTGGAGAGCTCCCAAACAGAGAGGGACCTGGGTGTGCTGATCGACAGCCACCTGAATATGAGCCAGCAGTGTGCCCAGGTGGCCAGGAGGGCCAATAGCATCCTGGCCTGCATTAGGAATAGTGTAGCCAGCAGGAGCAGGGAGGTCATAGTGCCCCTGTACTCTGCTTTGGTTAGGCCGCACCTTGAGTCCTGTGTCCAGTTCTGGGCCCCTCAGTTTAGAAAGGACATCGAAACACTTGAACGTGTCCAGAGAAGGGCAACGAGGCTGGGGAGAGGCCTTGAGCACAGCCCTGTGAGGAGAGGCTGAGGGAGCTGGGGTTGTTTAGCCTGGAGAAGAGGAGGCTCAGGGGAGACCTGATTGCCCTCTACAACTACCTGAAAGGTGGTTGTAGCCGGGAAGGGGTTGGCCTCTTCTCCCAGGCAACCAGCACCAGAACAAGGGGACACAGTCTCAAGCTGCACCAGGGGAGGTTTAGACTCGAGGTGAGGAGGAAGTTCTTCACCAAGTGAGTCATTCGGCATTGGAACGGGTTGCCCAGGGAGGTGGTTGAGTCATTGACCCTGGAGGCGTTCAAGGGGAGATTGGACGTGGCACTTGGTGCCATGGTCTAGTCATGGGGTCTGTGTTGATAGGTTGGACTCGATGAACCTCGAGGTCCTTTCCAACCTAAGTGATACTGTGATACTGTGATAGTTCACAAACCATCAAGGCCAACACTGTCTCCTTATCAGTCCAGCAGTGCTTGGAGCTCAGCTCTCCAAGATTTAACCCTTCAAGCCACAAGGGCTAATGAACTGTTAATGAGCTGCTAATGAAGCCATTTGTGGGGCTGCTCCCAAGTGACACAACTTTCCACACAGCCGAACTTGGCCACTTGGTTTTCTGCCACAAGACTGCCAGCGGCAGATGTGAGGCTCCCAGCACAACTCTGCCATCGCACCACTGCTGTGCCCAGCCCCAGCGTGTGTGTTTCAGTGTCACCAGTGCTGGAGGAGGACGCTGGGTGAGACACACAGGCTGGGTGCCAGACAGAGCACACAGCACCTTGACTGTCCCTTCATGCTGGGATTCTGTGACCTCAGCAGAATCTAGGAAACACATTGAGCCCCTGAGCACCACCAGGCCTGGCAGAGACAGGAGAGGAGGCTGCAGGGTGCATGTCAATACTGAACTGCTGTGACACTGGCTGGGCCTGATGGATGCTGTCTGACACTGACTGTGCCCTGCCTGGAGGTGTTCCAGGCCAGGCTGGATGAGGCCTTGTGCAGCCTGTGCTGGTGGGAGGTGTCCCTGCCCAGGGCAGGGGCTGGAGCTGGAGACTCCACCACCTCTCTGGGCAGTCTGCTCCAGGCTTTTGTCACTCTCACTGTAAAGAAGTTTCTCCTCACCTTGAGGTGAAATCTCCCATTGTTCAAGCTTGAACCTGTTGTTCCCTGGCTTATTACAGCCACCAAAAAGAGCTTGGCCCCCTCTACTTGACCCCCACCCCTCAGATATTGATAGATATTGATCAGATCCCCTCTCAGTCTTCTCCTCTCCAGACTAAACAGCTCCAGGGCTCTCAGTCTCTCTTCACAGGGGAGTTGTTCAAGTCCCCTAATCATCCTCGTGGCTCTCTGTTGGATTCTCTCCAGCAGGTCTCTGTCTCTCTCGAACTGGGGAGCCCAGAACTGGACACAGTATTGCAAGTGTGGTCTCAGCAGGGCGGAGTAGAGAGGTAGAAGAACTTCCCTAGACCTGCTGGGCACAATTTTCTTGATGCCTCCCAGGATCCCGTTGGTTGCTCCTCCTCTTCTTCCTGCCCTCGCCCGAGACTCTCTGACCAGGCCATCTCCCGGCTCCTCACCAGCTCTGCTTGCCGTGGCTCACCAACCTTCCAGCAGCTCGGCCGGGCCGCCGCAGTTCCGAGACGAATCCTCCTCCTCAGTCGCTGCCGCATCCTCTGTCGGTGCCCCGGGCCACGTGCTGAGAAGCAGGAGGCGATGCCTGTGTGCTGGGAGCTGCTTCGTGGGCAGGGGCCGCGCCGCCGAGTTCCCTGTGCAAGGGGACAGCCCTGGGCTGCGGCTGGCTCTGCTGCCAGGGGAGATGCCCAGTGCGGGCGGAGGGGCTGGGGGCCCGCGGTGGGCAGTGATTGTCCCGGTACCCTGCGTAGCACTCCGGGCGGCTGCTCTCTAGCGTGCAACCACAGCTCTCCAGCAGGACGTTCCCCGCCGCCCCTTCTGGCCCACTCCATGCGCAGCTTTCGGCCCCGACTTGTTGAGCAGACTTGCCCGGACCCCGGCTCCCCTGAGACGCCCCGAGCCCAGCTCCCTAGGCTTTCGTGTGATTTACGTGCAGGGTATTCCTTGAAGGAAAGATGCCTTTACGTCTCCGGGGCTCTTGCGCCGAGCTCCCTGCTCCGCGGATGAAAATTCCCCCCCGAGAATTCTCTGTGTCACGGCTGCTGGAGGTCTTTCAATCCCGTCCCGTAGAGCCGGCCAGACGAATACCCAGGAGTCAGAGCAGAGGGACAGAGTCATTATATCCATTGAGAGAAAATGCTGTGGGGGAACCCCAGCCGGGAGTAGGGTTTGTATCGGTGCCCTTGAGTTCAGTGGCTGTAAGAGAATTTAAGAAGGAAATGGGTAACCTCCTGGAAGAGCCTTTAGGGGTGGCTGAGAGAGTTGGTCAATTTTTAGGTCCAAGTCTATATACTTGGGATGAGTTACAGGCAATGTACAGCCGAGGAGAGGGAAAGGATTAGAAGAGCAGGGAGGAGAAACTGGGAACAGAGACATCAACAAGGCCCCGAGGCCAACATAAAGTGGCCCTTACAACGACCCAGTTGGGACAACCAAGACCCAGTTCATAGGAATCATATGAGTGGCTTGAGGGAAATTGTAGTTCAGGGCATCAGAGAGTCTGTTCCTCAAGTCCAGAATATTAATAAGGCTTTCAATGACCATCAGAAGAGAGACGAGACTCCGACTGAGTGGTTAGAAAGATTGCACAAATCCTTCCAGTTATATTCTGGACTGGACCCTGAGGGCCAAGTAGGCCAGACCCTGATAAAAGCACAATTTGTAGCCAAATCCTGGCCTGGTATTAGGAAGAGAAATTAGAGAAATTAGATGAATGGCAAGAACGGGGGTTGGATGAGCTCTTAAGAGAGGTGCAGAAAGTTTATGTAAGGAGAGAGGAAGAAAATCAGAAAAGACAGGCAAGAATTTTCGTAGCTGCAGTCCGAGAAGAGAGGAATGATGAGAGAAGAGAGAAATCTCTCAGAGAAGGTGTCGTAGGCTTGGAAGGGTAAGGCCAAGAAGCCTCCTCCCTTCCCCATTGTAAAGTAAAGGGAAAGAAAATTGAAGGGAACAGAAAAAAAAACCTCACAGCTGAATTAGCAAAGCAGTGGAGCTGTATATTTACAAAGCAATGTAGGATGTGCAGGGGAATATATACAAATTTACAATATTTACAATATATACAAAGATATACAATAAAGTAACACAGAAATGAGAGTTCCCCTCTCTGCTGATGGGGTTCCCCACGTCCGCTCTCCCCCTCTCTCCCCCTCTTCCCCAGAACGGGTTAGAAAGACAGAGAGAAAGAGAAAAAAGGTTAGAAGCAGTTTTGTGTTAATTGGAAAGCAGTTAATACAGGCCTTTATCAGATTTCAAGGCCAAAGCCTTGGCAGAAAGCCCAGCGCAGAAAGCTGCTGCCCTGCGGAGGAGCGGAAGCAAGACTGAAGATAAAGTGCCGGAATGCCCAGGATACCCTCCTGCACTCCCAGTTCAGAAGGTGCTTCCTCCCACTTTACCAATGAAATTAGTTTAGATTGTTCTTTTCATTTACCAACTTCCGTCCGCCATATTCCCTTTCTTAAGGGGACAGTGTCAACCGGTCACAGTCCACCCCTTCTAAACAATTTCATTGGCCGTTCATACTGTCCATCCGATCCAAAACGATATTTACAGCTCGTGAGTAAAGTCCATAGTCCATTCCGGCTATGCTCAGATTTAGATGATTCAAAAGTCCAAGGAAAATCAGAAAATGAGAAAAATGGAAAACAGTTCGTTTCTTCACCGACAAAGTGAAGAAAAGGGAAACTGGGAATCTCAGGGTCTCTTAGTTGACTCAGGGCTTTCAGGGATCTCAGGGTTCGTGCACCATAGATTTCCTTGTTGATTCCTCCTTTGGACGCAATGCAGCTGTAGAGCAGTTCGAAGTTAACCTCTTTCAGCTAAAGTTAAATTTCTTTGTGGTATACACTGAATTTCACCATTCTCTTCCCATGCTACTCGAATTCGCTGCCCTTCTCTGAGAGATTTCTCTCTTCTCTCATCATTCCTCTCTTCTCGGACTGCAGCTACGAAAATTCTTGCCTGTCTTTTCTGATTTTCTTCCTCTCTCCTTACATAAACTTTCTGCACCTCTCTTAAGAGCTCATCCAACCCCCGTTCTTGCCATTCATCTAATTTCTCTAATTTCTCTTCCTAATACCAGGCCAGGATTTGGCTACAAATTGTGCTTTTATCAGGGTCTGGCCTACTTGGCCCTCAGGGTCCAGTCCAGAATATAACTGGAAGGATTTGTGCAATCTTTCTAACCACTCAGTCGGAGTCTCGTCTCTCTTCTGATGGTCATTGAAAGCCTTATTAATATTCTGGACTTGAGGAACAGACTCTCTGATGCCCTGAACTACAATTTCCCTCAAGCCACTCATATGATTCCTATGAACTGGGTCTTGGTTGTCCCAACTGGGTCGTTGTAAGGGCCACTTTATGTTGGCCTCGGGGCCTTGTTGATGTCTCTGTTCCCAGTTTCTCCTCCCTGCTCTTCTAATCCTTTCCCTCTCCTCAGCTGTACATTGCCTGTAACTCATCCCAAGTATATAGACTTGGACCTAAAAATTGACCAACTCTCTCAGCCACCCCTAAAGGCTCTTCCAGGAGGTTACCCATTTCCTTCTTAAATTCTCTTACAGCCACTGAACTCAAGGGCACCGATACAAACCCTACTCCCGGCTGGGGTTCCCCCACAGCATTTTCTCTCAATGGATATAATGACTCTGTCCCTCTGCTCTGACTCCTGGGTATTCGTCTGGCCGGCTCTACGGGACGGGATTGAAAGACCTCCAGCAGCCGTGACACAGAGAATTCTCGGGGGGGAATTTTCATCCGCGGAGCAGGGAGCTCGGCGCAAGAGCCCCGGAGACGTAAAGGCATCTTTCCTTCAAGGAATACCCTGCACGTAAATCAGACGAAAGCCTAGGGAGCTGGGCTCGGGGCGTCTCAGGGGAGCCGGGGTCCGGGCAAGTCTGCTCAACAAGTCGGGGCCGAAAGCTGCGCATGGAGTGGGCCAGAAGGGGCGGCGGGGAACGTCCTGCTGGAGAGCTGTGGTTGCACGCTAGAGAGCAGCCGCCCGGAGTGCTACGCAGGGTACCGGGACAATCACTGCCCACCGCGGGCCCCCAGCCCCTCCGCCCGCACTGGGCATCTCCCCTGGCAGCAGAGCCAGCCGCAGCCCAGGGCTGTCCCCTTGCACAGGGAACTCGGCGGCGCGGCCCCTGCCCACGAAGCAGCTCCCAGCACACAGGCATCGCCTCCTGCTTCTCAGCACGTGGCCCGGGGCACCGACAGAGGATGCGGCAGCGACTGAGGAGGAGGATTCCTCTCGGAACTGCGGCGGCCCGGCCGAGCTGCTGGAAGGTTGGTGAGCCGCGGCAAGCAGAGCTGGTGAGGAGCCGGGAGATGGCCTGCTCAAAGAGTCTCGGGCGAGGGCAGGAAGAAGAGGAGGAGCAACCAACGGGATCCTGGGAGGCATCAAGAAAATTGTGTCCAGCAGGTCTAGGGAAGTTCTTCTACCTCTCTACTCCGCCCTGCTGAGACCACACTTGCAATACTGTGTCCAGTTCTGGGCTCCCCAGTTCGAGAGAGACAGAGACCTGCTGGAGAGAATCCAACAGAGAGCCACGAGGATGATTAGGGGACTTGAACATCTCCCCTGTGAAGAGAGACTGAGAGCCCTGGAGCTGTTTAGTCTGGAGAAGAGAAGACTGAGAGGGGATCTGATCGATATCTATCAATATCTGAGGGGTGGGGGTCAAGTAGAGGGGGCCAAGCTCTTTTTGGTGGCTGTAATAAGCCAGGGAACAACAGGTTCAAGCTTGAACAATGGAAGATTTCACCTCAAGGTGAGGAGAAACTTCTTTACAGTGAGAGTGACAAAAGCCTGGAGCAGACTGCCCAGAGAGGTGGTGGAGTCTCCAGCTCCAGCCCCTGCCCTGGGCAGGGACACCTCCCACCAGCACAGGTTGCACAAGGCCTCATCCAGCCTGGCCTGGAACACCTCCAGGCAGGGGACAGTCAGTGTCAGACAGCATCCATCAGGCCCAGCCAGTGTCACACCAGTTCAGTATTGACATGCACCCTGCAGCCTCCTCTCCTGTCTCTGCCAGGCCTGGTGGTGCTCAGGGGCTCAATGTGTTTCCTAGATTCTGCTGAGGTCACAGAATCCCAGCATGAAGGGACAGTCAAGGTGCTGTGTGCTCTGTCTGGCACCCAGCCTGTGTGTCTCACCCAGCGTCCTCCTCCAGCACTGGTGACACTGAAACACACAGGCTGGGGCTGGGCACAGCAGTGGTGCGATGGCAGAGTTGTGCTGGGAGCCTCACATCTGCCGCTGGCAGTCTTGTGGCAGAAAACCAAGTGGCCAAGTTCGGCTGTGTGGAAAGTTGTGTCACTTGGGAGCAGCCCCACAAATGGCTTCATTAGCAGCTCATTAACAGTTCATTAGCCCTTGTGGCTTGAAGGGTTAAATCTTGGAGAGCTGAGCTCCAAGCACTGCTGGACTGGTAAGAAGGAGACAGTGTTGGCCTGGATGGTTTGTGAACTATGGGAACTCAGTGCAGCAGTGCTGTTGGAGGAGGGCAGATATTTGATTAGGAGTGGTTGTTATGACCTGAGAGGGTCAGACTTCAGACATCTAGCAGATTGATGTAACAGAGTCCCTGGCTCCTCTTGTAAACTGCTTCTGCCTTGTATTCGTTTAATAAGGAAGAATTTTGGATCCTAAAGTGGACACCTGGCCTGCATCAGGCTGCGTCTCGGCTCTTAATCGCGGCAGTGGCTCCTTAAAGGAACAGCCCCAAACCCCTTAGCTCTATTGTCCAACCACTCTCTGCTGTGGTTCCTCCTCTGGGATTGCCCTGGGCCAGCAGCACTCACTGCAGTAGCTCCAGCACTCCACATGCACGGAGAGCAAGCACACAGCAGGTTACAAATGCAAGTTCTCCTGGGCAGGAGGAATGGCCTTCTGGAGCTCACAGCCACAACCAGATGCTCAGCATGAGCCCAGAGCACCACTGGGCTGCAGGGGAGGCAGCCCCAGCCACTGGGGTTAGAGCAACCACAGCACACTCTGGGGAACATCTTCCCTCTCCCTCCTTGATCAGCCTCTGCCTGAGGTGTCCCAAGACGAGGAGCAAGGAGCACAGCTCTGCCTGGGGGCTGGTGGCTTTTGACAGGGAAATACAAAAGAGATTTGAGTGCAGCCTCACATTCTGGTGCCTTTCCATGTCCTTTCCCAGGGCTCTGGGGCAGAGGTGAGCACACATGGGTGGCTCTCCCTCAGCTCAGCAATGCCAACACCAGCACACATGAAGTTCAAAGCAGTCCTCACAGGGATCTGAGCCCTCCAGGCAGCCACTGAAGCTGCCCACACTCAAGAGCTCAGCATGACCCAATGCTGTGGTCCATTCCCCCTATGGCTGAGCTTCTGCTGCTCAGCAGAGGCAGGAGCACAGAATCTCCACCTCCAGGGAGGTGGTTGAGGCCCCAGCCCTGGAGGTGTTTAAGCCCAGGCTGGATGAGGCTCTGGGCAGCCTGATGTAGTGTGGGGTGTCCCTGCCCATGGCAGGGGGGTTGGAACTGGATGATCCTTGTGGTCCCTTCCAATCCTGAATGATACTGTGATACTATGATACTATGATAACCAGGAGAGCTGTGCTGCTGGGCCTTGCTTGAACTTAGAACAAAGAGGGTCTGGGTTTGGGAGGAAAAGCCTGGGGGCATCATTGGCTGCAGTGAGCAGCAGGTGCTGGAGATCAGGATCCCAGGAGGAGCAAGCAGGGCAAGAAGTAGGACTTCAGCACTGGTCTTTGGCAGGGCCTAACTCTGACCTCGTCAAAGAGCTGCTGGGAGGAAGGCCATGGGCCAGGATCTAGGCGGTAGGGCAGCCCAGGAGAGCTGGGGGATATTCAAACACCACTTCCTCCAAGCTCAAGGGCAATGCATTCCTCCAAGTCAACCATCAGGCTGAGGAGGCAGCAGGCCTGCACAGATGAGCAAGGAGCTGCTGCAAAAACTCAGAGGGGAGAAAGAAGTTCACAGTGTGTGGGACAAGGCACAGGGCACTTGGGAGGCTGATAGGAACACTGCCAGCCAAGGGAGGGAGGCAATGAGGAAGGCCAAGGCCCTCTGGCCATGAAATCTGGCAAAGGAAGTCAAAGAGAACAAGAAGGCCTTCTTCAAATGCAGCAGTGGTGAAAGAAGAGCAGGCAAAATGTGGGCCTGCAGCTGCATGAGGAGGGAGCCCTGGGCACAGAGGACGCAGAGAAGCCAGAGCTACTGAAGGGCTTCCTGGCTTCAGCCTTTGCTGCCCAGGCTGGGCCTCAGGAATCCCAGAGCCTGGGAGGGAGAGAAAGGCTCTGGAGAATGGAAGACTCTCCCTTGGTCGCTGAGGGCCAGAGATCACCTGGGAACTGAGCACTCACAAACCCATAGGCCCTGAGGGGATGCAGCCTGAGTGCTGAGGTGGGGCATGAAGCCATGCCAGAGTTCTGGTTCTGCCTGTTCAGGGATCTTGTGAGGTCATGCAGAGAGGAAAAGAGAGAAGCAAAAGTCCTGCTAGAACTGCCCCTGGCCACTGTGCTAAGAGTGCCGAGGGAGCTGGCACAGGAGCTTGCCAAGCCGCTCTCCATCCTCTCTCAGCAGTCCTGGTTAACAGGGGAAGTTCCACACCACTGCCACTGGCCAATGGGACCCTAATCCAAGAAGGCCCAGCAGGGTTTCTCACAGCATCCTAGAATGGCTTGGGTGGGAAGGGAGCCTGAGGATCACCCAGCACCAACCCCCCTGCCACGGGCAGGAACACCTCCCCCTAGCCCAGCTTGCTGCAAGCCTCCTCCAGCCTGGCCTTGAGCACTTCCAGGCTTGAGGCATCCACATCTTCTCTGGGCAGCCCATTCCAGAGCCTCAGCCCCCTCCTGCTGAAGAACTTCTTCCTGAGGTGCAAGCCAAACCCACCCTGCTGTGCTGGTTTCAAAGCATTGGCCCTTGAGAGATGGCCACAGGCCCTTGCAAAGAGCCCCTGGCCAGCTCTGCTCTGGCCCCTTTCAGCCAGGTCAGCTTTGGGTTGCTCCAGGCCTGGCAGCCTGACCTCAGTGCCGGGGAAGGCTCTGGAGCAGTGCATGCGGAGGGAGCTCACTCAGCATGGGCAGCACAGCCAGGGGCAGGCCCAGGCAGCCTGGCTTCATGCAAGGCAGGGCCTGCCCCACCACCCTGGCCTCCTGTCAGCAGGACAGCTACCTGCTGGGGAGGGGAAGGCTGGGCACGTGTCTGCCTGGCCATCACAAGGCCTTTGGCACTGTCCCCTGCAATGTCCAAGGCCACAGGCAGTCACCCCTCATGGGTTTGGCCTTCCTGAAGGCTTCCCCCAGACATGCTTAGGGCAGCCAGGATGAAGCAGAGACTGTGTGACTGGAAGGGAGCTAAGGCTCACCCAGTGCAACCCTCTGCTGGCAGCACCAAGCAGGCCCTGGCACTGCCAGGCTCCATCCCTGAGCCCAGCAGGTGCTGGAAAGCTGCTCCCAAGGGATGCAGGGGGCTGGGCCCAACCCAGCTCCTCTGCTCCAGCAAATGGATGCTGGCTCCATCTCCATTGACATCCAAGATCTGCTGGGGCTTGTGGGTGATGTGAACCCCACTGCCTGATTCCTGCAGCCCAGAGCCAGCTGCTCTGCAGGGACAGCTGCCCATGGAGCCCCTGCCAGCCCCATCCTAGCTCCCAGGGGAGCAGAGGCTGGGCATGGCAGGGGAGGGGCTTCAGGACTCAGGTCTTGAGCCAACACAGCTCTGTTTGTCCTCCCCCAGAGCAGAGCCCCCTCAGCCCAGCAGGACCCAGCCCTCT